>NC_140590.1:1215346287-1216025153 GCF_964204655.1 Triturus cristatus | reverse complement strand
TTCTAGCCGTAAGACTACATCCTCTCTCCTTAATTTTCAGGCCATTGGTCTCTTCTCTTGTTTTTACAGTCAGCCAATACATGTTTCGTCAGCGAGGGAATACCTCATGACTTCTTCAGGGCTACAAGACAATAATAATTTTTTTCCCCAATCACGATATGCATATTCAATTAATACTTTTTTCAAATTGTTTATGTCCAGTTTGTAGTGAACCCATAAATCATTGTAAACAATTAAAAAGACCATAAGGTAACACCTGTAAATATTTGTGGACACCCATGCAAAACAACTCATAATTGTTCTAGTGCATGTGCTGGTGGCTGATGTAGGACATATGGGAATAATTATTGCTAATTCGTTGAGACAAAAAAGGACTCAAAAAGAAAATGCATGCCGATTAATGAGAAAATAAGAAGCGTGGCACCCAGAACACAACCTTGTGACCCAGTTCATGCATCACCAGTAAAACAATCTAACCAAATAAAACCCCATGCTGGCAGAGATACTTAACAGTGACAGTGAGGTCGGTGGATGGGAGGGCACACGAGGCCAGAATAGTGCAGGCAATTCCTCTTTTTTACAAGAGATACAGAGAATCGAAAGGGCAATCTGGAACAAACAATACGATGGGAAACTATAAGAAAACCAGGAAGGGGAAAAGAAAAGGGGAAATCAGGAAGAGAGAAAGGGCAGGAGAACAATATCCTGGAACAGGAAAATCTAGAGTAGGATCAAAATGAGGCATTATCAGTGATTAATCTCTCACAATTTACTTTGAGCCAAGAAATTATTTCACTCTTATAAAAAGGTATGTGTTTTGCCCCACAAGTAGAGGGGACGTGTCTAAACACAAAATTGATCTGCATAAATATATCAGACATCTGAAAATTAAGATGTTTTCAAGATGAATCTAGATGCTAATAAAAGATTTACCACAACGCATTCAGATGGTGTGTCTAGTACATTATCTATCCAATGTATTGAATTATTGTGTTCTATAATGAGCACCTTAACACATACTATACCACTATCCAACTGGCCAATAGTCCTTCGACTTATGGGACCCGCTACGGTCATACCTGATCACACATGACCTGTCCTACTCTCCCACTTTTCAGCCGCATGCGTCTGCATCTCAAGGGAATAGCCATTCAGATCACTTAAATGAGGTGGGACACCCCGCAACTCAAATACATACCTACAAACGGAATAGCCGGAATCAAATTCTCTTGCCTTATGGCATCAGCCCATCTACCTAATGAAACCACAAATGGACAAAGCTCAGATCCTGCAATGCATCGGTGTAAAGTGTTACGCGCACTTCAGGACTGATACAACAAGTCTGTTGTTCACTTTCCTACAGTACACTACTGCTCGAACAACTGTATTCCTCATTTAAGATGCTTCACTGATGTGTTGTGCATTGTACTGTAGTTAATGATGTTGATTGTTCTGTACTTTATCTAACAAGCATTTGCAATGCAATAGGTCTCGCATTTGTGAGAGTTAGAGCTATTGGTGTTGTAAATGACAATGTTTTTACCCATGTGTTTTGGAGTGGAGTGGATGTATGTAGTGTGGAGTGGAATTATGTGGGTTGAATTGGTTTTGTTAGTTGTGGAATTGTGTGGAGTGGATTTGTGTAGTGGAATTATGTGGTATGGTGTGCAGTGGAATTATGTGCAGTGGGACTGCGTGGCATTTAGTGTAATTACATGGAATGGTATTTTGTGTTGTGGAGTGGTATGCAGTGGAGTTTAATTATGTGTTGTATTGTTGAATTTTGTGGCATGATGTGGAATTCTGTGGTAATGATTGGATGTATGTGGTGCGTTGAGTTTAATGATAATTGGTGTTGAATTATGTGGTGTGGAATGGAAATGTGTGGAGTTGAATTGTGTGGCATGAAAGTGTGTGGCGTTGAGTGGAATTATGCTGATTAGAATTATGTGGCATGGTGTGGCTAGCGCGCAACCAAGATGGCCGCGTAGGTGCGAGGCTCCCGAGGACCTCCGCGACCTCCTGAATTAATCCTGGCGATATCCTGTCCTTGTTGAGGGGACTGTGTCGGGGAACCCGAGCTGAGGCGCCACCCGTTTTTTGGGCTCGAATCGGACCCCGAACACCGGTGGGAGCATTGATTGAAGGTTGCGGCCTTCTCCTCGCCGGCCCCCCGGATTGGAGTAGTGGGGCGATCCGGGGACAAAGTGAATAACAGCGGCGAGCGGGGCTGGGCGACTCGCGTACCCCCGCACTTTCACTTTCGCTTTTGCGCCCTCCTTGCTCTCAAGCGGGGTCGGGCTGCGGAGCGGGGTGCAGTGGTGTGGCCTTGTCCAGGTGCCCGACCGACCCGCCGGCGGTGGGTTGACCCGCGGCTCGGTGGTCGCCCCCGCCCCCCCCCTGACACCCGTGATTTGGTGTGGCGGCCCGTTTGGAGATCTTGGCACGACGGTGGAAGGGCCAGCATGTCCACCAAACAAGATGGCGACCGGGCGAAGGTGAAGACGACCCGCCGTGGCACGGCGCACCAGGCCAATAGTATGGACCGCTACACGCTCCAGAAGAGTTCTCCGGAGACATCGCGGTCATCCCCGGTGGGCCCGACGGAGGCATCTGCCCATCCGGTGGATCTGACCCTCCGGGACGTCATGGGCGCCATCGCAGAGATGAAGGCCTCAGTGGACCAGCGTTTCGACACCTTGGCGCAAAAAATTGACTCGGTCCTGGTGGATGTGGGCCTTGTGAGGGCAGACTTATCAAAAACAAACGACCGAGTCGACTCCCTGGCCCACACCACAACGAGCCTCACGACGGACGTGGTGGCCCTCCAGAAGGAGGTGCGCCGGCTTGGCCAGGCGAGCGCCCTGATGGACCGGCGACTGGAGGATTCCGAGGGTCGCGCCCGGAGGAATAATGTCCGTATTATTGGTGTGCCGGAGGGACGAGAGGCGGAGGCGGCGGATCTCTTCGTGGAAGAATTGATCCTGACCCATCTCCAGCCCCGGGGGCTGAGTAAGCTTTTTGCGGTGGAGCGTGCCCACCGGGTCCCCGGGGGCCGCCCTAAGACCGGTGCCCCGCCGCGGCCTCTTATTGCCCGGATTTTTAATTTCCGGGACCGAGATGCCATCCTCCAGGCAACAGGGACCGGTCAAGTTGGACAACATGGATGTACACTTCTACCCAGACTTTACTCCGGCGGTCCAGAAGCAGCGACAGAGCTTTCTTGGTATTAAACGTCGCCTACGGGACCTCAACCTCAAGTACTCTATGCTCTTTCCGGCCAAGCTGAGGGTGGAGGTGGATGGTCGTACGCACTTCTTCGACCGGCCCGAGGCGGCTGGGGACTGGTTGGACACTTTGCCTGGAGATCGGGGCCGGGGGGGCGGGGGGGGGCGCGGCTGGCGAGGAGGGCCCGCCGGATCAGAATTGAGGGGTGACTGTATAGGCCTTGCTCTGGATGTTGTTCCTTTACCATATATTGCTTGCGTATGTTCCCCTCCCATGGAGGTCGTGTGGGGTCTGCTGGGGGCTTCCCTCCTCCTCTGGGGGACTAGTTAGTACTTAGCTATGGGGCGACAGGCACACTGCACTTTGGGGGGGCTGTCTGGGCTCATGCAGGGGTGCAGGGAGGGGGGAGTTCTGTTGGGACCGGGGGGTGGGGGGGGTGTGTTGGTTGTTAGCTCCGCAAGGCAAACCCGCAACTGTTTTGTTGTCTTTAAGATGCTCGGTGGGGGACGACCGATTGTTTCGACGTATGATGGGGGGTAGGGATTTGACTGTGTTGTCATGGAATGTTAACGGCCTGGGGGATAGGATTAAGCGTGGTGTGGTCCTGCAGTATTTAAAACGTATTTCACCAGATGTTGTCTTTCTGCAGGAGACGCACCTTATAGGTAACACTTTTCATGCACTGAATCGGCGGGGATATCGTTTGGCGGCCCACTCCGGCTTCACTTCGGGCTCGCGGGGGGTGGGTATTATGGTCAAGAACTCACTCCCGTTGGAGATTGACGAGGTGCGTCATGATGAGAGGGGACGCTACACTGTTCTGGTGGGACGAATGGAGGGTAGAGTGTTTATTTTTATATCAGTGTACGTCCCGCCTGGGTTACAAGCCACTACATTTGCGGACCTGGGGCGCCTCCTCCTGGACCTTCCGAGTGGCCTGTTGGTGGTTGGAGGGGACTTTAATGCGGTTGCCTCTGGGTCTATGGATCGCCATCCCCCTAGGGACCTCCCCCGAGCACAGGCGTGGCTGCCCGGCCTTTTAGACACGCTGGGCCTGGTGGATTGTTGGCGCTTAAAGCATCCCGTATTGCAACAGTACACCTTCCACTCGGGGGCCCATGGTAGCCTCTCGCGGCTTGATTACATCCTTGTCCCGGCGGCCCATGCAGGGAGGGTGGGGGAGGTGCGCCATTTGGCACGGGGTATCTCAGACCACTCCCCATTGTTGTTGCATTTCGATGTCTTCCCGAGGGGGGATGGCAGGGTGGCCCCGATCAATGCATGGTATTTGCGCGACCCCACCATTCGAGCCGACTTGATCAAATCCTTACAGCGCTATTTCGATGAGAATGTGGGGTCGGTCCCGTCTGCCATCTCCCTGTGGGAGGCTTTCAAGGTGGTTCTTAGAGGGGAGGCCCTCTCCTTTATTTCCAATGCCCGGCGGCGCGAGCGGGAGGAGGTGACCCGGGTTGAGGCCGAGATTGCAGAACTGGAGGGTGACCTGGGGAGCGGGGTAACAGACGCCAAGTTGCATGTTTTGCATTTGAAGCAGGCGGCCTACCGGGCCCTCGTCACGGAGGCGGCCAGGGGCCTCAGTAGAGAGCAGCAGGGGCGATTGTATGATGTGGGTGACAAGGCTGGCAAATTGATTGCGTGGTTGGATAAGAGGGAGAGAGCGAGCCGCGTGGTGCCTTTGATTGAGAGTGTGGATGGTGCGTGTGTCACTGAGCCGGAAGCCATTGTCTCCTGCTTTGCGGATTATTTCCGCGAAGTCTACTCCCCTGTTTCTCCCTGCTCGGAGGAAGATTCCCATGCCTTGCTTCGGGACATCGCACTGCCCTCCCTTACGGTGGAGGACAGGGATTCGCTGGACGCCCCTCCCACCTCGGACGAAATTGCCTCGGCTATTCGCTCGGTTGCATCCGGCAAGGCCATGGGCCCCAATGGTATTCCCATTGAGCTATACAAGCTACGCCCGGATGTGTTGGCGCCCCACCTGCGCGCGATGTTCCTTGCGGCCCACTCGCGGGGCTCCCTCCCGCCGGACCAGCGTCTGGCCACGATTGTGGTGATCCACAAGGAGGGGAAGCCCCGTGAACGGGTCACATCCTATAGGCCGATTTCGCTCTTGAACGCGGAGCCCAAAATCCTCGCCAAGGTGTTGGCCAACCGGTTGGTTGGCGTGGTGGGCGATTTGGTCCACCAAGACCAATCGGGCTTTATACCACACCGCAACACGGCGCTTAATCTGCGGCGCTTACACGGAGTGCTCGCGCGTGTCCCATTTGTGCGGGAGCCGGCCATCTTGGCGTCCTTGGACGCCACCATGGCGTTTGATACGCTTGAATGGCCATATATCTGGGCGATGCTGGCTAAGTTTGGGTTTGGCCCGGGTTTCATCAGCTGGGTCAAATTGCTATATTCGGGCCCGCTGGCGCAGGTGGTGGTGAATGGGCGAGTATCGGCCCCATTCGCGCTGGGGCGGGGCACGCGACAGGGTTGCCCCCTGTCGCCTCTCCTGTTCGCCCTGGCCCTGGAGCCCCTGGCGGAGTGGCTGCGGTGGCACCCTTCTATCCGTGGTCTCCGCTGGACCCCCGAGCATGAGGACCGTGTGTCCCTCTATGCTGACGATATCCTTTTGTATCTCGCCTCCCCGCGCAAGTCACTGATCGTCCTGGTTGATGTTTTGCGCTCCTTCGGTCGCAACTCAGGCCTGGTCATCAACTGGGCGAAATCCTGTGTCTATGTGCTATCCGGGGAGGCTCCGGTCCTACCACGGGACTGTCCGATCCAGATTGCCTCCCAGGGTTTCCGGTACCTGGGTATATATATCACTCTTGACCCGGAGGCCCGCTATGAGCGGAATTTGCTGCCCCCCCTCCAGCGTTTGAAGGAGGACGTGGTGCGCTGGCGGCGTCTGCCGCTCTCGCCGCTCGGCCGAACGGCCTTGTTTAAAATGATGTCCCTGCCGCGCTTCCTCTACGCCCTCCAGAATACCATGGACTTGGTCCCGGCACGCTACTTTCGTGAGGTGGAGGGCCTCCAGCGGCGCCTGTTCTGGGACGGGAGGCCGCGTATTGCTCTGGCTAAATTGACGCTCCCGTGGTACGATGGAGGGGTCGCCCTCCCGGACATTAAACGGTATTACTGGGCCTCCCAACTAGCTGCAATTAATCATGGCCTTTACGGGCCCGCCTTGAACCCGGCATTTGAGATGGACAAAATGCTCCTGCCCGGTGGCGATTACAATCGAGCGCTCTACTCTGGCGCGCCCGACTCCCGTCTGACGGGACCGACGCGTGTCATGGTGCGTGTCTGGCACGCGGCCAATGCAGCTATGGGGTGGAAGGACAGTTTGACCCGGGCGTCTCCGCTGTATGCATCCGAGAGGTTGGGCTCCCTGTGGACGTCGAAGGGCTTCGAGAAGTGGGACACGATCGGAATCAGCACGGTGGGAGATCTCTGGACGAGGGGGGGATTCAAAACTTTTGAGACACTGCAGGCGGAGTTTCAGCTGCAGGGCAGTGAGTACTTTCGGTACCTACAGGTCCGCCATGCGCTGGGCTCCGTCTTCCCGGATGTCGCATCCATTCCGGAGTCTTCCCCCCTGGAGGACAGAGTGCTGGATGGCCATGTCCCGGACAGCACGATCTCCCTCATATACAAAAAACTGATTAACGATAGATCGTGCCTGCTGACTAGTCTTCGCGAGGCTTGGGTTGCCGACGGGCTGGAGCTGGACGACGAGGATTGGATTTCCGCGGTGGCCTCTCCGAAAGAGGTGGCCATCCCGGCTCGCCTTCGTTTCGTCCAGCTCAAGATCCTTCACCGGGTTTATGTGACGGGGCCAAGGCTTCTACGTATGGGTTTTGCTGGTGACGGAATGTGTAAGCGTGGCTGTGGTGCGTTGGCGACTTTCATGCATATACTGTGGGAGTGCCCGAGGGTGGAGCGATTCTGGCGTGGTGTGCATGAGGTCCTGCGTGTGGTTACGCGTGTCGCGCTGCTGCCTGAAGCGAGGAGATGCTTGCTGAATGTATGGGAACCAAATGACTATTCGGTCCCGCAGACGCGGTGGGTGACTCTGGGATACATGATAGCTAAGCGTGATATTGCTCAATTGTGGGGATCCCAGAGGCCCCCTGCGGTGTCGGCCTGGAAGGAGCATATGGATTGGTGTATGTTTCGCGAAAAGGTGGTGTATGTGGCGAGGGGTAAGCCTGGGGCGTGGATGAGACTCTGGGGCCCCTGGAACGCCTACCGCGGGGGTATTTGTGAGCCGCCCCTACTACCGGCTGCCTCGCCTGCTCCGTCTCCCTAGATGGCCCCCCTCCCTCGGCCGCGGGCGCGCGGTCCCCCAGTCCCGGATCTATTCCCATTCCCCTCTTCAGTGTTTTGCTGCTGGTTTGGATCCCCCACTTATGGAGCACGTGTTGTCATTTTGGATCATGGGTTGCCTTGCGGGTGTGGTTTTTTGATGTTGTTTTGCTTTAAGAAAATGGAACCGTACTGTGGGCATGGAGCTGTGAGGCCTGCACCATTGATTACTCCTGTTTTCCTACTGTGCACCGCTGAGAGACTTTCTACTGTATGGATGTAATATGCTTTTGATGCTCTAGCGGCCGGCCGTGTGGTTGTAGGCCCATACCTGTAACTTTTATAAACTGCAATAAACGGTTTCAAAAAAAAAAAAAAAAAAAAAAAAAAGAATTATGTGGCATGTCTGGAGTATCTATGTGGATTGTTGCTATACAACAGTGGTTTTGTGTGTGGTGTATTTATGCGGTATTGAGTAGAGTGTAAATATGTGGAGTTGAATCATGTTGCGTGTAGTGGTATGGTGTTGTGTTATTTATTTCATGCTAAAACCTCATGTTAGGTTAGGTGATGTCACGCTATGTTATTATAGCCAGTTATTTTTGGTTCAGAAAAACGAAATCATTGTATTTACCTCTGCGTTTTCTTTAAATTCATCGCCTACCACCAGATAATAAGCACCTTCAGCCACTGACTTTGGCAGGAATTTAAAGGATAAACTTGGTGGGAGGGGCTAAAACGGAAATGTAAATATCTAGGATGCCAACATACATTGCCATTAGCAGTGACCTTCACATTTATTATATTTTCATATATGTGAATAGATATGAAATAACCAGTGCAATATGTTTAGCAGCATCTGTTATATATGAAAGTAGTCTATCCTTTAAAATGCCTTTAACCAAACCTGTTACCTCAAATCCCAGTATAGATTCCGCATACACAACACGCTGCTGTACTATGCGTTAGTAACAGCCTCTCCTCCATACAGAACAGCTTTGTAAAAATCAAATATTAAGATACACATGCTGGACAAAATCGAAGTTTTCGACACCTCAGTTAAGGCGGAGACAGCTTCCCTGCGAAAGAATGTTTTTGGGACATGCTCCCCCGCTGCCGTCCATTCACAAAGGTTCCCTTAATGTACACCTTCCGCAGTGGGAGATGTAACAGTGGGAGTGGGAGATGAAACAGCTCCAGACGTTTCTAGGGAGTACATCTAATAATGTTAGAATGTATGACAACATGAAAATCCATACAAGCAGCATGCCTCGCTTTACAGATCACAAAAGTGTAGGGACAAACCACCTTTACTATGCATAACGAATGCAGAGTTTGATGGACACAAAAATACACTGGCTCCTAGATGCCCGCATCATCGTTTACCCAAAACGTTAAATCCAGGGTGAATGCTTAATTATATAGGCTCCATCTAACTCACCACAAGTCTACCTGCAGGAGTTTTAGCAGAGCAAGTTCCCCAAAGTGATGGATAGCAAGAGGAAAGGTGGCAGGGCCGTTGTTCAGGACCGATTCGAGCTTTAACCAATCTAGGCCTGAAGACGGAGGCAGATTAGTACCTTAAGATACTTGCATCAGATTTCCTTCGAAATCTATTTCAAAGACAACGGAGTTAAGCACTCACTGCTGACATTTGATATTAGTGCAGCTGATGACTTGGAATTGGAGCAGAGTCAACAAAGTCTCTCATCCTTCAGTGGTCGATAAACAGATTACCATTAAATGGGTATCACTTGTTATTTAGGGCACTTGGAAAATGGAAATATGTCGTGTTACGAGCTATATAGGAACAAGCTACTATTTGTTATTGGCTTTAACCTGAAGTCTACCCACATGGACCAAAATTGAGAAATACTGTAGCTTAAGCGCACCAGATACCCAAGGACAAACATTACATCAATTATGTCCAGAAAAGAGATATTAATTTATGTACCAAAACCCAACTTAAACTCACAGTAGAAGCAGTGTATCAAGGTAACTATAGGCCCAAGTGCAGACAGGTTAAATGTTCCAGTTTCTTCTGCTAGGGTAGTAACAGAAACGGCATTGTCACCAATGTTCCCTCTAATATTTTTCCTCTGTGTGCAGCAGTGTAAAGTCTATGTGCGCTGCAACCAAGGCTATGTGCGCCAGTAACCAGACCGCGCGTGTGGGTGCAGCGCCAAATATCACTCCAAACTTTTGCTTAAAAAAGTGAAAAGACGGTGCATTTTCTCACGAACAGATCCAAGTGAACATTGTTAAGGCAGGTTTGAAACCGCCCCACATGTCAATTTGAAACCTTGGCAGCCATGTTGCTGCATTTCTTTTATTAATAGAGCTGGGCTGTGGGTTGATAGTGTGCATTTGTTCAAGTTTTCATGTTAATTTCAGCTCATGATGGGCGCTGCGATTAACATGAAAACTTTAACAAATGCTCTCTGTGAGCAGGAAAAATAAAATTATAATAACGCTATTATAATTTTACTTTTTGCAGTTTCAGGGCTGTGTTAGGGTAGGGCCGCATCAGGCTTTCGACGAACGCATTTTAATGCTAGGGTCCGCATCACCGCATTAAAATGCATTAGTCCCGTATTCTAGCGCCCCTCTGACAATACTGCAATTGGGGTACACTGCCAATGAGGCAGCACCAGCACGCTAAAATTGTCTAACATATATGAGCATGCAACTGCGCCTTCAAATTTAAACTGCTATGCGTCAGAGATAGAATATTCATGAACAGCGCTGAGGAGGCAGGCCAGAATTTAACAGATCAATTAGCTGTGCCCTAACCAGCCTTCCTGTGAGTCTAGTCTGGGGGTACCAGCCATCATGTGGGTGATCCAGGGTGCGGGTTTTGCCTGCTGTTTTCCCACAATCACACCACCCTTTTGGTGACCAGAAGCACACACGTGCTTCGAAGATTGGACACACCGGCGGATGGTATCTTGGTTTTCCTTCCTGCACCCCCCCCCCCCGCCCCCCCCATCAGAGAAGTCACATTACCTGAGCCTCTTGCGCAGGAGGTTATAGTTTTACAGCCTGCTGGGCCCATTCCCTCCTAAGCACCCACATCAGCCTGGACAGAGATTGTTAACAAAACAGTCAACTTCTCAGTCCCTGCCGTGCCCTCTGAATATGTGTACTTTCGTGAACATGAGGCACAGTATTGGTCTTGTCACTTGATCCCGGTACTTGATTGTCATCAGAGCGGCACACAAGTGAGACCAGCAGACATAGGAGGCGTTTTTAAACACAAGCTTTTAATCCATATTTTCAGACATTCTGCTTGTATGATCTGGGATTAAAGCAATAATCGCTTATATACTTCAAAGCACTTTGTTTTGGAAATAATCTGCTTTGCTACACTTGTCGAATCATTGTCGTTTAACTAGTCTCACCGTCAATGAACCTTGCTTTACCTCTCAAAAAGACAATTTTTTATTCTTGGAAAATGGACTTCGAGAGATTCAGGTCATTACCCAACCCATACCTTAGCTACTACCTTCTCCACAAGGATGGAGCGCCGCAGTCTTACTACTTTGTCACGCGGTAGCTGCTGCTGAGGGCACATCATTTCAGGGGTCAAGAATTAGGTTTTTAGGGAAAGGGAATGGGATTGGTAATCCCAAGTGTATGTGATTCAGGAACCCAAGAGTAAAAAGCAGAGCTTTCAGTAGAATACTCTGCAGGCTGCACAGAGAAGGGAATTAAACATCTTTCAGCAATAGAATGAAAATGCAGCTCTGCCGGGGATCCTCCCCTCACTGCCAAACAAACTATGTCCATCAGAATCCCTTTCTTTTCCGACTCCAAGCACAAACATTTTTTCGTAGTGACTCTGTCCAATCATGTTGATTCACCTCATGCACTCTAGCTCAGCAAGACGATCATTAACTCTCAAAGTAGTCTGCTTGCTTCCTAAAAGCACCACACATGCAGTGGCTGAAGTGGGCGGGATCGGCAGGGCAAGGCATGCCCCTACTTCATTAATTTAATAGATTCCATTTCCCTGCTTTTTTATTTCAAACATGCGTACCAGGATTGCAGAAATAGCCAAGGCCCAGAGATAAGGCTCGGCATTCGTGGCAGGGCGGGTAGAGAAGGAAAAAGACTGTCTCTTTCTTCCAGAGAAGACAAGAACAGTGTTCACTTCTGCTCTGCAGCTGGCAAAAGCACTCACTGATTTCTGAATAATGAATGTAAAAGCGTTAAGGTAACCATGTTGTTCCTGCTTACATTTCACGTGCTTTACTTAAACTTGCATTCCCTATGAGTGTTTGGGTTTTCCAGGATGCTGTTACTTTTTTTTTTAGGCAGCATATTACTCTTGTCGAATGCATAATTTGAATTGTGTTGCATACAGGAGTTTATAGCAGGGCACAATTGGGTTGTAGCTGAAGGCAGACCAAGTTTCTCTCAATTGGGAAGTATGGTGTTCAGTGGAGGAGAGGATGTGGCACTATGGACAGACCTGCTGAATTTGGAACTGGGGAACCAGGTTCAGCCTTCATGACCAGTCCACCAGACCACTCTCCTGAGGAAGCACATTCCCTTGCTAGACCTTAGAAGCCCTGGTGTCTTGGCACCAGCATGTGGACCCTAGCCATGGCAATTGTGGGTTAACCTTAAAGGCTTGTCCACCACAATCCATACTGAAGTTCACCTCCAGTCTTGCGGCAGGCCTATGAAGCATCACACCCTAGCGTGACAGTCACTGAGGTAACAGGACCCTTGAGCAGGTTGGCTCTAGGGCGGTGCGATTGCACTGGGTGCTGACTTTGGGCGGGGTGTCATGCTTGCAAGTATATTATGTTTCCAAAAGCACTTGCTGCCTCCTTCCTGGCCTCTAGCAATTTTACGCAACAATAAAAATGTCATGATAACTCCAGTGATTAATGTTTTTCTTAGAGAGAGATGGAGTTTTGTCAAGTGGAAGTTTTGACTCATGGAAAGGTAGAGCAGAGGGCTAATTTGCCTGCTGCAAAGAACATGAACCATCCAGATCACAAAGTGCACATAATGTAAATGGGTCAGTGGGTTACTGCTTTTGTCAGTGAGATCCAGTTTATAAGTCAAAATCTTAAAGTAAACCAGTGAGCTATTAACTTTCATCTAAGAGCTGCATGTTTTTCCCCAGTCTGATTATCCTAATGTTGCAAAAAGGGTTTATTTGAAAAGAAATCTATTCAGGTTATTAAAGATAACCACCAATCACTATTAAACTATTCTGCGTACAAGTATGGATGTCATGTGACTCCTACACCTTGTAGTCCTTTGTCTTATGTAACATTTCCGATACAGAGATTTACAAACATATAATTAATTGTCTCTGTGTAATGAGTGTGATGTAAAGTGCTCTGCCACCCTACACTGGTATGAGTGGCACTGTAAATCAAGTTAAATTCATCTGAGCAAGAGTACGGTTATGGAGACTTGAGGGGCACTGTTAAAGGGTGGTAGTAAAGGAATCAGTGGCGGAGGGAGTCAGGCCAGGCCGCCCAGTGCTTAATTTGTGCCGGTGCTTTCCAGTGCTCAATACCGGCACTTATTTTACCGGGCCGGGTCTATACAATTTTTCTCCTGGCCCGGTAATTATTAAAAATAAATTCCTGCCCTCCTTCTGTGGCTGCCTGGTATGTCCTCGGCAGTCCCTCCCCAGTCCAGGCATATTGAAGGAGCGTTGTCATCACGTTAGTGATGTACGTCGCGCCTGCCTTCACTGAACATTTCTTTATTTCTGACGTTGGAGAATGGCTGAGCCTGAGGGCGGGCTTTTGCTGAGCTGGGGCAAGGCAGGCTTGAAGTGTGCAGGACTGCCAATGAACGTTTTACAGTATCCCAAGTCCAGCAGAAGTGAATATGTACGAGTGCCTATCAATGCAGGTATCATTTTCATAGATAGATTTTACTTTCTTCATTAAAGCATCAAGAGATGTTCCAAAAATAAATACCCGGCATTGACGCACGTTCTATTATCACCTGGCTGTCTCCCGTGCTGACTGAGGGCCTGGCTTCAGATTGATTGCCTTGTAAAATCTGTAGGAAGGTTGCGAGAGGCTGCTTTTCTCGAGTCTCATAGTTTTGGTTTGCTAGCATCTAGCAGCATGCTATGAAAAGGAAATCCTTCGTAGATTTTCTTTTTTTCCTGCCTCTCTGAAATTGAAAACGAGTGCGTAGCATGCATTTTTATAAGCACTGACTTGGATCTGTCTCTAATTCTGCATTTGAAGTGCTCATGGCGCACCACTAACTACGGTGTGCACTTGCTGCTCTGCCCTCATTAGTCTAAGTCAATTTGTGTTGGTTGGCGCCTAAAATGTTTCTTTTGGTGGCTTAAAAACTTTGAAAGCTTATTTCTATGCCTTTACGCTGTATTTATCCAAACAAAGGTGATCGAATGCACACCATTCTAATTAATGTATTCTACTTTGCTTGAAACTAATTTGACATTTGCATGCAGCCTGTGCTTGCGTGCTCTGCCCCTGTAACACACTTGTATAAAATCAACAAAACTGCAATGTTTGGCTAGTGTAATTATAACTGCCTCATCGATCGTTTGCACCCAGGAAAGTTTAAGCAGAATAAACAATATGATGGCACATGTAAGGGGATTTGGTAACATCACGTCCACAAGTGGTAATTCACATTTGGAGTTATGGACTAGCAGACTGTCATTGCTTATCATCATTGCATGCATAAAAATGTTTTTTCATCAACAAATTATCAATGCTATGTAGAACACCTAAATTGAAAAAATATGTTATGTTGTATAACCAAAAATGTGGAAATCATAACTATTAGCAAGTTGTTGGGAGGGTAGGCCATGTGATTTAATGGGATTGGTATTTTTGAATACATGTATTCTTGAATGTGTTAGAAGCCAGGGGTTAATTAGTAGGTTTGGGTAGGTTCATAGAGTGGTAGGATTTATGGGACTTGTATTTTTCTTGAGAGCACGTGGACCTGAACGGGCAGGTAGAAACATTTGGTTAATCGGTAGGGTAATAGTAGTGTGTGGTCATGCTGCATGAGCTACAAAGGGGAGGATCCCGTGGTAGATGCGAATTGAGCACTTTCACGCAGAAGTTGTGGAAAGCGGTTAGAGTTAATACACTGTGAGATGGATAATGCAGATACACAAGAAAGCTCAGTTCATTTTGGTTGTGACTATGTCTTATTACTCTAAAGTCAGTTTTTAATCAGTTGATTGTGAACACAATGGGTGTGATCTCACGAGCGAAGCACTCAGTCAGGTTGCATGTGAACACGGATGTAGAAGATAGAAGGAGGGTACGCTTTGGGAGAGTTTCTAAATATGTTTTTATGGGCACACTTTGCATGAGTTTAAACATGTGCTTGAGGGGGACAATGTAGATCAATGAAAGGGTGTTGTCTAAAATACGGTAGGAGTTTACACATAGCGTAATGAGTTTAAAACTAATTTCGACGCATATTGGTCTGAACAAAAAACAAATGGTAATTTTTTTAATTTATAGTTACCCCTGAAGAAGGGCTATTGGAGCCCGAAATCCATTGGGTAGAACATGATAATACTGCCAAGGATGAACTATGTATTTCTGCGTGCCCTAAAGAAAGGCCTGGATAGGTAGAGCTGTTGCACGAGAAGAAATGGAAAACATATATAACCTTACATGTGAATGGAGTGAGCAATGAATGAAAAAAAACACTAGATCAAATGGAATGAAACTGTTAAAAATTAACAAGCCTATGGTATGTTTGTCAACATTAACGAATTACGCTGTGCGTCTGGCATAGGAGCGTAATCACGTTCTAGTTTTGTTGATTTAGGCTATGTTTGACACATAAGCATATAGCAATGGGCTCACTTTTCATCTTTTCTTATTTTTTAATACATTAAGGATGCAACTATGATTCTGCACAACCGGGAGAATGTTGGATACTTTTCTCCTTTTGCTGGGACAGGAGATAGCTACGCTATAAAAGAGCACATTAGCATAGCTGTTTAGATCGCTATAGGGCTAACACTGGCATATGTGATATCTTGGCACGTAAACATTGTGTGACCATTGTCTCTGCAAGTGTGTCCTTTCATTTAATTTCCCCTAAATTCAATTACTGGATGAAAGAACACAACAGGTGAAACTGATTGATGCAAACATACATGCCTGTTGATTAAAGTGTCCAAACGCAAAATGCGCAATAGTATACTGCGGAAACCATTGTCGGTCTCCTTAATTAAATCCACTTATGGTAAAATGCCAACCCTGGCCCACTACACTGTATGTAATTGTCTTATTATAGGATGGAAAGGGTTCACAGTTTTGAAAAAAAAAAGAATTATCATTTAGGAGTTAAATTGAAAGAGTCATTCATACATGACTTTTTCATTCTTCCACTCCTGTTGCCTCTTGAGGACTAAAGAGTCATTCATGTTGTTCAAAGGATTCGGTGCACACTTGTTAAAATGTAAAATGTTTAGGATACACTATACAGGCAGACCTGTGCAAACATGCCTGAAGTGAAAAATTGTAAAATGAAGCGCAATTTAAAAGATATGACATTGTTTCTATCTTCAAAGCAAAAGGAATACCCTTCGCCGGGAAGGGTCAATCTGAAGCACTCCAAAGCGATGAAAATCGTTTACGTAAATTCCACTGAAAACAGTAAAGTTTTCAAAACTGTAATATTTATTCCAATATAATTTCATTCATATTAAGTCATATGAATTTATCATAGTTGGTTATTCGTGCACAATTAGAACAATCCAAAGTTGGTAACAGCAACTTGGTGAACGTCTAGAAGATTTAAAGGGGTCAATCATTAATAAAAGTATCCCCGATGCATTTCGAGCGAAGCTCTTCCTCAGGGGAAATTTTCTGTAAAATAAGGAAATGAAAAGGAGGGTGTATTTGGGAATCCAAGAACACAGCAAAATACAATGTGCAAGCGGGAAGGGTTGCACAGGTTCTGGATTAAACAGGTATAACCAGAAGTTAGTCAAATAGCCCAGCGCGTAAATACTCAAGCTGGTGATTTGAAAGAACCTCAAAGCAGTAAGTGCATACTGAAATATAGTAACCAGAATGAAGAAAAGTGCAGGTGACTGGTCGATATATTGAACAAAGTAAACGTCGTGAAAGAGTGAAAGTACGATTGTCTATGACATACTGGCAGGTGCCACACCAGTGAAAAACGAGATAAACGACTAGAACGAAAATTAATATCAGATGGAAGGTGCCGATGTGAACTAGTGAAGAAATAACCCAAATTAGTTGACAAAGTGCAAGTAAAATACATGTGAAGGAAGTATACCTGTGTAATGAAGACACGTAATATCTAAATGCATGCTGGTGTAGGTTAACGCCGTCTGAAGCATGGCGGGCAAAAATGCCGGCAGTAGGAAGAAGTACAACGTGGACCCGGAAGTGCTACCCGGGATGTGAAAATAATAAACAGAAAAGACATACTACGGACGAAAGTGGAAAATGTGTAAAAAAGGGATGAAGTGTACAAAAATAAAACGAGTAAAGAATGGAAATAAATGAAAAGTAAATGAAATGGAAAAAATAATGAATAATCAGGCACAGCACTGGAAACGTACACTAATGTGAAAGTAAACTAGAAAGTGAATGAGTGATAAGAACTGATGGCTGTGTGGGTGTAAGGCGTGAAAAGCAAAGAGGGAAGGAACTGTAAAAATTGTGTACAGGTCGATATAAATAAGGAACGATAATAAATTGAAAGAAATTTAAGGAAAAGTTGTGATAAAATCTACAGAAATAAGAGTACCTGGGTGCTAGGCAACAGCATTATTTACAAACAAAGAGAAAAAAAACGTTAGATACATTAACCTCTTCGATGCGGCGCCGATTCCCGCTCAGCGCTGACCGTTTCTTGCGCGGGCGTGGTCATGACAGAACGGTTCCGTCATGAGCACAGCTCAACCGACGCTCATGACGGAACCGTTCCGCCATGAGCACCGAAAAGGTTATGACATGTATACGTTATAAATGACAGCTGAATTCCAGTCTTTCGTTGAGCCCTTAAGGATGCACAGCATTCAATCTATGCATCTAATAAAGTTCACGCTGTAATAAAAATTTCTTGTTGTCTCTCCCTTCAATATTCTTGATGATTTCGAGTACCATGAATCGAATTTGGCTAACATTGTGATTCATTTCGGAAAAATAAGCTGCTACACATGAATTCAATTTTTTTAGTTCGTATGTTGCTTCTGTGTTCAGTTAATCTGGTTTTAATCTTTCTTTCCGTTTTACCCACATATGGTAATCCACCTGGGCATTTCAATAGGTAGACAACGTGGGTGGAATCACATGTAGCATTTACTTTTAATTTAATAGGGGTGCCTTGAGTAGGATGAGTTACAATGTTACCTTTGATAATGCTGTTGCAGATTCCACAATTGTAGCATGGGAGTGTTCCTTTAAAGACAGTGTCAGAAGATTGTATAGTTTTGTTAAGGAGTTGTTTAAGATTCTTGGTTTGTTGATACGCAAATATGGGGTAATCCTGAAAGATATTGTTAAAATCATGTTCTGTTTAAAGTAGTTGCCAGCGTTTGCAAATGGTGTTTTTGATTTTAGTACTTTGGGTAGACTATTTAAACACGAACACCATTCGTTCCGCTTTGGTATTCAATGGAGGTTTAGCAATGAGTAATTAAGATCGGTCTTTGGTTTTCACTCGATTTTCTGCGGATTCTATGATGGAAAGAGGATAGCCTCTTTGTAGAAATTTGGTTTTAATTTTCTGACTGTCTGCTTCATACTCCATGTTGGAAGATGCAATGTGTTTAACTCTTAGTAACTGTGAGTAAGGCAAGTGTTTTTTTTTAACTCATTTGGTGGGAACTATGAAAGTGCAAGTAGTTGTTTCGGTCTGTCGGTTTAGTGCAAACCGAGGTCACTAGAACATTGTTTGCGATTTTTATGTTGACATCCAGAAATGCTATTTGAGTCTGACTTATATTGTGGGTAAATTGGATTCTCTCATTTACCTGGTTTAGATCCCTGATCGCCGTGAGTAATTGGATTTCCAGTCCTTTCCAGATTAGAAAGATGTCGTTGATGTATCTATAATATACAATGAGGTTGTTTTGCCACTGTGGGTTGGATAAGATGTGGTCTAATTCAAATTTATGCATAAACAAGTTTGCATTCGCTGGGGCAGCACAGTTGCCCATAGCTACTCCGGATAGTTGGATATAGAATTTCTCTTGGCAGGTAAAATAATTGATGTAGGGTAAATTGCATGAGTTCTATCAGGAATACTTGTAAATCCAAATTTTTACCGCTCTTGAGATTGTTTCTATCTTCACATGGAGTTAGTTAATCTGTGATGTATTTTTCTATACTCAAGTCAATGTGAGTGGTTGAATTAACGAGTTTGTAAGTGAACGTGTTGGCAGCACCGGCTTTAGCGCTCCTTGCACCCGATGCAAAAATTTCTTTTGGCGGCGCATGCACCAAGCTCGAGGATGTGGGAGGGAGCACCATGTTCATATACGCTGTAAAAGAACTAGGCCTTAGAACTAACAATGGCACGTGCTTTCACAGTGCATGCACAAATGGCAGGCCCTCAAGCTTGCCACTCAGTGATATGATGTTCTAAATCACTGTTGTGCGTCTTGAACAGCACAGCTGTGCAATGATGAGACAGGCCTAGAATGATACAGCCTTGTCACCCCTCACCTTTACATAATTGATTATTTTATATTTAATAAAGCAGCGGTGTACTCTTTTCTTGCTCCTCCTCAGTATCTGCTTTTCTTCCTCCCCTTCACACCTTACTCCTTCCCTTCTTTCACTTTCTGCACTACGGCCACGTTTCCCCTTAATATCCACCTCCCCTCATTGATTGCTTTTCATTTTCCACATTCTCATCTTTCCCTTCCACTTTCTTTTCACACACACACACACAGCTGTCTGCTCTTCTTCCCTTTTTCCTCTTTCCTTTTTTCATTCCCATAATGTTCCACTCCTGTCTTGCACTCCCTATCTCTGCTTTCCTCACTTCTCTGCACATTCTTTGTCTACCGTATCTATCTTTGCCTTCAGACCTCTCCTCCTTCCTCACTCTCACTTTTGTGTTTTTCCTTCTTTTGCATGTCTTCATATCCACTACAGGAATCTGTGTTTGTTCTCAGGGTCATAAATTTAAATCATGATGCGGCAACTCAGACTTTCATATTTCTGAGGTCGATAAAATATGTGCCATTGAGCTGGTTAACAACATTTTTAATTCAGTGTCAATGCCCCCTTTGGTGAATATGTGCTTTACAAACATACATGGTATGTTAAGGAAACAAATGTATTTCAATCTTTTGTTTTTTAATTTCTATGCAATATTAAACTGTCATTATTCTCTCGGTCCCTCCTTGACCCAGTACCTTTAATACTCGTATTCATTCCCCTGACCTCCTTTCTTTCCTTCGTCCCATCTTTTTCTTTTCCCTTTTTCTCTTCCTCAGCACCTCCAGCCATGCCTCCCTTCCCTCTTGCTTCTTGCTTCCTTACACCCGCATTCCATTCTTGTCTGCTTACACCCTCATTCCATTCTTTCTTCCTTACAACCTCATTCATTCCCCATACTTCCTCCCTAGGTGCATTTAATCCTTCTTCCTCCATTCTTTCCTTACTTTGTTTTCCTGCTCCTTCCTTCACCTCTTCTTTAATTTCTTCCTTTCTTATCAACCATTCCTTATGCTTATCTTGCTCCTTTCCTTTCTTCTTTCTATTCATCACACATCATTCACTTCCTTTCTCCCTCTATTCCCTCATTTCTTCCTTTCACATTTTCTTATTCCCTCCTTCTTTCATCCACTGCTCATATATATCCTCACTCCAGTACTCCCCGTCTTGCCTGCATTTGTTGCTGCCTTCTTTAATGTATTCCTTCCTTCACCCCTTCCTTTCTTTTAAACAGCACAGTACAAGCACATTCTCTTTCATTTCCAAACCTGCCTCAAATCCTCTAACGACCTTTTCTGAAGCTGCATTTTTTTCACATTTTCCAATTTGAGTTCACTTTTAAGTGTTTGTCATAGGCTTCCCATATGTTACATTATGTTAAGTTATATTGATTTGTAGAAATACTAATCACCCGAGAGGGTATCCAGGCACTTGGGCAGCTGTGTAGGCGTGAGGCCCCCGAGGTGCTATGTGAAGACCCAGGTCTTCAGCTTCTTGCGGAACTCAAGATGTGAGGAGTGGCTATGATGATTTGAGGCATGTGGGTGGAACCAATAAAGGAAGTGGGTGGGGCCTCTGGAAGAAATGGGCAGAGCTAGAGAAGTGGGTGTGGCCTCCAGGAAAAAATTGGAGCACCTGCACTTAATATTTTACAAATTAAGCACTGAGGCCGCCTCACCCATTGCTCCCTCCGTTGGCCTTGTTTCAGCAGTAGTAGCTGTAACTCACCAGGGGTCGGCAATGCATGATTTGCAAGCGCACCAAACTAAGTTCACAATCTTCACAGTCTCTCTGCTTCTTGCACAAGCACTTTTAACATGATCTGCCTGCTTTGGGGCCACTGGAATTATGCACCAATGGAGGACAAAATTATGCCGCAGTGTTGACTAAATTATGCAGCACAAAAGAGGCTGCAATGTAATGCAGTAGATTTTCTAACACTTTATTATTTTTACATTTATACAGACGTTAACAGTCTCTGAAAAAATGTTCCCTTATTAGTACCAGTGTAACATACAAATCCAGCAGTGACAAAGGTGATCAGTCAACCTTTGCAAAGGGTCGTCCACTTTGCAGAAACACAAGTCAGATTTTTAGTAACATTTGAGGGACCCTCCACAAAGGCTGACAATCTCTGTTTGGCAATGGCTGGAAGCACAACCCTCAAAACACACAACCGAAAAAAACAGCTCCTGAGCATGTGTGAAACGCCTTAATTTAATATATTGCAAAGGAGCTCTCTGATATTTGTATTATTCTAAGTATATGACTTATACATGACTCTGAAAAATGGAAGTCATTTAACAATTATTTCTAACGATGTGCACCAGTTAATTCAGAGTTTTCCAATCTTTAAATGAGTGTAATTTTTCATATTTATGTTTCCCTCATCTTCATAGCTTGATTTTGCTCGTAAGAAAGTATCACTCATACTCGTTAAAATGTCACTCATAATTACTCTGAAATTATGAAAATGTCACACATGTCAATCTGAAACATGGACAGCTATGTGGTTTGCGCTTCTGCATATGCACCTGAAAGCAAATGCCGCGTTTGTAGGCTTCCTGCATTTCTTATCTTAATAGAGTGCTGCTGCGGGGTGATTGTGCACCTTTGTTAACATTTTTATGTTAATGGCAGGCCCGTCTGGAGCTGCAATTAACATGAAAACTTTAACAAAGGCACACAATCACCAGGCAGCACAGCTCTATTACGAGAAGAAATGCAGCAAGTCTGCAAACACAGCATGTGCTTTTAGGTGATTCTAAAAGTACACGCTGTGTTTGGTGCTGCATTTCTTGTGTTTTCTAGAGTGTGACTGTGTGGCATATCGTGTGCTTTTGTTTAAAACATTCATGTAAATTGCAGCTCGTCACTCTCTGCAATTAACACGAATACTTAAACAAAAGGACACAATGAGCCCCACAGCCGCACTCTAGAAAACCAAAGAAATTTAGCAAGTGCTCCCACCTTAGCACTTGCTAAATGCCTCTCCTCAGCAAGTTAGAAATGCCCGAATGCTCTCTGGGATGTGTGTGCACGCCACACACACAGCAGTGGGCGCTCGGGGCACTGAGGTGCGCGGGCGCCCAGGCTCGTACCTTCAAGGAAACACTGATTCTCACTGATGTTCAGTAGAACCTTCTCACGCCTGGGCCTAGTTGCACTGCACCTGCTGCACAATTATTAGTGACGCACCGGAGATTCTCCTCGAACAACTAGTCAATGTTAGCCCAAAAGTCTTTTAGGAGAACACAGACAATTCTGTGGGTTTTGGTTGCGAAATCCACAGTCCACCTCGGAATGCTCTAGTCTTTAGAACTCTGCATCTGCCTAGATTCCCTGCCTGCGCTACCCAGGGTAGTGCCCAATTCTGCCGCTGAACAGGTCCGACTACAGCCCGAACCGCTGAATGAAATTACATCAAATTTGGCAGAAACCTAGACGTTTATTTTATTTTATTTATTTATTTAGCGATTTGTAAAGCGCCTGGTGACCCAAGGGCATCCCCGCGCTCATTGGGCCCGAAAGTGTGCTTTTTATGATATGCTGTGGAAAGATATTTTAGTTTAAAAAATAGAGATATCTGGGGACGCGAATCCTTGCAGTGGACTCGCGGAGGCTACTGAAATGTGATTGGCTGCAAACACTTCGACCAGTGCTGGCAGCCATCTTGGGACATGGCTTGAAGCATAGTCCCACAAAAAATTGTAAAAAATAAAGAAAAGGTGGCAGGGTAGGAGTACCCTAAACGACCCCCCACCCTCCCACCCTCCCAGATGTGGTACCCAGCTGGGGTTTAAACGCATTCTTATTCAATTTTGATACAAATTCACTGACGGACCCGAGGCAAAATTGAAAGAAAAAAAAAAGACACACGGTCTCCCGAGCATCTTTTATAGTAAGTCCCCGGGTGGGCCAAATCCTGGGGGCTGAGTATTTTAACTGTGCAAGGTGCCCCTGCGCCTTAGGGACTACCACCTCCCTGGGGCAAACACTATTAAAATGATGCGAGGGGGGCCCATTCGGCCTCCTCGCAGCCTCGGGGACTGCCATCTCCCCAGGGACTGTCACCTCCCCGGGGCTAAATAATGTGAAATGGGGGGTGGCTTATGGTATACACACCCACCCTGCCTCGGGGCTGTTTAATTTTTACATGGGGGGCCGCACAGACCCCCTGGTTACCACCACTTCCCCAGGGCCAAAATAATTTTTCCAGAATCTGAGGGGAGCCGTTCTCCGACCCGGGGCAAGAAACAAAGGCATTTATAAGGGATTTGCAGGCAACAAAAACCTGCTGGGCAGGACATCATTGTGAAACATTTTCTAAGATTTGTGCAAATGGTGTCAACCACAGGTTGCCAACAAACATAATCATGTGTCTTTGCACAAATAACATCTTCATACATTGCAGGAATATAGAGGGTGTCAATGCGCTAATGTATTACTACTATTCGCTTCCATTTTTTGGCAGAATGTGTGCTAAAGGGTAGGCAGTAGTGTTCATAATATTATTGGGTTGTGTTTCTGCCTTCCACTGAGATTTGTTTGTGTACTTTGTGGCTATTTCATATTACATTTTTTTTGTGATGGTAAAATTGTCCCAATGTGTCCGGTTTGCTGGTTTACTTCGCATTGCTTCGTTTGGTGATGATAGATAGTCAATTATGTGCCTGGAGGAAACAGGCTTTGCAAATGCAGAAAGCGATGTTCTTGAATGCCAAATTGTGGTTTCAGGATTAAGTAAAATCTCAGACTTTATTTCGGCAGGGAGAATGGGTGCCCAGCTCTGCTCTCACTTAAGTCCTTTCTATGCTTACATGCTGGTTCGATTGCAAAGTACTGCAGTGATCTCACAAATAAGGGGAGATTCAGTATGTGGGTATGATCTCGTCTCTCACTCTGGGGCACAGATTAGCAGAGGCCTACTTGCAGCAGCATAAAAGAACGATCATGTTCCTGCTGTGACTTTGTTTTAGAAGAAGTGATTTTGAAACATTCAACTTTCATTTACGGGGCCATTAAGAGTATTTCTGCTGACCACGTCTTTCAAGTGTGAAGTATTCCTGTTGAAATACTTTTCTGACAGGATATCTTGATAGATTATTCTTGTTACATTGCACGACAATTTGGCCTCAGGGTTCCTTTTCAGATGCTGCAGTATGTTTTACATAGTATTTACATGTTGCAGTGCTCAGTGTACTATGGGTGGAAATCAGTAATCATTGTGCTCTGCCAGTTCAGTCGCCCCAAAGCATCTTCGAAACAAATCTGTTAGGGGGTTCATTTCAACAACTGATTGCGTTCATTATTTTGGTAGGAACGCAATTTACTTTGATCTCTCCTTTCTACCAGTTTCTTCTTCGCCTCCCACTCCACATTCGTGTAGCTTCTTTTTCTCTCACCCACATCCACTTTCCCTCCCACGCCCCCAGTCTGTGTTGTTTTTTCTTTACCACCCACCTACTCCGTGTTGCTTCTTCCTCTTCCATACCCCTGTCCATCCTGCATCTTCGCCTCCCACACCGTCCGTGTTGCTTCATCCACTTCACCCGACAGTACTGCTTAATTCCCTGCCACATTGCTTATTCCCTCCCACCCCTCGTTGTCCCTCTTGCTTATTGCCCCAGGGATGTGGAATTCCTATAGCCCAACGCCCAGGACATATTGTTTGAGGTCAAGGGCAACAATGTCTATTTTGTCCTTGGGACAAGTAGGCCCAACCCCCTACAGCACAAACCCTTTAGCTGCCAGTTTACAATACCACATTATGGATCAAGGAAGGGCATTGTCTACAGTTAAGGTAATATGTGTGTCGATGTGCTAACACTGTTCAAACTTGTATTTATGGTTCATTAATGCAAAGCCTTTATTATTAGGGTGAGCACTAAAAGTAAATGTTGTCTGCTCTGCCTACACTACGGACGGTGGTTCCAGTATAAACCTGTACACACATGTTCAAAGTTTAGTGATATTAGGCTATGTATAATGCTCCCAGAATGCTCTCTGATTATAGGCAAATATTTGCAGAAGCTTGAAAGCAACAGTGATGATTATTTGCTTTCAAAATAAAATGTTCACAAAAAAATACAAGTAGGAAAAAAATATTTTGCTAAACTACTGTAAGATTTTAGGTACCATATCTTTGCAGCATCATTTAGTAACATGTTGATGTATGCTTCTATTTCCCAAAAATGTTCATAATGGAAAATCAGTGTAACCAGTTAAAATAAGATTGTGGAAAACAAAAATAAACAAGCATTGGCAAAGTCAGTAGGTCTGAAATTGGTGGTCAGGCTTTTGGTTTTGTCAATGCGTGACTTGTTTAGGCATGGTTTTTGTAAAACCTTATCTGTGTGGGAGTTGCAGGGCCCTTGCCATTCTAACAAGCATTGGCAAAAGAAAAAAAACAGTTTTTGGTCTCAAAAAGCACACATTGCCACAGCAGTTCCAGGCACTGAACAAAACTACTTTGTGTGCCAATATGCTCCTTGTAATAGAGCAGAATACGGTCACTCACACTGAAGCCAGATGATAGAGAGAGAGAGACATAATTTTACTAAACACAAAAGGTCATGGTTAACCCCAGGCCTAATTAGAGGCCCAATTATTAAAGAACGTCTCAAAAGTGCATCCATGGTATATATCCATGCGTTACGTGCATATATACAGTCTCCGTGAATTCACAAGCATTTACAGAAGTAGGCCAAGAAATAGTCTCTTAGAAAATATTTGAGAACTGCATTTTAACATGAGCAAATGTGCTTGTGTAGATTTGCTCATGTGAAAATCTGAATGTCTCAAGTTTACTTTTCCTCCAACCACTTTTTTCCCAACCCTGAAGAAGTTTTACGTCTACCACTGCCAGGAGTAAATTTCCAACCATTTTCAGTATGGGAAAAGATTAGAAAAGTTGGTGAAAACCCTTAAAACATGCAAGTTAGTAGGTTTGCACAGACTCAAAAGGGCATTCCAACCCTTGAACTATTGCTTACCACTACCTTCAGCCCCAGTATGTAGAGCTGCAGAAACATAGCAACATAAGGGAATTGCTAGTATTCAAACCCTGCTATGGTACAAGCCCTGGCATAATTAGAGAGGCTTTATCAGAACTCTTGCTTAATGAGATTGCTGCCGTAATTTTACATTACATGGCACAAAAGAGACAAGTGGATTTTGTTACAGGACAAGTAGATTTATGAACTAACCTGCCCCATGGACAAGTAGATATTTTATTAAATTCCACACCCCTGTTGCCCTCCCCGTCCCTCCTGCTTATTCCCCTCCCCATAAGAAAAAAAAAGTTCAACAATGCGGCTGCTTCAGAGTGCTTTTTTTTTTACCACTCCACTCCTCCTTCCATTTGCCCTCCCGTTCTCCAGCCCCAGCAGATTGGGAATGCCAATAGATCACCCATAGGCAAGACCTATTGGATTTGCCAATGCTTGCCTTTCCTTCTCCCTCTGTTCTTTCACTTAGGTCGTACTCCTGTAAGTTTCAACAGCAATGATGGTGAGGTCGGTTGGATCGGTGGAGGGGTTTGGGAGGGTTTCTCGAGGGTGGTTCTTGGTGTGAAAGTGACATTGCAGGGGATGGTAGGCACATGGTTGAGTATGCAATGATAAGATTTTATGGTAGAGCAGAAGGGGTTCCAACTTGGGGGCATGAAAAGCAAAAAACAAGAAGTTACAAGTCCTTTAGCTACAAACGGCGTCATACTCATGAGAGATTTTAATTCTAATGAGTTAAATAATACACAGTAGTAATGAAGATGTGTACATATTTTGCTGCAATATTAATGGTATGAGAATACCTACCAAAATGAAGCTTTTAATGGAGTAGTGCTATATCCTCAAACCACAATTTGTTTGTCTACAAGAGACATCTTTCTATCCACGAGTCCCACAAACTTCATAATTTAGGCTATGAAATCTCTTCCACTTCCGGTGAAGGGATTCTACAGTATGGCATAACCCTACTTGCAAAAGCAAGAATCAGTAGGTACTGATGGAAAGATTGATAGCTAAAGTTGCTTGTTAACTGGTCAGTGTTAGACCTGGCACCATTGGCGTGGGTCACCCTTCCATTTTTGTCTGTGCCTCAATGTGTTTTTGTGTTGGTGTTAGCTGCTCAGGGCACTGTGCCACTGCCATCCAGTGCCACAGTGCAAGTGCTCCCTATGATAAAATGTATTATGTGAATTGACATCCACGTTTGGTTTATTTGGTTTACTATCAGTCCCTAGTAGAGTGCACCAGGGGTGCCCAGGGCTTGTATATCCAAATGCTGCTAGTGGGCTTGCAGCACTGGTTGTGCCACCCACAGAAGCAGCGGGGTAAAATGTGTCTAGGATCTGCCACTGCAGAACCTGCGCGCGGTCTGGTACCGTCGCGCTGACTGAGCAAGTGTCCCCACTTACCAGTCTCTAAACCTTCCCTTAACTACATGTTAGTCACCCCTCTGGTAGGCCTAAGCGCAGGGTGCATTGTAGGTATAAGGTAGGACATGCCCTGATGTGTGTGGCATGTCTTAGTAGTGAATTACAGCCATTTTCGTTTTTCACTATTGAAGGCTACCTGCTCTCCATAGGCCAGAATGGGCTGCTGGGATCGCTACACGCTGTGACTCCAGTGGACTCAGAGAGCATGGTAGAAAGTCATGTTTAGTATGCCTAAACTCGGGATAATAAAGTACATCTTTTAGTAAAGGTTATTTTAATGTCCTGGGTTTGCAAATGCTACTTTTAGAAAGTTAGCCTTTGCGTGCCTAACCATCTCAGTCTGCCTCTGCTGTGTGTGTGTGTTCTGCCTAGCAACAGTACAGGAGCAGGGCTGGGGGATCCCAGGAGACAGGTTGGCTGCCAGGTGGTGGGTAGAAAGATTACACCAGGATGGGTGGGAGGAGTGCACCCTGACTCTTGAATAGACCTGTGCTCTGCCACCACAAAGCCGGCGCCGCCCCCTGCGGAGCGGCTGATGTCTCTGCCCTGCTGCTGAAAAGAACAAGCCGGGCCACCACAACAGAGTGCTCCAAAACTGGACTGAGCCAGGCCCAGGCCCCCTGGCGCTAAAGAACAAAAGAATCCCTGTATAAAAGTAGGAGCCTGGCTCCTAAGAAATTAGATCCAGATTGAACCACAAAGGAACTCTGCCCGACTAGAAGGACCTGGAAGAAGCTGAAGGAGGAGTAACTTTCCCTGACCTAAGGGACTGGCCTGCAGTAGGTGCCTTGCTGAGGAAGGAGAGGAAAAGACTGAAAGAGACTTTGCACTTTGTTTTCAACTATCTCCAAGGGCTTGAAAGAAGAGCTTGCCCCCTGAACTGAACCCCAGGACCAGTGGGTTCACCGTGTCTCCGCTCGTCTGAGAATTCGAGCCGTGTGCTTTCTCCCGCCGGAGTGCCCTGCGCACCTTCGCATCCCTCCTAGGGCCGTGACACCCAGAAGCCTGGCCGCCTCCACTCGCCGAGAGCCCCGCTCTACCTGAGTCGCTCTGGACCCATCGAGTCTGGCCGTCCCGCTTCCCTGTCACCTGCCTGCTACTGGAGCGCGCTTGGTGCCCTTCCGCCCTCCCGCCGGATTCCCAGTGGGGAAGTGAAACCCAGCCTCGGACGGCCGCCCGTACGTCGTAACGTACCCGGCCGCCCCGCTTCACCTCCCAGCCTGAGTCTGACCGTGCCGCCCTCCGCAGTGACCTCCCGCACAGTCCGTGTCGGAGGCCCTGGGCCGCACCTGTCTACTGAGAGCCGCCCGCTGAATTCTAGATCCGGAAGACCCACGAGGTGCAGAACCTGCATCTCTCCTGAAGACTCGTCCAAGCACACCGCACGTTCCCAGGTACAGTGAACTCTCTATCGGACTCGGGGTCCGCAACGTTCTGATTTCCCCTTATCACTGTACCCTGGGTGCACTGCGCATCATCGTGACTGGACCGACTCAACCGAGCCCTGTGAAGCGCTCGTGATCGAATAAGTTACCAAAGACAAGAACAGTGCCTAATTATCATCTTGTGGCTTCCATTCCGCAACCGTTATTTATGGTCTTGTACATGCCTGCGTAACAAAGAATCTTTTATATAAAGCATCCGTATTTTTGATACAACTTACGCCTGGTGTCCGTTTGTGGGGGATCATTGTGGTTTACTGTGTGTGATCATAAATGCTTAACCGACTAGCGCCCTGAAGTTTAGCCCTGACTGCTCGCGCCACACTACCTATAGGGTGAGCAGGGGTTGTTCTGAAGGGGTAACTCTCTCGCCCTGAATAGAGGAAGGGACCACTGCTTGTCACAAGTACCTACCTGTGCCAACCAGAGGTTCCCCATTCTAACATTGGTGGCAGCGGTGTGGGATTTCGAATTTGCATTTATGATTTACATACAGTGAATTATTGATCACCACGTAGAGCAGACCTATAACGCAGCCACAGATTGATTGACAGTTGTTGCTAAAGAAGAATCTCCACCGTAAGAAACCATGCCTAGCTCAGTCAACGGAGGCGGAGCGTCCTCTGTGTTCTCTGGAGTGGAGGACATCGATTGGGAGCCCGAGGCACTGATGACGTGCTCCAGGGAGGTCCTGAAAGGATATCTCTCCAAGTTCAGAATCAAGCAAAGCGGGCTCACAAACAAGGATCAGTACGTAAAGGCGCTGAGGGCCTGGTACGAGTCAAAGTTCCCAGAGAATGCACCGGAGGAGATCCCCCCAGAAGGTGTTTTTGAGCCTAGCAGAGGCCTGTCGCCCGAGGAGATGGCCGACAGGAGTGCTGCCCGAGCACACGAGGTGGAGATGGCAAAACTGCGAATGGAAATGGAAAGGCAAAAACTGGCCATGGAGCACGAGGTAAAAATGAGGGAGTTGGATCTCAAGGCCAGGAGCTTAGACAACTCACCCTCTGGTGGCAGCAATTCAACCGAGTCAAGGGTGCACATTCCTAAAGATGTAGTCAAAGAATATTATAAGCAGGATGATATTGGGCAGTGGTTTAGGGCCTATGAGGTAGCCATGTCCTCCCACCGGGTCCCTGAGAAGGATTGGGGAGCGGGGTTGTGGGGAAGGTTCCTCAGTGAGGGGCGGGACACACTGCTAGACCTCCCCTCTGATGTCCACACATCCTATCCACACATGAAGGAGGCTCTTATGACAAGGTATGGGTTAACTCCTGAATTGTACAGACAGAGATTTAGGGATTGCACCAAGAAACCTGGTACCACTTATGTAGAATATGTGACCTTTTTTTGCAGAGCGCTGGATGGTTGGGTGAAGGGTAGCAAAGTGAATGATTACCAAGGGCTGTTTGATTTGATTGCATGGGAGCACTTGTCGGATAATTGTTTTCCTGAGCTACGCCAACACCTGATCGATAGCAAGCTGTCCAACCCGAGGAAGCTTGCTGAGGAGGCGGACCGCTGGATCAGCACCAGGGTCCACAAGGGTCCCGTGGGAGGCCCCGCCAAAGGTGTTCAGGGTCCCCAGCAGAAGAGTGGGGGGGACAAGGGTAAACAGCGGGAGTTCTACCGAGGGCCCCAAAGTAATCCCCAAGGGAACCAAGGGAAAGGTTCTCAGTCACCCCCGAAGCAGACCGGGGCCCCGACAGGTAACCCTGTTCAAAGAGGGCCCCTCCGATGTTACAAGTGTAACAACCTGGGACACATTTCCGTGGATCCCAAGTGCCCCCTGTATGGTAAACCAGCACCCTCTGGTGCTCCACCCCCCAAGCAGGTGAATAGTGTAGCCCTGGGGAGGGAGACAGATGTCCAAGGGGCGGGGGATCCCGTACAGATGACCCTAGTCTCATTAGGAGACAGTGAGATGGTCGCTGAGGCCCAGCTGCCCCCCAATACTCAAAAGTACGGGCAGTGGGTGACCATAAATGGCAAGAGGGTGGGGGCTCTTAGAGATACAGGAGCCAGTGTGACTGCTGTCAAGCAGCACCTGGTATCTCAAGAGCAGGTTGTCCCGCACGCATTCTGCCGTGTTGTCAACGCTGACAACACAGAGAGTCAGTGTCCGATGGCTCAGGTTCCCTTTGAGTGGGGGGGGGTCTCTGGTACTCTGCAAGTGGCTGTGAGAGAGGCCATGCCTGTTGATTGTCTCCTAGGTAACGATTTGGAGAGCTCCCCTTGGGAAAAGGTGGAGAAGACAACTCACCTGCGGATGGTGGGCTTGCCTGATTGGGCGTGCGTGACCACCCGGTCGATGGCAGCCAGTAGGGGTGTTGAAGGAACCCTGGAGCCTGAGGGAGAGGCCCAGGAACCGGCCTTAGAGAGAGGGCGAGGGAGGCACGGGAATCCGGCTCCTGAAGTTCCCACGGCCCAGGAGGAAGCAGACCTTGAGGGGGATGCCCTGGAGCCTACCGGGGAACAGATAGCCGAACTGGGGGACCTGCCTGAGCTGACCCATTGGCAGCAAGAAGGAGGCCCCACCAGGGAGGAGTTCTGCAGGGAGCAGAAAGAGTGCCCCTCTCTAGAGGGTATGCGGCAGCAGGCTGCAGCCCAGGCCAATGGTGATCAGTCCGGAACTCACTTGATCTACTGGGAGAACGACCTCCTATACTCCGAGCCTAAGGTTGCTGAACCTGGGTCAGCCCGTGCGCTGGTGGTACCCCAGAAGTTCAGAGCCTTCCTACTGGGGCTGGCTCACGACGTACCGTTAGCAGGACATTTGGGGCAGGACAAGACCTTTGAAAGGCTTGTCACCCACTTTTATTGGCCCCAAATGCGCAGGAGTTCTGACACTCACTGCAGGACATGCCAGACTTGCCAGGCAAGTGGCAAGAGTGGAAGGAAGCTGAGAGCTCCACTCCAACCTTTCCCTGTGGTCAGTACCCCATTCCAGCGGGTGGGGATTGACATTGTGGGGCCACTGGACCCCAAGACAGCCATGGGCAACAGGTTTATCCTGGTCTTGGTGGACCATGCCACCCGGTACCCTGAAGCCATCCCTCTGAGGACAGTGACGGCCCCCGTGGTGGGACGAGCACTGATGGGAATTTTCTCACGAGTAGGATTCCCTCTAGAGGTGGTGTCTGACAGGGGGACCAACTTCATATCGAAATATATGAAGTCCCTTTGGCAAGAGTGTGGTGTAACCTACAAGTTCACCACACCTTACCATCCCCAAGGAAACGGGTTGGTTGAGCGCTTCAACCGAACCCTGAAGGGCATGATTATGGGTCTCGAGGAACCCATGAGGCGTAAGTGGGACGTCCTCTTACCATGCCTTCTCTTTGCGTACCGCGAGGTGCCACAAAAGTCTCTAGGGTTCAGTCCCTTTGAGCTGTTGTACGGCCACCCAGTACGAGGACCTCTTAGTCTGGTCAAGGAAGGCTGGGAGCAATCTCCCAGGAAACCTCCCCAGAATGTATACAGTTACATGCTGGCCTTCCGGAACCAGACTAGGCGATTCAGGCAACTTGCTGAGGCAAACCTGGAAGCCAGCCAGGAGGAAATGAGGCGGTGGTACGACCAGAATGCCACTCTGGTTGAGCTTCAACCTGGCCAAAAAGTGTGGGTCCTGGCCCCTGTGGAGCCTTGTGCACTCCAGGACAAGTGGACAGGACCCTTTGAGATTGTGGAGCGCAAGAGTTCTGTCACCTACTTGGTAGACTTGCGGTCTCCTAGGAACCCCTTAAGGGTCCTACATGTCAATCGACTGAAGCCCCACTTGGAGAGGTCCGAAGTGGGCATGCTCTTGGCCACCGATGATGGGACGGAAGAGGAGTCCGAGCCTCTTCCTGACCTCTTGGTAGCCTCAGAGCGAGACGGGTCAGTGGATGGAGTAAACCTCTCACCCACCCTGACCCCTGAGCAACAGAGTGACTGCCGCCAGCTGCTGGGGCAGTTTCCTGACCTGTTCTCCCTGGTTCCCGGTATCACGAATTGGTGCGTCCATGATGTGGATACGGGAGACAGCTTACCTGTGAAGCACAAGGCCTACCGGGTAACTGACAGGGTCAGAGCCTGCATCAAAGAGGAGGTCTCGAAGATGCTTGCTCTAGGGGTGGTTGAGTCCTCCAGCAGTCCTTGGGCCAGCCCAGTGGTCTTGGTCCCAAAGGCTGCAACGCCGGGTGCCACGCCCGAACTCCGGTTCTGTGTGGACTACCGAGGACTCAACTCAGTCACGAAGACTGACGCGCACCCCATCCCCAGAGCTGATGAGCTCATCGATCGGTTAGGGGCTGCACGGTACCTCAGCACGTTTGACTTAACGTCTGGGTACTGGCAGATCGCCTTGACCGATGGGGCCAAAGAGAGGTCCGCATTCTCTACGCCAGATGGGCATTACCAGTTCCGGGTGATGCCCTTTGGGATGAAGAATGCCCCTGCCACCTTCCAGAGGTTGGTCAACCAGGTGTTGGCTGGGCTGACCGAGTTCAGCGCCGCCTACCTGGATGACATCGCAGTGTTCAGCGGCACATGGGAAGAACACCTGCAACATCTCTGGGAAGTGTTGATGGCGCTGCGCAAGGCAGGCCTCACGATCAAGGCAAGCAAGTGTCAGATCGGGCAGGGTTCAGTGGTGTACTTGGGACACCAAGTGGGGAGCGGCCAGGTGGCGCCCCTCCAACCCAAAGTTGAAACCATCCTGGCTTGGGAGCCCCCAAAGACCCAGACGGAGGTGAGGGCCTTTTTAGGACTCACCGGGTACTACAGGAGGTTTGTCAAGGGGTATGGCAGCATCGTTGCCCCCTTGACAGAGCTGACTTCGAAGAAGCAGCCCAGAAAAGTGATATGGACTGACACCTGTCAGAAAGCCTTCGACACCCTGAAAACTGCCATGTGCACGGCGCCCGTGCTCTTGGCTCCTGACTTCTCCAAAGAGTTCCTGGTGCAGACGGATGCATCAGAGCATGGTGTAGGGGCTGTTCTCTCACAGATCACTGAGGAGGGATTTGACCAACCCGTAGCCTTTATTAGTAGGAGGCTACTTCCCCGGGAACAAAGGTGGAGTGCGATAGAACGAGAAGCATTTGCTGTGGTCTGGGCGCTGAAGAAGCTAAGACCCTACTTGTTTGGGTCTCACTTCCGGGTTCAGACCGACCACAGGCCCCTCAGATGGTTGATGCAAATGAGGGGTGAGAACCCAAAACTGTTGAGGTGGTCCATCTCCCTACAGGGTATGGACTTTACGGTGGAGCATCGCCCTGGCACAGATCACGCCAATGCTGACGGTCTGTCCAGGTTTTTCCGCCTTAGTGATGCAGAACTCCCTGGGGTAGGGTAGTTCTCCCCACTTTTCAGCTGGAGGGGACACGTGTTAGACCTGGCACCATTGGCGTGGGTCACCCTTCCATTTTTGTCTGTGCCTCAATGTGTTTTTGTGTTGGTGTTAGCTGCTCAGGGCACTGTGCCACTGCCATCCAGTGCCACAGTGCAAGTGCTCCCTATGATAAAATGTATTATGTGAATTGACATCCACGTTTGGTTTATTTGGTTTACTATCAGTCCCTAGTAGAGTGCACCAGGGGTGCCCAGGGCTTGTATATCCAAATGCTGCTAGTGGGCTTGCAGCACTGGTTGTGCCACCCACAGAAGCAGCGGGGTAAAATGTGTCTAGGATCTGCCACTGCAGAACCTGCGCGCGGTCTGGTACCGTCGCGCTGACTGAGCAAGTGTCCCCACTTACCAGTCTCTAAACCTTCCCTTAACTACATGTTAGTCACCCCTCTGGTAGGCCTAAGCGCAGGGTGCATTGTAGGTATAAGGTAGGACATGCCCTGATGTGTGTGGCATGTCTTAGTAGTGAATTACAGCCATTTTCGTTTTTCACTATTGAAGGCTACCTGCTCTCCATAGGCCAGAATGGGCTGCTGGGATCGCTACACGCTGTGACTCCAGTGGACTCAGAGAGCATGGTAGAAAGTCATGTTTAGTATGCCTAAACTCGGGATAATAAAGTACATCTTTTAGTAAAGGTTATTTTAATGTCCTGGGTTTGCAAATGCTACTTTTAGAAAGTTAGCCTTTGCGTGCCTAACCATCTCAGTCTGCCTCTGCTGTGTGTGTGTGTTCTGCCTAGCAACAGTACAGGAGCAGGGCTGGGGGATCCCAGGAGACAGGTTGGCTGCCAGGTGGTGGGTAGAAAGATTACACCAGGATGGGTGGGAGGAGTGCACCCTGACTCTTGAATAGACCTGTGCTCTGCCACCACAAAGCCGGCGCCGCCCCCTGCGGAGCGGCTGATGTCTCTGCCCTGCTGCTGAAAAGAACAAGCCGGGCCACCACAACAGAGTGCTCCAAAACTGGACTGAGCCAGGCCCAGGCCCCCTGGCGCTAAAGAACAAAAGAATCCCTGTATAAAAGTAGGAGCCTGGCTCCTAAGAAATTAGATCCAGATTGAACCACAAAGGAACTCTGCCCGACTAGAAGGACCTGGAAGAAGCTGAAGGAGGAGTAACTTTCCCTGACCTAAGGGACTGGCCTGCAGTAGGTGCCTTGCTGAGGAAGGAGAGGAAAAGACTGAAAGAGACTTTGCACTTTGTTTTCAACTATCTCCAAGGGCTTGAAAGAAGAGCTTGCCCCCTGAACTGAACCCCAGGACCAGTGGGTTCACCGTGTCTCCGCTCGTCTGAGAATTCGAGCCGTGTGCTTTCTCCCGCCGGAGTGCCCTGCGCACCTTCGCATCCCTCCTAGGGCCGTGACACCCAGAAGCCTGGCCGCCTCCACTCGCCGAGAGCCCCGCTCTACCTGAGTCGCTCTGGACCCATCGAGTCTGGCCGTCCCGCTTCCCTGTCACCTGCCTGCTACTGGAGCGCGCTTGGTGCCCTTCCGCCCTCCCGCCGGATTCCCAGTGGGGAAGTGAAACCCAGCCTCGGACGGCCGCCCGTACGTCGTAACGTACCCGGCCGCCCCGCTTCACCTCCCAGCCTGAGTCTGACCGTGCCGCCCTCCGCAGTGACCTCCCGCACAGTCCGTGTCGGAGGCCCTGGGCCGCACCTGTCTACTGAGAGCCGCCCGCTGAATTCTAGATCCGGAAGACCCACGAGGTGCAGAACCTGCATCTCTCCTGAAGACTCGTCCAAGCACACCGCACGTTCCCAGGTACAGTGAACTCTCTATCGGACTCGGGGTCCGCAACGTTCTGATTTCCCCTTATCACTGTACCCTGGGTGCACTGCGCATCATCGTGACTGGACCGACTCAACCGAGCCCTGTGAAGCGCTCGTGATCGAATAAGTTACCAAAGACAAGAACAGTGCCTAATTATCATCTTGTGGCTTCCATTCCGCAACCGTTATTTATGGTCTTGTACATGCCTGCGTAACAAAGAATCTTTTATATAAAGCATCCGTATTTTTGATACAACTTACGCCTGGTGTCCGTTTGTGGGGGATCATTGTGGTTTACTGTGTGTGATCATAAATGCTTAACCGACTAGCGCCCTGAAGTTTAGCCCTGACTGCTCGCGCCACCCTACCTATAGGGTGAGCAGGGGTTGTTCTGAAGGGGTAACTCTCTCGCCCTGAATAGAGGAAGGGACCACTGCTTGTCACAAGTACCTACCTGTGCCAACCAGAGGTTCCCCATTCTAACAGTCAGATTAAGAAGGGCGAAGTTCAATTTACTAGTTGCAATGTTTATATCCCAAATATGGATGATCCTTTAGTTTTAAATTTTTTGCTGGGCGAGTTACATCTATGGCCTGATTTTGTCGTTTTTAGGTAGAAGCCTACCGGACACAACAGCTATCTGGTTTGCTAAAAACATCTTGGGGACATTAGGAAAGCTTTCCTGATCCCCACTGCATACCATTGGCTTTGTAGTCTGTAACTCACATCTGCTTGCCTTCTATTTGCTGTCTTTATATGTTGTCCAGCTTGAGTTCGTCCCTTCCCAAACCCTATTTACTGTATTCTTCCACCAGTACTGAATTTCTGTAAACTGGTATTTAAATCTTGTTCTCATCTTGTCACATCTGCTGTGCATTCAAAGAAAGATCAAATGTCAGGCTCTGTCTTCCAGGGAGATGTGTGTTTACTTTTCTTTCTCTGACTTTAAAGTGAGAGGAGTTATGTGACAATCATGCTGGCTACTTGGGCTGTGCTGTACAATTTTATTTTTTTCCTAGCACAAAACAAAATTTAAATGTCTGTTAATGAATTGTGCAGATATTTCAGAATATGGAAAGCACAATCACAATCACATTTTTGGGTAATTCTAAATGGTGATGGAAACATTATTGTTTGTGCACTGAATGTTTTTAATCAGTAAAACTGTATATCTGTGCAAATGTATTGGTCATTTCAACTGAAGATATGTTGCCTGTAACAACAGTGTACTACTACACCATACATAAATTTACCCCACTCCACTATCCTCTGCACCACACCACTCCACACAGCGTAACTGCACCATATTCTGCACCACTTGACACTACGCCACTCCACACTGCGCCACTGCATTTCACTATGCTCCACACCACTCTAATCTACGCCAATGCCCTTAACCGCACACTTTTTCACTATGCCACTCCACACTGTACCACTGCATTCTACGACACTTCTTTCTACTTTGCAACAGTCCACGCTTTTGCACCCTACATCACTTTACTCTGTACCACTCTATGCAAAATCACTCTTCACCAATGCATATTACGCCTCTCTACACCACTGCATTCTACGACACTCTACTCTGCAACACTGCACTATCTCCCACTGAACTCTGTGCTGCTCTACTGTGCACTACTTTACGCTGATGCACTCTATGCCACTCTAATCTAATGTGCAGCACTGCACTCGATGACACTGCACTCTACACCTCTCTACTCTGCACCAGTCTACTCTATGCCACTGCACTCTACCCTACCCTACTATGCACCACTGAACTCTTTGCCTGTGCAACACTCTACTATATGCCAATGCACTCTAACCCACTGCACTCTCCGCCATTCTACTCTGCAAGACTGAGCTCAAAGCCGTTCTACTCTATGCCACTGCACTCCTCAACCTTATGCCACTCTACTGCACTCTATGTCAATGTACTCTATGGCTGTACACCACTCTACTCTGCATCACTCCACTCTACGCCACTCTAATCTATTCTGCACCACACTCTAAGTCACTGCACTCTACCCTGCAGGACTCCACTCTACACCACTTCACTGTACTCTGAAGCAGTGTACTCTACTCTGCCCCACTCCACTTAATGCTACCGTACTCTACACCACTGAAATCTACTCTGCAATACTCTACGTCACTGCACTCTACGCCAATGGACTCTACTCCACTTTACTAAAAACTAATGCACTTTACGCCAATCTACTCTCCAGCACTGTACTTTACACCACTTCACTCTAGTCTACTCTACTTCACAACACCCTACTCTACAACACTACTCTCCATGAGACTCCACTTTATAATGCTCTACTCCATTAATTTCTTCTGCACTCTATGACACTCCACTCTACGACACTACCCCACTCGAGGACGCTCTACGCAACCCTCTCTATACCACTCCATGCCACTTTACTCGACTCTATTCTACGAAAGACTACTTCACTGCTCCACTCTACGCCACTCCACTCTACTCTGACACTCTACTCTATGCCACTTGTGTCTACAACACTCTACTCCACACATGCCATTCCACTCTCCTACAGTACTCCACTCTATGCCACTCCACTCTACGACAATCTACTCTGCTCTACGTCACTCTACTCCAATCGATGCAACACCCCCTATGCCCCTCCACCCTGCTCTACACCACTCCACAACACTTTACGCCACTCAACTCTATTCCACTCGATGCCCTTCCACTCTACAACACTCTACTCTCACCACGACACTCTACACTAGTCCACTCTATGCCACTCCACGACTCTCTACGCCACTCCATAACACTCCACTCTAGTCCACTTTATGACACTCAACTCTTCTTTACCCCACTAACTTTTAGCCTTGCTGAACATCAGTCACGTTGGTGTACAACATGGCTAAAACATATTCTCAAATCCAATAGCTCTTGCATAGGGATTAGACACATGAGAAAAATCAAGAAACCTTCTGAAAGAAATCATAACATCAAATGTACTAACTGATGTATGTCAAAACTGCTGACCACTTGAACATGGGTATTCATTTTATTCTGTGCCCCACAACTCACTTTGCAGTGTTATGTTTTTTTGGCAAACATGAAATCATTCAATATTTAGATACAAATTGATCCCTAAAAGCGTCTTGGACCACAATGCTCTCGCTCTTTATATTAAGTTTGGTCACTTACAATTGGCAGTATCCCTTCCCGCTGGACATTTAATCACAAACTGCTCCTCCATAGAAAGTTTATCAAGATTATGGAAGGCCTACTTAGAGAATGTAAAGAAAATAATCTACGGTCGACAGAGATTACAATAATATGGGATGTTTTGAAGGTTTTTATAGGAGGCTCGACATTGAGTTTTTCTAGCCAGCAAGAGCAGCCCGATAGGGCTTCTGAGGTTTGCTTATGACCTGCGCTTTGACAACTAGAAATAGAGTACACTTCCAGTATTTCTGGACAATATAAATTGGACAATATAAATTAAATAACTTATCAGCAATCGTTAAACAACTGACTATCCATCAAATTACTTTGAAAAAGAGGGTCTGGGATAAGGCTAATAGAAAGCTGCATGCTTATCAGATTCTCGCTTTGAGAGCAGTGGGGAAATGGGATGCCTACTTGTGCTTCAGATCAAGGACAGAAGAAGCAGGAACTTTATCCTTAAAATTAAGAACCTGGCAGGGGATGAGGTCGGTGGTATATCTGAGATAAGAGGAGTACTTCATAAATTCTATTCAAATTTGTATATGGAAGAATGTAGGGTCTCCCCAAAGCAGATTGAAGAATACTTTAAAAATGTTCCAATTACACAAATTCTCAGCTGCACAATGAGAAATATTTGAATCTTATACAATTTCATTTCTGCAGGTATAGATAAGGCAATTTCTCAGATGGCGTCTGACAAGACACCTATGAAGTTTTATAAAATCTTCTCTAATGTCCTGATCTCCCTGCTGTATGGACTTTTTAATTCACCAGTTTTTCTTAATTCAGTAACATCTTGAAACATACATTTCTATATTTCTTAAAGATAGAAGGAACCTTATAACTATGGATATTATCAGCAGATTTCAATGAGAAATGCAGATTCAACAATTTACACCAGAATACTGTCTTGTTACCTAATAGCAGTTATAACCAACTAGAACTAATGCAGCATGGATTTACTCGAGGGAGACGATCTTGCATGTAGATACGGCAATAACTGTCACAGAGGTGCTGGGAAGGCCAGCCAAGATGATCCTGTTTGATGATGGAAAGGCATTTGACAGCATCTGTGACAGTTCTTGAGGTTATGTTAAGATGTATAAGGGCTTCAGTACTGACTTTTTAGGCCAAGTTAAAGTTGAATGTATCTCACTCACATTTCATATTATCTGCGGGTAGGCTATCAGACACCATCTTGAATAACTGAGGAACAAGGCAAGTCTGTCTGTTGTCCCCACAGCGTCTTGCTCCGTTTTAGATCCATATGTTCATGGCTCAAAAACATTGACTACTCTTCCCTCATTAAAATTACACAAGCTAGAAGTGAGAGTATTAGCTTATGCTGGCAATATTGCTATTTTGTCTTCTTCTCCATCAAGCTCTTCAGCAGTAATCTAATATCGGAGAGACACTTTGGCATGGTAACTGGCTCTAGGTTAAATGCAGAAAAAACACAGATAGTGACTAATGTACCTTCAATAACATCTGATTTCTGTTGTGTGAAGCCTATTACCTCATTGAGGGTAGAAATATCTATAAAGATGGGGGACATTATTGTGTGACATTTTATCTCTTTTTTTGTTTAAATTTGTTCATTGCTTTTTCTCATTTTATAGTATGCATCTGTTCAGTAGTTACATAACAATGCAAGGGTTTCATAACTCTCTTTTTGTTTTTCCTTTCTACATCAATAGGTAGTCTGAGCGGTCGTACATAACAGTATGTTTCCATGAAAACAAAATTCTTTTTTTTTTTAAAACAGCTTGCAACATAATATTGATGTAACAGGGTGAATAACACATTTATCATCTCTTATATAAGGAACTTAAGGTATTAACCCGTTCCGCGCTCGCGTTGGCCAACGGCCGACGCAAGCACTACCTTCCAAGTGCTGCACACGACCGTTGGCTGACGCAGCCCCGCCCTCCCTTGAGAACACTCGCACCGCGGCGGAATGTTTGCCGCGGTAAACGGGTTAATGGTGGGGCATCGTTCCGAACTACGCTACTTTGACTTCCTTGTTGTTGGTCTACGCGCATGTGTATTGGACATAGCAGTACTGATGGCCGGGTACATGCCTCTGCCAAACTACTCACTACCTGATAGATGGTTGTTGTGCGTCATGTTGATGGACCTGGATGTATGTCAGCAGGGGGCACACAGACCTGTCACGCAGCGCTGAGCCTATGCCTTATGCACTAGATCGCCATGCGCTCTTCGGCCGAGGCTCCAGGTGTTAGCCAGTTGTTTACTCATAGTATCTGGGTCCTCAGAGGGACTCTGCCATAGGGCGTGAAAGTCCATCAGGATTGTGTCCCACCCCGCCGCTATCGGCTGCTTCCTGATGCCTATATTGTCCTCTCGACGCAACGCTATGCTCTCTGCCTTTGCCCAGCTTAGTAGGGATTTGTGCCAGGATTTTGCTTGGGGGGGCTCCGAGGATTTCCACTGCCTCTTAAGTAGGCGCTTGGCTACTATTATCCCTAGGTCTATTTAGCGAATGTCACTTTGTGTTTATTAGACCCCTTGTATAACCCCAAGATACACACCTCCCACGACCAGGTAAGCGTGCGCCCTGTGCACTGTGCCTAACTTCTGGTGACCGCTTCCCAAAATGACTGTATGGATGTGCAGGGCCATAGTACATGTAGTCCCCGCCTGGCTCACCACAACGAGGGCAACCGGCATCGGTGCGATTGAAGTATTTGTTTATTTTGGCTGGGGTCAAATATGCCCATTGGACTATGTAGTATTGTATAACCTGGAAACTGGTGTTGCGGGGGATACGGGTGGGACCCCTGAGAATATCCTTCCATTTGCGGTCGGTTCAGGGGCTTTGCAAGTCTGCATCCCAGTGGGCTCGAAGGGATTCCAGTCGTGGCACGGTGTGTAGCCTTAAGGATTCCGCGAACCTTCTGACTAAGCGGCAGCCCGCACCCAGTTGATGCATATATTGCACAGTAAGGTGCTTGCCGGCTCCTGCGCAACCTCTCCCCATGCCTCCCGCAGCGCTTGCACCACTGACACGTGTAACAAGAACTGACCTCGGGGAAGGCCTGTGTCCTCTGCAAGGGTAACATACAGCAGGAGTTGCCCGTCGCTATACAAGTTCCCCAATGTTAGAATACCCGTTTCCTCCCATTGAGATAGCTCCGCACTGGTAACTGGTCGGTGCCCCCTAGGCTTGCTAAGAATGGGGAGAAACGGCGCATACGGGGTCACATGACGCGTGTCTCACAGACTGCGAAGAAAGCAGTAGTGGACCACCTCCACTTGCAGTTGGCCAGGCAGACTACCCTGTCTGTTAGGGTGGAACAGCGCCATAATCTGTGGGTGGTTGAGTCCCGGGGCTGAAGTCGCTGAATCCTCCAGATGGCATGCGTCAAGCCATCTCGCCACCCACTGGAGATGCGCTGCAAGATAGTACTGCTCCATGTGGATTAGCAAAAGGCCCACGCCGGCCGTCGAAGGGTACATTTTAATTAGCGCCACCCAGCTACGAGATCTGCCCCAGATGAATCTTCGAACATCCAGCTCTAAGCTTTTGAACAGCGCTGGCTTGAGGCATAGGGGCACATTTACGAAGTGGTACAGCAGCCACGAGAGTACCACCATCTTGAGTAGCGCTATCCTCCCCATGACCGTCAGAGGGAGAGTACCCCAGAAAGTCATCTGCGCACGCAACGTAGTGATGGCTCGTATCAGATTACCTTCAAGGTCAGCAGGCTCTCAATAGATGAGTATTCCCAGATATCGGTATGCCGACTCCTGCCAAAGGATTAGCTTGTTAGTGAGGACAATCGGGGGTTCTGCGTAGTCTCTGAGAAAGGGTACAGGCATGATTTGTCCCAGGATACACAGAGTCCTGAAACGTTAGCAAATTCCAGTAGGATTCGCTCTATCGAGTGTGAAAATAGATCTCTTTACTTCTAAAATCACTCAATGCCATGTCAACCTAAGCCACACTACTCCACTGTACACCAACCACATTCTATCCCACTCCACTCCACTCTATGCCACTCTCCTCTGCGCTGCTGCACATCATGTCTAAAACACATTGGCAAATCCGAAAGCTCTTGTATAGTGAGACATATTAGATTTGCCAGTGCTTGTTTTCACATTGTCTGCAGTCACAGGAAGGGAAAACGGGCCATTTGGTAATTCTTTTCCTGGCTATCAAGGCACAGGCTATGTCACTAAGCCTTTAAAAGGTCTTATCGACAGTGTCTACTTTAAAGATACTTGATTTAAATAACGTAGGTTTTTTAAACCAAATATGGTGAGAATATAAGAGGTTTACTAACATTTCCAACTTTTATAACATCTGCGCCCAAGGGTACACTGACCCCAGTGAAAATAAGACCAATTTGGTATCTGTAAAAAAGGAGGAGAAAAACACCAATAATACAAGGCTGTTACATCGTTGTAGGGTATAAACACATCACCATACTTCAAGTTCATCTGGATGAGAATTCAATTGGTATTGGTTTCGTGATATATTTTTCTAAATATATATTTTTCATTCTATATCAGAGTGGGTAAGGTAAATTTTACTCATCACCCAAGTTTTTTAGAAAAACGAAAGAAAAAGGTAGTTCTCCTTTTTTACAGATACCAAATTGGTCTTATTTTCACTGGGGTCAGTGTACCCTTGGGCGCAGATTTTATAAAAAAGTCTGTCAAAACAGAACAATAGGCATATAAACCTGGATATTAACTCCCTTCAGTGTTTAAGGGATTATTATTGGTCCTGATGAGTAAAGCAGTGGGGACTGCTTACGAAACATGTTGACCCAGTAGGTAGCCACTAACTTGTGATATCTCCTACTTTCTTCCCCATTTTTAATGCTCCCAGCTAGAGAACAGAATAAAATTGTTTTTTCTACTAGCCAGGGTCCTTTTAATCTTTATATTTCACACATAATTCTAAACACTCACATCCCTTGCACTACACATAAGCCTAATCATCATAACAACAGTGCTCCCACGTAGTCGTAGGTAGTAGCACGCCCCGCCCCGTAGAGGGACGGGAAGACCCCCATGATGAAGCATGACACTATGGGATTCATAGTGTGTGAGGGGTATTTTAAAAACACATAGTGCTTTCCGTGACATCTCATGGATCACTCTAATTCACCTTACTTACTATTACGTAAATTATAAATTATAAATTAAAAATTAATACTTAATAATCACTTTTTTTCACTTATTGATAGGGTAGAATCACTTTTATTACATATCAGATAGGAGGTAGGTTCTATCCCAGAACCTCTTCACTCCCTCTCTTTGATTAATTCTTTGAAGGATGGCTATAATCAGCGCAGTAATTCAAACTTGGTCTCCCTCGGGAGACATAACCTGGGGGCCTGAAATGTAGCTCGCCCTGAAAAACTAGCACGCAATAGCAAGCAGGCGAGTACATTTTTGGAGGCTTGGATTACCATTCTGTTTTGAAGGAGGAAGGAAAGAGAGGGGAAAGAAACAGCAATGGAGTATCCCGAAACAAGGTTTGAAGCAGTGTGCAAAGAAATGAAAGCAAGTGCAGATATATATATAATGATATTGCAATGGTTAAAGGGCGTATAAAATGGTAGCACTTAATGGTAAAGAAAACAAAAAACAGAGTAGTATGCAAATTGCAGCAGCTAGACTATGTAATGCATATAATAAAAGCTGATTTCTGGTAGTTGGCTTGCAAAGAGTTAAATCTGTACCATAGTGAACAGGAGCGTTCCCTTTGGATCTGGGTAAAAACCTTAAGTTCATAACAGATAACACAAAATAGAGTTGTTTTTAAACTGGATACTGGTTTGGAAAACAACTAAATTCCTTAGTAGCGCATAACTGAGTTGTTCTAAAGGAAGTTCAAAACCAGCATGCTGGTGCTCAGTCATTCAGCCATCTCAATACTACAGAAAAAAGCAGACAAGCATTAACAAAGCCAACAGTTTTGGATTTAGTACTGAAGGTCCACCTTCTCTTCAGATGTGGGAATGTGCATATGTAAGTCTGATGCTCACTGTTTGCTGAGCAGTAGATCAACCACTTTGTAGATCTTGAATGAAGCGAACACTATCTCCTCCAGGAAGGAAGGAAGAATCGAACACTATCTCCTCCAGGAAGGAAGGAAGAATGTTGCAGATCAACCACTTTGGAGGTCTTGAATGAAGCAAACACTATCTCCTCCAGGAAGGAAGGAAGAGTGTTGCAAGAACTGGTGAGGTAATGGTTTCATGGATGGGTGAGTAGAATGGCTGTCTACTTGCCTAGCTGTGAGTGCTTGGGAAACAGAGTGGATGGGCACTATGGACTAAGCCTTGATCAGCCAACTAAAGGCAGAATTCCTCAGACTCTCCTAGAGAAAGCAGTTCTTGGAAGGTACAGTCATGTGTAAAGGATGGAGAATAATTGCCTGCCCAGACCCACCTCCAGTTTTTAGGCCTCGGCCTGCGTGGCTGCGCACATGCGCAACACGCTTGGCGAGATTTAATGTTTTTGAGGACTTTCAGTAAAGGGCTTTAAGCCCCGCCCCTCTTTTCCATTGGCTGGCGTCACCGTTTATGCTAAACGGTGGCCAGCCATTGGAAAAGAGCGTTCCATGTTGCCTCCCTTTGGCTTTTTCAGACGGCCCACTTGGACGGGCTCGCCTGCTTTCCTCCCGTCGCAAAAGGTTTCTTATCTTTATGGGGCCATGTGTTTCAAACACATGGCCCCATAAAGACAAGCTCTGGCGCGATCCTCTTTCGCTTTCGAGAAAGGGCTTGTCTTTAGTTTCCTTAAGTGTGTTTGAATTTGCTTGTGCCCCAATCAGACCCCATGCAGAGCCTACCCCGGAACTTTCCGCACATGCTGCTGATGCCGAGCAGACTCCTACTGGGGGTGAGTGAGGTGGCTATGTGGGCAGGGGTCAGTGGCGTGCATCACGGGGTTGTATATTGCTAATCCCCACTCTGGGGGAGGTAGGGTTGGGGCGACTTTAAACGAAGGCCTTTACCTGTGGGGTTATCAAGGTGCAAGTGTGTGAAGGCGGGGGCTGTACACATTTATATTGGGTGGCTTCCCATTGCATGGGCATCCTGGAGCATTTTTCTCGTAAGTAGGTGTGACATAATGCAACGTGACTTTATTGCAGTTTAAATATTAAAGTCGACGAAAGTATTGGGGTGCTGTACATAAGCACCAGTTACATTAGGCACGTTCATTTTTGGTAGGCACAGGAGAAGGAGATTAAGTGATATGCCCAGAATCACAGGGTGCGGAGCTGATGCCGAGACTCGAATCTAGTCTCCCAGTGCTACATCGGCAGCTATGGTGTTACGCCTCACCCTCTCCCCTAAAATTTCTGTTTTAAATGCGCACTTTCCGTTCTTCACATCACTATTGTCATCACTACTCGTATTAGGCTAGTTAGAGGCCATTGCACGAACAGAAAGGGATGGTCTCCTTTACAAGCATATGGCACACAAGAGAGAGTTAGTGTTCCTTTTTGGAAAGTACACAATTTGCGTGTCTCGGGTTCTAATCAGCCAAATCAAATGTAGCTCATAGTAGGTGCATTTTCATTAAACTGCACTGGAACGAGACCAGTCAATCTATCACATGCCAAGCTCTCCTATGTCTCTAAGGCTCGCATCACAGAAAGATGAGTTTAAACTAGCATTGACAAAGCCAACCAGTCTCAGCCTTTGGGATTGACTTTACCAATGCCTTCTGATCACGATGTACAGCACTGGCAAGATGCTGTGCGGCATGTCCCCCCCCCAAAAAAAAGGCAGCACTGGGGCACCTGCGTCATTTTGTAAGTGCCTAATGTGGGTGTGCTGCGCAGACGCCCCTTTTTTATTTACCATAAAAAAGAAAAAAGTTGCAGAAAGGGTTTTTAGGCATTGGGTGCCCTGCGCCCTCCGTCCACCCCCAAAAACACAAACGACAGTGGACTGTGGAGAAGCAACAGACAAGAGAGGCCAACACAGACAGGTGGAGAAGCACACGAGTGAAAAAGCACCAATACATGCAAGAAAGAGGGTTTGACAATAGGGAAGAAGTACACAGGAGAGACTGCAACATGAGGGAGAAGTAACAGGATGCCCGGGTGAGTGAGAAGAAAGCACAAAAGAAAGAAAGTTGGAAAGGACATGCTTTCTAATGGAGCGCGTAAGAAAAAAGTAGGTCCTTAAAAGTGAGCAGTGAAAGGCTAGAAACCAGCCAATCAGGGAAATGGTAACAAGGAAATACTCCAGGGGTGGGATAAACAAGATGGACAACGAAAACCACTGAAGAAGAAAGCAAATGAGTGACAATAAAGCCAACCAATGGTAAGTAGTGGGCGGGCTGTAAGACCCTATAAGTTATTGGTAAGCATACAATAGACATTTTGCATCCAGACAGTGCAAAGCACAGGGCGGGGCGGGGAATATATGGCAGAGGGAACGGCTTGAAAGAGCAGAAACAATTCTCTCATTATAAGACTTATGTAGGCAGAAAACAAGAAAGTCATACAATTTTGTGAAAGAAATAACAAAAATATTTTACGCTAAGCAATAGTAAACAAAAACATAAAAGTTACCTATTTGGCTGGGCTAGAACTCTCAAAGAATCCAGGTTCAGGCATGAATAGTTCACCTAGTCCAGTTTTCCTGTTTGCATTCTGGTATTTGAGTTATAATCATGTTTTTGTAAGTCGAATAAACAGGACTACAATTTCCACAAACGTAGATTTTGGAAACGTGAAATCTCTGCTAGGCTATCGGATAAGAGAGTTCGCCAAGCCTGCCTGCTAAAGCAGGGCCAACTTAATAAGATGCATATGCTCCTAAACATCAGGGGAGGAGATCGCTCAAAAACCATCCTACTTGTGTGTAGTAACTCACAAATGTAGCCATGGTGTAGGATGCTCGCTGGCCTGTCTGCGAAGCTGCTCCAGGTATCAGCGTTTGCAAGGTTCTGTTTCTAAACACGCCCCTCGGTCGGCTTCTTGGGCTGGAGCCCTGACAAAGAGCTGAAACCGGTTATGCTCCATCCTAAGAATCCGTTAACATACACTGCAACATTTGGGAACACACAAGACTGCGTTAAATAGTATGACAAACCTGAGCCCGAACACCGCTTAACACGGAGTTTATCCAGGAGAGCACAAGAAAGAAAGCGAGAGCGCGGAATCTGATCCTAACAATAAGAAAGTAGCGAGTTGCCGCCTGGAATCTGCGGATACTGAGACTCGAATTTGACTCCTGCACTGACGTCGGAGAGGAGCAAGTATGGGCAAAGCAATGGGAAGAGAGCGGCCATTTCGGAAGTGCTACATAGAAGCCAAGTTTCGTCCAACTACCGGTGTGAACTTTACAATAAGGTGTATCTCTTTTCAAGATTGGTTGTCTTTTGATTCCGAGCCGCAGATTAGTTTTTTTCTTGTCTCGTGTTTTGAACTGTACATTTAAGCATGTTTCCTTTCGCTTGAAGCCGTATACCACTAAATCAAGCGCAGGAATAGACTAGCTCTGAAGCTCAACGCATGAAAAACAATATTCAGTGGTGTCGGAGGAACAAGAAGGGCCAAGGCTGTTCCAAATTACACTAACGACTTGTAACACAAAGCCTCGAAAGGCTCCAGTTGGGAAAACACCCACAGGTCTGCAAACCTAGTTGTGTTTATTTGCGCTACGAAGATTTTATTTTTTGCTAAGATAGTCACCGCATAGATGTTAAAATGATTATATTGGATCAACAATTGCAGTATATTCTTCGAAAACAGTGAAATAATTAAATTTACATGAACGCCGTCCAAAACACAAGGAATGAGGACCACTGCAAGATGGCCGAGCTCCAGCCCGCTCGGACTCCGGAGTTCAGCCGTCTGGCTTTAATCAAGGCTCCCTGGGCACCAGGGTCTCCAGCATCGGGTTTCTTTTGGCAGATTGCTAGACTGCTGTTGACAGCCGCAGATTCCAGACAGCCAGCCGGTCGATAGTTGGTGTTTGCAGGGGTTCCAGGTTCTGGGCTGCAGGGTTCGCTCCAAACCGCAGAGGTGTGAACAGAACAGGTAGGTCAGAGCTGTAGGCGCAAGGCACATATACATGAATAGGGGGAAACCATGTCTGCCTTCTGAGCCGGAACATCCTATATCAGAGGCACTGGTTTGGATTGGTTGACATCGATACAATTTCTGCCATAAATATGCACAGCATAGGTTACACTCATTAATACTTAAAAGATGGAACAGACGGGGCCAATGTCATCTGCGATGCCATAGGAGGAGAAGAGACGGAGTACGGCGCAGGGAGACTGTTCCATATGCTTCATATATGTCCTTCTGGTGATCAGTGCTGCGCAAGGTGCGTGGATCTTGAGTCACAGTCGGTTTATTTTTATTTTTATCGGTTTCTTTATTCAGATCTAGGGTTTCCAGATAGCCCTGTGTACGCGGAACACCATTTAACCGTTTTTGGGATAAATTGGTTGTAAATCGCCGTGTCGCTGTCCCTTAACCACTATTTTTGCTCGAATAATTTCAGCGAAGATTTTGGTATTTCTTATTGCCAGCCCTGCCAACTCGCATTGGGCCCTGGTGTGCTCTAAGACAGTGTTCCCAAAACTGTGCGTCAACCCACTGGTGGGTGGGGAGACAATTTTTGTGTGGTCGTCAAAGTCCAAGCAATAAATTAAGATGCCTTTAAATTTTGCATTTTTCTTGTCACATTTGCTGTGCTTTAAAGGATTTGTCAGGCTATGTTTTCTGACAAATTGGTGCTTTTTTAAAATGAGGATTGGTGTTTACAAACTCCTCTCACTTTGCAGTCAGAAAAGGAAAGAGAATTATGTGACTATATTGCTGGGGTACAGAGCATATGAAAGGAGAGGTTGTAGGATGTCAACTTTTTATTTAGACACAACAAAAGGAAAATACCTATACATGAACTGCACACATTCAGCAACTAAGAAAGCAAAAATGCAGCACATTTTTTTGGCAATTATGGAATGTGATGGAAACAAAGAATTAAATAGGAAAGAAATTAAGACACTTTACTTGGTGATGCACAAGTAATAAATATTAACTGGATCCTGATTTCCACACATTATCATTTGTGTGCAATATATTTTTATTAGTAATACTGTATGTCTGTGCAAATTAGGTGGCTATTTCAATGGAAAATGAGTTGTTTGTAAATGACATTGCATTACCACAGGATGCTTTAGTTACATTAAAAAATTGTGCGCCTCATGTCCACTAAAGCTAGGTGGGTCTCTAAAAATTGGGTTGTGGTTTTTGAAGTTTGGGAAGCACTGCTCTAAGAGGTACAGGCACCATGCACCCTCCTCTGGTACATTGCTTTAAATGGGCCGGTACTGTCCGGTACTTTATTTTGAGAGGGAGAGTACCGGCACTTCTCAGAAACAAGCAGATATTCTGGTACTGAGTACCTGCACTTCTATGTCTCCATTTCAAGCACTGCTCTGGTACAAGTGGGAGAATGGTGTAATCCTAGGCGAAAAAGAAAAAATAATGCAGTAGGAGTTTCTGCCCAAGAACTGCTTCTCTTACTATTGTTGTAAAGAATAGGGATTCTCTTTGCACAACATACATTTGTTTATATAATTGTTAAACTTCAGTAACGCTTTCGCAAAATAAATTATTGTAGTTGGGATTCAAATGGGGTTCTGTTGTTTTTAGCCAAAACTGCACACCAAATTAAAAGCGTTGAAGAAACGATTAAGTCAAACAAAACTTTATACCTGACAGAGAGACTTCTGGAAGTTTGGAAAACATTTACTTCTTGGTCACCACTTAATATATCCGGTCTGTGCCAGACATTACAGGGGGTTTGATGCCTATGCGAATGAAAGGTCACCCACAACCAGAGAAGAGGGGTTTGATCAGCCTGGAATGTTCCCAGGAGCAAGGAATGTACGTGCTGCAGATCAGAGCTTATAAATTCTCCCTACTTCCACGGACAGAGTAATTTCACAGTCATGCGCACATACACTCATCCTACGCTGGTGGGCCCATTACACCAACATTCATTCTATTACTCTATCCACACTGAATATAAGAAAGAATTCCTAAATCAATCTGCACCTAATTAGAGGTCAATGCAACCAAATTGAATTGCCTTGAGTCATGATTTAAAACAGTTTAACACATTTGAGATCTCAATAACATGACAAAGAAATAACCACCCGACACTAATTCAAACAGAAATTATTTTATCTAAATTAGTTTAAATGAAAGTCATTCAATTGCAAAATCATTATTCTCATATTTACCTATTCTGGCTAAATGTCGTACTCTAAATCAGGACAGGTCTCTCAATAAAGAATCAAAGTCTCTCGAGTCGCCGTCCTCTGTCAGCATCGGTCTTCTGAGCATAAGTTCAGGAAGAAGTGGCCTAAGACCCTCTCTAGTCTAGCAATATTTATACTAAAATTTACATACTAAAAGTTACAAACAAGCTCTAAAACGTCCGTTGAGCAGGAAAGGATGTTAGCTTGCAACATTAGAAAAATCTCCGCTCTCGGATATCTCAAAATTCAAAACAAGGAAATAGGAAGTCCAAAACTAGTTTGCAACATCCATGGATGCTCTTCTCCGGAATTGTATCACTCGCAGTGAAGCCACCACAAGTTTATCAAAAATGTTCATTTGTGACAAATGTTCTCTACCAAGGATAATTGGCGACCATCCCAGAGTTGTCGTTTTTTCATAACTTTAGTTCAGGCAGAGGCCGAGGTCACAATCAGCGAGGCCTCTCTTCATATTTCATCTACTCAAATGCAGGCTGTAGATGTCGGCCATTTTCTTAGCAGGCCAAAATGGACAACTTAATTAAAAAGAAACATAAAACAACGTTACTACATTGTATTGATTATACAGTGTTAATTCCCACTAATACCCTTATGTGTATGTATTTATCTAGCCATTTGCGACATAAAAAAGCAATAAAGCATATTATTTTAAAGCGCAATCACATAACAAATATCACATAAGCCACACTTATTTAATTAATTTGCTCACCAACTTAGTTTACCTATTAATTTAGCCATGCAATTGCATACCCACGTATAGTTCTTTCATTAGTAAGGTTGATTAAATAAAAAAATCGACAAAACTTAGTGCTTAATAATTAATTATTAGTATTTTTAATTATAACATACAAAAATATAAACTGATGTTTGGGTTTAAATAGAAAACCCTGCTCCAGCATACGCACGTACCCCTCCCAGTACCCCAACTTCAAGGAAGCAAAGGCGGTAAGAAAGTGTGTCCCTTCACTTATTGGAAGTGTCTGCGTGAACCCTACCTGCTTAACAACGGACGGTTGTGTTTTGTGGGGGCGGAGTGCATTCTGCAATACAGCGTGGACAAATTCATCCCCCACAGAAGACCAGCGATCGGCATTAATCCACCGAGTTATCTCTATGGATTTTAACTTTGGGCCGGTAGGTTGTACAAACATCCCCGCGGCAGACGCAGCGATCACCCATTGAATCTTCTTTTTGACCAAACCCCGTGACCCGGAGATTGTACTTGAGCCCACCACTTAAATACTTCCGGAAGGATGCTGACTAGAGCCTGTCTAAAACTTTTCGTTTCTATGCAGGAGTTAGTTACTTAAGCCCGGAACTAAAGTGAAGTGAAGGCTTTGGTATCCAAATTTAGGAAGGAGGGGGGGGGGGGGGGGGGGTGAGGTGAATACATATCAGCGCTTCCCGCCTCCCTCAGCTCGGGTAAAACAGAGTGACAAAGCGCACAACATATTGTTTTAGTGAGGGAAAGTCTGCATCGCATTAATCGCTGTACCTTTCACTCACCGTTTAACTGGCTGGAAAAGGGCTTGGACCTGGAGGAACAGCTGACTGCAGGGCAAGCTGCAAGTCGCAGGCCGAGTAGCACGATACTTTGCAACAGGAAGCCTCAATCAAGGTGGTTGGTCGAGTGTCCGTAGTCGCACTCGCAGCAGAGAAAGTTCAAAAGGAGGAAGGGGGGGAGCCCCAAATGATAAAGGACAAACAGCTAAGGGGCGGGCGGTAATGTACCTGACACGCCCACCATTGACAAACTAGGATTGTGTCAAACTAACTCCAAGGCAGGTCAGCAGCACATTATGGGGGCAGGTCAGAGGCCACTGCAGGTCTTGCAGGGCCCTCATTGGAGGCAGCTTCCAGCCGCAACGATCTATGGCCCTGCAGGTGTTACTTGTGGGCAGGGGCCGCAGGGCACAGACACCTAAAGTTCGGAAAGGGGTGTGACAGGGCATCCATGGGCTGCAGCGCCGCACAAAGCCTTGAATCCGCCGCACACTCGGCGGATTCTAGCCCAAATTTCGGCAGCCCGCCCAACACGAATTTTTCTCGCACAATCAGGCAAAATATCGCCCAATTGTGCGAGAAATAGCCCAATCTAGCAACACTGCCTGCCCCCTCCCACGGATGCTCCGTCAGTGATGGGCTCAAATCCACGCCTAATCCCGGCCCGCTCCTTCCAAGGCCGCTCCTTCCAAGGCCACTCCTCTCACCCGTAGGCTCCGATGGTGAACATTATTTTCGAAGTTGAAAGGTTTGTATTGTGCTTGTTCTGCGCTCCATTTTACCCCTGGGTTGTAGCTGGGGTAATTTAAGAGCAAAATCCGACATGAGGCTAAAGTTGAAAAAAATCAAACCGTTTCAAAACAGACAATGCTGTATTTCAAAAGCAGATGAAACAACAAAGAGCACATTTTGATAATACATTTTTATTAGCAGGCAATAGCAATCTTAAGAGGAATTGCATAGCTTCATACACACTTTGACCCCAATTCCATCACAGTCTCTCTCTCTCTCTGTTAATCCCTCTGTCAGACAGTCAGTCTCTCTTTCTGTCAGTCAGTCTCTGTCAATCTCTCTCTTTCAGTCAGTCTCTCGCTCTCTCTGTCAGTGTCAGTCAGTCTCTCTGTCAGTCTCTATCACTGTCTCTCTCGATCAGTCAGTCTCTCGCTCGCTCGCTCTCTCTGTCAGTCAGTCTCTCCCTCTCTCTCTCAGTCAGTCTCTCCCTCTCTCTCTCTCAGTCTTTCTCTACCTCAGTCAGTCATTCTGTCAGCCAGTTTCTCTCAGTCTCAGTCTCAGTCTCTCTCTCTCTCTCTCTCTCTCTCTCTCTCTCTGTCAGTATCTCAGTCAGTCACTCTCTCCCCCTCCATGCTCTCTCTCTCTCTCCACTTTCTCTCTCCTCTCTCTCTCCACTTTCTCTCTTCTCTCTCTCTCCAATTTCTCTCTTCTCTCTCTCTCTCTCTCTCTCTCTCTCTCTCTCTCTCTCTCTCTCTCTCACGCTCCACTCTCTCTCTCTGTACTCTCTCTCTGTGGGGCCATGGGTACATTAACTGAAAGGTCCGCGGGCCGCCGAGGAAGGCCTGCCGGGCCGCCAGCGGCCCACGGGTCATACTATGAGTACCACGGATCTAAATAATCACATAGGAGACGAAGTGAGCAGTGCAGTGGTCAGGCTTAGCTGTTTAAAAGAGCATTTGCAGTGCGTAAATGTAGAATTACAAATCATGGTAGCTTATATATACTTGAAATGGGGAATATTTGTAACAGCAACTCATGTGCAACAGTAAGGACATTTTTGTTCTCAGCGAGGGCATATCTGTGGCCAAGAATGATATATTAATCTGACAAAAACAAATATATGTTTAAAATTAAAAAAATAATATATATATATATATATACACACACGTAGATTGAGAGTACACTGAATCCTGTATGGTAAAGCAGGTCTACAAATGTAGCCACTTCCACTGTACCATACAAAAGTATTTGCAATGCAATCGGTCTTGCCTTTGGGACCCTATATGTATTTAGCTATGCAGCACATTAGCCTGGGTGCTGAAACATCTACGGTTCTTTAACATGGAGGGAAAGTAAGCACCAAACTGCGTGCCACGCTAGGTATGGGAACACATGGGGAGAAATATTGCCTTTCAGCGGGAAATGGTATAGTCCAAAGCTCTGTTCATAATATAAAATCAGGGCCTTCGGTGGTCATATCACTGAAAATACAAGATTTGAAAAAAATATTGTCTAAGGGTGTTCGTGGAAGACAATTTCTATGGACTGGAATCTAGAGAATGCTAAAGTGATTCTAGTATTTTACTGACCTCTGCTGGTCGTTTTCTATCAAGAAGGTTAAATAGAGGCAGTTACCAGAAAAATAAAAAAAAGGAAGTCCTTCAGCAGAAAGCAATTCTGGTATTTTACTGACCTCTACTGGTCGTTTTCTATCAAGACAGTTAAATAGAGGCAGTTGAACAGAAAAAAGTCTCTAAGTGGAAGCAGACATGTCCTATGGCTGATCTCCAGAGCCCACAAAGTACATTCACATACAAGTATATACAAGAGGTCTTGAATGCCCGACCTAAAAAATGAACCATTATGACTCATTGCAGTGGTCCTGCTTTGCCAGATCCAATGTATGTTATTGACTGAGACATTTTCATTTTATATAAGAGTAACAAGCAGGGAAATATTTATTTCGTTCTCTGCACGTGCCCTACTCTGGCTACCAAATAAAAACAGAATTGTTTTTAAAATTTGCTGTTTAACTCATAATGCTCTATATGGAAATGGACCCTCCTATCTCTTATCAAAGCTCACTCGCTACTTCCCTCCAAGACTTTTGTGATCCTCCGACAAAGCACTGCTCAGGATTCCGGTCAGGGGGCAGGTCGGTCTCTTTCTTAGCTCCATCCTATTGGAATAACCTGCCTCTTCGACTGTAAATTTGTGAGTATCATCAGCAATTTTGAAAACTACTTAAGACCTATCTATTCTAACTGCTTTAGTTCTGCTGTGTCCTGGCTTCCATGCTGAGATACCCCTTCCGGGGTGATTTGTGCGCATAATAAATGTAATAACATAACATTTAATAACACGTTTTGTACCAAAAATATGGCATCATTTTATGATAGCCATGTAAGAATTAATGTGGATTTATCGCTCCTTGAACATACTTTGTCAGGAAGTATTTTTTGCTCACACTTGTGACAGTGTATCACTGCAGCAAATTTAAGATGGAGAAATTGGGTTTTAATTTTTAAGACCGTTTTGGGCTAATTTTAACATCTATAAGAATTCCAGTATGTAGTCATCTCACACAGAGTTGACTTTTTCTCACTCCCATGACATTTGCTACTCTTCTTGCCATTTTAGCGATCACTCTGCCAGCCTATAAGGCTATGTGTCCATTGATAGATAATCTTTCAACAACGATACATAAGGGAGACTTTCTGTTGCAGCTTCACTCACATCCATTTCATCAGCATTTCCTGGCCAATCATAAGTCAAGTGTTCCTGGTCCGTATGTTGTCACTCACTTTAGAGCACAAGGCCTTGATCAACCTCATAAAGTGTGTAACACTGCACATCTGCAGACCTTCATACTGACGGCTGTAATTATGATAGGGATCTGCATCCAATGCCAGTATCGATAAACCCACAGTGAGCGAGGACAGCAAATATACACTTGGTCCTTGGTGAGAGAAGAAAGAAATTAGCTCCTCTTAGTCTTTACGACTTAAGACAACAAGTTCAGACTTAAAAGTAAACAACAACAAAAAAATGGGAAAAAACACTCTTATGGACATTTTTAATTTGTTGGCAAAGTGCTTTATCTAACTGCCATTTTCTCATGAAATCCTCTCATATTGTCCAGTTGCACTGCCATGCAGGTGGTCTTATAGTGCCTGACTTATGCCATTGTAGAAGGCCAGGGGGAGACGCTTCGTCCTGGGGAGCACATACCTGGCAGCAGCAAGTTTCAGCTTTTGCCCGGGAGACGCCAGGAGTAGCAGCGGCAGTGCGAGCAGCGGAGGCCCCGCCCCCTTGACCCCTGCACCTTCATCTGCACCTCGCGCCTCCCGCTTCGCGGGAGACGCTTCGTCCTGGGGAGCACATACCTGGCAGCAGCAAGTTTCAGCTTTTGCCCGGGAGACGCCAGGAGTAGCAGCGGCAGTGCGAGCAGCGGAGGCCCCGCCCCCTTGACCCCTGCACCTTCATCTGCACCTCGCGCCTCCCGCTTCGCGGGAGACGCTTCGTCCTGGGGAGCACATACCTGGCAGCAGCAAGTTTCAGCTTTTGCCCGGGAGACGCCAGGAGTAGCAGCGGCAGTGCGAGCAGCGGAGGCCCCGCCCCCTTGACCCCTGCACCTTCATCTGCACCTCGCGCCTCCCGCTTCGCGGGAGACGCTTCGTCCTGGGGAGCACATACCTGGCAGCAGCAAGTTTCAGCTTTTGCCCGGGAGATGCCAGGAGTAGCAGCGGTAGTGCGAGCAGCGGAGGCCCCGCCCCCTGCACCTTCATCTGCACCTCGCGCCTCCCGCTTCGCGGGAGACGCTTCGTCCTGGGGAGCACATACCTGGCAGCAGCAAGTTTCAGCTTTTGCCCGGGAGACGCCAGGAGTAGCAGCGGCAGTGCGAGCAGCGGAGGCCCCGCCCCCTTGACCCCTGCACCTTCATCTGCACCTCGCGCCTCCCGCTTCGCGGGAGACGCTTCGTCCTGGGGAGCACATACCTGGCAGCAGCAAGTTTCAGCTTTTGCCCGGGAGACGCCAGGAGTAGCAGCGGCAGTGCGAGCAGCGGAGGCCCCGCCCCCTTGACCCCTGCACCTTCATCTGCACCTCGCGCCTCCCGCTTCGCGGGAGACGCTTCGTCCTGGGGAGCACATACCTGGCAGCAGCAAGTTTCAGCTTTTGCCCGGGAGACGCCAGGAGTAGCAGCGGCAGTGCGAGCAGCGGAGGCCCCGCCCCCTTGACCCCTGCACCTTCATCTGCACCTCGCGCCTCCCGCTTCGCGGGAGACGCTTCGTCCTGGGGAGCACATACCTGGCAGCAGCAAGTTTCAGCTTTTGCCCGGGAGACGCCAGGAGTAGCAGCGGCAGTGCGAGCAGCAGAGGCCCCGCCCCCTTGACCCCTGCACCTTCATCTGCACCTCGCGCCTCCCGCTTCGCGGGAGACGCTTCGTCCTGGGGAGCACATACCTGGCAGCAGCAAGTTTCAGCTTTTGCCCGGGAGACGCCAGGAGTAGCAGCGGCAGTGCGAGCAGCGGAGGCCCCGCCCCCTTGACCCCTGCACCTTCATCTGCACCTCGCGCCTCCCGCTTCGCGGGAGACGGTTCGTCCTGGGGAGCACATACCTGGCAGCAGCAAGTTTCAGCTTTTGCCCGGGAGACGCCAGGAGTAGCAGCGGCAGTGCGAGCAGCGGAGGCCCCGCCCCCTTGACCCCTGCACCTTCATCTGCATCTCGCGCCTCCCGCCTCGCGGGACGCGCGCGGGTGTGCGCCGGGCTAAGCCCGGGCAAAGGGCGGGCCGTCTAAGGCCGTCCGAGGACGTTGGAGGTCGGGTTGGTCCACCCCCCCAAATCCGAGTGCACTGATGATATCGTATTGACTGAGACCTGAGGTACTGTGCTACGTTAAAAGGCTTTTTACAGTTTTGGTGGGGGCTTGTGACATTTACGCTCTATTATTATTAAGACTTCCATAAACTAGTGTGTGTTTCCTCTGTGTTTGTGGTAACTCCTCCGGCTGTGGATCGTGTACCATGGGTAAAAGGAAAGCTGTAGAAGGAGGATCCATGGCCAGTAGTAAAAAGGGTAAAAAACAGAAGAAAAGTATTCACTCTGCCATGAATTGCGTCCTGACAAGAATTGAGGGGATAGTTAATGATTGTGAGGATTCGCTAGCTGATGGGCAGGTGGAGGATCAGTTAACTAAAACACTTTCTAACTCAACTCGCACGATCCCATCTATGTTCCATACTCCGTGCTCGAATAAACAGCAAAGTATTATCTCACCCCCCGATACAATCACCTCTGACCCTCAAATATCACCTAAACAGACCGTGGGCACTATGAATGGCACAGAAGGAGACTTAGACACTCCTCATTGTGCCCCCCAATCCATCTTATGTTCTAACAGGTTTGCCCCCCTTGATCCTGATTTATTCCAAGTAACTAGCTCTGTCACAATACTTGCTGACGATTCCGAGGCCCCAGTTACACCTGATGCTTACTCCTTAGCGACTCTTTTGGAGAGAATTAAGAAATTAGAGGAGTTAGTGGGGGCCCTTACCAAGAGGGTCGAGAGTCTTAGTTTAGGTCAAGCACCCCCACGATCTCTCCTCTACCTCTTCCATCTTCCGGGGCAGTTCCCTGCAGGATGAAGCCTGTTCCCCCAAAGCCAATTCCTGCCAAAACTAATGCCGGTCATGTACAGGAAGGGGCTCATAATGCGGATATTACATCCAGAATAAACGGCCAGATTAATTCATATGCGGACATGACAAGATGCCCTGACCCAGCAAGCACACCGAATGTTAAGACCTTTAACAGACGCCCCCCTCGTTTTTTTCCATCTCATAGACGGGGCAATAACAACCAACCACTCCATTCCCCAGCCAATTCGGCAAATTTCCTACCTGTGCACGCCAACCCCTCTGTCTTTATGACCTATGTTCCAAAATTGTCACCAAGGTCCACCTTTGAAAACAGTGTATCTCTTCATAACAAAGTCATACACTGGTTGAGACATGTTCGAGGGTGTAGATCAATCATTAGAGAGGACATCATAAGGGCAAAAAGGCTATCACGGGCGGATGCTTCTTCAGATTGTATCGAGATTGTGTTTGGGGACCCTGTCTTAGCAGAAAATTTATTACTCCTGGAGTTTAGGTCATCTCCTCCCGCTCCCTCTTCAATCCAGGTTCGTAGGCTCCCCGCATGGTCTGAACAGAGGGGGGGGACAGGACTCAGGCTTAGGACAGGTGGATTGACTAACCAATCTCCACATGACTTCCCCTGCACATATTTCCACATCTCATTCCATTGGGGGGCTGGATTCGAACACTATCCTTATTTCCAACCTGTCCTCAAACGATTTGGGTGAAACAATTGATACTCTGGTAATCAATGAGGGATGCCAAGATAGTCAGGTGGTGGACTTGAGGACCCCCCTAACTCCTGCTCCCTCGAGCGTTATCAATTTTTTATCATGGAACATTGCGGGGCTCGGGAAGAATCTTGCAGATCCTGTTTGGAGCGATTTCATCGACAAGTTTGATGTTATCCTCTTCCAGGAAACCTGGAGTTTGGTACCCCTGCATAGATCAGGGTTCATCACTCATTTTGTCCCCGCAATTAGATCCATAAGAGGACGTCCATCGGGGGGTCTCCTAATTTGGATTAACATCAACTTGAACTGGGCAATCAAGAGGCACGTAATTATATCTCACGACCTCCTCCATTTATCCATCAACGGGGTGGACGACCAACCCCCGCTTGAAATATTCAACATCTATGCTAGGGGGACCCCTGGAGCACGGGAAAGCCCTGCTGTATCGGCTCTTGAGTCCGAATTAACAGCATTCACTTTCAAGGTGGATGTCGTCGTTGCCGGGGACTTTAATTGCACTTTTGAGCCCCTGAGCAGCGACGACATCCTGGGCATTGGAGATGCCGACTCTAAGCAGGGCATACCCCAACTTACTCTTCCGCCAATAAAGAAATGGTCTAAGAGGGCTCTGCAACTTAATGCGCTAACATTGGAGTTCAATCTGAGGGCCACAAATGGACGAACTTGCTCAGATGGCCAGGGAGCCCCTACTTTCACAAGGACTAGAGCTCCCTCGCGCATTGATTACATTCTGTTGGGCATCGAGCTTTGGCCAGATCTTATTGACATGGAAGTAATCAACAGGTGTGAGAGCGATCACAGCCCCCTGTTCATGAAGCTCAAGCGTGAGTCTGTTACTACTTCCATCGAGTATTCCAACAAACAGAGGCCTGGGGCAAGAGAGGCTGTCCCGACCAATTGTAATAGGCGTCTTAAGTGGCCAAGGGTGGTAAAACGCGAATTGGACCTGGGAAAAATAAAAAGGATAGTGGAAGAAGGTTCTATAGCCCTGGATACGCCCAAAGGCTGTCTTTCACAGGCCCCTTCTCCCCAACACTTCTTAGAGGTATATCATCAAACAGTGACAAGGGTGGGGAACTTTTTTGTGTTACAGGAAAAGGGGGACCATAAGTGCCCTCCCCCCAAATCAGAAAACCTTTGGTTCTCACAGGACTGCAGGGAAAAAAGACCGATTCTATCCGAAGCCATTAAACATAAGGTTCAACCGGCCATTGTTAAAGCCCGAAAAACTTATTACGAAACTATCAGGAAGGCAAAGAGACTGTGGGAGGAAAGCCATTGGCAGGATTTAAAGGCCGCAGCTTTACAAAAAGACTCAACTCCCTTCTGGAGTCTCATTAATGTCCGGTCCAAGGGAAGAGCTGACCCAATCCCCAATCATATAACGGGGAGTCAATGGCACCAGCACTTCTCTGATCTTTACTCTTTTGGGGAAAAAATGGCTCCAGAGAATCTGTCCCCGGTAATTGAGAACTTGGTACCCCTGGAGATAGAGGCCGCGTTTGGCCTATCAGAAGTCCTCTCTGCAATTAATATGATTGCCCCAGGAAAAGCAGCAGGACCTGATGGCCTCCCTGGCGATCTCTTGCTACATGACAAAGATCTATGGGCAGAATTTATTCTACGCATTTTAAATAACTTAGCTTTGGGATGCCCGGTTCCGGATTCTTGGAAGGGGGCGGAGGTGGTGGCCATTTATAAGAAAGGGGACAGGGGGGACCCTGCCAACTACAGACCGATTAGTTTAATCGATGTCCTACAAAAAGTGGTTGGCAGAGTCCTCCTCACTAGAATCAAGACCTGGATAGATGAGGAGGGTATCCTGAGCCATTTCCAAGCCGGTTTTAGGGAAGGGGTTGGCACCATTGACCAGGTCTTCAGATTCTGTACCATACATTGGAAATCTGTAATTATCGAAAAAGGCAGCCTGTATTTGGCTTTTATTGATTTAAAAACGGCCTTTGACCTGGTCCCACGATTACAGCTGTGGCAGGTCTTGTATGACTTGGGCATCCCCCCCCTAATCTTGGACCTCCTCAAACGCCTTCACGAAGGGAATTTTGCTAAAGTCCGTTGGGGGCATCAGGGACAGCTCACAGAGAGGATCACCGTCGAGAAAGGAGTACGCCAGGGCTGTGTTTTAGCCCCGACCCTGTTCTCTCTCTTTATAAATGGGGTGGCAGACCACTTGAGAGAGGACACGGTCGATGCACCAACCCTGTGCGGGGAAAAAACACCCACCCTGCTCTTTGCTGACGACACTCTGTTGATATCTAAAAGCCCTATGGGCCTACAAAGATTGCTCTCCCGCTTCTCCCATTTTTGTGACACCAGGGGCTTGAAAATAAACACTTCTAAAACCAAGCTAATGGCACTATCACCCTCTAGAAATTTTAGGAATAACATTAAGCTTAATGACACTACTCTTGAGCTAGTTGAGGCTTTTGATTACCTTGGAGTCAGGGTAAACAATAAGCTAAAATGGGCTCCCCATCTATCGAAAATGCTTCTTGCCCATAAGAGAGCCTCAGGGGCAATAGCGAAACACCAGAGACTCTCCTACACCAGGCCCATTGCCGCGGCAGTTAAGGTCTATGAGGGGAAGGCAATGCCAGCGGCCCTATACGGGGCAGAACTGTGGGGGTTCGAAAACCTAACAGAGCTGCTTAGATCTGAGAATAAGTTCTTCAGAGACATATTGTCGCTCCCTCTGTCTACCCCACTAGTTCCTCTCCGTTATGATCTTGGCAGACAAAACTTTAGCAATGTAGCCAGGCTGCGCCCATTACTATACTGGGCAAGGCTTCGGAGAACCCCTGAACTCCTCCACTATGCATCTGCCCTCGACGAGCTAATAAAACTCGGAGCTGAGCGTAAGCTTCCCTGGGTATCAAATTTGAAAAAGGAGCTCCAGAAGATAGGTCTGGAAGAGGCCTGGGTAACCCAGCTCCCCCCACCCAAACCTGTGATAAAGAAGGCTTACTGGGAATGGGTTATGATTAATACCCTAAGAAATCAGGGAGGTGAGCTAACTTTAAAATTCCTGGATGTGAAACCTGCACCTAGCATGGAACCCTTTCTGGACATTATTGAATCTCCTGAAGATAGGTCCCTTTATCTCAAGATGAGATATGGTACACTCCCACTCTTCGAGGTTCAATCTAGATGGAGCACGGCACCCGTAAGTTCGAAAGGCTGTCCCGGTTGTGCCTCGCCCTTGGAGTCTATTGGTCATTTTCTGTTTGCATGCAAAGCATACCGGCAACCAAGAGCGAGATGGTTGACACCGGTTTGTAAAAATATGGGGACCAGGTCTGCCAGGGTGGCATTGCGTATCTTGATCTATGACACATCAGTCCCTAGTGTCATCTGTGGGACTGCTAAATACCTGGGCTGGGCCTGGAGGATCAGACGCAAGCTCCTTAAGGTGCAATAAATTTAAGATATAAACTTATCCCTGTTGCCCATAAAGAATATCATTGCCAAAGGTACTGACAAATGGGGGTCTTTGTTTACACTGTACATGCATATTTATTGCCATTTTTATTGCTTTTAATTGTATAAGGTTTAAAGCATATAGTTGTAGTGGGTTTTTAAAACTGTTTTTATATTTATTCTACCAAACTTTTATGATATGTTTTTAATATATCGAATAAAGTCACTACAACAGAAGGCCAGGACAGTGTTGGGGATAACATCACTTCAGGAGGTTCTATAGTACCACTTTCACATCGGTTGACGTGTTTTGGGTTACTAGATAGAGATGTGCTGCTGGTGTACCATTTGAGGAGGATTTCTTCCTGAGATCTAAACAAGTCAATTTTTTGGGACAGATAGTAGGGTAGAGTTTTGGTGAAGCTTTCCTTTAAAAAATACCAAAATACTCTCCTGGAACCACTTATCTTACTCAGCTGTACTCTCCTTGCAGGAAAAGGAGTGCATGTCACCGAACCCGACCGTGTCACAGTGCATATCACCGACAATTAAGAAGAAATCTCTGCAGTACTGCCGTGCTGGATACCAGGGGTGGTCTATTTGGGGGTTAGGAATGACCCCATCCCAAAATGCTCTTTTCACTGGTTTTTATTTTAATAAAGAAAGAAAAAGCAGCCTCTTTAAACCACTCAATATCTAATCCCAACAACAATACAATTTGTAAGCTTCATAAAACACAAATACGATTTTGAGATCCAGGAGGTTTTAAATACATGTTAAGATTTAAACTGAAATATTATTATAGCTATATGGGAAACATATTGAGGTCTCAACACCACGAAGCCCACAAGAATGACATTTCAGGGATTGAGGTAAGCACATAATATTTAACATACACAAGTGTTCAATTCCGTTGAAGTCAATTGCGGAATATGAGACAATTTTGCCTTGTTAAGTGAGATTATTTTGGAAAGTTTGATTGAGTCTTTAGAGCAGATAAATGTGGTATGTTATGGTCATTTACTATTTCAGCACTACAGTTCAGAGGCTGAGTTGTGCAGCATAACGATATATTAATAGGTTGAGTGCTGAATTATGAATATTATGATTTTAGCTAAGGAAGTGCTAGGAATTTAATTGTTTCTTAAATAAAGTTATCCGTTATTTTCCGTTGGGAAATTATTCCAGATGGTGCAGCAGTAGTGGGCTGTCATTTCTGGTGCCTGATGAACAGAACCCAAAGAGCTCTAGTCACGAAAAAACTCATAAAAATGTTGGCGGAGATTTGCTCACTTTAGTGTACTATTATGAGTTTTTTCTGTCCAGAAACATTCCCAGAAGGAGAAAAGGTGTGCCATGTATAAGTTTTATTTGTGTGTTTATGGGAATGTCGTCTGACTTTTTATAATGGCTCCTATTCTTCCTGCGCAGAGTTACATAGCAGAGAATTTAGCTCAGGGGCATGGAGCCCCCTGTGCAAGTCCAATTTTTTTCTCCAAAGGGAATACATTTTTCCTTACACTCCAACAAGTTTGGAGGTGATCCGATTCCCTTTTCATCCTGGGAGAAGTTACTCCAGCAGTTGCCTCGAGCCGACCTCCAAATGTAAGTTTGAAAGTGTATCAAACCTTCAAGGTGTATCACTTCTTAGAACACCAACTTCCACTCTTTGAGTGGAATTGCCTACTACGGATCCATCTGTACTCTACGAAAAATCACACTAGTAAAAGCCTTTGTGGATTCCTGAAATATGTAATTTCATCCATAAATGAAGGTTTATGCCTGATTGAAATTAGCTTTGTGAATTGGACGCAAAGTTTAACTGTAATAGGATGCTCCACCAACAACCTGGCTTCAGACCTAGTGAAATATGTTCGATCCATGGACTCTGAACTAGAGCCGTAAATACTGGATTCTGCAACCTTTGAGATCTTTGAATAAAATGCCTTTGAATGTTCTAACTAATGTCAAAAATCCCCTGGCATAATTTACAAAATTGTCAATGGGGCGCAAGTACTCCTTAAATGTAACAGGGGCCATAAGTCTGTCTGGTCAAGAGAGATTCTGTTCTCTGATGCCGATTCTGACTAACCTTTCTGGTTAGCTAGCTGAAATTGGTGGAGTAAGTAAGATGGGCCTAAATGCTACAGGAATTAATACATTGTGCACAACAAACTTTAAAAAAATGGCAAATACATTAATTGGTACTCCTATGGGGCAACACTATATAAAAGGCAGTGGAGTACTGTGTAAATTGATTGGAAGAAAGCTGGTCAACAGTGTTGTGTTTCACTTCAATTATTATCCATTGTCCAGGCTTAAGGTTTTTCTGTTGAAGGTGAACTGAATTGTCATTGAAGAGATGGGGTTCCTCTCATTTCTGATGAGAAGGAGGTGATGGTATGAGTCAGATCTGTGCATGGATGTTATTCCAGATTCTAGATGCGTACGTTTTATTGTCTTCTCCTTATTGCACTCCTTGGTTTCCAGTCAGGAGATATCAAGGTTGCTTGTGTTGCATTGCCACTGGAGATATTTATTTTTTCTTCCAGATTGGGTGACCTATGAGATGTTGCTGCCTTGCAGGGTATGAAACAAGCTTTTAAGGTGATGCGGACTGGGAGGGGGAGCTAGTGAAGTTTTTTCAAACTGGGGAAGTCATGTGGTCTAACCTTGTAATCCTTTGCTGTGCCTTACTCCTGCTAATAGCACATCTTCAGTGGGGTTAGGCAAGAGTTAACAGAGTTTTAAGGGTTGTTCTAATGTCTGTTTCATAAATGTATGGTTTTGTTTTTGAAGTGTAGAGATAGGTATGACAGTCTCACTCTCCCCCCTACACCTTTATCAGTACTTCTCCTTATTCCGCAGTATTTCTTTCTTTCACCTCAATTAATAGCATATTCGTTCTACCAGCTGTATTCTCTACACTTTCCTTTTCATCTCCATTTCACATTCTCCTATACCCATCTTTCTTCAATTTCCTTACCGACACCTCATTCTTACATTATATCTATCCTGCATCCATCTCTCCCAGTCCCCAACCCTACATCTACCTCTAATTCGCTGAACTTTTTTCCTGGTTTCCTTTCTTAATTTTCTTTCACACACATTCCTGCCTGTTTCTACTTTCACTTTGCCCTTTCTCCGTTTCTAACTGGTATCCCCATCAGCGCCCCTCCTTTGTTGTATGGGTTTTCCTCTCACTAATGCATCTTATTTTCTTACAGCCATATATCATCACATTTAGAAATTCATAGCAAACCATATCATCTCTGATTTTGGAAGTACCTGGAAATATGGCTATTTTCTTCATAGCACTCACCAATCATGCCATCTGCCTTTTCTGTTCAGCGCCTTCTACCAAGAGATCTATTAGTTAGGGTGGTTGTTGGGCTTTCTAAAATATCCGTAGATAAATCTTACCATTTAGCTTAACCGCCTAACTTTAATGGGCTCTCCCACTTCTTTGTTTCTCATCTCCAGTGGCGTAACAATAGACCCCTCGCCTGCGAGCTTCTGACTGGGACCGGAGTATGGGGTGGGGGGAACCCCATCATATTTGCGGGGGGGGGGGGGCTCAAATTTTGTAATGCCACTGCTCATATCTGTTTTAGTTGTCACATCTCCAGCACCCATATGTTTTTTATTCACTACCTCCTGTAGTTCTCCTCCTTTCAGCTTTTATCTTGTTTTTCTTTCTCGTTCCTTCACTAATAACTCTGACAGTTGCCCTCTCACTTCTACCTTTCTCTTATTTGTTCCTCTCTATTTCCTACGAGTGTTTCTCCTACCCAGTTCCCCGTTGGTTTCTTACATCTACATTTTATTTATTTGACTTCTATAACTAACAATCCCTTCTTGTTAATCTTCATCTTCTTTCTCCTTTTTCCTTCTCCCTTCCTCTACCCTCTTTCGTGGGTGTTGGTAGAGATTCATATTTGGATACAGTAAACCACGCAATTCTTTATTTTTTATATATCCATTTCAGGTTGAGGATGTTTTCTCCTGCAGATAGATCCCCTCTGTGGAATGATGACATTTCTGGCTTGTGCATCTGTCACTGTGCAAAGAAACTGTAGGCCACACCTTATTACTCTGACCCTATTAGCTTAAATTTCTAGGAAATGTTTATATCAGATGTTTTGGAAGCACTGCATCAGAAATACTGAAATGCTAAATGTTAATGCAAAAACATGGAACGTGAGTGGTCCAGTTTGCAACTCTTATTCATTTGTCAAATGGGACTGAGGACCATGGCATCACTCTTTTAGATTAAGAATAGGATGCTATTACATTGTTTGTTGCTGCTCACTTTTCTCCTAATTGATGGTCTGATTATCCATTAATTTGTTCCATAGCTTTTTTGGTATGGCATAAGCCAAATATATTTTGCTGCGTATACACACAGAGAATGGGCTTTGGGTGAATCCCCTTCAGCTACTGTCTTGTTTAGGGGAAGAACCTTCAGGTATTCTTGTCTAATGTGTATGTCACGTTTTTGGTCAACCTATTGCATTTCGTGCATGGTTACAGTTTGCGCTTGACAAATATAGGAGTACCTCGCCCATACATTGTAATATATATTTTTTGTATTTATGTATCAAAAAACCACATCTATCACGAAAGTTATTTTTTTTATTAGATCCTATTATTCCACTGTTATTTTCACAGTTCAATCTATGCCACAATCCACATGGAAATTGATATAGAAATGATGGAATAATCCCATAACTAAGTGCTGCATATTGGGTTTAAGGCACAATGCATGTGATAAGTGAAATAGTGCAAAATAAACCCTCAAAATTGTATATCAAGAGAAAAATGTCTCTACAATTGTGTGGTTTTTTTGCACTTTGTTCACTTTTCCACCTGGAGTTGTTAAACAACTAGTTTCATCACCAAACTCTAATTGGAGCTTGGTTTCGTATTACATAGAGCAATGGATTTTGCAATCATACTTGGCTGTTTTAGCATCAGGAAAATCTGTCCTTGCATTTTGGACCAATGCTGTGAACTCTGGTAACATCTCCACCTGGTTTCCCTTCTATCTGAGGTCACCCTTTTCCCTGGTGTTTCAGAGTGTAATGTTACAGTTTTTGCAGTTCATAATACTTACAATGATTAGATGTGCTCATGGACCAAGGGCCTTATTACGCAATGCGGCGCACTTTCTTTATTGGCCCCGGGGGCACCTTTCAAAAGATGCGCTCGGTGCTAACAAGAAGAGTGCACCGTATTGCATTGAATGCGATGCCCTTCTGGCCTGTGGGCAGCACATTCAAGTGTATTACAGAGCGGCATTAAAGCACCATCTTCTAATTTTACTGTGCAAGCGTCAGCCTTCCTGCACGTTCAAGAGGATTAGAGATCACCTTGCTGGCGGGTGCAGTGAGTGACTGCACCGGCCTGCAAGGGGATGTCTGGGGGTTCATAGGACCCCCTTTCCACCCTCCACAGGGCTGCTATCAGTGGCACACTGTCAGTGTACCTCATGGCAGCTTCTTTGACCCTCCCCCGTGTCTATAAGAGGGCACAGGTGCATGGGCAACACCCTCTAGTAATAGCGCTGGCGCTATCTGTATTACAGAGAGGACTGCACAAACATCTGCGGCCCTTTCTCCAAGACCAAAGTGCCCGGGAGCGTGCAAAGCAGGCGCACATTCCTGTTTCGACCTCTGGGCACTTACCATAATGAGGCCCCAGATGCAAGTATGAGAGCCACCAACTAATGTATCTGCCCCACAAACAATTGTGGCGGGTCAAGGGAATTAGGAACTTAATAATAGCTTTTCCACAAAGTTTTTCATGTTCTTATCAGAACAGATTCTGAAAAAACGGTATTGCAAATGTATTGTATTGTGATCTCACCTCAAGAGCTTCATCTCTTGCTTGAATGTACTTGATAGTGGCCTATGTTTTGGAAGTGCTCCCAGCCTTGTTCACCGGTTCACTCTGCGCCTTAGTTTTACCTTGGATGAATTTTACTTGCATACCTAGGTCATCAAATTTGGTAGACATTCTCTTTTCCTTGTCAACCATTCCTTCTTGAATATATTATAAATTTAGGATAGTGCTCAGTTAGTAAATAAAGATGGAAAAAACATCCTTGAGGGAAGGGGTGGGGCTCCTGGAATGTCTGTTTTATACAATCCATCCAGTGAATAATGATACAGTACATGTCAAAACCGCTGCTGACATCAAACGGATCAACGCTATAGAATATCTGTTGCAGATTTCTTGTGATTCAGAACTGGGTAAAGATAACTGTTTGTTTTTCTACCCTGGATGGTCCCATTAAGCACTCCACTCCACCCGTCTTCAGCACCACCAATCCTTCTGTTAATAAGACTACCAGTGTCTTCCAAACATTGCCAGATTGCTTACCATGGCAGGGGACATAGTACACATAGCTTAAAGGGTGATGAATGGGGACACATGGTGCCAGGGAGATGTGGTTTGGTTGACTGGTCATGAGCCACATTGGGCTGTACAACAAGCAGACCCCCACCTATACCCATTCCAACCAGCAAGCAGATGGACCTGCGAAGCTCGGATCTTTGCAAGCAAATGTCCAGGTGGGACGGGGCAAATGTAAAAATGGAGTAGGCTTCTGGAAAAGACCAATTGACAGGCATACCGGGGAGATCAGAAATGAGCAGATAGATGCACCAGACAGGAAACCATTTACAACTAGGACATGCTTACCGGTCACACCTTGTCAGAGGCTGGGCTTCCGCACAAAGAACACAAATTGTCTCTGGGCAATAGTCAAAAATTCAGTTGCAGAGCAGGCTCCAAAGTGCGTTTATATCTGTAGACCTGAATGTTAGTTGTTCTGATGGGTAAAATTGTGCAGGATTATTTTACCCTAAAAACAACCACCTTTGACTAGGTGATATATATATTTCTGACACCGAGGCAGCAAACAATAAGAACGCACTTGCGGGAAGCCTTTCTCTGCTGTTTATTGCATTAGGGTACAACGCCCAACACGTTTCGGTCCGGTGCTCTGAACTTGATCACTGGTTACACTCATTCCCTCCCTCACTACTGTTTATTAGCCTTTGAAATGTCATCACTTCCATGTTTTCCCAGCATGTTATGGGAGATGAAGTTCATTCAAATGTAATCAAGGGGATGTGTTACAAAGTGCTTTTGTGCAAAAATCCTCACAACCATATGTTGCTTCAAAAATGCTCCTTCTTTCTGTAAATGGTGAAAGTTCTTTAAAAGCTTCCTTCATGTTCCATATTGTGAGGCCACCGCCCCTTCCGGTATAATACTGTGGGAAGCTCTTAAACTCACACTCCATTGGGTAGACATCAGCTTTTGCGTGGGTGAAAAACGCAAATGCTTAGCCCAAATAGTAGACCTAGGAAATCACCAGAGTGCTCTCGAAGCCGAGATAACAGAGGCCTCGGGCCCAATACCGCATCGCAGCCTCTTTCAAATACAAGATCTGCTACATCAGCATCTCACTAATGAGGCCCATGAGATTTGGTTTGCTACCAAACAAAGAATTTATTAATGGGGGGACAAATCTTGCAAAATGCTTCACTGCTTATGTCAGGCTGCAATGTCTCCCGCCTCAGTGCCGGTACTGCGAAACGCAGACGGGATTCTATGCACTACCCCCGACGCGGTCGCTCAGGCGTTTGCAACATACTACACCTCCCTATACGCTCAGAAAGAATCCATATCGATCACGTTGATAGGAGAATTTCTAAAGGATATACCACCCCAAAAGATATCAGATCACATACAGGACCAACTCGATGCTCTAATAACAGTGAAAGAACTTGGTGCTGCCCTATCAAATATACAGCCCGGTCGTGGGCCTGGCCCTTACGGCTTTTCCAGCTAATTCCTACGATTGCACATGACTCGGTCCACACCTGCTGGACACACTCCAAAAGGCTCTGGAGCAGCGCATCTTACCTCCAGATTGGTGCCACGTCGAGATAGAGGTGTCCCTTAAACCTGGACGCCCCCAGAAGAAACCTCTTCCTCCCGCTCCATCTTCTTCTTGAATTTTTAAGCTAAATTAGTGGGCAAGGTCCTTGCTGACCGCCCCTGCATGTGTATTCACAAACGTATTCATCCTGACCAGGCCGGCTTCATGCCTCACAGATCTACCCCGTATAATGTTAGACGAGTCCATAATGCCATAGCGAAAGCCCCGGAACTGGGCCACCCGCAGCCATCCTATTAGCCGACACAGATAAGGCATTTGACTCCCTAAGCTGGACCTATCTATTTGAGCTCCTTCGATCGCTTAACTTCGGTCCGCGTTTCTTGGCTTATATACAATTGTTATACGTGGAACACTCTGCCTTGGTGAGGGTCACTGGATTCCTGTTGACGTACTTCCCAATAGGTCGGTGTACAAAACAGGGCTGCCCCCTGTCTCCATTACTGTTCGCGCTCGCGATAGAACCTTTAGCAACATGGGTGCGGCGTCACCCATTTATACGAGGGTATGACTGGTCATTGGACAGGTCCAATAGGTTCGCGCTATACGCAGACGCTGTGTTATTCTTCTTAACAGATCCCGGATTCTCGGGCACTCTCGGAAGAAGGACATGGACAGATGCATGGGACCTAGATTGTCATGTAGCAGGCATGTGGCTGTCCACAAAAACACAGGAAAATATGGTCTTGTTGGGCAATATGCCGGGGTATAGATCTGCCTGCCTTGGACCCTCCTTAAACCAGGCAATAAAAGCAAAGTAGACCATACTACTGTACGATGAGTCACTTCTGTCACCTACATATGTTCATTTGGATATTTGTTGGCCTGTATGTTCACAGGCGATACTGTTGTTTGAATATAATTGGTACCATCTCATATATACTGTATCCGAAATAAACGCACAGGGCATTGCCCGTTATGTACCACAAAACTCAATAAAATGTGTTATTAAAAAAAATGTATACATTTGTATACACATATTAATAATAAATTACTACGCAAAATATTTATCCAGTATCTATTCGCTATTGTTGTGACACCATCATCTTTTACCTGTGGGGTAAGCATCCTTAGGCCGTGGCTATATTTATTAAATACTCAGTCATTGCAGACAGGCTGCTATGAAGTGAGAGATTAAACATCGCTGTATAAGACTGAAGGTTGTTATTGAAGTAACGATGGCCTCTTCTCCCTTATCCTGTCTGTAGAAGGCCGTATTTCACAATTAAAAGTCTTGAGTGTTCAGCCTGCGCCACGAAAGAATTAATGACTGGCCCTTAGAATTATACTTGACAGTTGTTTTTTCTTAATCTAGAGAAAAGTAATTTGTTTTATTGTTAAAACGTTTAAAAGAATAGCCTGTGGAGTTACTGTTTACTCATTAAATACATTCCACTATGCACCTTAGATATTTTAATCTTTTTAATCTTTATGCACACATACTTTAAGGAAGGCTCTATTTGTATTACTTTTACTTAATTTTAAGACGCGTAAAACGATTATTATTGTTTGCTAGCTTTTTTAATTGTTGAAGTTATGGACTATACATTATGAATCTCTATTATCAAAAATCTTTGGCTTAATCTGTGTAATTTTTGTAGTTTATGTAATTTTTTTTCTTACTCCGTGATGAGAATACAAAATGTATTGATTTTCATTAACTGCAAAAACTTTAGTACTGCTAGGTAGCAATTAATATGATTGTAAAATGCACCACAGAAAAAAATAAGTGATTGTAGCTAAAAAAAGTTTTTCTAACATTTTTAATGTTTTCTTTCACTATACACGAAGCAAAGAGTGAGCAAGAACATGAACCGATGTCGGCAGTTGTACAGATGGACGTCAGCCAGAGGAGTAACATAAGAGTAATGTAGCTGAGTGAATACATGTCACAATCTTTCGGGAAGTACTGCACATCAAAACCAGATAACCCTTCAAGAAATGGCCATCTCTTAGATGTGTTTGGCTATGATTTCCCCATCATATAAAAAACACATTGATGTGTTCATCCAGTCCAGGGGAAACCAAATCTCTAATTTCTTAGGGCATACACGTCCCTGATGTAAGGATTCATTGCAAACATGCACCAATCCAAGTCCCCGCTCACTTTGTCCGTGATCAGGGTTTTATCATTTTCCTATTCACTTACTTTATATCTCTTCAGCTAACATTAATTCTAGAACATAGATAATGAGTTTTCTTTTGGGTCGGTTGTGCTCACCCCAGAAAAGGCACAAGGAGACCTTAAAAGTCTGAAGGGACCAAGGGTGGATATATGCTAAAGAGAACAATGGTCCCATACAAGTTAAATTAGTACAATACCACAATTTTGGATTAGGAGTGCATCAATGGAAAAATAAGGGTTTAATTTACAATTAAGTTCAACGCCAAAATAACATGCGAAGCGGTGAGTGAGCAGGGCATGACAGGGTAATGGGAAATCCCAAAAGTATGAGATGTAACTCTGAATGTGACTTCTTGCTTACCTACATTTTCACAAATTGAAAAGTCAGTTTTTAAGTCACTTGCCTGTGGTAAGGAAATCGGCTGATTTTCCCATTACCCTGGTTCGTCCTGATCACTCACTGTTTCGTATATTATTTTTGCATTTAACTTAATTGTAAATAAAACCCTTATCTTTCCATTGATACACTCGTAATCCCAATTTTGATTGTAACATTGTGATATTGTACTAATTTAACTTGCATGGGACTATTGTTCTCTTTAACACACCCCAGAATCTCCCAGCAGCTCCATATTTGAGGTCATTGTTATCTCAGTGCTTTCACCTTGGGGATGCCCAGTACGGGTTATCTTACAGGGAAAAACCAGGACGGGTTCCCAATGCAAGCGCCAAGATGCCCGTAGGGTGATAGCTGCGCTCTATAAGTACATCAATCAATCAATCAGTACCCAAGACTATTGCTGTTCGCTTTTTCCTGAAAGTATTGTACCACTATAACGCCACAAAGTTAATTGCCGAAAGTCATGATGCATAGTTTTGACATGTGGAAATTTACTGTATATGTGATCTTTAATTGTGCATGCCTTAGGTTTGAATTGGATCTTTCCTAGTGTATGAAAGGGCCTCCTTCTTTCCTCATCATTAATTAAGCCCAGCTCAATTGCCAATTTTACCTCAGACTTACCACGATGTCTGCCATGTTAGAGAGAAGCGTATCATATATATTTTGTTCAGTTCTCCATCTGTCAGTTTCTCCATCAGCACCCTTGCCTCCTCCGTCTGTTTGACCTGTACTGAATTTGTTGGTAACAATAAAAATTCATTTTCCTCCCCCACCACTGAATTTGCTTCTTTGCATTTTTGCAAAGGATTTCAGTCAGTGCCTCCCGTCCAAGCACTTTCCCACCTTAGATTTTTCACAAGGCAAGGTGCACCTTGAACAGCAGGGGCTGTTACTTATATTCCTCCCGAAAGCCCATGTTTTGGAGGGCATTTAACAGAAAGTGCCATTTGAAAGAATCAAATGCTTTCTCAAAATTCGGGATCCACACCACAAAGGGTTCCTTCACTGAGTTGGTCTTGTCCAAACAGTTTTAGAAGTGGTGGAGATTCAGGTGCTTAGATCTGCATAAATGTTGCTTGCTCAGGATGGATGAGCAAAGTGACGAAGGGAAGAAGTTTATTGGCTAGAACCCCAGTAATATCTGTGGTGTTACTTTTGAAGACTGAAAGGACTGGCACCTTTGAATAAGATTAAACTTGTTTATCTATTCAGGTAATTACTGGGATACTTGTTTTGGCCAACAAGCAGACTTTGAATTTCATCGAGTGAAACACGTGTAGAAATTTAGGGCACAGTTAACATGAGAGAAGTTAAAATAGCTCTGTCTGTAGACCATTATGGCCAGACATCTTCCTGAACTGTGCCAGACGTATGGTTTAATTGACTCCACAGTGAGTTCTCTCATCCTCTCAGAGTCCATCTGTATGCGTCATCATCACTTAATCTCCCCGACGGCCCACAGCGCCTTGAAACCTTAAGGGGCGATATGTTTGCGCTTTGCAAATTAGGATTTATTATGATTATAGTCATTATTTCTAAACAGTTGAACAATTTTCACTCCTCTATAAACTGTGTCACTTGTTGCATTTTCTATTAAACATATCACTATCCAGCGGCTATGTGACATTATCAATTTACCAGCTGTATACCCTATCTCATACATCCCCGTTTTTAGGTCTCGCCTACGCAGAGCACCTGCCCTGCATAGGAAAGACCTTTAGCCATCGGCATAGCTTTGCAGGCAAAAACGTGCACGCGTTGCATTGCTTCCAGTGGCAACGTGTGCACATCTGGCGATTCCCTTGCGGGAGCGAGCAGCGACGCCATATGGTAGCAATTATCGCGCCTTGCTGCTCGCTCCCGCAAGGGAATCACGCAGGCCCCTTCCTCTCTCCCCTCCCCCTGCTGCCACGTGACGCACGCTTGCGCTTGTTCCTTTTCAAGCCTCGCTGCAAAGCTTCCAGATATCACGATGAAGTAATACTACAAGTAACATGGCCTCAGCTGAAAAGGCAAGTTTAACGGGCATTGGAACAGGTATGTTGTTACTTGTTTCAACCCGACACGGATCCAGTGGTATATAATATTTACTGACATTGCTAATCTGTGTATGCCAATGAATCGTTTCCGCCCATGTTTCTCTATAAGCTTCATCTAAAAGAGATCATGTTGTGCTGATGTGTAGAGCACACTGTCACCCAGGGGGGTATTCTGGCGCTGTCATGCACAGATTGACCCCCCCAAGCCCCCAAGAATTGTATATTTACACGGCACATACAAAGCTTTACAGACTTCTTCCATGTTGAAAAGCAGATCCTTACGAACTGCAGAGCATGCCACTACTGCAGGCCTGACAAGTGCTTCGCATCTTGGGTTAATGTAACGCACATCAGTGATATATCTGCATCCCCGCAAGGATCAGACATTATCACGCATATGCATGGAACCTAGCAGGGCTAAGCTGAGTGAATAATGCTCACTCCCTGCAGAGGTCTTTTGTTTATACACAATGTGAATCCTTTTAGGCTCTCTGCCCTATTGGAGAGCACTATTACCCTTGGAACTGGGCTAGCGAACCTCCCTTTCTGTGCAATTAAGTATTTTGTCAGTTACCGGCACCCGCGTGTGCTGCACAGACTTATTGTTACCTTCCCCGTGGTGGCTTTGATTCTCCTGAAAAAGAAAGCGCAGAGAGGAGCGAGGACACACCTTCCATAGCCCCACCTGACAGTTAGTCCTGTCCCATCAATAGAATGATCATGTCCGACACCTGGCTTCTTTAACTGATACTCTTTTCTGTCCTGGGCCAATGCAATAAAGACAACAGCTTTCCCACCGGCACCATCTTCTTTCTGTCGGTTTAGAGCTCCTCCAATGCTCCTTACTTCCACTCCTTCAACTGAGAGCCCAGGTACATCATACATTGCTAGAGTCCAACGAAATAATCACCCCCATGCTAGACAGGCAAGTGTGCTCTTGCTCCAGAAGTTAATATGTTTATAAAACCAAATGCTCAAACAAACAGATTTTATTATAAGAAAATTGTGACAGGTGAGGTGCGTGAACGTCATTTGGAGATAGACATACTTACGTAGCATAATGGTGTTTCTTTATAAGCATATTTAAATGTTAAGCATTCTAAAGACATACTTTTTATAGGTCTCGCCTTTGGGACGTTAAAAGTGTTTAGCCAGGCAACAGTTGATGTTGTTGCACCAAGGATATTGTGCTGCATAACTAAATACTTATAAGGTCCCAAAAGCGAGACCTATTGGCTACGCCAATGCTTGTTACCTCTTTGTAGTGTGCCTTGGAGTCCCTGTCCAATTGACCTTTTGGTGTTGGTACATTCCCAAAGACTGTGTTTGCAGACCACTCCCTTTGTGCTGCAACAATAGCAGCCTTCACATCAACGTTTGCTTTTGCATACCCTAGATGATAATATTGCATAGCTTTGGGGTACTGTTTTTCATATTATATTGACACTTTGGACTGCATTCTTAGAGTTAGACACAGATGATCAATGCATACATGAATCAGAGGTTGAGCTTGAAGATACTGAATGTTTGAGTTGTTTCATAGTTTTTCTACTTAATTAAAAATTATTTAGTCAAAAGTATACAGGATTATAAAATCTGAGTGAGACAGAGTTGCTTCCATCCAAATAATAAAACTTCTACGAGGTAAACAGTTTTTTCAAACCAAATGCTGGTCAGTAACTCTAAATCATGTTTCACCGTTCCTCAATTCTCATACCTACATCATTTATGCATAGTTGACTGCCTAATGGAGAACCATCACTGAATGGTGCTCATGCCAAGCTCATCGAAGACTGAAAAGTTATACTTTTCTTCCTCTGCAGCATCTCTCTCTTTACCTTTTCCCATCTACTTCATCCTGACACCATGACCGTATCTTAGTCTGCCATAAGTCTTCGTGTTTATTTCAGCACAGCTGTGCCAATGCATTCATTCATCAGTGCATTACAGCTTGGGACAAATTGTTAAACATACCCAGATATCCCTTCTCATCCCCTTCCATGCATCTGATTCTGGTGAATACTTCTAACCAGAGATTCTTCAACTTAGAATATCCCCAGGTTCAAGACTGGATCCAGAAGATTTTGTAGCGGTGTTAGGTGGAGCCGTGGTGCTCTGCTTGAACTGGGTACTGCCCTGGAAGTGTCAGAGAACGGCTACATATAATCGCGTTTCCTGATTGCTGACCAACGTTTGCCTCTTCCATTTTCCCGTTCTCAGATGTGAAAAGTGAACATTTGTTGGTAATAGTGTACTGATCATTAACTTGAGACCTTCTTAAATGTAAAAAAGAAGCCACTCCACAAAACAGGGAAATAGGAGGGAACTGGTTTTATTTTCCTATTTTATTTATAGTGCTTTATAAAGTGCAAACATGACTATAGAGGCATAGGAGCCCTGTACAAAGAGAGTTGAATGAGGGTTGAAATAAAGCAAGGCATAAGTCTCTAAAGAAATGTTATAGATAGAAGCCAAAAAGTAGGTTACAAAAATAGTAGGATACAATATCACATTATGAAACGCTGTTCATAGGAATCTAAACGTGGGATGCCAAGAACAGTAGGGTACAATATACAAAGTTGTGAATGAAGAGTTTCAAAGTAAATTCTATTATGTCACATTTCTGTTTAGTAAAGCTTTAACTTCTTTTTTGAAGAGATTGCATGAGGCGATTGCCATCATTGTTCGTGGTAGTGAGTTCCATATTTTTGCAGCAGATCTGGTGAAAGTGCTGCTGTGAATTTTTTTTTCTTTTTATCTAGTTGGTTCAAGTGTGAAGGATTTCACACTTCTAGAATCCCTTCTGTCTCCTGAAAGCTTGATTCTATTGGCCATTTATTTGGGACCAGAATTGTGTAAGGCTTTGTGAATCAGGCATGCTACCTACAGTTGGATCCCAGCTTGCAGCCAATTGAGAACTCTGAGAAATGGGGAGATGTGATCAAAACGACACATGCCTGTTAGAAGCCTTGCAACTGCATTAATTGTCGCTTTCATTGAGGCTAGGCTGGCTTTAGGTAGGCTTATGAGTGTGGCATTAAGATGGATACTTCTAACTGGAGATTTGTCACTTTAGAATAGGTACCAAAGCTGTACCACCCCAAGGTGGACAGTCTTTGGAGTGGACTCAGACCTAAAGGTTTTTGCAAAACGCGTGGGCAGAATGTGCTTCCATCAGTCTTAGCTGTCAAGGCAGTAGTGCATTGCAATGGTATGCTGAAGGAATGCACCGACGCCTACACCACCGACTGGTAGATATCAAGGATAGGTACCCCGTGCACCAGCACATTAGTTGACCTGAGCTTGGTGGAATGGGCTCTCAGACCTTCCGGGTGGGTTGGGGTGGAGATGCAGGAAGTGAGTGCAGGGGTGGGGGGGAAGCAGGGTTCTGCTTCTTGTCAGCACTGTGCGATTCTAAATGCAGATGCCTATCCATCTGAAAGGGTCCTTTTCTACACAGCCTTCCTTTTCGTTGCTCCGAAGAACGCCGCAAAAAGTTGATTGTCCACTCAGTGTTCCTTGGTACGAAGAATGTTTAATCCCAATGTTCTTTTTAGGGTCCAACTGATGGAGCCTCTACCCTTTTGAGATGTGAAGGGGAGCAAAGAACACTGGTAGAGTGATCTACTGTTCAACATGGAAAGGAGTAATGACTCCAGGACATATCAAGTGAATTCCCATGTCTCTTTTTTTTATACATAGTTTTATATAGCGCGAACTTGACCCGAATCTGGTATCAGAGCGCTTTACATAGCACCAGTTGCATTACATGAGGACACATTTACTTTTATGTTAGGCACGGGGAGATTAAGTGATTTGCAAAAAGATGTGAGTCCCGTGCTCTCCATTCCACTGGAACCCAGCTATCCTGGCTGAAGAGGGGTGCAACCCCAAAACCAGTCCTATGATGCTTGTTCCCAGTCCAGGGAGGACCTGGCCTGGCAGTTTGGGCTGGACTGTTCCCATTGGGCACAGGGTCAAGACTGATTCGCATATGGCTGGGTCCAAACTGGAATGGCATGGTGAGCAATAAAACGATGGGTTTATGCCCAGATCTCTGTACTGGGGTGAATGTATGACCTTGTTCTGCATTCTGTCCATCAATAGTTCTTTTTAGATTAAGTGATTTGCCCAGAATCCTAGGATGTTCCGCGTCATTGCCGAGACTCGAACCCAGTTCCCCAGACTCGAGGTGGACCTCCCTAGCCGTTAGGCCAACAACTCTCCTTTGCCACTGGATTCAAGCTAGCCTGGCTGATGAAGGGTGTTTAGCCAGAAACCGGTCCCTGGATGCTTTTTTTTCGGTTCAGGGAAGACCTGGCTTGGCAGTTCGGGCTGGACTGTTCACATGAGGCACAGGGTCAAGACGAATTTGCATATAGCTGAGTCTGAACTAAGGTGGCGAAGTGAGCTAAAGAATGATGATGGATTCACCCCAGATCTGTGACTGGGGGTGAGTGTCTGAAAAGTTTCAGCACTTTGTCCATCATCTCCTTGTGTTTGCTTTGTTCGACCTAGAAGTTGTGCCACTACCGGTGTTAGGATCTCAGAACATAGATCCTACTGCATTAAGTATGAGTCCACCAGAGCAGAGGAGTCGCTAACCTACCTGATCACAAAGTAGTCAGTCTCTGTATTCCACCTAAAAGTACCAGTTTTTATTAATCTGAGGTTGACCATACTGATACATTGGCAGAAAAGTATGTCAGAGGAGGATGGTGAAAAGATATGAATAAGTATGTAGAGCAAGTTTAAAAAGCCCTCTACATGTACAGATCTCTTGGCACTGAGAGGCCAGTGTCCTCCATGAACAAAATGCATTCGGAGTACAAGGTCATAAGCGGAGAGCAAAGCCTTGGACACCTCCAATCTAATGGGCGAAATTCATTCCATAGCCTTGGGGCTAGGCTGAGAAGCTATGTTCTACAATCAAAGCCATTTTAAAACTAAATTGAACAATACAGCAAACCCTGCTGTGAAGATCTGAAATTGCAGGCTGTTTAATGCGCAGGAGAACTTTTCCAGATGACATAATGTCTGTTTTCGATCTTTTTAACTGTAACCATCTCTAAAGCTTTTACAGTTCAGTTTAATGTGCCATCTGTACTATTACTGGAGATTATCAGATGTGGACGGCTCAACTTTTTCTAGTCTGGTACCACTACCTGCTCGCTCTCCTTAATCTTTGCTTTCCCTCTCTCACTGTCACTGTGTATCCGTAGTGGCCATTTCCACTGACCGTTACGACTTCTTTAAACACAAGCTCAGGATTCCTTAGAAATTGATTCAAACTTCAAAAATACGATTAAAGTATGCAAGAGCATAGTTCGGCAATGTAGTCTATATATACCTCCAGGCTGCTTTGGAGTTGTTTCTCAGAGCTGTTTAGTATTGTAGGCAATGTTCCATGATGGTTTCTCCACAGTGATTTTCTGCTGTAATGACCTTCCACATAATTGTCATTTTGGGCTCAGGTCGCTTGCACAGTTGCTTTTAATGGATGAGATTGTGGTGTTTCTCCAGCACAGATCATACTTGCAGCTCAGCTTTTTCAAACAGGACTGGTCTATGGCATATTATTTGTTTGATGTTTTGTAAGTTGACTTCAGCAACAATGTGGCCACTGCAAGCAAGTCGGTGAGACATAAATAAAGAATATTAAAGAAAGACCTTAATTTGTGAAATTGATTGGACTGTGGTGTAAGACGCTTTGTGGTTTAGTTATGCACAGATGGCGAAACACAGGTCAAGGTACTTTTTGCAAGGTGAAGTGATGTCATTAGCTTCAGAGATCGTGGTCGTAGACTGTCCAACCAGGATATAAGTTGGATGACAATGTACGAAGTTTCAAAGCCATTGATGAACACTAGGTGCAAGGTATGCACCATAACTGCTCAAGATTTTCACCACCTTATGATGCTTACTTGTTCTGCTGTATGTCCATCCCACAGTATTAATCTTCTATTACCTGTATCTTTTGTGACATGGATAGAACTGTTTCCTTGAAGATTTTATCTCTGATTCTCCGGTACAAGGAACAAAGAACTAGTAGAGTTGCAATAACTCCGGTCAAGTACATTAATGCAAGTGAGGACCTCTGAGTGGATGAGTGTCATTCCACCACCCTTGCAAATGGTTCTGTCCTTGAAAATGAGTCTGTTATACAATGGGAGTAGCTTGTTGAATAGGATCCGAACTTTCGTCAGAGCTAGAAAGTGACACCACTTGAGCATGTGAATGTTGATGGGGTGCTTGCCAGCTGACCACTTTTTAAACCCTGTCGTAGCTGAAGTAAATCAGTAAGATTAAGCCAGAGCTCTTTTGGTATGCCCTTCTTATGACACACAACCTGGTGGAATATCTTCATGCAGTCTTTCCTCCATTGTAGGTGGCCTCCCAAAAACATGGTATGAAAAGGTTCTGAAATAGTAACTCCCTTCACTGGCCCTGCTCATAAGGGGAATCTTGAGATCAAGGCTTGAAGGATGAACATCTTACTTGTAGTTCTTTGTATGGCTCATAGTCGTTCCTCTTGCATAATTGTCACATAATTGCTTTTCAGTTGTATTAAACCCGTCCCTTTCTTCAGGTGAGGTGAGACAGACGACTGCAGCCTTCTGTACATGGAAAAGCAGGAAATATTTTAGCATGCACATGTAATTGGTGGTACTGGGAGATGAACCTTATGTACACCTGATGAGTAATGGTGAGTGCATGTCCTTGAAGTTCATGGCCATATTTTGTCCCTCTGGTCCAGAAAAAGGCAGCCCGACTCCTCTCCTTGACAAGACTGTCACAAGGTCGTCGTAAACCCATATTTAGTGAAAAGGTTTTGGTATGTGTGCAGTTCATTGAACTGTGCTCATCAGTGCCACTTTACTTCTGTCCGTGGTGCCATTTAGTGCTGGGACTTGGCCTAGAACTGGCTTGTGCACCCAGTAAACTTTGTATCCTTTATCCCACGAAGGGTCGATGTGGTGTCAGACAAAGCTACCAGATTGGAAGGATTTGTCTTAAACACCTTGTCTCCAGAACGTCCAACCCAGGAAATTCTCCTAAACTGGTGAAATGTGAGTGAGATGTTCTCTTGAAATGTTACACAGCCTCTGTAGGAATTCCATCCAACTTAAGTATTACGCTTCTTTAATTCCAACTTCTACATGGATTTCTTTCTTTCTAACGTGGCTGAGACTTCTAACCATACCTCACAGACTTGTGCTCTCTGTCTAAATAGTAGGATTTTCGTTCTGCAGCCTGTTATTGCCTTGTGTCTTGACACTACGCTGATATTTAAGAGTATCCAGAGATAACTAGTCCAATATAAAGCTGCAGTAAGTGAGCAGGCCCACTGTCCTCTTGAGGCTGTGGAAGAAATATGTTTATTTCAACATTCTAAAGCGAAAAGTTATGCTCTGAGAGCTGTGCCTGTCTGTTGGACCTTGCTCACGTAAGAAAGATTCAAAATAGATCTGTATTGAAAATTGGAGTTGGGTAGCAGTTAACAAGGTCAAACTGAAATCATTAAGGTAGTTTGCTCTGAGACACATTCATCAGGTAAATTTAATCTAAATTATAATTTTTTCATACTTGTTAGTTATGGAATTTGACTTACAGGAAGACTGCAAAAGCAGCTTTATGAAATTTAGAGGACCGCAGTGGCTGGTGAAGAGCAGAGGCCACTTCTATCATAACCACTCTGCCTGTCTCTTCCAAGCTCAGAAACGTCAAAAGGATTGTAAACAACACCATTCATTTCCTACTGTGGGTTCTAGTACATAGTATGACCTCCAACTCATGAAAAGACTCTCGCCACAAAGAAAGGAAAGTAGGAGGATAGACACTGAACATTTTTAGAAGAAGGCTACCAGTGGTATTCTGGTAAACACTCAAAAGCTCTAATCAGCCCACTAGTTCCTTGGACCTATGTTGGAACTGGAAGAAGTCTTCCTACTACTTCTGAGGGGAACATTGAAAGATTTGTTCCTTCCTCTGAGTTTTTGAGTTGAATCTCTGCTCTCTAGGACTGGATCCAAGAACTGCTGCAAAGCAGCTTTCAGAAAAGCCTGAAGGGAATGTTTAAGCCAGCCTATCTCTGCTGGGGACAGAAGCTGTCTGGTGGGGAACCTTGATTACTGAAGAAACCGGAGAAGCAAACATCCTAAGAAGGTCTAGAAGCAGTTGACAATCTGCCAGGTACCCGCAGTGCTTCTGGGAGCGCTCTTGAGGCTGCATCTGTTGGAGCAGATCATCTTGGCAAGTTTTCCATGTGGTCTGGTCCACTAAAGAGTGCTCCAAACAACATCTTTCAAAGTGTGTTTGAGTGCCATTCCGCAGATCTGAACTCCAGCAAAATTAACTCTGAGAGGCATCCTGAAGCACCCAAAAAAGCAGACTTTGCCCAGCTGTTTGACCATTGTGATCAATCTGGACTTGATGTTTTGCCATGAGTTCACTTCGTACATTAGTGAACATGCCATACAGTACTGTATTTATCCATGTCTCGAATACTTTCTCACTAATTTACTCTTTTTTTCAGATTATATTGTACTTGTTTTATTTAACTTGGTATGGACCTCTCTGTCTTTTTTTCTTAAATTGTAATTGTTTGGTTTATTGTTGCTTATATCATCTACATACATTCCTCTGAAGGTCAGCTTATGGTTCAGGCCCCATATAGCAGTGGCTTCCCTTAATAAAAGTTGTTGGTCTCTATGCAATCCTCATCAGGATTCCCCTCTGGAATAACTGACCTGTTGGCTGTCAATCATATGCCTTTTGTGGAAATTTCACTTATCACCTAGCGCATTGCAAAATAGCAGATCACAGCATGCCAACTAAAACCATTCATCGACCTAGTCATGTTCTAGGCACATTGAATTCCATTTAACAACTGGGTGCCATTCAACTTCATGGACATTTATTCTATTCAACACTTGGTAACCCATTCAGAATACAGGCATCTTGTATTCATTTCACCACTGGGCAGTGGCGGCCGACACAGATAAATACCGGCGGAAGCGTGCAGAGGGGAGCGTGCAGCGGGGGTGGTTAATAATAAAAACAACACTTACCTGGTGCTCTCAGCCACCTAGCGCTCCTCTGCTTACAGTTCATGGCCTCACAGACTCCCTGCGCTGCTCTCAAGCATGACAGTAGCGCAGGGATTAGCCTGTGCGGGCTGGGTTAACATTCGCTCAAGCACTGGAAGTCTATGCTGTTTCTCCAACCCGGCTGTGCAATACAGTTGGAGAAACCTATTGCACATGTCAGTTTGGCCTGCCAAACTGATGTGCACATCTACCACTCCTTCCCCCCCCCCCCCTCCCATGGCCCGGACCCGCCCCTCCCGGCACACGCTGGCTCAGAGCCGGCAGCTGAAAAATAAAGCAATAGTAAAATATTGTTTTCTTTTTCAGCGGCTGGTTCTGAGCCAGTGGGGCGACACTCCTCGGCAATTGCCACTGGGCCTCTGTAAACTCTATAAAGAGGATATAGCACAGAAAATGTGAAATCTCATACCTTCTTCCCCTTTATGTACATAAACAACAACTCGAACAACAGTAGGGTAAAGTAGGTCACAAAACGGTAACTCTTTACAAATCTACACCTTGTATCTCTCCAATGTTAAAGCAGCCGTAAACACTAGTGTCAATAAACTAAACATTAAATAGGCTTAAAAGGCATCACTACAGCAGGAACCTGTCATGGCAACAGATCTGAAGCCCCTGATGCACTTCCAACCATATATGGAAAATTGTAATACATAACTCTTAGCATCATTTTATCTAGTGCTCATCATGTACTTCTACACACACTGCTAAACACTACACACTTCAACATACAAAACATTATTTTCCCAGCACAGCCCTGACCACTATTCCTTAGAACACAACTTTCACCCCAACAACATATCAATGGAATGCTGAAACTCAAAAGGACTATTTCATACAAGCTCTTGGATAAATACCTCTGCATTTTAATTGCGCATAAATGCATATTATCATGCTGTTAGCACTGACCACCCAGTACCGTTATGAAAAAAATCTTTAACTTAATACCAACACCCAGTTTGGTCCTCATAACCACACTCTTGCCAATATTGTTGAGGACATGTCCAGGAGCATATTGGACCAGTTCTTGGTAATCTTTCCTTGCAAGTCCCCGAAAACCTACATGTCATTGGAGCCCAGAAAGGTGCACAAAGTTGCATATCGGCTGATGACCGTAGTTCATCGAATCAGTAGTTAACAATCTTTACAAGACATTGAACACTGATTGAATACTGTTGAGAGGCCACAAATCACTGAATCCTCTACCAACTTAAGAATGAACTGCATAACCTTAAAAGGCCAATCGTCCTTAAAACAGTGCTTGCTCCAATGTAAATATTAACGGTCCTGCAACGGTAGCAATAACATGATGTAATAAGTTTCATTGATTTCTCCCACGTGGTTTCTCAGAGCACAGCAGAAAGTGTCGGAAGAAAAAAGTAGGACCCAAATGCAGGGCTTTCACATAACATCATTATTTTGGCTAGAGTACCTTAAAAACACCACATAGAACGCACTATCTCTCTTGTTTGATGGGTGTGTGAGGCATTGGAAGAAAGAGCACATCAATTTAAAGTCCTTTTATAACTGTGTCCCTTCTTCCTACAAATGATAACATGTGTCCCTCAGAGACTGATGCAACAACATGGATCACCCAGGCATAGGTCGACTAAACAAATATGCAGCTTGTATGCCTGCGCTCGAAGTATTGAAAGAGCTCACATAAGTATGTCCTAGTCTACTTGTTCTTAATCCTAAATAATATTAGCAGATTATAAAAGTATATATAAATAAAGAAGCAAATTTGAAAATTTTAATAATGTTTTGTAAATTCGCAGGAATTTGAAATTAGTGGCTGAAAATTAAGTTGGTGTCCTTAATTTGGTTTGAGGGAGCAGCTCAAGTACAGCAAACAGTATATAGTATGAACGATAAATGGTCTCAATTGAAGGGCAGACAAAAAGGGAGCATGCATTAGAAGCAAAAAAGGCAAAGTGATATGCTAAAGTGCAGCATATCACTTCATCTTTTAGAATTGAAAACCAAATCTTCCAATTAACATTTATATCTTTCTATTTTTTTGAATATAATAAAATAGTTCATCATTTGTGAGTTTGTTCGCTTTATACTTATTTTAGTACATTTGTGTATCATTTGGAGGTTAAAATCATACAAATTGCTAAAGCCAGAGTCCCCTACTTTCAGTAATGAATTGGGCATTGTCCATGAATTCCAGCAATGATTTAGTGGGGAGTCTCAGGATTCCAGTAATGATTCATTGGAGGTCCACAGAAGCCAAAAGGTGAAGAACCGCTGTCCTAGACTTATATGGTTGACTCTGCCATGCTTAATGCGTGTCATCGGACACCCTTGCCACTTCATAAAACACCTTGGGCTGAAAGGAACCTCATGCCACTGACACAAGTATGGACATAAAGCCTAAATAAGCTGCAAAGAATGTGCAACATGTATGTTAGAAAATGGGTTATTAGTTGAGGGGGGCAAGTATCCACCACCAGTAACAATCACAGTCCTTGTCAAGGTAAACGACTAAAGTCACTAAATGAACCCGAGCTTAATCCCCTGGTAGCTTTGGCACAGAACAGACAGTCTTAACTTGGAGACAATGTGTAAAGCATTTAAGCAGTATTAGAACAGTAATAAAGTTTAAATGCAAACTAGAATTCACAAAACAATTTAGAAAAATAAAGTAATATCTAATAAACGGACACCAAAAAGACAAAAATCCAATAAAGGGCACCGAAGATATGAATTTTAAAATACTTTGAAGTAGAAGTAGCACCAAGAAGAAGAAGTTTTCAATCATTGTCAGTGGTTGCCGTAGAACAGGACCTAGGCACAATTTGATGCTGACTGGGTTGGAGTGCGGGTTGGATACACTAACCATTTTTGTCCTGGTTAAAGACTTTACCTTTTGACTTTAGTCCTTAATGTCTCAATTCACCAGATAAGTACACGCCTAAGCCCACCAAGTACCTCTGGGGAGGCACCGAGAGACTCTGAGGTTGGGAAGCAGAGGCCAACAGTAGAGTCCATTTCACGTCCAGATGCCACTGGTCAACTTGGCAGTTGCAGGAAAAGGCCTCTTGTACCTTGTTGTGCCCCTGTAGCTTTAGCTTTAAGGCTTCCGCCTTATGAGTCCACTTCTTTGTCCTAGGTGCAAGTAAAGGCCTCCAGGGCTCTTCTCAGGTTGCAGACAGCAGGTTCAGTCTTCTGATGTTTGGAAGGTCCAGGAGTGTTCTGAAGTGGATGCCTAGGAGTGCCACATTTATGTCTGTCACAAGCTAGTGGGTGGGAATGTCCCTTGAAGATGTTCTAACCAATGAGGTAAAGGTTCCTGGGGCTAACCTTTCCCACTTTGGGCATTTCCAAGATGGCCAAAGCCTTCGACCACACTGAACTTGGACTCCGAGAGCTGTGGGTGTGTGTGGGGTGTGAACTATGGTAATCCCAATGTCTACCCACATCTAACATTAAAATCTAGTTTGATACAGTTCCTGCACCCACAACAACATCAGAGACAGAAGTCTGGTATAACAGACCGGAGCTTTCAGCAACCAGACAGTTGCTACATGCAATGGTTTTGGCATTCCGTTTTTCTCCTTTGAAGTGTGCCCTAGATGTTATATGTAAACCTAGCAGACCTGTCAAACAGGCTGTGACACTGTAGTGTCAAAAGAGACTCCGTGTTATTGGGGTTTGATTGGCTGGGAAGACAACACAAGGGCCCTGCCCAGGTGTCAGCTAACATTTGCTTTTGACCATGGTGGCTTCTTTGAATTGCACCCCAAGCATCATATGAAAAGCTCCATCAGACCTATCAAGCAAGATTTGACACTTTAATGTAAAAAAGGATCTTTCCAGCCCCCTTGTACATTGTATCAGGTCAGAGGGATCGTCTTTGCCCATTCAGCTCCGCCTGATTTGATCCTGCGAGCAAGTACACACATCATTCACGTCTATTTGAATGTGAATTACTGACTGGAAGAAGTGGGAGAACAAAATGCAAACTTAGCTTCTAGGGGCTTCAAGCATGGGAAAGGTAACTTTTACGTAATATTTAGAACAATTCAGACTTCACCATTGGAATAGATGTTTAACAGCTGTTAAAATATTGTTTTAAAACATTTTTTCAAGCTAGTCCTATTTCAAGATACAGGGCTAATATTGGATCCAAGTGGAACAGACAAACCTGCAACAGTAAAAATAGCTTTGAGGGTATTTTCACTGTAAGGACATGTCTAACATTAAATATTTACATACCCTACTTTGAAATACTGAGCACCCTGCTTGTATGGGCGATAAGGCGTACTTAGGGGTGACTTATACATATTTAAATGGAAGGCTAAGGCCTGTCAAAAGAGGTTATTTTGACAAGACACATTTGCAGTTAAAACCTGGAGAGCCAGGTTACTGGGGCAGGCCTGCAGTCCTGCTTGCTTTATCATTGCAGTGGGTGGCACAATGGGTGCTGCAGCCCACTAGTGGCGTTTAACTTATAGGCCCAGGGTACACTGTGGGTACCATATACTATGGACTTGTATGTGAGTTAAATATGCCAATTAGGAGTATAATAATTTTACCATGTTGAAAAGAGGAGCCAACAAAAAGAGGGTTCAGCAAAAAGGCAAAATAAATCGTAGTGACCCTGCATAAAGGGCAAATTTCCAGCGATGTATAACTCCAGCAGCAGTGCTTAAATCAAAAATACATAAGCTCATTCTAGCACAACACATAGGCATTTTGGCACTAATCATTTTGCTTGATTGCAAGTGAAGAATATGCTTCTCCTCCTTTAATGAACACTTTCTTTGATCCTCAGTAATGTCCATAAATGGTTCAAAGCTTACCCTAAGTAAGCCTCCATACTGCACAGCTGAAGATAGTAAATAGGCTTCTGATGGATACTTCTGCACAGACCTGCACAGTGTGTTTGGGCTCGGGCTACGAAGTTGTACAACAAATGTGCCCTCAGGTACCCAAAGGTGATCTAGCTCCAGGGAGGTGAAGCTGCACATCCACAAACGCAAAAAGAAGACACAGCTGTCATATATGCCCGGTTCCAAGTCACTGGCACAGACTCTGTCCCGCTTCCAAGGTTTTTCCCACAAGAGGTCAACGTCAGATTGGAAGTCTTCCAGTATATCAAAGTATAAGTTTAGGAGCAAACATAAAAAAGTGACTTGAGCCCATTCCGCCACTCTGAATCCAAAGAGAAGGCACAAGGGTGTCACAATGTTAGTTCTCTTTTGATGCCTCTGGTTGTGAAGTTTATTCCTCAACTAATCCTAGTGTGCCCTTAGTTTTCCGGGCTATTAACGATGCAGCAACAGATGGAAGCCTTCGAGAAGACCTTGGTACTCATTTCTGGCGCCCTCCTTGTTCTGTTTGGGCCTCAAGGAACCACAGTGGCAGCCTGCAGATCTGTCCTCAGTGCCCGCTGTGGGCCCTGTACTGATATCGGTACAGGCTTCCACTCTGGCTCCAGGATATGCACCTGCCCCTTCCACGTTGACACTAGTGCCAACACTACCAGTGCTGGATGAGGATCCAGTACTGATATTGATGTCCGACACTGAATCGGCTTCCGCTTGATCCAAACCGATGTTGCTCTACAAGATTACAATAGCACAACCGTCTTAACACACCCAGACTCTGATCCAGTGCCTCCACCAGGGTGTAAATAACAACAGAGGCTCCATTATCTGTTTAGCTCCAATTCAGATCAATGGACAACCCATGAGGTGGATTATGGTGATGATGGTGGATATGTGGATGGCTTTCACACCCACTTACTACACAGATCATGCCTTTAATATCGATTTGCAAGAGACCAGTGGTCTTTACTCCTCTTTTGAGGCAGGGTTTAATACATCACTTGGTCCTCCAGTGAAAGAATGTGCCTACTTTGCAGTGACGGTCAGCAGGGCAGCTGAGGTTCTGGATTTGCAGCTACTCACAGTCAAAACCAAAATAAACACCCTGAAAAAATGTTTGCAGCCTGGGTCAGCTACTTTTGCACCCTTGATCCCTTTTAAGGAGTCCCTCACTGTTACCTTTATGGTGACTTGGTCAAAGCCCAGTTCTGGGCCACCAATACATAGGCAGGTGGACAAGCATTACAGGTCAACTTCTGGCAAGCCTGACTTTCTTGCAAAACATCCTACTCCAGAGATCATGTGTATTATCACATACCCGCCCTGCTGCCCCACAAACATTATTTGTGGTTTAAGGTATGCTAGGAGCATTTTCAGTTTGCTGTGCTTCCCTTCAGCCTCCCATTACGCCTTGATTGTTCACGAAAGGGATGGTGGGGGTCATTGCCCACCTTTGAAGGTCAGAGATACCAGTTTTCCCTATCCCAGTGACTGACTGTTGAAGGCGGGCAAGCCACAGTCCTTTGTAAACCACCTCCATAAAACGGAGAACCTCACGACATTGTTGGGGGTGCACAAGCCAAAATTGCACCTGACGCCTTCGGGGAGACTTCAATTCATTGGAGCGATCTTGGATCTAGTGCAGTTCTGAGCCTTCCCTGCTCGGTAATGGGTCTAGTACATTTGCCCTATGATCCTGATGTTTCAGCCTCGATTGTGGATCTTGGCGAGAGCAGCTTTGAGGCTTCTCGGCCTTTTAACGTCCTGCATCCTGCTTGTAGACTAAGGCAAGTGGCATATTCTGGCTCTGCAGTCGAATTTGAAGTCCCAGTGGCCCCGAATCTAGGGCAACTTGTCAAATTCCATCCAGGTTTTGGCAGTAACTGCACACGATCTGCAGTGGTGGCTGCTTAACCATAATTGGTCCAGTAGCAGACCCCTCATCCTTCCCCACCCAGAGATGATGGTGGTAACAGATGCCTCACTGCTGGGTTGGGGAGGTGAACAGGGGGAGGTAGAGATGTGAGGACTCTGGTCCCCGATGTAAGCCGTGCTCCATTGCATTCTGTTGGAGTTGCGGTATATTCATTTGGCTTTGATGACCTTCCTGCTTTCCATCAATGGTAAACAGGTGCAGGTTCTCAGAGAAAAATACCACTGCTATGTCTTATTACAGCAAACAGAGTGAAGAGGGGTCATAGGTCCTGTGCCAGGAGGCTCTGCACCTCTAGCGTTGGTTGGAGCGCCAGGGCATTTCCCTACGTATGAACCACCTGGTAGGGTCCCTGAATGTCCGAGTAAATGAGCAGAGGGTGGCTGACAGTTCACGAATGACGTATTCATCCTGAGGCGGCACATGGCGTCTTTCAAGGGTGGGGGAGAACCCTGGCTAGATCTTCTTGCCACCATCGAGAACGTGCAGTACCAAAGGTTTTGCATGTTGGAATCTCCGCAAGAACGCTTGTTAGGAAATACATTCGGGCTGGAATGTAACTTGGGACTTCTGTATGCATTTCCACCCCTATCTTTCCTGCACCGAGTCCTACACCTAAAAAAGATGAAGACCTCTGGGGCAATGTCATCCTAGTGGCTGAGGTTTGGGCCAGGAGAGTCTGGTACCCAGAACCTCTGTTCATAAGGATCTGCCCTGCTGTCAGGCTTTCACTCTGCAGGAATCTTGTGTCATGGCAACAGGGCAGGGCCTTCCTCCGAATCATATCTAAAGTAGTCCCTGGAATATGATCAAGCCCATCTTGGTTTTTAGGGACCAGGATGAGACCCAGTGATGAACCATGCTGCAAATAAAGTAGGCGAGAGTCTAACAAAACAAAGTACTTGTTTTTCCAGAAGGTAGGGTGATACTCATAAGACATCCGTCTTTTACAGTATCTCAGGGTGTGGGTTAACCATTAGAGTTCTAATATTAAATAGTGTATTCCCTACCCATAGAAACAACTCTTTCCCCTCCCCAAGGGACGGTCTAATGGCTACACCACCAGCTCATTGGATTGTGGGTCCGTACATCACTCTGCCAACGGTTTTTGCTCCTGTCTCACCCTTCGGTGGAGGAGAAGCTCCAGTGGCTGGATGCCAAAACGGTTTTGACCTTTTATATTGACCATACCAGGGAACACTAAATGGACAATCCTTTTTTTCTGGGGTTGTGTGAGGGCAAAGAAAGCAGAGGATGTGGAGAAGAGGACCCTGTTGGTTGAGATGGGTAGCCATCTGCATCATGATCTGTTACACACTGGCCAAGAAGCAGCTCCGGAAGGTGTGAGAGTCCATTCTTCCAGTGCTAAGGCTACTACTACTGCGTTAGTCATGGAATGCCTATCTATGACATCTGTCAGACTGCGACATGGGTGTCATTTCATACCTTCATGAAGTTCTACTACCTTGGCGAATGGAGAGTATCTTAGGGGAGGAATCTTTGGTTAGACAGAGTATCATTTAGAAAGAGCAACACCAAACTTGTGCATCACAGGCAACCTGTCCTTTTTTTATTGGGCTCCAACCTAACAGCATAATACTAATTTCATATGCCAGATTTGAAGGGAGGCACAGCCGCAATACTCTTGTACTAGTCATAGATGCGCACTTAAAAAGAGGCTGGGCGTGGCCATGTTTAATTTTAATTCCTGCACTACAATTACTCTAACGTTATAGTCAACTATACATGGCATACATTGCAGCAATGATAACCCCTATGCCCAAGCCTTTGTGATCAACTGACCTGTCTGTCAGCATCAGAACATGCAGCTGCCCTGGAACCCTTATTCATCGCACATTCCGCATTAGAGCATGGTCACCCATATATAGAAACCACTTAAAGATACACAGGACAAACCCTTTCCTCCTTAACTCTGACAGTTTTCTATTTTAAGGTACTCAATTGCTTCCCATCCTTTAGGTAAATACCCAATTATAAACCATTATAATAAAATTTATAATAACCATTAGCTTTATAATTTAACAGACTGTGCTTACCTATCTGTGACTAACTGTACAGAAATCACTAATGAAACTTTTTTGCTTTAGACTGCTCAGCATATAAAAGTGGAGCTGAAACGTTCAGAACACATAACAGATGACATTTTTTCTCGAGTGCTTATGTTAGGTTTCTGCAGTCTTACTAGGGAAATTACCTGAATGGCCTCCCTGGATTATTGGTCTGCGAGGTTGGAAAATGGACACCTCTCAGTTCTTTCTACTGCTTGGAGCAAATATATCCTAGACACTCTCTGGGAGGTGCTCCTACAGCGGTCCAGTCCGTATCTGACTTTTCTCTGAGAGGCAATTTTGGACGTGTGCTTTCAAAATGGAAAATTGTTACAAATGCTGAGGTAGATGTATTTCTGGAGACTTGGCGGCATGGAAGGGATTTGAGAAACAGTAAAGGGAGCCATTGCAGAATCTCTAAGCTTGACCAGCAAAGCCAATGAAAAAGCTGTGTTACTACTCCAAACAAGCATTGGCATAGCCAATAGGTCTCGCCTTTGGGATCTTATAAGTGTTTAGCCATGCAACAGTTGCATAACTAAATACTTATAAGGTCCCAAAAGCGAGACCTATTGGCTATGCAAAGTGGCCGTGCGGCCGCGAAAGTAAAAGTGATCACGATCAAACATCAAAGCGGCCGTGCGGCCGCTAAAGTGAGAGTAGTCACGGTAAAGCGCGGCCCGCGCGCCCGCGCACATGCACTGTAGCTCCAGGCTGGCCTGGTAGCACTTTTTGGAGCCCTCTCAATAAGTCTCGCCAGACCAGCGCATGCGCTGGGTCAGGCGAGACCTAAAAACTAGCACCTGGGTTTGGGGTGGAGCTACTGGTATGCATTTTTGATGTAGAAGTTACCACAGAAACATGGAATGAGAGACCTCCACCAGGTCTGATATATGTCCACTCTTCCTCCCTGTACAACACTTTACCACCCAAAATCCAATTGTTTCAATTTAAGGTGCTGCTGGTCTGTTCCCTCCTCCAGGAGTGAGAGCTACCTGGCTGTCTGCTTCCCTGTTTCAACTGCGGACGACTCTTGTTATCAGTTGCTGAGTTACAGTCCGGCAAGCAATGGGACCCCAAATGGGACCAGGGAAGCTGAAGCTTTCGATCTCCCCCTTCCATGGACCCAGCTTAGAAGCAGTTGTGCCAGCCCCTCCTCAAAGCTCAAAGGTGACCATCGTCTCCATGCTGTTCCCTTTCGGAATATTGGAAGGGTATCAGGGACTCAGGGTTTCTCTCGCATCTAAAGGACTGTTCTGAGTCCTTGTATGCAGTGGGGGTTCGATCCTTTTTCACTTACCACTGTGTTTACAGTCGTCGTCTGACAAGGATGGTCTATTCTCTTGCAATTAAATTGTCAGGTTGTTTTCCTGTGATATAAAGGGATTATTAGTTAGGGTGACTGTGAGGCCTCACCAACTAATAATGCCACTATTCCATGTCCGGTCCAGTTGAAGTTATTTAAATCAAATCTTAGCTGAGTGCTGATTAGCTGTTGCACAGAGTAGTCAGGCTTAGCTCAAAATGAAAGAAGTGTAAAGCATTTATCAGTACCAAACACTTAATAAGTAGAAACACAACACAATAAAAATCCCACTCAAATTCATAAAAATAGTATATATATTTTTATCTTTACATAGACACAAAAATTACAATATTCAGATAAAGGGAAGATTTTAATAAATAACTGCTTTTCACTCTTAGAAAGTTTTTTAAAGTTTTCAAAAGTTTTGGAAATCACTACTTTTTAGTCAGTCAGTCAAAAAATATGTTTATTTAGATCATAATCTTTAAACAGGTAGAAAGGAATAATTACTGATTTAAAATATTCTACAGAAAAACAGAGAAAATAGTTACAGGTTAAAATATTCTACAGCAAATTTATAAAACTTCCACACCCAGATACATGTCTTAAAAGCAGATACCAATAAAAACACTTTCTTAGGATAGTCCTTACCCTTTGAGAATTATTGTTACATTAAAAACAGCCTTTTCTCTTAGACAAGCTATATAATACATTTATTATAACATTTCTAAAATTTTTACTCCTAACTTATTAGGGATCTCTGTACTACCTTTATATAATTCCCTAGAGCAATTGCAATTTCGATAGAAGGCATTTCCGTGAGAAAGTTGACCGCCTGTGCCCGTGTTCTTATATCATATTTTAAAAATATTGGGCGCAGACATAATTTACTCTGTTTTAATATAGTTAAGCAATCCAGCAGGATGTGCACTAGATCCCCTCTTGTGCCCAGCCTACATTTGCAACACCCTTTGTGATCTAACATTTTCGATTTAGTTTCTTTGTTTATCAGTCACGGATTAATCCCAATTCGCATCCTTAGTATCTCCTGTCTATACCAACGATTTGGTAAGTTATCCAAATATGGGAACCAGTTTTCCTTTGACCAAGAGTTCATCATGAACTCTACGGATTTTTTCTTAGCCAGATATTCCATATCGGTTCTTCTAGAGACTTCTTGCCCGTTAAACTTCAGATCACTTTTAGTACAGTCTATTCGTTGGGATTCTTGGCACATGACCACCTTTAAACCCTCACAGGCCTGCACCATTTTTTTCCTACAAGTTTTTGCCCATTTTAAGTTACTAAATTGGATCTCTTTTCTACACCATTGTGCAACTTTTTGGCCTCTTTCATTTTCCAAGCGTTTCCAAAATCTAATTACTGCTATTTGTGCTTGTACCCCCCAGGTCGTTGTTTCTAATTCTGTTCTTATTGCTTGGACCATTAATGATGGGGGCAAGGACAAAAGGGTTTTCAGGCATTTCCCTTCCTCCAGGTCCCAGACTCCCTTCCGCTCAAATAAAGGATTTCTGCGCCATAGAGTACTTGCGGGGGTAACATTGCACTGAAAGCCTTTAGTAATGGACGGTGAGACATATCCCCGTAATCCAGATTACACATTTTCAAACCAGAGATTGATGTGTGTGCTTTCGCTTTTTGGGCTTCCAGGTGTGTATGCCAGTTTAGTGTCTTATCAAACCACATCCCTAGGTATCGATATTCGTTAACCGATTCCAGTTTAAGATCGCCTAAGAACCAATTAAACTTAATTGCCTTTTCCCCAAAGCATAACATTTTTGTCTTGTCTAAGTTGACTGTTAAAAATTTCCTTACACAGTATTCACTAAAAGATTTCAACTTTCTTTGGAGGCCTAATTCAGTCTGGTCTACTATTACCAGATCGTCCGCGTATAGAAGGCAAGGCACCTTTTTTCCATCCAATCTTGGGCTTGCACTACCCTCAACCTCTAGACAGGCGGGTAAATCAGACAGAAATATAGAGAATAACTGTGGGGCCAGAACGCAGCCCTGTCTCAGGCCATTTGCAATAGGTATTTTTGGCATTAATGACCCCTCTGTATCCCTAATTATTTGTGCCCAATTACCTTGGTGTAATTCTTTTATTATAGCCAGCAGGTCTTTTGGTATATTTTTCTTAATAAGAGTTTCCCAGAGGCAGTCCCGGTCTACTGAATCGAACGCTGCTCGAAAGTCAGCGAAACAGCAGCAAAGCTTACCATTTTGTTCCGTTGACTTTCTCGCCATGGCCCATAATGCAAAGCAGTGGTCTATCGTGGAATGCCCCTCTCTGAATCCTCCCTGTTCAATGGGTACGATTGAGAACTCGTCGACCCAAGCATTTAGTCTATTTAACACAATTTTTGAGAATACCTTTTCTCCTATATCTAGAAGGTTAATCAATCTATAATTTTGTGGTGCGTCCATGCTACCTTTTTTATGGATTGGCCTGATTGCCGCGCCCTTCCAATTCAATGGCATTATGCCTTCTACTAGAATTATTTGAATCATCTGGGAGAGGAATCTTGCCCACCACTTTATCTGTGGCTTTAATATTATTGCAGGGAGGTTATCAGGCCCTGCGGCACGGGTTAACTTCAGCTTCCTTATTATGTTTTCTACTTGCTGTTCGTTAAAATCTAATTTGAGTTCTTCCGATATTTCCTGCCAATGTTGGGCCTCTATGTCTCCTTGGAGTTCTCGAGCCCCATACAATTCCCTTAAGTACTTCTTCCAGGCTGTCTCACTAACGACACAATTCATTTCTCCGTCTGTAGGGGCGGATGCTGCTTTTACCAGTTTCCAAAATTGTCTTAGGTTTTTAGCTTCAATAGATTCTAGCAAATTTACCCAACATTTCTCTTTGTACGACCTTTTTGCATCAGTAACCATCTTTTTAAACTCAGTTTTCAGCTTATTAAGATATTTTTGTCTCTCTTGGTTGAACTTTTTCCTTTGGCTTCTTAATACTGTCCTAATCTCCCTTTTTTTGGTTTGACAGTCAATGGAGAACCATTTCAGTCGGCTAACCGGGATTATTGTACCCTTTCTTTTATACTTTTTTAGTTCTATCCTAAGGCACTGAACTACTTGGGCTATCTTCTCCACAAACCATCCCAAGTTTTTACTCCCGAGGTCTCCTAGTTCGACCTTAAGTTGAAAAGACTTTAATTTTTCCTGATACTCCTCTGTTAATCTTGTCGTCACACGTTTGGGGTAGTCAACTTCTTGTGGGATCACTATCTCTATGGGTTCCATCCTGCCCCCATATATCGTTAATTGCAAAGGTTTGAGGTCGCTGCTTTCGCTTTGGTGTAACTTAAATTCCCGCACTAGAGGGAAGTTCCAGGCTAACATAAAAACGTAATCAATTGGACCGTTTTGTGAACCTATGTTGAAGGTCTTCTGTGCCAGGCAGTCTGTTTTAACTCTGCCATTTAGGCAGAAGAGACCCCTCCCCCTAAATAATTTACCAATTCCATATCCTGTTTCGAGGGATCACATACTGGGAAGCTGGCATAGTTAATTCCATAAGCATCCAACAGTTCTCTATTCCAGAGGTCGGTCTTCTTTGGGTGCAGCTTATGGTTGAAATCCCCCAAAATTAGCAATACATCTGAAGCATACTTTTCTAATAAGGAGTCTATGTCCTCTTTGAAGTTCCCCATCACAATTACATACTCTGCCACGTTATCCCACTGCATATATACATTTATAACAGTCACCATTTCGTATTTCTTATCCAGGGTCAGTAGGTCTAATCTACAAGCCAATAGCCATTTACATGTCACTTTTAACAGGGTTACGTCTCTTAATACTTTTGTTGATACGAGAGTCATGATTCCCCCCGATGGGCGACCAAATCTTTTTCTCTTGGCTGGTCGGTTTAGTTGAAGGTAACCCTCGATGTTAGGGAATTCGTCGCATACCCAAGTCTCTTGTAGGCAGGCAATTTTCACTTTATTTACTAATTTCTTTATATGCTCTTGTTTTATCTCATTGCCTAAGCCATTTACGTTCCATGATAAGAGACTTAGACTGTGCGACAACCCCCCCATCCTATTCTACCTCACTTAGACCACCATCTTCAGCCATTCCCTCCATGTACCTCTCGGAGGGTTCTCCCAGGTAGCTTCTTTTGCTTCAATTACCCCATGAGTCTTCCTTTACTATGTTATTTACCACTATGTTCAGGCGGCTACCCTCTTCTTCATTATCTCTTAGTAGCTTCACCTGTCTCCTCCCTAGACCTGCATGGCACTTTAGGAAACTGCTTCCTGAGTGTACTTTTCTCTTTACTTCCCTCTCTGGGATTAACCTTATTCCCACATGGATTATCTCACTGGCTGCTTTTACAATTGCCATTTTTACCAGGTCCGAGTAAAGTAATACTCTAGTTATTTCCTTGCCATTTGTATTTTCTATGAAGCCCACCTGTCTCAGGTCTTTTGAGCCAATCCCACTCAGACTTGTGCATTTAGAAAAGGAAGTCAGAATTTGTGCCCTATTTAGTGGGTTCATTTTCCTCAATTTCTTTCCCCTTTGACCTGATTGCGCCGGTTCAAGGTACACCCATTTGTTATTATCCACCTCTAATACTTTCTTGGGGGTTTCTGGATTTAGCTGTCTACCCTTTGCCCGACCCTGGGGGCCTCATTTTACTTTCCACTTCTACTAGATCTTGAAGTTGTGGTGTTTCATCTGGGTTACCATACCTCTGGTGGTTTTGGGTTTGTCCCCCTGAGGATGGGTTTACTCTCTGATTTGCAAATTTAATTTTTGATAATTTCTCATGTAAACCCTTACTACTCTGGTTCTTCCTTTGTACATTTGGGGTGTTTCTTTTGCTCTCTGATAGCGGGGATCTAGTGGGTACGTAAGTCAGGGTGGAGGCATTTAGGCTTAGTTGTTCCTCAGCCTCCAGTTCCTTCCTTTTTCCCTTTATTGTTGTTTTAGGGGCCCACTTCTTGCTTGCCCTACTTTTAGTGAGAACCCTTACGTATTCACATCGCCTTTTTATCAGCATTGGGCGTTTGGATATATATACGTTATCTAATGCATCTGCCTTTTCACTCGTAATACTTTGTTCTGTGGGCTGGGGAGTAACTAATGATCTTAACATGTGCGGCATTTGACCCTTAATTCCTACCAGCTCCTCTTCAATCTTTTTTAAAAACGACTTTTGTGAATTTAAAACTCGATTATTCAACATTGTTACTTCTAGAATTCCCTGAAGGGTTTTCTGTAACATCAATAGAAAGTCCATCATGGAGGATGTGGGTGATACTGATAGGTCCGGGTCCTGGGGATTGTTTCTCTCGGGGGTAGCTTGACTTCCTGTTCTTGAAGCGTCCTGCTTGTTTATGTTTTTTTGCCCATTTAAGTATTGCAGTACTTGGTTGGGTGAAGCCCCCCAAACAAAACTTGAGCCCTGACTTTCATTTCCCAGTTGCCCTGCATTCTCCAAAGTTTGCAAAGAAAAAAGTTTTGGGGATGATGAAAGACGTGGTGCTGCTATCTGTAGATTTTGGCTCAGGAGTGAGAGGTTTATTAGCAGGGGATCCCCCAATTCTTCTTCTATTTCTTCTTCTGGGGGCACTCCCATGCCTTTCTCCGTCTTGTACTCCTCATCAGTTTCCAAGTTTTTTTCGTTCTCAGTCCGGTGCTCCTCCTCAATTTCCAAGTTTATTGCAGGCGGCTCTGTAATTTTATAGTGTTTCCCTACAAAGTCCTTTATGGATTTAGAGGCTGCAGTACGATCTTTCGGAATAGATGTTAAGGTGCAACCCTTTTTGGCTTGCGGGGCTTGTTTGGTGGCTCTTTTAACTTTCCTCTTCTTTTGTTGTCCCTTACTATTGTCCTCGGGGGAGGCCTGGCTTTCCTGGCTCTCTTCCAATGTCCGTGATCCCTCCATTAGCTCGTTCCTCCCTGGACTGTCTTCAAGAGCTTCCTTGCGTAATTTTTGCTTTCTTTTCGGGGCCATCTTCCTTTACTTTAGGGCTACTTTCTGGCTCGGGTGTTGCTACAATTATCGGCTCTCCTCACATTTCGGCTGGCTGGCTGGCTATTCGCTAGGCACTTACAGAGCAGTAGAAGTGTATGAATACTCTAAAGAGTCATAATTTCACAATTTTCAAGCTGAAAGTTGATTCAAGCAATCAAGTTGACTGTGTCAGAGTCAAGAGTCAGATCAGAATATTAAAAGTGATTTAAATTAAAATCAGGAACACCAAACCCATGCTCCATGCACCAAGCACTTATCTGACTCTCGCTGGCTCTTGCAGAGGGTGCTCAGCTGCTACCGAAAGAAGTGGAAAGGAAATCCAGATGGCGAGGGACGCGATGGAATCACGTCTGTCAATCACGTCCATCAATCCGGCGGCAGGCAGCAGGCCAAAGAACAATCAGCCAGAGACAAACAGTGTGGACAGACGGCTAGTGTAGATCCCGCAGTGATCCAAGGCAGCCTGCCGCCTCCCAGCCTCTGAAACCGGTTCAGTGAAAACGCAGTAAACCGGCCGCCCCACAGCTGTGGAGTGCAGCAAGGCAAACACGCCAGAAGCGCCACAGGGACCCCAGTAACACAGAGGCAGGTATGGTGGATCAGGGTGTTCGCTGCTCAGAGGACAGAACTCGGAACTCAGCCAACTTCGAGGCCCTCAAGAGATTGAAGATTAAATTAAATTGGAATGCCCGGTCGGCGTTTTCAAAAGCTCAGACTGCTTACACCGCTGCACCCCAGAACCTCACCACGATCCCTGGGTGGCTCTCTTGACCCTTCGCCGCTCACGGTCCACGTAACTCCTTGCTCCCTACGGTGGGGATCACTAAGAGAATCGGCGCTTCCAGGCACCTGCCCCTATCACTGCTGAAACTCTCTCTCCCCACTGCCTCCGCGGGAGGTGATTGCCGATGTTGCTGGTAGTGCTTGCTTCCAGGTTGCCACTAGGCCCCCCACCTGTCAGAAGAACCCAGGCGAGCGGCAGGGGTCGGCGACTGCGTCCACGGTCCGGGAGGTCCGGGAGGCAGACAGAAGACAGCCTCACTGTGCCTTCCCGCCTCCGTGGTCCGGATACACCACAAGTGCCCACTTAGGCACGGTCCCCAATGTAATCCGCAGTTCTCAGCCCGCAAGGACCACACCGGAGGACAGGGTGCAGTGCACACTGGAAGCCGCTGGGCAAGACCTCTGCCAATGGCGGTTGTGCTCCCTCGTGCTTACCCTCTGCTGCTGCTGCCCTCAGAGTCCTCAGCGTCCTGGTGGTCCCACAGGCGTTGTCCCGTTGTCTCTCTGCGTTGTCACCCACGGTATGCTCACAGCTTGCTGCAGGCTGTTTGTAGGGTAAGGTAGCCCCGCTCCTCGGCTCCTTCCTCCTTGCTCTTAACTCGCAGCTGCTGCTGGAAGCCCTGTGGCAACGAGGGCCACGGACACCACGGAGATCGCAGGGTCCTCTGCAGGCCTCGACGGGGCTTCGATGGAACTTCCCCTTTGCCTAACGGGTGCCAACGGACGTGTCAGATGGGAGCAGCAGCGATCTCGTAAACCTGCTCATTTAAAAAGACGTACAGCCAAATCATTGTTAAACTGTTTGCTGTCCCCACTGAATTAGATTCATTCAATTCCCAGGTGCCCCATGTCTGGTTACTCTTAGAGGTAGTATGTGAGCCTTGAACGCAAGGGTCCGGGGCAAGGTCAAAGTTTTAGGCTGACCGCAATGGAAGTCGGGTCTGATGCGACCGCTGGGTTGTTTCCGGTGAAGTTTTTACGTTTGCACTTAGAAACCTTTTAGGTTCTTCATCTCTTCAGAGGTTGGCGGAGTCCTCTTCACCTTGAGAATGGCTTTGATTGACATCTATGGATTTGTGAAATGCAGAAGTCCGGTGAAAGCCTTGGCGGTGTTTGAGGCTACCTAAATCAAGTAGCAGTAGTCTATGAGCCTCGTACTGTGTGCTCAGAAACCATTATCAGGGAGGTCCCCTCCAACCGCGACCGAAGGCGACACCCGACCGTCTCTCTTACCAAAGCGATGCAAAGAGCACCATCACGCCCAACTGACCGACTTCATCTGTGAGCCCATGCGGTCACAAGGTTGCAGTTCCCAAAGTCCCCATTCGCCGACCCTATCGTTGATCGCCTTCCCGGAATCTCCGACCGAATCTGATGATTAGACCAAGACCGAAGGTCTCCACTGAGAAACACTGGGAAGCCCGATGACCGCATCCTACACCCGGCTGTCTCTGTGCCTCTGGCGGTCTAGATCTTGTGTTAGCCATTGGGCCCTTCAGTGCTAACCTCGACACCAGGAGCTTTTTGTTCCCTCAACTGTTCGTCCGCAATCCCCAAACCTTTGACCTTACTTAGCCTGTTGTCTAACGTACGGTCCCTAGATTCTTCACCCGGCCACCCCCTGATTTGCTGGCAGTGCGAACTGAGTGTCTATCTGACCAAGTCCTACATACGCACCGTAACTCCATTATCTTGTTCTTTCAGGACTAGGAGTGTCTTGTGAGTAACCCTGCAAAACTGTAATTGTATAACAAAATGCATTCATTTCCTTCACTCCTTTTAGGAAATGTACCAGCGTGGTATCTAGAGATACCTCACTGAGTAAGAAAAGTAACTGTAAAGTAAGTTCAACTGTTTATGATTAACGTTTACACATCTGTAACAAAAGCCAAGTTAATATTGAATGCATATTTATGATACCTTGCATTTGAGAGTACGATACTACCTATGATTTGGTTCTAGTGATAAAATATAACAAAATAATATTTTTATACAAATTGTTCTTAGTTCAGTCTTTGAGTGTCTGACATCATTTTTTTGCCTGAGTGTGTACAATAAATGCTTAGCACTACCCTTTGATAAAGCCTTACTGCTCGCCCACACTACCACAAATAGAGAGTAAGGTATTATCTGCTTTAGCCTCTGCCTACCTTAGGGGTTTTACTGGACTCTGTGCACACTATACCTTACTTTGGTATAGTATATACAGAGCCAGCTTCATACAATGGGTAACTTATAAATAATAAAAAGGAATGTTTTAACTTGACAAAAGGGTTTATTTTGCTATTTCGGGATTGCGGATTGAAAACTACTCGACTGGGCTGATAGAACCATGTTTTCACTTTGTCACTGCAGTGGTGGCACAATATGTGCTTCAGTGCACTAGTGACATTTAACTTACAAGCCCTGGGTACACTTGGTACCATATACTAGGGACATATAGATAAGTTATAGGTAAGTTAAACATACCAATCAGGAATTAGCCAGTTGCACATACACATTTGAGGGGTCAGAGCACATGCACCGTGGCTCGGTCAGCAGGACCCAGTGCATTTCGGAGTAAAAAAAAAACCCAGCAGCATCAGTCCCCAAAATATTTTTGGGGTGTTGGAATCCTAAATAAAGAGGCACTTTCCTATACTTCCTATCAGAGCACCCCGAAAACACATAGGCCATATTCGTGGTTCAGCCACGCCTACAAGCTGGTTATTAGACTAAGATGAGGGATTTGGGTAAGGTCAGGTAAAGGTTAAAATACACTTGGCGGAAATGTTACCAAATCTTTAAGGATGGATAGTAAACTGTGTTTAGGTAGAATGACTGGGCACAGCCACAAATTGCTGCAATGGTGGAACTAAAATTTTTTAATATTCACAGCAAATAGTAATGATGAAGTGCTTCCAAATTATGTGCAGAAGAACAGATAAAATATGCTATTCATTTTACAAATAAAGAGCCATGCTTGCACTTGCAACTCTTGATGCAGATACGAAAATGTAACCAGATCGAGGCCTCTCTATGATATGAAATTGACTTAGGAAGGTGGGGCTCTCTAGTAAGTAAGCAAATTATATTGCACGATACTCGAGCAAAGCACAGGTTTGATAAGGGCAGAGACAGCAGTACAAGCGTCTTCACAAACGCCGTACGGGTACAGTGGGGGCAGCAGTGACCAGGGATTCTTCCATACATAAAAATGTACAGTATTGCAGCATCTGTGCAGTCTCACACATAGACAAGTCCAGCATGGACAACAGCAGTCCAAAATACTGTAGGCCCATAGACAGCCCAGAGAAAAACTGTCTGACATTCAGCTCGGCTCTGTAGTATAGGCAGAAGTAGGACACGCATGCAGGAGAAATACCACCTTCACTTACACGCACAAACGCACAGTATAGGTGTATCATGGATAGTAGCAGAGCAAACTTCCCTCATAAAAACATAACCGGAGCAGCATAAGCACACACTTACACACAAAGAACAAGCAAAGCAAGAACAGTGTTTGTGTACATTAAACGCATACTCACATGTGCCCGCACATACATGACACAAGACAAGCCCCAGCATTGCTAATTACGTGTTGAACTACAAGCATTACCATGCCTGTCTGACACATATGCAGCAATTAAAGAAACACAAGGGCAACGCATTATGCCAAATATTAACTTTTGTATAAATATAGCATATACAAGTACAATGCATCAATATAAACTCATTTAAATTGATATCTGCATTTAACGGTCAAGACAATTTCCCAAACCTCAGTTAATGTAGCATGAAAAACAGAACAACATAGCCCTTATTGCCCAACTGAAAGACTTTTATGCACAATTATATGTGCATATACATATCTCTTATCATCAATGAATATGTGCTTACAGGTGATCGCAGCAAAGAAGTAAAACAGTGAGCTGGCATGCATTTCGCCTGACATCACTTCTTTTGCCGTAAACTTTTAGATGTGTCCCACAGTCCTACAGCCAATAGTGATAATACTCATTGTAATTATTGCATTTCTATTCATTCTTTTTCAAAAGACAAAAATGTGCTCTCAAAACTTTAGTCCTGATGATGAGCTTTAAATGTTTGCCTGAGGTTGACACGCCATCAAAAGATGTACATTCAGATGAGGGAATGCTGTCATATTATTCATTATATGATTGTGTATTCCAAACCTTTCAATAGAGGGTGTGGTAGACGCAGAAATGCTTGGGCCTAGCTTATCCCAGGGGCCTTTCCTTCACATGGCTGCCAAGGAAACAAGCATTGGCATAGCCAATAGGTCTTGCCTTTGGGACCTTATAAGTGTTTAACCATGCAACACTTATGTTATTGCACCAAGGATATTGTACTGGATAACTGTACTGGATAACTAAACACTTATAAGGTTCCAAAGGAGAGACCTATTGGCTATGCCAATGCTTTTTTTTTAAATTAAAGGACAAGCAGTGCTATCAGGCTCCGGCTGCCACTTAGTCCACCTCATCCCACATAGACGCTGCAGCCATCTTTGAATAGTTTTAAAGCCAGTTCAAAAGTGGTCACTAGTGTATGTGAATCCCTATCTAAACTGTGAGACTGTTCTCCTGCTTCCCAATTCTATTAAATACAAATTATGTGAAAAGAACATCCCTTTCTTAGCTGCACGGTTCATCCTACCCACGTTTCACGTGCAGATTTGAAATACTGATAGTTTGGGCTTCCAACTGGTTGAGAGGTAGAGAGGTGTTGAGAGGGGTAGAGAGAGGTAGACAGAGGTAGTTAGAGAGAGGTAGAGAGAGAGGTAGGGAGGTAGAGAGAGGTAGCGAGAAGATGCTTTTTTAAAATTAGGCGGGTCAAGCGGACAGAGTTATTCGTCCACGCGCTTTCTGGCAGCTGCCAATGAATAGAACAAACTTATATTTGTATTTATAACCGAGTTTAGCTGAAAGCCGGCTTGTAATGTGTTTGCGTAAATGTCTACCAAGGGGCACATACATAATACTGTAAAAAAAAAAAAGGCACACCAAGTTTTGGACTTGCGCTATTAGTAACTGCAGATGTTGAGCTTGAGGGTGTGGGCAGACGTGTTCTGAGCTCTTGGAAGCATGCGTTTTCTGCCAAGATTTGGACTTTATAACATGTTCTCATTTAAGATGGAAATAAGAGAGCGGGAGACACAGAGAGAAAGAGAGAGAAAGCGAGAGGAGAGAGAGCGAGAGAGAGAGAGAGAAAGCACGAGAGAGAGAGAGAGCCCGGGAGTGCTATGTGCGTGCAGTCTGCTCATTTGCAAGCACTGCACTCCTGCTTGTGGCGCACCCCTGCTCGCTCACGCAAGGTGGATGCCGCCACAAGCACGAGTGTGTGCTTGAAAATGACCAGAGCGACGGCTAAAGGTCCTCCGGGAGTGCTGCGTGCGTGTGCGCGCAGTCTGCTCATTTTCAAGCACTGCATTCATGCTTGTGGCGCGCCCCTGTTTGCTCCCGCAAGGTGGATGCAGCCACAAGCACGAGTGTGTGCTTGAAAATGACCAGAGCGAAGGCTAAAGGTCCTCCCATGCATCGCATGCACGCTGCGTAGGCGAGACCTACAAAAAGGTGGACATTTAAGTGACTTCTATAGTAAATGAATGTGGTGAACCCACACAATTAGGGGGCCCTCTGAGGAAAATAAAGAGAATTATTTTTCTAGAAACTCAATCAAGGTGAATATGTATTTTCAGCACCTCGTAAAAGAAGCAATTTGAACCCCCAGATAAAATACTTACTCTCAGGAACACAAATAAGCACGAGTCAATCTGACAATATGACCATATCGCGGGGATTCTAAACAAGGCTGGCTATAGGTTGGAGACACGCATACGAGAAGTGTCTTGAAGTGGATGGTCCTAAATGGGTAGAGCAGGAGTTTCGGAAAATGCCATCCACTTCCCCGCACCACCGCGAGAGACCGTTAGTCATTTATCGAAATAAACAAACCCCACCTCCCTGAAACACCTACGAGGTGGGCTCTACTCACCTCCTAGAACACCAAGATGCTACCACTGTTCCTCTCACCTCCCACCTCCTCAGCTTCTTGCAGTGAAAAAAGCTACACAGGGAAAACTGGCCGGCGAGGGCGGGGCTTGTGTGGAGCGTCACTGCGCGACAATGGTGGGCGCAGCATACTACGTGAAATAAAAACAGGACTAGGAAGTGTACACGAGATGTACCAGCCATCAGTTTCCCTTATTAAATGAAAATATAATGTCTGATTAGGAGAGAGTATGAATGCACGGCACAGATACAAACACTATATTATGTCAGTACATTAAATAGAAATTATTAACATCAGAGAGCACCATGCCTTATGACCAGGTTTTCTTTTTTTTAATGGAAAATAGTTTTTTTGCTTACTATTAGAGACGTGTTTGCTTATTTCGAATACATATTTATGTCTGTTTACAGAAAAAGTCAGCTACTACGACTTGTAGTGCAGTTCTGAAATGTCGAAAACAAGACGGCCTAACATTCAAAATGGCTCCCAAAATTACTGCCTGCCCTGAAAGCTTTGTGGGTCGTCTCTAAGGTACATAGCGACAGAAAGTCTGTCGCCACGAGTTGATGCAAGAAACAGCTGAGGTTGAGACTGAGTGTGGAACCAAAACTTTCTCACCTTCACAACTTTTCTGGAATGAGGAGTTGATGATAAGGAATTGAAACGATCATTGGATAGATTCCTGATGTGGTGATACAGCTGACTTGCTTTCCAGTGTTCAGTGCTGTGTGTCGTGTGTTGAGTATATGCTTTGGACCGAGTATACATTCTTGCGCATTGTACAAGCACAGGAACAGTCCTGCTCAAAAGCAAATTGCCATAAATACATCGCGCGGTGATTCCTGCGTCCACAGAAAGTGCTGCCAGTTGCACGCACAGTATTGAAAATGTGCGCACACACCCACCATCAGTATCTTCTTTATTCCACGTTAAGCGGGAGGGGTTTAGAGACAGGCAGGGCACCAACAGTGGGAGTGGTGCGCGCACACTTTGCACTTTTTGGAAGCACATACTGGTGCTTGTGGCACGCTCCTGCGCGCTCACGCAAGGTGGATGCCGCCACAAGCGCGAGTGTGTGCTTCCAAAAAGAGTAAAGCGACGGCTAAAGGTCCTCCTATGCAGCGCATGCGCGCTGCGAATGCGAGACCTAAAAAGTGGGGCAGACACGAGCAGTGACGGCATTCAGCGGTTTTCAGCCTCCTGGTGACATCAGTGGTAGTTGGGTAATCTTCTCTAGCAGCCTTTCCTGCCATTGTGTGTACTTTGAAGGAGGGCAAAGGCAACTTACATTCCCACTATAAAATATAATTAATGGATCAACTCAGTTATGAGAACCACAATGGCTTCATGGTTGACCTGGGGTTGCACTTCTGGTATAAGAATATGGTAATTAATTTTATATTGCAATGGATTTTGCAGTGTGCAGTATCTTAGCACTAGAAAGGAAAGTTTTGCTATTACCACTGAAGGAAACTCCTTTTATAGATTTCAGAAGGATGGAAGGTTAAGCAGATTTTTTTAGCAAATTTCTAAGTCACTGAGGTTTTGCTGGATAGTGCAAATAGGTTGTGTGTTTAAGGAAGCAGCAGCATGTTCATAGACTGCCACTGTTATAAGATGCCAACTGTCCTAGTTTTTTAGCCTCAGATATTCTGACACTGGCCATAATAAAACACTATCCCTCCATCTTTTGGTTACTTCTCTGGCCTCAGTGGCTTGATAAAATGTGAGCAGTTTTCCTTTTTCTATGTGTGTTTTCTAAATTTGCACCAACTAATGGAGTTTCTAGACATATTTGAGGAGACTGATCGACATACACTGTTGATGTTTTCCCCATGGGCATGTCCTCTTCACACTACACAGTTACACCAAGCATTAATTCTATTCTTGCTCGTAACTCATTTGTTTCCTCAAACGTACCTTCCTCCATCGACTCATACCACACCTTTTTTGTGTTACTGACCCTAAATCTCCTACTACCTCTCTTGCTGCTCATATTCTATCCATGCTTCCCATCTACCCCAGTCCTATCTTTATTGCTTTCCTGCTCTACTCGTCAGCTCTGTACCCAACTCTCTCACGCCCCACGTCTCTTTCATCCAGTATTAACCTCTTACTAAATCCTGGACTCTTTCTCTGACCTCCCTACCCTTGCACGTCTCTCCTGGTCTTTTCCTTATGTAGTAAAATCTCTTCTTATCATGCTTGAACGGAAACTTTATCTCATCTTTCCTTTCTCCCCTAAACCAGAGGTTCCGACCTCACCTAAACTAAGCTCCTGACTATCACCCATATCTAGTAATTTCCTCTTCTCTATACTACAGAATACAGGATGAGTGAACAAGAACCAGCATGACCTTTTATGAATTGATATCAGACTCCTCTCCTTTCCAATGTTTATACCGAAACCTTCCCTATTGGTGAAACTGCTCCTATTTTTCAGAAAGCCAAACTCCCACACTCATGGAGAAAACTCCCTACATGTCAGGGCCATTTGTTTATTATAGAATAAAGAAACTCCCCTTTTGGCAGTTTGTCTCTATAAACAGAAGATCAGCTGAGCTGGTCTGAGTCCTTTAAACAGTTCGGTGAAGTGAGACAGGGAGTGGGGAGCCAGGTAGGTGGATAACTATGCCCTGACCTTAGCCCTTATGGTGGACCAATAGACATTAACTCAATTTCTATATTTTTGTACAGATGGATTTCAATGGAATACATGTTCTCTGGGTTTAATTCTGTGACATGATAGATACCACAAAAATACTAAAAAGTGCAGGAGCTTTTTTCTCTTCATAAATTGACCCTGCTTTCACCAAAGATTATTAAAGGTAGAAAAATGTATCGTGGTGTGCAGGAGGATAGAAGCCTGTTACAACTAGAGGAAAATGTACTTTGAATAACTGCAAAAATATTTTATTTGGTAAAGCTGGATACTGGAGCCTTTGGCTTTGTCAATCAATCAGGATTTATGAAGCACGCTAATCACCTGATAGGATATCCAGGCGATTGCAGGCCTTGGAGGATTATTCAAACAGTTAGGTCTTGAGGTCCATAATTCCAGATGTGAGTTGATGGTCTAGAGGTGCGTGGGGAGGCTGTTCCAGGTCTTTGTTGTGGTGTGAGAGAAGGAGCGTCCTCAACTTCTGCTTCGGTAGATGCCGGGAGAATGGGCAAGTGAAAGGGAGGTGGACCGTAGTCTTCTCAATGGTTGGTGGAAGTTCACACAGTGGTTAGTGTAGGCGGGTCCTTGGTTGTGTGGAGCCTTGTGTGCGTGGGTCAGCAGCTTGAATTGGCATATTTTCTGTAGGGGGAGCCAGTGGAGTTTTCTGAGGTGGGGTGTGATGTGGATTCATCAGGAAGGCAGAGAATGAGTCTGGCTGCAGCGTTCTGTATGGTCTGAAGTCTCTGTAGAAGCTGTGCAGTGATTACTACGTAGAGGGCATTGCTATAGTCCAGTCAGCTGGTGATGTAGGCTTGTGTCAGGTTGTGTCTTATTTGTAGGGGTAGCCACTTGAAGATCTTACGTAGCCTGTGCAGAGTGAGGAAGCAGGCGGAGGAGACGGTGTTGATCTGTGATTTCATGGTGAGCTTGTTGTCAGGGATGATACTGGGGTTTCTGGCGTGGTTGTAGGGAGTGCGTACAGGTCCCAGGTCTGATGGCCACCAGGAGTCATTCCGTGTGTTGCTGCTGTTGCCAAAGATCAGTACTTCCATCTTGTCTGTGTTCAGCTGCAGGCAGTTGTTCTTCATCCAGTCGGTGACGTTTGTCATGCATCTGTGGAAGTTGATTCTGGTGGTTGGGAGATTGTCAGCCAGTGAGAAGATGAGTTGGGTGCCCTCTGTGTAGATTATTATGTTGAGACCGTGGGACGATGTTGGCCAGCGGGGTCATATATGCGTTGAAGAGCCTAGGGCTGAGGAATAAGCCCTGTGGGACACTGCAGTTGATCTCCTTGGGTTAAAAGGTGGAAGGTGGATCCCATGGGTTCGTCCGGTGAGGAAGGAGGTGATCCTTTTGAGTGCGTTCCCTTAGATGCTGATATGGCGGAGTCTTTCTATCAGTGTGTGATGGGATACGGTGTGGAAGGCTGCCAAGAGGTCGAGGAGGATCAAAGCTGCTGTTTCTCAGTCGAAGTGGGTTCGGATGTCGTCGGTGGCTGCAATTAGGGCGGTTTAGGTGCTGTGATTGCTGCGGAAGCCGGATTGGGAGGCGTTGAGTAGCCGTTTCTGCTCCAGGTGTGTCATGAGTTGATTGTTGATGATCTTTTCCAGTACCTTCATTGCAAATGGGAGCAGGGAGATTTGCCGGTAGTTTTTTAGTTTGTTAGGGTCAGCGGAGGGTTTTTTGAGTAGTGGTCTGACTTTGCTGTGTTTCCAGGCATTAAGAATTGTTGCAGTGGTGATAGAGGTGTTGAGTAGGGTGAGGAGTTCCTGACTGATCCTTTGGCTCTCGAGGTTGAAGATGAGGTGCAGGCATGGGTCTGTGGGAGCTCTCAAGTGGATGAATTTCATGGTGGAGAAGGTGTCCTGGGTGGAGAGGATGTTCCAGGTGGTCAGTGTGCGGTTAGTGTCAGGTATGGTTGTGGCGTATCTGTCAAGGAAGTCCTTAGGTATGGGTTGGGGTTAGAAGTTTCTGTATATGGCGCGGACTTGTCGTGGAAGAAGTGGGCGAGTTTGTCGCACAGCTCCTGTGAGGGTGTGATGTTGTTTTTGGTGGCAGCCGGGTTGGAAAATCCCTTAACAATGTTTTTTTTTTTTTTTTTTAAAAACCTTTATTTGTGCATGGTAAAAGAACAAATATGGGCCTACAACCATCAGGCCGGCCACAATACGGTTGAGCACAGAGACAAACAGTACATCCCTCGTGCGTCAAGGTCAAGATTAGCAACGATTCAGGATTCATACACTGGAGGGAGCCTTGACACCAGGGGAAGGAGAAGTGAAGGTTAGTTTTAAGGTTTTCAAAAAAATTTTTCATCGAGAAAGAAGTCAGTAAAGGATAGAAACAAGGAGATTCGAGTCCGCGAGTCGGCTTCATACACTGGAGAGCAGCAGCATCATCAGAACAGCCATAGAAAATCGCATACAGTAAGGCGAAGCAGTTGGATAACAGGATCATCACAGTAGTAAATACGCACCCCCTAATAGCCGCCCCCACTCAATCCACCCCACACCCGGACCCCGATTCGAAAAAAGGGTATAGCGCAGAGACATGAAAGAAAGAGGCCCATAGAACTAAAAAGAAACAGTAAATTACCCCCCCACCCTACACCAATGCGGAGGCTATGGCCTGCCCCCCCCCCAGCATAGTGCCTGTCGCCCAATGAACCCGAAATATAGACGAGAGAGAAAGTAGGAAGAGAGTAAAGAAACTAAGAGAAGAGAGAAGAATGGAGGCGGGGAGGAGCCCACGTATCCTCGGAGCGCCCGACACCACCGGCCAACCAAGCCTCCACACCCTGAAACCCCACTACACCCGAAGGCGGTCGTGTGAAGATAGCATATAACAACAGGGAAATGAAGGCAGATCGATCGCGACGAGTACGCACTACATCTGCAAACAATTCCAGTCCCAGTCCAGCCCGTCCGTGAAACCATGATGATAGAAAGTAATCTAGCCCTGGCCCGATCGCGGGCTTACGATTAGACCCGCCCCCTCGTAAATGCCCCGCATCCCGAACAGACAAAGATAATATGGCCGCTTGGAAGAAGATGGAGAAGTAGAGTCACAAAATGGCCGCCAATCATCTAGTGAGGTCCCCTTGCACACCATATAAAATCTCGACCTGGCTTGTAAAGTACATGAGTTCCACATAAAAGGAGCCGTAGGCCACCGTGAACGGTTCCTCGAGGTCGTCAGGTGTAGTTCAGCTGGAAACTCCTGTGGGCACGGTGAAGCAGGCAACAACAAAGCAGGCAGCAATGACCGGGGAAACAAAGTATCCGCCATTGAGCAGGAGAGCGATTGATCCTGAGCACCGGGAAAGCCAGATGCAGACACCAGTGTAGCACCGTTACACCCAGTCGTTGCTTCCCCGCAGGAGGACCACAGCACTGGCAGACTCACGTCTTGTTGATCACAAACGGGGCGCTCACGACCCGCAGCAGACAGTGTAGAGTCGAACCGCTCACTCAGCGTTTGCAAGCCGACACATAATTGCAGACGTAAGTCCCGCAGGGCAGCCAGAACGGAGCCGTATGTAAGCGGAGGCTGCGCCCCCACAGCGGCAGCAATCCGGGACGGCACTGGGGAGCTAGAGTCTGGTAGAGGGAGGGCGAAGCGGGCAGTGGGCGAGACCAGAGCATCACCCCCCAGCATCGTGCAGGCAGCCAGCGCCATGGTTTACTGCGAACGGTACCGTGGCCAGGGGGAGGATCGCGACAAGGAGGCAACTCCCAACAGGTCTGCGCCGCAACAGGTGAAAGCCAACGATCGCTTCCCCTCCCTCGGGCTCTCTTTGCAGCCGACTAGACCATAGAAGAAGGGGGTCTGCAGCCTTCCACAGCGTGGTCCACAGAACGGGGTAGGAGACCCGCCACGCCGGGGCTTACCCTCTAGCTCCAGCTCGTCAGGTGTAGGGTGCAGGAGGTGTCCGGGCTTCTCTCCCCCGGCTCTTCTGGCGACAGTCCGTGGCGTGAGGCGGGATCGGGACCTCGGGGCTCAGATTTGCACCAGCGGGTCCGGTGACTGCGGCGCTTCCAGGGGGCCGGCCGAGGCCACAGTAGAGCAGGGGTCCAGTGCGGGGAGCAAAGGCACCAAGAACTCCGGCATCCGGGCGGGCTAAGACTTCGGGAAAGCGACGGCGCAGTCAGCGCGTCGTCGCACGCGTTGCACCTCGAAAATCGGCAAGGATAGGAATCAGGATGATAGTCCGAGGCCAAGGGCCGACGGAGCCGGGCGCTCAAGCGACTGCTCCGGTCGCCATCTTGGCTCCTCCCCTTCCCTTAACAATGTTGAAAAGTTCCTTGGTGTTGTTGCTGCTGGTTTCGATGCGTGCAACAAGGGCTGTCTTCTTTATTGCCCTCAGCAGGCGGTGGTAGAGGTTGAGGGAGGTCTTGAAGGCTGCCCTGTCAGAGGTGTCCTTGCTAGTGTGCCATCTCCTCTCCAACTGTATGCTGTTTCGTTTTGCTGTTCTGAGTTCTTGTGTGTACTAGCTGGCCTTTTTGGAAGGTTTTCTCTGGATGTTGCTCTTGCTGGGGACGATGCTGTCTGTGCAGTTGGTGATCCAGGCATTGAAGTTTTTCACTCCCTGTTCGCGATTGGTGGCTGTAGCAGGGTTGGAGGTGTTGAGGGCATTTGCCCAGTTGGTCTCTGAGATTTTGTTCCACCTCTGATGGGGGTGTTGGCCATCTTGTGGGTGGCGGTGTGGGAGCTGGGAATGCTGAAGTGGACGATGGAATGATCGGTCCATGTGAGTTGTGACATGACTGTATTTGACGTGGTTGCTCAAGGTGAAAATTGAGTCCAGTGTGTGTCCTACAGTGTGTGTTGGGCCGTGGACGATCTGGGTCAATCTGAGGCTGCTCATACTGTAGAAGAGGTGTGTGGCATTTTTGTCATTGGGATCGTCGATGTGGAAATTTAAGTCACCAAGGAAGATGTAGACCTTGGAGTCTAAGGCTAGGGGTGCAATAAAGTCTGCGATGGTGTTGCAGAAGCTGGAGTGTGGGCCTGGAAGTTGGTATGCAAGAGTGCCTCTGATGGTTGTTTTGTCTGTATGGAGCTTGAAGTTGAGATGTTCGGCTGGATTGTGGGTGATGGTACAAGGTATGGTCTCTTTGTGGATGACGACTGTCCTTCCTCCTGCCTTGTTGGTGCGGTGCAGTTGATGCCTTGCTTAATAGCTCCGATGCGACATCAGGTTTGCAACTTTTACATGCAGCTAACTGTAGCCATAGAAATGTTCTTAAACCGGTACCAGGGATTATTCTGTAATTAAAGTTTAATGTATGCTTTCTTCATAATGTTCTTCTGAAAAGTTGTTTTATGCCTTGACTTACCATTTAATATTTTGATGTGTTTTTCTTTTCATTTCGGAGGGGAATACGACTTAAAATATGGAGGAGACTGATGCTGATGCTTGCACCAACCGTGAGAAAATCAATACCTCAAAGGACAATAGTGTTTCGACAGCAACACTTACAGAAAAGAAACTGTTTTCCTGCACACAGTGTGAAAAGAGCTTTCCACACAAGGGACATCTTGTGCTACATCAAAGGACCCATGTGGTGGTAGGCTCATTTCCATGCACAGAATGTGAAATGGTCTTTCCCCGAAAGTCGCACCTTATGATACATCAGAAAGTCCACACCGTAGAGAGAACATTTTCTTGTCCAGAGTGTGAAATGACCTTTCCACGAAAGAGACTTCTTGTGGTACATCAAAGAATCCACAATGCTGACATATCATTTACCTGCACACAGTGTGAAAGGAGCTTCCAACGCAAGGCACAACTTGTGTTACATCTAAAAACCCACACTAGAGAGAGATCATATTCTTGCACAATATGTGAAATGAGCTTTCCTCTGAAGGCACTTCTAGTTGTACATCGAAGAATCCACAATGTAGCCAGATCTTTTTCCTGCACCCATTGTGAAAGAAACTTTCCTCGTAAATCACTACTTGTGCTACATCAGAGAACCCACTTTAGAGAGAGATCATTTTCTTGCACAGAGTGTCAAATGAGCTTCTCTCGAAAATCACATCTTGTTGTACATCATAGATTCCATGCTGCTACTAGATCATTTTCTTGCACAGAGTGTGAAATGAGCTTTCCCCTAAAGACACAGCTTATGTTGCATCAGAAAATCCACACAGGAGAGAAAATATTTTCTTGTGCACAGTGTGGAAAGAGCTTTCCTCATCGGGGTCATCTTGTTTTACATGAGAGAATCCACATGGTGGATAAGCCCATGTCCAGCACAATGGATCATAATAGGTTTGGTACAAAGGTGAGTTTTTTACACCATCAGAGAATTCACAGAGAAAAGACGCCATTTACCTGCACTGAGTGTGGGAAGATTTTCAGTCAGATGGCGTTTCTGTTGCGGCATCGGAGAATGCACACTGGAGAGAGGCCATTTTCATGCCCTCAGTGTGGAAGGTGTTTCAGTCAGAATGGAAATCTTCGAACGCATCAGAGAAGAATTCATGCTAAGAGATTTGAAGACTTTAACCTCGAGAGGCATCCTAACAAAGCCCAGCTTAGGGATACAAACTACAAGAGGCGCTTGAAAGCTCTAGCACAGAAGCGCTTTTCCCGTATACATAATTTTCAGAGAGGTTTTGTAGGGCACCAGAGAGCTCAAGCCAGACCCTACTCTTGCAAAGTGTGTGAAAAACGCTTCAGTCGATTATCTAATCTCATAAAACACCAAAGAAAAGACTTTTGCCAGATCCAGCACAGAGATAATGACTCACAGAGAGGGAGATTCCACACAGGAAGCTTGTACAGGAAACCGTTACTACCGGAAAATGAACAAACCGACAGTGAAAACGAAGAAGACTATGATCTTTTAGAGAGGGTGAGATCTATCAACTGGGATCAGAGGAAGAGAAAACTTCCCCCTTGGGGACGAATTCATGCTGAAATGCATACAAAAAATAATCTGAACAAGAACATGGATAAAGAATTGAAGGCACCTGTTGTCCATTCCCGGCCAGTTGTTCTGAAAGCAGCAACATTCATTTTCACATCTCTTGCAGCTACGGTACCACCAGCATCCTCTCCACCAGAAACAACGACGGAGGAGCCGACAAAGAAAACCATCCAGGCTCCTACCCTTTCTTCAGCGTCGCTGCCTATGGTGCCTCTGGCTGAGCCACAACCAAAATCTGACTCGGCAGGGGTTATAGTTAAAACCTTTCATCATGAAAGCAAAAAGGAAGACCCACTTCCAGATGAGAACACCCTTGCCTAATGCCATACCCGCTTGTGTTTCAGTTTATTTGGAAACTTTGTTTAGGGACAGTCCTACTACACACAGAAGGCTGGTGAGTAGCCTTGAGGGAACAGGAACTAGAATTCCCGCAATTGCCTTTATTGAATGATAGACGTGAGAGTCAAAGACAACACAAGAGGTATTTCTAGGAAAATCCAGCCGACTTGCGCTTTGTAGCTTCCTATACATGTGAGGAGGACTCTAGAGGAAAACCGCACTTTTCGGGACTAGGACCATTGATATTGACCTTAAATCCCCCAATCACGCACAAAATTCTCTTTTTACCTAGCTTTCTTCCTAAATGTATTTATTTTAAGTATTTTATCTTTGCTGCTTTATTGCATAATCATTCAAAAGCCACCATCCCGAAAAGAAAGAAGGATGCATGATTTTGCTGGACGTGAAAAGAACAGATTTGTGGAAGTTGTTTTCATTTTTGGGTTTGTATGAAATTTAAGAAGACATTTATTCTAATATTTCTCTGAATGTGTTGAGCGTTCTGACATTGTGTAGCATTGTTGTCCCATATAAATGTTACAAATAAATTATCAATTCATATATTTCACAAGGTCTCTGTTGCCAATTGTCAGCTTTTGGGAACCACTATTTACAAACCATTTATGTCCCAGAGAAAAGTAAGATGTTACTGAGGTAATCAAGTAAACAGATTGCAAGAGACATCCGCGCAGTGCAAAGATTTGCGACGCGCCTGTATGTTTCGAGATTTTATGCAGTCTGAATTCCTTCACCTTACACTAGTCGAAAACAGCAGATTCCAGTTGTTGCTGTTTTGGCTTAAGACTTAATTTAATCTCTTTAATGTTCAAGGATTTCCACTCCGCAGTCCTGGGGCCGAGTTATATTGGGGTGTGTACTACACCCTCCATAGTTTTTTCTTTAAAACATGTACTAGGGCCAACCTTTCGTTCTTTTGCCCTACAGGTTGTTGATTGCATTAAATACCCTAGGATTTGTTTTTCACCATAGTCCGAAAATATGCTAAATGTGTTATCATGTTGTGTATTCTCAGAAAATGATACCTATGACCATTTATACGGTTCAGAGTACTCTTCAAAACAGTAAAAATTGTGAAGCCTTTCTCATGACTCGAGTGCTCACCACTGTAGGTTCTCTGGGAATTTCGAAAAGTCGTAGGCACCTTCAAGTGTCTGTTTTTCAAATAATGGCTTTGATTACAGTCTCGAGTCAGTCAGCAAAATAGGGTGGACAGAACAATATAAAATATCTCTGATGCTACAATGTGGCCCTTTTTTACCATAATTTCTGAGCGCCCTTTGATCAGGTCAGGCAATTGAGATGGATTGAACCAAATTGAACAGTATCTTGGCAAAAAAAATTCAAACGCCCTCGTCCCATGATCCAACTCCTACAGTTGAATGGGAGCTTACAGCTAATTGGCTGGGGTAACCGGTACACACTCCCATAAGTCCTTAGTATTGAATTCTTCACTCTATTGAAGTCCAGGAGAGACCAATTAGTGACTAAAAGTGATCTCAGAGTCAGTGTGCCTAATTCGGATTTGGAAGTGATCTGGACCAAAGGAGATGTCACAGGGGTTCTAAACTTTAAAAGCTTTTACCTCAAAAAAGGCAGGTAAAGTGTTTTGGTTGGGGAACGAACACCCACTGGTGGTGCTGTTTTATAGCCAGAAAAGGAGAACTAGGATTTGTAGTTAGGTATCCTGCCACCATTTTTGAACCTCATTGTTTCAGAGCAATAGTTAGTGTGATAATTCCAATGGTTCCAAAATAAGGCCTCCCTCCCCCCCTTTTACTGATGTGACAATGTCTTAAGATCTAGTTTGAGAGGGCTAAGCACAGGTGTACTACCATGGCTAGAAATGGTAGGATACAGTTGACCAAAAGCTCTGGGAATGCCACAGGTCAAGCTGAAGTGAAGCTGGCTCGCCACACTTCCAGACCAGGAATGTCTCTTATAGGTCTTGGATCCTCTTGCTATGTAGAGGTCTCTCAGTTCTAGTAAGCTGGACCGCAGTCTCCTTGTAACGCTATCTTCATCCAGAAATGGCCTAAACTGGCTTTAGCCTAATGGACCTTGTCCTTCGAGTATGGAGACTCTTCATATACATGCACGCCTGGTAGGAGAGCTCACCTTCTTCTAGAGCAGTTCTCAGGCCACATTGCATCTTCAGATTCTTTGGGTTGGTTGTATCCTTGAGGGACACAGCAACAATGGGAATGCTGATCCTGACACTTTTCTGGTGCAGCAGAGACTCCTCACTATGGAATTATCTATAATATTCATAAAAACTAATCTACTTGCATGTGTGAGATTATGGAACTTTTTTTTGAAATAGTAACATGCATAATTCGAAAACTTGCCTAAATAGGCAACATATTTAGGGCCATATGTATGGCCAATGCACACAGTGTAGGGCAGAAAGTCACCTTGCTGTGCTGCACTGTGTGACAGGGAAAGGACAGAGAATACTGTCCTGTCCTTTTCCCTGCGCTGGCACCCTTTTGGCTGCCTAGTGCTAACACAGGCACCCTTGCACCATACTGCAAGGGTGCCTGCATTGCATGCGCAATTGTTTTTGTGTAGGAAATGGCACACACTTGCACAAAAACAATCCTGAGAGGCATATTCTGCAGCACACATAGAAAGAGGAAGAAAGAAGGAGAGATAGAGATATTTCTACCCGTTACGCCTCCCCTAGGAAGGTGTAAGATTTTGGCGCATTCCCAGGTTTACAAGTTCTTGAAAATCTGGAAATGCTTTAAAAAATAATAGGAGTTGCGTGGGACACCCACGCAACACCCATGGAACGCCTTCCCAGGGCAGAGTAACGCAACCCAGCAATTTGCGCTGCGTTGCTTTACTCCAGATTTATGGAGCCGCGCAGAGTGGCTTTGCGTGACTTCAAAAATCTGTTTTATAATTTGCGTCACACCTTTTTTTTTTTCTTTACCGAGGTATCAGAGCACTTTACATAGCACCAGTTGCGTTACATGAGGACACATTCATCATTTTTGTTAGGCCCGGGGAGATTAAGTGATTTGCCAAGAATCACAGGATGTTCAGCGTCATTGCCGAGACTCGAACCCGGTTCCCCTGATTGGGGTCGACCGCCCTAGCCGTTAGGCCAACTGCTCTCCCCACTTTGCATGGTGCAGAGCAAAGCCAATTGGGTTGTAAATATGGCCGGCAGTTTTTATTTCTTTACCAATCAGCAAATTAAACATAACAATGCATATGGCTAAAAATGCCACTTTTGTTTACCATTTTAAAAGGAAAAAAGAAAGCAGGAAATGGTGTGCTAATACAAACACAATAAAACGGTGAAAACTGTCCCTCTCCCCTTTACGAATCTTGCAGACTGCATATTCCTGTCATAGCTAACAGGTAGCCAGTTACAAAGTGAGGAAGATCCCCAAAACATTTATCCTTTTTTTTAAATGATAGATGTTAATTTTGACAAACGCACACGTCTTTGTTTTTCTTGATGTTTTCAAATATCAGCTAACTTTTTTGTTTTAGTGAAATGATTTTTACTGATTTTTGTGGGGTGTCTTCCACTTTCCTTTTTTTCTCTCACTCAAACGGCCTTCATCTATTAGCTAGGGTGTAAGTGTGAAATGAGATACAACCCAAAGCAGTCCACACACCCAAGTGGTACGACGAAGATGATTTATTGAACAAACAGCTCCGCCAAAGCTAGTCCAGCAGACTTCTAATTCAAACAGACTTGTGCTTACGATAAATCGAGAATACATTCTTGAATGGAGAATGGAATATTCATAGCTGTGAGTTTAAGAATGGGAGTGCTGGCTGGGGCCAGCTCAACAATTGTCTGTGTAGGATACCACACATCTCCCTCGCCTAAAGCAAAACATTAAACCTTACAGAAAATGTACGGAATAAATATAGACCAAACCTTAACATGAAGAATAAAAAATGAAATATAACAAAAACCGATTTAAAAATAAAGAAAGAAAAATCAACACTCACTCTCACCGATCCTTTCTGCCATTTCATCATCCAACCAGGACTTAATTCTGAATAAGGTTTCCTGCACTTGAACAATTGAAATAGGTGTTCACCAGTAACTTGGTGAGGGGTTAGTTTATAAGCCACAATTCTTTTAGTAATGTTATACTTCCACAGCCACAAGTTTCTCCTAGGCAGCTGAATGCTTTCCTTAAGTGTCTTTTTAAACTTTCTACAACACCATTAGTTTCTGGATAGTACAAATCAGATCAGGAATGCTTAGTTCCTTTCTGTTTACGGAAAATGGGCATCTCATTTGAACAGAATTAAACTGCGTTATCAGTAAAAATTAAGTTGGGTTAAAGCATCCCTACCAAACTTCGCTTCTAGAAACTTTATGACACTCATTGCACTAAAGTCACTAACCCACTTCACTTCAGGCCATCTTTAAAATAAGTCAACTAAAACTATAATGCATGGCTACATAGACACATTTTTATTGTTTCCAGTTATATAGAGCCATCACAATATAAAAGACGGCAATAGTAAAACAGTACAAACAGCAAGAAGAGATAAAGCTTACTTCTGTACATTCAGCACCTTTTAAGTCTTTAAAGTCCAAATCTAATACATAGAATGGAAAAATCTTAATTATTCAAGAGGATTACCAGTGACCAGAGTGACATGGGAATCATTCAGGGGCAAAGGCTAATGGTAGACCCTCCAGGCATTTAGGGACAGAGGCCCTGATGTAAGGCAGCGGCTACAATCAGGAAAGGGAGTTCAATTAAGTGCCTGTTGCAGAGTCTAATATCCGGTAGAATTTAACTTGCGCAAATCCAAGCTCGCCAATAGCTGCCTATTCTTGAGCCATTTGCCACCCTGCAGAAGACGTTTCCTGTGGCTTTGTCGCCCCAAAATGTTGGTCGATGAGAAGAATGCAGGATAAAATCGGATTGATTGACCTAATGTGCTTTTTGCCATCTTATGTGCCTTGTCAGATATAGGGAGCAACAGTCCCTGCAGTCCTGGATCCGGGCATTCATGAGGGGTCGGCTGGAGCCATATGCAAGGCGCCTTTGTTTGGTATCACAAGCATAGCCGAATCCTAGATGGTCAAAAAGGATCTTTTATAATGAAGCAAGGAAGTGCAGTGAAGCCACAAACAGCAGGAGCAAAACTGGTTTGTTTAGCTTTACAGCTGCAGGCTTATTCTTATTTGGTCATCTGGTGTCTGTTATACTAAAAAGACCAGTAAACTGAATAAAAGCCAAGGTCCAATAAAGTGCATGGTGCAAAGTTGTATAACGGGATGGTTTAAGCGTGCGTCTAATCCAGGACTGGCGAGAGCTGGATTTCAGTTTGTGCTGCATTTGGTTCTGGTAACGAGAGGATGCAATGACCTAAGCCAGGACTGGCCGATCATGTGAGGTTAATTAGTGCACTGTACAAAGCAATTATATTGATCTTTGGCAACACGGACGAGTCCAATTTTGTCCTCAAGGATCGTTGTGCTGGAATAACCAGTAAAGAAAGTGCAGGCAGCGATTATCATGTGCAAGACAAGTTTATTAGGCTTCGGAGACCCAAATGATTCTTCTTTGATCAGCAAGTTTATTTTATGCTGGAACGACCTGTAGAGCAAGTGTGGGCAGCATTCTGATTGGATTTGATAAGGCGCAAGGCAGGGCTTTAAGTGGGATGAAAAAACTGGGAGGTCTCTCAAAGGGGCGTAGCCAATGAGTTTAAGGGCGTGGCTTAAAACACATAAGCTAAAAATCTGTGCTTAGCACAGTGTGCCCACCAACTTGTATTTTTCTGTTTCTGCCATTGAATCCAGATATATGATAGAACAAGTAACATCATACCTACAACACATCAGGACTATTGGCTTTGTCAATGGTTGTTAGTTGCATGAGATAAATAAGCAGCAACTATGGCTTGTATATAATATTGAAAAAGCTTCCACTTAAAGACCTGATGACACTACGACAGTGTCGCTGCTCTTGAGTTTCAAAAAGAGAAGGGAAATGCAGAGAGAAATTAACACTCTTTAAAGGATTTCCGTTCCCCTACAACGCTCACCTGGCATGACGTCATGCCGTAACTTCTCCACTAGTGAGAAGTGAGCAGTGTGAGCACGCGCACATCGATGTGCCTGCTTTTACTGCAGTCTGGAAAACAACGGAACGTGTGTGCCAGGGCACAAAACAGAGCCCGATACAGACCCGTTTCGAGGCCTCCTTTAAAAAAGCATTGGCATAGCCAATAGGTCTTGCCTTTCGGACCTTATCAGTGGTTAGCCATGCAACAGTTGATGTTGTTGCACCAAGGATGTTGTGCTGGATAAGTAAACACTTATAAGGTCCCAAAGGCGAGACCTATTGGCTATGCCAATGCTTGTTTTGGTTACTCTTTAGCCGTGCTGCACAGCATCGGGACTGCTGCACAGCATTGCGGAAAACTCCTGGTAAACCCAGCAGGTCCCAAAGCTGAGACCCACCAGCTTAACAAATAGTTGTTTGTATCTGATTTTAAGAAACGATTAAATGTAAAACCGCCTCCAGGGCTCTCGTGGTAAGCTTTCATTACCAGAAGAAAATACATCATGCCTCAGAAACAAAACGTGTCAGAAAGACTATATTAAGGAACAGACTGAACAGAGAAATACGAATTGTCTTTGAATCCACTCGAGCTGGGGGAGTGGAGTTTGAATCCACTGTAAAACAAACCGGGGCAAAATAATATCTGGTGCACTCTTCATGACATTAATTCTAGGCCTGCAAATCAGCCCCTTTTTCAAAGGAGTCAAACTATGTAAAAAAGAAAGATCTCTTAGAGCACATTATTTTGATAAAAATGTTTTTTTTATTTTTTATTAAGGAGTTACTTCACCTGGCGTAGAAAAAAACAAAAAATATCAACGCTGATTTTTTTAAACCACACACATAAGAGCAAGACCAAAAGCATATGTGATGAAACGCCATAATTTAAACATGGAGTCTATGGAGAGGGTGTGGCCTAACAGCTAGGGTGGTCGACCTCAAATCTCGGGAACTGGGTTTGAGTCTCGGCAACAACGCTCAACTCCTGTGATTCTGGGCAAATCACTTAATCTTCCGGTGCTTAAAAAATATGAACGTGTCCTTATGAAACACAACTGGTGCTCATGTAAAGCGCTCTGAAACCCGATACCCTATATAAAACTCTGGGGGAACAAAACATAGCTGACAGCCTGGTGGGAGAAACATGGGTGGGCCGGATAGTCAAATCTTCCCACTAGGCAATAACATGTCGAGAGTGGCGCATCACACAGAAATGGCTACATGTCGGTTTTAAGTTTGGCATTACAAAATGCATACTTATAAACACTGCTTACACCCCCCCCATATGGCCTCACCAGCACCATGTACTGCCCAATTAATTGCAGACCACGCTTCATAATGGCTGTTTATATTGGGCCCACGAAAATAAAAGGAATTGCTCCGAGGCCCTAAATAGTTAGGAACACCGCTACAGAACCAGTCAGCGATGGCATGGACCATGCAAAGGACCATTAAAATTTACTGCTGCCTCATGTCTCCCTGTCTTGCCCCATCTGAAGCACTCTTGACTGTCCATCATGCTGCCCAACTCATATACTGTCGTCGCTCTGATGTGGACTATTTTACCCGCTGATGTTATAGGCGCCTTGACGAATTTGCCAGAACTGTCAATTTAAAAAGCTAACGTGAACCCACTGCACCTTCCATGTACCTGGCGTCCGCATAGAGGGAAAAAATGTAGGTGCGTCATGTATTTCCCAAGACGTACTTCAAATTTTCCTGCCCCTTACTCCCCACTCCCCCTTCCGGAGAGCCTGGGCTGCACCGCGTCCTGTCCAGCAGCGCTGTCAAAAAAATAAACAACGCCTTCATCCTTGGAAGTCGGTGAGAGCCGGCAGTTCTGCAGAGGTGGGAGATCTGCTGTCGGGTGGCGGGAGGTGAACAACTGAAGAACAAGAAGTGGCAGACCTCCGCAAGATCTAGTAACCACCATGGCAGGCCTTCTGCACACAGTAGCCACAAGCTGCTCAAGTCTTCTTTTCAGCGGTGTGACTTCACTTAAGTTGCAGACTGTAAAAATACCATGTTTGCGTGCGCTTCGAACCCATCAAGTGCTTTGGTGCCAACAGACTATTCAACCTGGTGTTCCATATAAACAACTGACTGTTGGTGTTCCAAAAGAAATTTTCCAGAATGAGAAGAGGGTGGCTTTGTCACCAGCTGGGGTCCAGGCACTGATTAAACAGGGCTTTAATGTTGTGGTTGAAAGTGGAGCGGGTGAAAACTCAAAATTTTCCGATGACCACTACAAGGAGGCGGGTGCAAAGATCCTAGGGACCAAAGAAGTGCTGGCATCAGACCTCGTTCTCAAAGTGAGAGCGCCCATATTGAACCCTGCACTAGGTGCTCATGAGGCAGACCTTTTGAAACCTGCAGCTACGCTTATTAGTTTCATCTATCCAGCTCAGAACCCGGAGCTTCTGAATAAACTGGCTGAACATCGAAGCACTGTCCTGGCCATGGACCAGGTACCCCGGGTCACCATCGCTCAAGGATATGATGCACTTAGCTCCATGGCCAACATTTCAGGTTACAAGGCGGTGGTGCTTGCAGCAAATAACTTTGGTCGATTTTTCACTGGTCAGATCACAGCTGCTGGCAAGGTCCCTCCAGCTAAGGTTCTCATCATTGGTGGTGGAGTTGCTGGGTTAGCTGCAGCAGGAGCGGCTAGGTCGATGGGAGCAGTTGTGCGTGGTTTTGACACCAGAGCAGCTGCTTTGGAGCAGTTCAAGTCTCTTGGTGCTGAGCCATTGGAGGTGGATCTAAAAGAATCTGGGGAAGGACAAGGAGGGTACGCCAAGGAAATGTCCAAGGAATTCATTGAAGCAGAGATGCAGCTCTTCGCTAAACAGTGCAAAGAAGTTGACATTATCATCACCACAGCTCTTATTCCTGGCAGGAGGGCCCCCATTTTGTTCCGTAAAGATATGATTGAATTGATGAAGGAAGGCTCTGTTGTTGTTGATCTTGCTTCTGAAGCTGGAGGAAACATTGAAACTACCAAGCCAGGAGAGTTGTATGTGCATAAGGGTATCACGCATATCGGTTATACGGATCTTCCAAGCAGAATGGCTACACAAGCAAGTACATTGTACTCCAACAACATTACCAAACTTCTGAAGGCCATAAGTCCGGATAAAGACAACTTTTACCTGGACCTGAAGGATCAGTTTGATTATGGCACCATGGACCATGTGGTCCGAGGAACTGTGGTGATGAAGGATGGTAAAGTGATTTTTCCAGCACCGCCGCCAAATAACATCCCGCAGGGTGTCCCAGTGAAACCGAAGTCCGTGGCTGAGCTGGCAGCAGAGAAGGCAGCTGTAGTGACCCCATTTCGGAAGACCATGACGACTGCCTCTGCCTACACTGCTGGTTTGAGCACCTTGTTGGGCCTGGGCATTGCTTCTCCTCATTCTGCCTTCACACAGATGGTGACAACTTTTGGTCTAGCTGGGATCGTAGGATACCATACGGTGTGGGGAGTGACTCCAGCACTCCACTCTCCGCTCATGTCTGTGACTAATGCAATATCAGGTTTGACTGCTGTTGGTGGATTGGCATTGATGGGAGGAGGCTACTTGCCCTCAAATGTAGCTGAATCTCTGGCTGTGCTTGCTGCTTTTGTGTCTTCAATCAACATTGCAGGAGGTTTCCTAGTTACCCAGAGAATGCTTGACATGTTCAAGCGTCCCACTGATCCCCCAGAATATAACTACCTCTACCTTCTTCCTGCTGGCGCCTTTGTAGGAGGATACGGAGCGGCTTTCACCAGTGGTTATAATATTGAACAGATGGTGTACCTTGGCTCAGGTCTTTGTTGTGTTGGTGCCCTGGCTGGCCTATCCACGCAGAAAACTGCTCGTCTTGGTAATGTTTTGGGTATGATCGGTGTTGCTGGAGGTGTTGCAGCCACATTTGGAGCTCTGAAGCCCAACCCTGAACTGTTGGCTCAGATGTCTGGTGCGATGGCACTTGGTGGAACAATTGGGCTGACCATTGCTAAGCGCATTCAGATTTCTGACCTGCCACAGCTCGTAGCTGCTTTCCACAGCCTGGTTGGTTTGGCAGCTGTCTTCACCTGTGTCGCAGAGTACATGATTGAGTACCCACATTTCGCGACGGATCCGGCAGCAAATCTTACTAAAATTGTGGCCTATCTGGGTACCTACATTGGTGGTGTAACTTTCAGTGGTTCGCTTGTCGCTTATGGAAAATTGCAAGGTGTACTGAATTCTGCGGCCCTCCTGTTGCCAGGCAGACATTATCTGAATGCAGGCCTCTTAGCAGCCAGTATTGGTGGAATGATTCCATACATGATGGATCCAAGCTACACTACAGGTCTCACCTGTCTAGGTTCAGTGTCTGCGCTTTCTGCTGTCATGGGTGTGACTTTAACTGCTGCCATCGGTGGAGCGGACATGCCTGTAGTGATCACTGTATTGAACAGTTACTCTGGATGGGCTCTTTGTGCAGAGGGCTTTCTGCTTAACAACAATTTGCTGACCATTGTTGGCGCTTTGATTGGTTCATCGGGAGCCATCCTCTCTTACATCATGTGTGTGGCCATGAACCGTTCACTTGCCAATGTGATCCTAGGAGGCTATGGAACTACATCGACTGCTGGAGGGAAACCAATGGAGATCACTGGCACTCACACTGAAATCAACCTGGACAATGCTGTTGAAATGATAAAGGAGGCCAATGATATTATCATTACTCCAGGGTATGGTCTGTGTGCGGCTAAAGCTCAGTACCCCATTGCAGACTTGGTGAAGATGCTTGGAGAAAATGGCAAAAATGTGAGGTTTGGGATTCATCCAGTCGCGGGTCGCATGCCTGGCCAGCTGAATGTTCTTTTGGCTGAGGCTGGTGTGCCCTACGACATCGTGCTAGAAATGGATGAGATTAACGAAGATTTCCCAGAAACTGATTTGGTCCTGGTAATTGGTGCAAATGATACCGTTAATTCAGCAGCTCAAGAAGATCCGAACTCAATCATTGCTGGAATGCCAGTCTTGGAGGTCTGGAAATCTAAACAGGTCATCGTGATGAAAAGGTCGCTGGGCGTTGGCTATGCTGCTGTGGACAATCCCATCTTTTACAAGCCCAACACCGCCATGTTGTTAGGAGACGCCAAGAAGACCTGCGATGCCCTGCAGGCCAAAGTGCGAGAATCCTTGCTTGGCTAAAAGCTGCCGTTTGCACAAGCCATTTCACCGTGGCCAGTATTCACAACAGAAGATGCAACTTCGTTCTTGAAGACATTTTACAAAAGAACATGTGAAGGGAAAACGTAGATATCAACTAAAGCAAGGAGGGCGGAGACTGACAAACAAAATATGGACTTGCTATAGTCTTCCTTAGTTTGAAAGAGAAATAACGTCCACCGTCGTAGGGATACTTAATCATGGTTTAATATGTTGCTGTTGAAAAGATCAGGTAGTTTTACCGAAGCAGTGAACTGTACAGTTATAAATATGTCGAATATCGGGGTATTACGGTTTACGAGAACCACCTCGGCGAAGATTTGTGTTATAGAAATGTTGAGGCGTTTCAAGTGCCCAAGCTCCTGACGGCGCATAAACACGTTCTAACTGTGTTAGCTCTAGTCCTTTACACCCCCATACCAGCAATAATTCATTTCATCTTTTCATCCCTTTCATTTCAAGATTTATTCATAACTCTGTACTGATGCCCACAAAGAAACACACTGGTTGTCAACATATTTGTAATATCTTCAGAACAAATGTTTGTATGTAAACGTTTTTTAAATAGGGGTTTTCATAGAGTGGCTTTAGGACCATATTACAAATACCAGACTTTCAATATAGCTCAACTAAAAGCAATCGAATGTACACAGGTGCTGTAAAGACGACCCCCGACGAATTAAAACTGTTCACTGTTTATCTACGTTGGGGTACCATCCAGTCAGTTTGCAGCAAAAATAGCTGTTTTATGTTTAAAATATTACAGTAAATGAGTTGCTGTGGAAGTCAAATACGTGACAAATACAATCAATTTATAATATCCCAATGGCATAGCTGTTTCTGGTAATTGAGGCCAAGTACAAATGGCTGGACGTATTGTGCTAGGAAGCATTAGCATCTGGCAGAGAAACCTACTTTCTACTGTGAAGCACTGCAGGGAACATTCATCCATCTTGACTTTATTTATGAAACGATTGTATCACTGAGGACTGGGACCTGTTCTAGATCATAGCATTAAAGAGGTACATTGGAGTTCATTTGTTTTCTTCAGTGTTTCCTTATGTATGAATCCCACAGTATGTAACTTATGGAGACATACACCACAAAACGGCAATAATTGTGGGGTGTGCAGACTCTAACCACTGTTTGGAGTGAGGAGAAATTCAAGTCACGCTTCATAATACTTCTGAGAACCTGAATATGAATATTGTGCATCGTTCTCATGATATTCAAACACTTGGTTGCTATATTTTACAAGAATTTGTATGTCCCAAGTTTTGCTAAGTCGAGGGTCTAGTTTTTCCATCCTACCTCTCCCAGAAGGAGTGTAACATGAATATAATCGACTAACAATGTCCAGTTTACATAGTTTCATATTTTTATTGAATTGTCCTTGGATATTAATGGCTGCTGTATGCTGGCTCTTTACAATTCTAGTAACCGTTTCCTAAAAACTGACACAATTCGTAAACAGTCCCTTTGTCTTTTTGAATACATGCACTTTGTTGTGGATTGAAATGGTACAGTGCCAGTGTTAATATTATAACTGTTTTATCATGAAACTTGCTGGAGAGATCTAATAAAGAACTTAAAACCTCAAAAAAATAAAAAAAAAATAAACAACATGCGGTGAGCACGTGCCAATTCTACACACAGCCAAAAGAAAACCCCCCTTTGTGCATGTAGGTTACCGCATGTTCCCCATGAAACACAGCTGTTGCGTTTGAGTGTTACTAGCATGCACGGACCTGAAGTATGCTTGCCAACATTTGGAGACACCCAATGGCAAGAATGTTCTGTAGGAAAGGAGGTTGGATGCCACCTGGCCTTGAGTGAGCCATGGTTAAGCAGGAAGTTAAAAAAATACGTTTTCAAGCATTAACGCTTTAGTTAAAAAGAAACACAGTATGACACCTCTATTAGTTAATGCACTGCAGTAGTCTGTGTGCGTAATCAGACAGCTACATAACTACAGTCTGGTTAGAGCAGTGGACAATAGGGACTCGCGCATGTTTATTGCTACACAGTAAGTCTGTCAGAGAAAGCACTTAATATGAACGTGAGCGAAGGTGAAAGTGATCGCGATGCACTTAATGACCCGTGAAAGACAGATGGCGGCTGCGCGCGTGCAGGCTCGCGTGAACGCAAGCGCTAGGCCAGCCAAAGCGTGGGGTAGCACTTTGGAAACCCACCTACTAAATGTCTCGCAGCGCATGCGCGGGCTCAGCGAGACCTAAAAACTGCCGGTTCTCAGAACCAGTGAGACTCGGCCCACTTAAAGCCCTGGCACAAGGTGCAATGACATCAGGCGTAGTGATTTCAGCAAGCTTTATCGCAGCGGAACCAGTAACTAAAGTGCAGACTACAATTTGGGTAAGGTAAAGTGCAAATGCAATGGCATGAGACAGGTGAATTTTGGCTTTGCTCTAAAAGTTTGATTCTTTTGAAATGAGGGACAGATGGTAGTAAATAAGCACGAATAGAGTAGGCCTGCAATAGTCATGCCACATTGGACCACACCCGTTGCAGCTTCACCAGATGGACATGAATTGGGCTACTTGGAGTTGAAGGAGGGTCTGGAAATTCCCTTCTTAGCAGCCCGCAGGAGGGAAGTTCAGTAGCTTGAGTAATTCCCTAAAGAATTTCATACCTCTGACTAATAGCTGCACATCCGTACCAGTCCGACATAAAGAAATTACTATGCTGCATTGTGTTCTACCCAGGTTGTGGAACAATTAATTCAACCAATAGCACCTTAAGCCCTTTAAGGCAGGACAAACGCATACTGCATGGGTCAGGCTTTACTCCGCAGAACCATTTAAACGCCCACATTTGTAGCTTTTTAAGGGAATTAAATTGCATCTCAGCCTTATTAGATCTTTTTAAAGGCCAGTTTCATTGGGCTGGAAAGAAATAATGCTTTCCCCTGATCTTGGTACTAAGTCTCAAATAAATTGGCATGGGCCTTTTGAGAAAGCTCTTGTTTATCATTGATTCCAGAATTGAATTTTAGCAGTTTTAGCCAACAACTTTGAAGTGAGCTTCGAAATTAGATTTTGTTTGAAGATGTTCTGTGCGCCAAGGGATTCAATTTCGTACCTCACGTTGGGCTCCCACTGGAAGGATGGAAGGTCATCCATGAGCTTCGCATAATATCCCAAAAATAAGGCTTTCAGCAAATGGGATTGTTTATAAAGGCCAAATTCCAGCCATATTTGTGGGATGGTGCAGCGTCAGGGAGATTGAGTAGACCTCTGTAAAATCTTGTTTGAGCTTTGTCCAGCCAAGAGGAAATATAGTTTTTAAAAACAAGTGAGCCCTATGTGAGTGTTGGCATAAATGTGGCATCAATTACTTTGCAGATGCCAGTGAGGGCTGGACCATGCATCTTTAATGCCAGTTTTTTACAGCTCATTGTCATGGACAAGGCAGATTCCTTTAGGCTGGAAAATTGTGTAACATGTGAGCCGTGCTGATTGAAGGAAATACCCTGGTATTTAAGGCTTGCCCCTTGTTCCAGAACCACATTGTTCATAGAGAATTTAAATTTAGTGAGGCTAATGTGTCTGGTGCCGCATACCATGATTTTAGTTTTGGCATGATTGACTTCGAGTTTGTTTTCCGCACAATAGAGTGAGAGGGGCTCCAAGGATCGTTGCAGCCCTACTGCTGTGTGATCAAATAGTAGAGTATCGCCAGCATACTGAAGGCAGTGAATGTGAGACCCGACGAATTTGGGAGGGAAATTGCAGGCAGAGGTCAGGGCTTTATTTATGTCCTCCAGGTAAAGGTTGAACAACAGAGGTGCTAGGATGCAGCCTTGTTTTACACTTGAGGTGGTCCAGATTTTATGGGTTGTGACTCTATTGGCTGTGATTTTTACCTTTACCTAAGTCCTGGTAAATAGGCTTCTGATAGCTCATAATAGGTTTTCCACAATGACCCAGTTGAACAGCTTCTGCCAAAGTCTCTGTCTATCCACTTTATTGAACACAGTGATAAAATTGATGAATGCTGCAAAAAGTGGGCCCTTTTTATGTTAGCGGTTTTGATCAGAGAGGAGAAAATTATCAGGTTTTCTTCAGTGCCGTGCCCTCGTCTGAAACCCAATTGAGTGATGAGTATTAGGATCCTAGTGTTGGACTATTCATCTAGCTAATTGTTTACGATTTTTGCAAAACATTTCCCCTACACATCGAGGAGGGCAATGAACCGGAAGTTGGCTTGATTATTACATGCACCGTTTTTGTAGATTGGAGTTAGTATGGCACCTCTTCAGCTGTCTGGTACTGCATTCTCTCTCATGCAGTTCTTGAAGAGCATGCTAAGCAGTGCTGCCCAATTCCCCGGAGCAGATTTAAATATTCTCGTGGGGGACCCATTTGGACCCGAACCCCTGCTGCACCGGGCAACACAGAGCAATATAATACCAATCTTTAAATCTATCTCAACACATATGGTCGTCAGCTGAAGTGTCCTTATTAAGCAAAGGTCTGTCATATGTAATTACTGAATGTACTAACTTCTTTAATTTTGCAATTTTTTCCTAAGATACGACTACACCTATTCTTCAGTGATCTAGAACTTCCACAGCAAGATTCAGTAACAGGTTTAAAACTACCGTCCACTTTTTACCCTTCTAATTCTATAATGCCACCCGAGCTATTAGTGTTTGAGAAACGTGTACTGGAAGGTCTCGATACCCTAAAAACCAGCAAATGCTACATACCTTACAATATCACTCTACAGGAGGGACAAGCTTTACTGTCCCTCAAAAACAATAAGGCAATAATTCTTAAACCTGCGGACAAGGGAGGTGGGATTGTGAAACAAGATCGCAAAGTCTATGATCTAGAAATCTGCAAACAAATCAATGAAGAAAAAAACTATAAGAAACTGGGCACAAACCCCATGACAGACATTAGAAATGAGATTCTAAAAATCACCACATAATGTAAAAAACGGGGATACATTAGCAAAAAAGAATTTTAGTTCCTCAATGTGGAAAACTCAAGGACCCCTGTCCTATATACCCTTCCAAAGATCCACAAAAGCACCTCTAATCCTCCTGGACGCCCAATTCTATCTGGGTGTGGTTCGGTGCTAGAACCAATTGGAAGGTTCATTGACTTTTTCATTAAAGATTTTGTTCCTATACAAGAAACCTACGTGAAGGATAGTATGTACATGATTAATTTGGTAGATGGGCTGCCCTATGACATTGAAACAGACTGGCTGACAACTCTAGATATCTTGTCTCTATACACTAACATACCACAAGAGGAGAGTATATTGATAATTGAGAACTTACTGGAGTCTAGAATAAGGCCAATACAGGTTCCCACAAGTTTCATTATTTCCCTACTGAGGATTGCTCTGCAATTCAGTTATTTTATCTTGGAAGGGGTGTATTACCAACAATACTCGGGGACCAGCATGGGAACTGTTTTCGCTCCAAACTTAGCTAGCATTTTCATGGGCTATGTGGAACAGACCTTTGCTCTGAACATGACAAACAGGTACTGCTCCAACATTAAATGTTGGAAGCGGTACATTGATGATATTGTTTTGACCTGGTCAGGCCAGAAATAGAATTTCATGATTTGTAACACATCTAAACAACATCCAGAAACATCTTACTTTCACAGCCACTATACACAAGTCAACCATAGCCTTCCCAGGCCTAAACATAAACTATGAGAATGGCACCCTTTATACAAGTCTACATAGAAAACCCACAGAGAGGAACACGCTCTTGGCCTACAAAAGTCACCACCCCCAAGCTCTTAGAGACGTCTTAACCTTTGGACAGTTTCTGCGGCTATGCAGAAATTGTTCACATAAGGATGACTACATGAAAGAGGCCCTGTTACTGAAATCCAAACTACTCACTAGGGGTTATCCCAACAGACTAATAAGAAAATCTCTCAAACGTGCCTGGTTCTGCCCGTGAGAGGAACTAATGACAACCAAAGAAAATAGTCCTATTGACAGACTTATCTGTGTAACCACCTTTGGCGTGCACACCAATAAGGTACGCAATTTAATCACAAAAAACTGGGATCTCTTAAAAAACATTGATTCCAGAATGGAAACCCCCATGTTTGCATTTAAATGGGGCAAAATGTTAAAAGATCATCTGATACAATCCTCCACAGAAAATATCACTGCACGTAAAACTAGAACCCTAGAATCAGTATGGGGGCTTCCTGAACTGAAAGGACATTTTAAATGTGGCAATTGTGTTTCTTGTACATTTACGTTTGACCCTAACAAATTTGAGCATGGCAATGTGAAACAGAAACTAGACTTTTTCTCTAATTATAACACATGTAATGTAGTGTACTGTATATGGTGTCCTTGCAATCTACCGTATGTTGGCCAGACATCGCAACCAATCAAAGCACTAATCAGTCAGCATCGGAGTTGCATTAGGTGTTCTGTCACCAATGCACCACTGGTCACTCATTTTGCTGAAAAAAACCATACAGAAGTTGATGATATAAAATGGCAGGTCATTGACAAAGCCACGTCCCTGAAAGAGGCAGTGATATTACACAAATCTTGCAAAGATTAGAGTGCTGTTGGCTAGAAAGGACCAACTCCATTGTGCAAGGCTTTAATTCAGCTGAGGAATGGCGTGGTTTTTTAGCCACAATATTAAACTGATAGGCCAATGCCAACATTGAGTTTTCTTAGAGCTCCTAAATAATGTAACTGTACATCTTCATTGATCTACGTGTTCTCTGACATGTTGGTGCTATTTCATTTTTAAATGCCAAGAATGATTTATAAACGTTTTCCTAGAGCTCCTAATCATGTAACTAACTGTACATCAAAACTGCCTTACGTGTTCTTTTACATGTTGGTACTATTTCATTGTTAAATGCCAAGAATGATTTATATATATGTTGTTACAATTTGTATTCACCAAAGAATGTGACTGTTACAATCTCACCATCTGCATTACCATTATGCGCATTTTCTACCAATCATGGCCTACGGGTTCAAGAAATTGTGTGTTAATATAATCATTGTAGATTAAGTAACACTGCTCTAGTTAGATGACGTTGCAACCTCCAGCCTATAAATGTCGAGCACCCCCTGCATTACCTGGTACATGGTTCCGTTGCCCCCCCCCAGTGACACTATTACCCCTCCAGTGTTCTGTCACCCGCTCTAATTTCTCCACAATTATTTATACATCCAGGTCTCTCTTTTTCAATTTACAAGTCAGGCCTTCTAAACCGGCTCTGCAGACCGTGCCTTTCTTTCATTTCCAGTCTGTATATAGAATACAGAAAACCGGATCGCGCGGTCAGGTGGCTATCCCTAGTTTTGCCAGCCAGGATGTCCGGTTTGGGCGGGCAAACCTCCTCATTAGGACCCAGCAAGCCCCAGCACCCTATCATTGTACAGGGTAGATGGACTCGTGTGGTTCTACCTTTTCGTGCGTAGCGGACGCACGCGTTCATTCAACCGTTACCAGGAACACCGTTTCCACCATATGGTAAGGAATGTATTCCCGTTTTCTTTTCCAACTCATAGTGACAAGGTCTTTACCGCCACAACAGAGTGTAATCCTTATAAACTATCTCCTCGCCTTTCAGGTCAACACAGATCGACGTGTACTGGTCACATATACAATACCCACATGCCTACCCCTGCAGGTCGGAGTGGTTGACACCGACGCAACGAGCAACATTTGCTTTCATTTCGATTCCGATCCAACAACACACGTTGTTGTGCCCTTCAAGTTACTCATCCATTCTGAGGACTACAACCACTGACCCACTCCTGTCAGTTCCCCTCACTGGACGCCCAGCTGGGTCCCATGCGAGTACCAGTTCTCACACTTATGTTATCCCTTTCTTCTTTCAATTTTAGATGTCCCTACATCAAAATGTCCTGATGAGACCCCTTGTTGTTACAAGGCTCGAAATGCCGTTGACAATAATTTAAAGCAAACCCTTTAACAGCCTCTATTGTTGTATACAGAGAACAAGAGCAAAGGCAGAAAGGGATATTTAAAAGCCGCACTACCTCGTTATACACAAAACGTAAACCAACTAATAAGTCAAAGGTTTTTTTTTTTTTTTTAAGTTTTCAAAAACCTTTATTCAGCAGATAGTGTCGGTACACGGCTTGGTGCCTACAACCTCGTCGGGCCGGCAGCGTAGTATGTTAGTCAGAAGAGTGTAGGTATACACAGCGGTTCGCCAACAACCCTAAAGGGCCGGCCGCGTCATAGTATATATGTGTTACATTTCCTAGTTGTGTGCGAGGTCATTATAATGGAACATTATCACAACGTACATTGTGCAGCTGAGGAGGGAAGAGCAAAGAAAAACAAATGGGTAGGCCGTCACCGACATCGTGAACATTAGGGACCAATCAAAGAAGTGAAGCAACAGTTGCTCAAAAAAAAAACGAGGCATCAAGGAAGTACACGTCGAGCGGGACCACTTCGCTCTCCATCCGCCCGTCCACCCCACTCTCTTTCTCATTCATACAGGACTCGCTTTGCAAGGGGGGGGGGGGGAACACACCTATCCGCCGCAGTCAGCAGCCCGGCGGGCTTCCCCGTAGGCAAATGCGAGGGGGGGGGGGGGGCGGTGGCCAGCACCGTGCAGTCCATCCTACTCCGGCGCCCCATCAGGGGCATCAGGCGATGTAGCCGCTAGGTAGCACCGCAGCGGAGCCCATATGTCCGCGGGACGGGACGTTGTTGGCAACAGTTCAGAATAAGTGCTAATCTGTTCTTGACAGTAGGCAAGGTCACGAATCCAGTCCTTGAATTTCGGGGCTCTACCCCTACCCCATCGACAAGCAACCTGTCTTTTAGCGATGAGGAAGGCAAGCGCGACAAACTTGCGGTACCCCGCGCGTATGGGCTCTACATACCCCAGCAGAGCAAGAACGGGAGAGGGCTCCACTACAGAGTCGACCATTTTGGAAAGTGCTTCGCATACTTGACACCAGAAACGGTGTACTGCTGCGCATTCCCATGCAAGGTGCAAAAAATCCGCCCTGGGGGCCTGGCATCTGTCACATCGGTCATTATCCCGAAGCTGAAAGCGGCAAAGTCGCGCAGGGGTACAGTACAGTCTGTGGACATACTTGTAATGTATTATCCTGAATCGACTGCTAGCGGAGATGCGTTCCGTCTGCAACAGACAGAATTCCCACTGTTTGTCCGTGAGCGGGACAGGGAGCTCTTGGTCCCATTTAACACGCGCTGCCAGTGAAGGCGCCGGCATGGAGGAGTGCACCGAACGGTATATTTTAGAAACGAGTTTGGTCGGGACGTCGTCGCGCAGGATGCGGTTCAACGGTTCCATGGGCGAAGGTTCCTGTGGAAAGTCAGGCATAAGCGCCCTCAGCCCTTGTCGGAGCCGGAGGTACAGGAAGACATCGAGTGGAGAGGGCTGCATGCCTGCATACAAATCGTCCATCGATCGAAAAGTGCCATTATGGAACAGCTCCCCCCATGTCGAGACGTGAATGTTGTGCAGTAACTTGTGGAACCCCGCCTCCTGTAGTAAGGGCATACTGGGGTGATAAGCCAGGGGCAAGAGTGGCGCGTATAGGAAATCCAGGCCCACCTTAGCAGTCAAGTGCGTCCACGCGGACACCGTACTGAGCAAAGCTGAGGGCGTTTTATCTCTACCTGTCACCGGGATAAACAATGCGCCCTCTACGGGGACCGGATGTGCCAGCCAATGTTCAGCCGCAAGTTGGGGCATATATCTGGGCTGTCTTATCCAGAAGAAAGCGAAATGCGCCTGAGCTGCATAATAGTACAGTTCAAAGTCGGGGATGCCAAAACCACCCTGATTGTACGGCTTTATTAGAGTCTCCCATCTCAGCCGAGGCGCCCTGCCACCCCACACGAGTCTAATAAGCTCAGTGCGCAACTGCCGAAAAAAAAAGGCGCCCGGATGGAAGGGAATATTCAGGAATAGATACAGTAATTGTGGCAGTATCACCATTTTGATCAAGGACGATCTGCCCGCCATAGAAAGAGGAAGGGAGTTCCAGCGCGTCACATGCTCCGCAATGCGCATAATCGCCGTACCGTAATTAGCCCGCATGAGTTCCTCCCTGCTTTTTTCAACGCGTATGCCCAGGTATTTAAAGTTGCCCTCACACCAGGTGAGGGGGAAATCCATTTCGAAACGCTCGGTTGAAGGCGTTAAAGGGAACAGACAAGACTTGCCCCAATTTATCTTGACCCCAGAAATCTCACCAAAACGGATAAACTCCCTGAGGATCGTATTTAGATTGGCCACAGGGTCCCGTATATAGAGGGTGATATCGTCCGCATACATAGACACCAATATCTGTCTCTGAAAGCATCGTAACCCCTTGTCTTTATGATGTTGCCGCAATCTCGCTGCAAGGGGCTCCATAGCAAGAGCAAACAGCAGAGGCGATAGTGGGCACCCCTGCCTGGTGCCTCTGGTTATGGAAAAAGGAGCAGATAGCCGACCATTCACCAACACTTTGGCTCTAGGGCCAGTGTATAGTAGTTTAATCCAGGAAATGAATATACTGGGGAACCCCATTCGCTCTAGCACTTGGAACGTATAATCCCATTCCAGGGAGTCGAAGGCCTTGGTGGCATCAAGGAAGACCGCGGCCATAGGAAGGTCATCATGCACCGAGTTCAGAATGGAAAAGAACGTGCGCAGGTTATGGGACGTCGCCCGGCCGGGCACAAAACCAGCTTGGTCAGGCAAGATCAAGTTGGGGAGCAAGAGATTAATGCGAGTTGCTATGAGCTTAGCTAATATTTTCACATCACAATTTAGCAGAGAGAGAGGCCGATAAGAATCAACGTCGTTAGCTGCTTTACCTGGTTTAAGCAGGGACGTGATGAGGGCCATACGCATGGATGGGGGCAGGGAGCCGACCTCCAGAGCATCTTCATAAACTTCTCTCAGGACAGGCGCCATAAAGTCGATATAGGTCTTATAAAATTCAATGGGTATACCGTCAAGCCTTGCAGTCTTACCCGACCGCATGTGCATGATAGCCTCCCGCACCTCGTCCAGCTGGAAAGGGGTGCTAAGAAACTCCTGTTGCGTAGGGCTAAGCCAGCCAAGCAAAACATCACCTAAGTAGTCCTGCAAGTGGAGAGCTCCGGCTCGGGCAGACGAGTAAAGCCGGTGGTAGTGCGCGACGAACCTATTAAGGATCTGTGTGGTGTCTCTGTACAGCACGCCATCCTCCCCCAAGAGCTCCACGATGGTATTAGCAGGGCGCATCAGGCGCACTGTCGCCGCCAAGGCCTTACCCGGCCTCTCACCTTCGCCATAGCGGCGAGCAACCCAGTGCTTGCCTCTGAATTTCACTTCTCTAGCGGCTTCCTCCGTGTACTCAGTAATCTTTTCGCGGATGCTGGCAAGCGTGGCATCAGCGGGATTGGCAGCCAGCGATGTCTCAAGCGTCCCCAAGTCCGCCTCCAAGAGGCGAAGACGCGCCAGCAAACTCTTCAGTACACCCGACCCTTTGGCTATGCACATGCCCCGTAGCGTTACCTTAAATGCATCCCAGATGGTCGCGACATCTGCCACCGAATCTTTATTGCGACGGAAAAAGTCCAGACATTCTTCGCGCAGTTCTTCCTGAAACGGTTCGTCCAACAGCATCGTGGGCTGTAGACGCCAGGCCGTCTTCGGAGGGCCAAGGTCAGGAGCCCGCAGAGTGACTCTGACCGGCGCGTGGTCAGAGAAGGTGCGAGGGAGGTGAGCCGCCCGGTCGAGTGCTGCCAGAAAACGCGGCGCCAAGAGGATGTAGTCGAGCCGCGCCCACGATTTCGCCTGAGCCGTGGTGTGCGTACCTTCCTGTGAAGTAGCGTGGAGGTGCCGCCATGCATCGATCAAGTGGTGTTCTGCAAGTATCTCCAGCAGCGCTCTGCGGGATTTGGTGAAGTGATGGGGAGCAGGGTGGGATCTATCCATCTGCGGATCAAGAGTGGTGTTGAAATCCCCCCCCCCATATGAGGTGCTGCGGGCCGGCACCTATTATGGACGCCTCAAGGTCTGTGAAGAATTGCGGGTCATCTACATTGGGGCCATAACAGCAGACTAGGGTCACCGCCAGCTGGCCAAGCCTACCCCACATCAGACTGTACCTGCCCTGGGTGTCATTCTTACAGCCAGCCAGAACGAAGGGGGTACCTTTTTTCACTAATATCGCTACGCCTCGTGAGTAGGAGGAGTAGGAGGAAAACGCCACGTACTTAGCCCATCGGCAAGCGAAAGTCGGAGCAGTCTGGGTGCTAAAGTGAGTCTCCTGTAGGAACGCCATGTGGACGGTATGGCGGTCTAGGTAGGAGAGGATCTGTCTACGTTTTCTCGGGTCCCCCAAGCCTCTAACGTTCCAAGTCAGTATGTTCAAGTCAGTGTCCCCCATTAGAAGTTGGACGAGGAGAAGGAACAAGGCGCAGTGGCCAAGGAGCCAGAGCCCAGACATCTACCCAATGAACACATGTCAATTTCACACCTCACAGCACCGCTAGCAGCGGAGTATGCCTCATGCCGCACAAATGCACCTAAATGCAGTCCTCGGAGGTAACAGCACCACCATTCCGTGAATAGCAACATCCTGACATCATCTGCGCACCAAAACGTACCAACATAACAAAAAAGAACTACACCCACACCCCTCCCAACCCGCAGCCCAGCCTTGGAACTGTAACCTGTCACAGTTATGGTCTCAGCTATCGAGATGTACGTAGATAGTACATAGTATAAGAATCGGGAAGAAGTGAGAAAAAGAGACGAGCCGCTGTATATCCAAGCAGGTACATACCCTGTAACCCCCCCCCCCACCCACTGAAGCAGCCCCAACTTGCCAGAAAGTACATCCCACCCCCCTCCCCAAATTGCCCCTACACAGCTCAACAGGAGCAACATAGTCAGCTTATCCATAGGGGAACACCCTTCGGGGGACATCCAGAGGCCACGCGTAGCCACCCTGTGCGCCAAGCTCCCCAGCACAGACAGAGGAACGAGGGAGGGTGGTGCCTGGAATATCTTACCAACCGACAGCCATCAGCCATCCAGTACAGCGCAGTGCCACCTTGAGGATAACATCCAAGCGGGCATATGTGGAGGATCTCCAGAAAAGCGTCATAAAGCCCTTCCCTGGGCCCCGCTGCGAGCCCCAGAAGACAGAGGGAAAGACAGTCACTGTTCGTCATCTTGCTCAGTACTATCCTCTCCGCGCTGCCCATTACGCGCATGTTTCAGGGATCTCAGAAAATCGTCCACTTGCTTCGGGCTTGTAAAGAAATGTTGCTTCGCCTGATGGGTGATTCTTAGATTCGCTGGGTACAGCAACGCATAGTCAATTTGAAGGGCCCTAAGTTTCTTCTTCACATCGATGAACTTGCGCCGCTGTTCCTGAACGACAGGAGTGAAGTCCGGATAGAGGGTGAAGTTGACACCATCACAGGTGAGGTGCTGATTTTGGCGCGCAGCCCGCAGCGCCGCGTCTCGGTCCCTATAATTCAGCAGCCTTGCAATGATGGGCCGAGGTGGAGCCCCAGGTTTGGGACGTGGCCCAAGCGAACGATGCGCTCTCTCGACTATGAACTGCTTGGAGAGTGCCTCAGAACCCACGGAGGCCAGGAGAATCTTCTCCACATAATCTTCCATGCGCCCTGTGTTGGTGGACTCCGGAACCCCCACCACGCGAATGTTATTACGTCGGCCGCGAGCCTCCAACTCCTCGTTTTTAGCTGCGATAACTCTCAATACATTATCCATTCTTGAGAGTTGTGAGGTATGTGAAGCAACGGCATCATCATTGTCGGAGATCCGTCTCGCAGCCTCGGTGATACGTTCTTCATGAACGTCCAGTTTCTGTGCAAAAGCATCCATTCGGGAAGAGATGCGATCTACTTTGTCGACTACAGTAGCGAAGCCCTGTCTCATCTCCTGCATCAGCTGCTGCAAGTCCAGCGGCGGCGAGCCCGGCCCAGCGGCAGTCGCTGGGGGGTCGGCCGGGCCCCCAGAGTCAGGCGCGCCCCGCAGTCCCTTCTTGGCCCCCGGGGCCTCGAATGAGAGCTTAGGTTGTTTGCTGTCCTGTTTCCCCATTACTGGTCCTCCGGGCAGGGGCGATGTAGAAGGAGGACACCGGTCAGTCACAGTCCGCCAGCAAACACCTCACGATAAGCAGCCGACTGTTGCACAGTTACAGGGCCCAGCCAGATCAGCTAAGGCAAGGCCCGGCAGGGAGATAGCACCTCAAGGCCACCGAAACGGACAGCCGCCGTCCCCAACGCTCTGCAACAGCGAGAGAGCAGTCACCGCCGCAGTCCGCGGTCACTTCGTCGCCGTACATGCAAGGGACAGACACAGGTATTAGGACGCCCCACACGATAGGAACCACACGGTTGTGTCGCCCAGGGCTTGTCAGGCAGCCGCCTCACGCACTTGACTGTCGTATCACGGCCCAGATGAAGGTCCAGGGCGGCAGATGGCCTAAATAGTACTCCACAGGGACCAGAGCTCCACCAATAGCCCCCACGCCGGTACTCACAGGTCAGCAAGCGATCGCCATCCGCTCCAGCGGGACATTCAGATCCGCCGAAGCCGCCACCCCGCGCCTCATCGTCACAAGACTCCACGCACGGAAATGTGCAGAGGACCTGGGAGAGGCCCGCACAGCAGGGATCCGAGACTTCCTCCGGGCTGTCCGAGGCGAAGGGGTGGGGGGCCAGACGGGGTCACCACAAGTCGATGGGGGGAGCGCTCCGGCCGTCTGCAGCGCTCGGCAGGAGCTCTGGACCTCGCAGGACCCAAGATCAAGGGGGGGGGGGGCCCCGCCACAGGACACTCACTCCGGCGTCACAGCAATCCCCAGGCAGGAGAGTCGATCCGCTCTCCGAGGGCAGAGGGGGGAAAGCACTGAAGAATTTCGCCGCGGGGCCCACCTTACTCGTGGCGCGCCGCGGACTCGCGTAGACCAGCCGCCCAGCCGCGGCCGCGCTCAGCTAGCGCACGGGTCGCGGTCTCGCTCCAGCTGCCTCTATCTTCGCCGCAATCGGCTCCACGGCCACCAGACTCAGACCGGAGCTGCAGGGGGCCAGTAGGAGTACAGCCCAGCGGTTATTGTCGGTCCGTCAGTCGGGAACAACAGGATAAATGTAGGATTCCTGATCCAGGCTGCAGGAGCCTCACAGGAGTGCGGCCATTCTGCTCGCGCGCCCTCTAGCGCCCCCCAACTAATAAGTCAAAGTTGCCCACCTCACTGATCTTCTGCCAACAGACCACACCATTACAATACACTTAAAAAAGCACAGAGAGGCAACATAAACATTTCAAAATGCACAAATGCACAATAGATGAATTAATCCTGACTCTTCGAATGTTGTTAGATATGATCCTTTAATGGAATCTTGCGGATTGCTGGTGGCTGGTCTCGGCTGCTTACTGACATGCGGTGATCTGAAACTTGTACATATTCATCTGCCGACAACAAACTACAGCTCACAACAATCGGATACTGTCCATTCTCCATTCATAACTGCAGCAGCTGCTTTCAGGAGGTACAGCATAGTCCAGAAGAGGTTGGAGCGTTTTGGACAACTGATGCACTGGATGACTGGCTACCTAACAGAATATATTCTATTTAGGCTACCTACAGAATCTATATAAACTTTCGTCTGTCAGACCAAATCTCCAATCTGTATTACTACACAAGAGACTTTGAGTGTGCGAGTCTGTGAGATAGTGGGTGCTTCATGGTTCTTGGGGCACGCCACTGCTGGAAGTTCGTGGTTGTTAGATCTGCCTTTCCGGATTGTATGTAGCAAGTGGTTCTGCTGCAAAAATATTTGAAGGTGTGTACATCCGTCCCTATCTGTGGAAATGGCCTCCAGCCCTGATGAGAAGCGAAACAGCAAGCCCTAGGTGCATCACCTATCATAGTGATCACCAGAATTCAGAATTTGGATTGCTCTACTGATACTGGAGACTTAACACGTCGCGCTTTTAGTTACTACGGACTTCTTATCTGAGTTGGGGGACGAACTGGAAGGTCTCTGTTAAGAATACTTGTTTTTATGGAATAAAATACGCACCAGTTTGGAAGTTTTGACCCTGGTACTTCGGAGACCAACATAAGATTGGAGCAATTTGACAATTGTCCTGAGGAAGCCCTATTCAGGGCGAAATGTGTTGGCTGCACTCTGGGTGTACTATTCCATCATTTTACATCATATATGGTCCAAGATTCCATTAAAGGATCATATCTAACACCATTAGAAGAGTCCAGATTGATTCATCTATTGTGCATTTTGAAATGTTTATGTTGCCTCTCTGTGCTTTTTTAAGTCTATTATTGTATAAGTAGGCTGCTTCTATTGTGTATCATTTGGATGGTCGACTTTATTATTATTTTGAAAACTATTTGTTTATGTCACAATATGTCACTATTTCTGTATGTTCCATTTTTTCACTGGGGACACCTTGCACTACATACGTACTTACTTTTTTGCAGAGTTTTTCATTATTATATATATATATATATATATATATATATATATATATATATATATAAAGAACTATTGCTATTACCAAATATTGAGTGGTATATGGTTTCTTCTCCTTTGGATATCGACTTAACCCTTTTTTAATGTGATTGTCCTTATAATCCCCACTATTATTGTATTAGTCCACAGGAACCACTGTTTCTGTCTATATACTACTTACCCTGGTTCCCAGTGAGTAGGGTTTTCCCTTGTCCCCTTTCCTCGGCTCTGAAAAAGACCAGTATATGTATAATCTAGTCATTACAGGTCCATGATTCGCCCAATTGCAGCCGGCTCTCATTGAGGCAGTCAACTTTTTTTTATCTGTCGGGAGATCCAGACCTCGTCCTTCAGCATTGTTGTACAGCTTGGAGATGTTTTCCATTCACTTGGTAGCTGGGAAGGTAGGCATGACTTTCAATTTGTTTTTGCTTGATCTTTTTTTGACTAGATTCCAAAATCTTGCGGAATTTTTTGTTTACAAGGCCTGGTGGAGTCCAATCCACGCAGTTTCTTCATTGTAAAGGGTGATTTTCCAAGCTGTAGACCTATAACCCTTCCTTGCTTTTTGGATTTTCTCCACTTTTAGGAGGGTGTTGCTGTTTTTACACCCTGATCTTCGTAGTCTGTTCAGTTCTCGCTTGAGAGTTCTCAGCCCGGGTTGCGAGATCCCATGTGCATCTGTAAACTTCCTGCCTTATGGTCCTTGTCAATGAATCTGTTGGTTAACTTTGCAAGGAATTCTGCCCATGGTTGGCTCCAGAGCGGTTCAGCCGGTGCGACCGCACCGGGCGCTGTATTCGGGACGTGCCGTGATTTCAAGTATAGTATGATTTCGAAAGCACCTGCTGCCAAGTTCCTTTCCTCCAGCAATTTTTAGGCAGCAATCAAAATCCCAAGATACCTCTGTTGATTAATAGACCTTCTGGACAGAGATCAAAGCTTTGTCTAGTGGCTGTTTTCACTCATCTTAAGTAGCGCAGGTAGGGTTGATGTGCCTGCTGCAAAGACCATGTATCATGCAGATCACAACGTGCATATAATGTAGCTAGTTCAGTGGGTTGCTGCTTATTTCAGATAGATCCTTTTGTTATTTTTTGTTTATAGATTAAAATCATAATATAGAACAGTGAGTTATTAATTGTCATCAAAGAGCTGCATGCAAACTGCAAGGTATAGGTCAGAGAGGTATGATTTTTACCCTGTCTTTCATTATCCTAATGCTGTTTAAAGGGTTCATTTGGTCTAAATCTTTCTTATTAGTAAACACAACCCCAACCATGGCTAGGTTTTAAATTCTGAGTATATGCTTCTCCAGACTTAAACTAGACTCCTACACCTTGTAGTCCACTGTCTTATGTCTTTACACACTTATGATTCGTTGTCTGTGTAATGTGTGTCTGCCCCCCTACACTTGTATGAGTGGTGCTATAAAACATAAGAAATGCATGGGAGAGAGAGAGAGAGAGAGAGAGAGAGAGAGAGAGAGAGAGAGTGGTTATTGAGTTTTAAGGGGCATTGTTTAAGGGTGGCGGTGAGGGAATACACGGAGAAGATCATTTAGGAGCTTCAACAAACGTTGTCACAAGGGGCGCTACCAACGTTAAAGCTGGCCCTGATGGCACCCAATTTACTGGCGGCAGAGATTATTCCCTAGCTTCTTATTTTGGAAGTTCTCTCAGCTCATCCAGGGCTTTGAATGAAGGAGTCGTTGACCATTGTATTCTTCGAACCCCGATAATGCCCTCCTCCATGCCAATTGTTTGAGTTTGAGGAGGTCTTGGTATGGTCCTGTAGAGAGTGCATGGTCACTTGTCAGTGTGTGATGGACTTAGAAGTTGCTTGCCAGCGTAAACTGCTGGGTGGATATCCAGATGTAATCTATTACTGAAGTGCAGGAGCTCATCGTATATGTGCAGGAGGCTGATTGATCCTGAGCCCTTCTTCAATTTATGGTTCTGAGATCCAAGGCAATCAGAGAAGAAGCACATTTCTCACCAGCCTTGTCCTCCTTTGTTAACTCCAGGATGCACTCCGGAATGTCCCACACGGTGTCTTCTTCTTTTTGCCAGGGAGGAGGTTCTGCTGCTTCGAGGAGAAACATATTGAAGTCGCCAGTTAGGACTCACAAATCACCAAGAAGCTGTTGTTTTAGGATTTTAATGGTTTTTAAAATTCCTTCCGTGGCTATTTTCTTCTAGGGCTGTTTGGGATTTATATAAATATTTCCAACAAAGAGTGTCAGAGACACCCTTCCATGCCCTACAGTTCTCGCTGCAACCTTCACAAAAATAAAAGCCCCCATGCCACTTGCAAGGACTCTTGCTTCATAATCTAGAGCTTTGTGCATCGGTATGGATAGTCCTCCCGATGGATGTACCCCTTTGGTTGACAGTGCGGCTGCAGATGAAACTTCATTGTGGCTATGCCAGGCCATAGTGGTTAACAGCCATGTTTCCTGAAGGCAAATGATATACTTTGTGCGGATTTCTTCCAACGCGTCGGTATGAGGGAGTACAAGCAATGGATGTTCCATGCCCACATTTACAAATCGCAATTAAATCTTTGTATATTTGTGATATTTGGGTTAATGTTCCCTTGCATTGTTCTTTAATTAAATGAACTCCAGTGGCCAGCACACTTTCTTGTTGGCTACTTGTTTCATTGTAATTCTGAATAATGCTTTGAGTTCATCCTTAACTTGCCCCAATATATCCATGACCACCTAGTCGCATGGTCCTGCTGGCAGCCTACGGCAAGGATTGGGTGGTTTCTTGGTACATAACACCTTGCCACTATTGAAAGACTCTAGACACTCTCTAACAAACCATTCCACCTTTATATCCATACCCAGCCATAACAAATCCTGCCTCAAATTCTCTTCGGTCCTGCTTAGGCTGAAGCAGCCCTCATAAGACTTATTTACAAATGTCTATCACAAACAGTTTAGAAGAATCAATCTGGTTCCTCCCCCAAAAAAATACATGCACATAGGCCGGTTCCTCCCTCTCCATCCAAAATGGTCTCAATTGCTCCCACCGGCCTTTCTTTTGCTTCTATCCGCTAGTCAACCTGAAAAATACACATCACCCTGATAAAACATAAAACCGTGTACCCCAGCTAACATAGCCAGCATGACTCTCTAAGAGACAGAGGCCTCTGAAACCAACCCAAAGGGTTTCTTCCTTTCCTTCCAATATTAGGCCCACATACAGCAGCATCAATTTGAAACACTGTTTTCATTAAACAAATGGTGGGGTAGTCACATTCTGTATGTTTGCGGACTAGACACAGAACAACTGCTGATAAACAACTTGAAGCAAAGTGACAATACCCAACACAACATGCAAAGTTACAATTAGGGTGCTGAGCTCCATGCACACCTTTATGACATAATGCAAAGTTGTTTGCATGAGTCTAGTATAGGTTTTGTACCGGAAGGGTACCCCTCAAGTATAGCATTTTTTAATGTATGTCAAAATATTCATAGTTGCATCATTTCCATGCTTCGACATTGAGGGTTTCTGAATATTCTGATTCAAGGTCCAGGCACAACATCAAGACCTTTTTTGGATTTAAGAATTTCATCCACAGGATTGGAGACGTGTTTTCTGCTGGAGCATGAAACAGTAATCAGTCTCTACTTACCCAGGCATTAGAAGTCATTGCACTTCCCACTTCAGAAGATGATGTTACTGATGGAGCAGGTAGTGCAAAATTTTGTATACCTCCTCTATTCTGCATGAAAAATACTAATTATATAATCTATTAACTATAATATTGTTAAACGAGTTAGCATGTTGTTAGACCTGGCACCTTGGCGTGAGTCTCCCTCCCTCTTTTTGTCGCTGTGCCTCATGTGATTTTATGGTGTTGGCCGCTCAGCGCGCTGTGCCACTGCCAACCAGTGTCGCGGTGCGAGTGCTCCCTTTGTAAATTGTATGTGTTGGTTGGATTCCATTGGATTGTTTGATTTACTATCAGACCCCAGTAAAGTGCGCCAGGAGCGCCAGGGCATGTAAATGCAAACACCGCTGGTGGGCTTGCAGCACGGGTTGTGCCACCCACAGAAGCGGCCGGTAAAAGATGTCTGAGGTCTGCCACAGCAGAACCTGCGTGCAGTCTGGTACTGACACGCCGACCGACAAGTGCCCACACTTGCCGGTCCCCAAAACCTTCCCTTAGCTGCATGTTAGTCACCCCTCTGGTAGGCCCACGGGCAGGGTGCGTTGTGAGCCTGAGGTAGGACAAGCCTAGATGCGTGGCATGTCCTGGTAGTGAACGACCGCCATTTTGTTGTTCACTACTGTAAGGCTACCCTGTTCTCATAGGCCAGTATGGGCGGCCTGGATTATTACACCCTATGATCCTAACCGACCCAGGGAACATGGTAGGAGATCGAGTTTAGTATGCCTGAACTCGGAATGCTAAGGTACATCTTTTCGCAAGGTTTATTTTAATATTCCGGGTTTGCAAATGTCACTTTTAGAAAGTTGGCCTTTGCTTGCCTAACCATTTCAGCCGCCTCTGCGTGATGTGTATCTGATGTCTGGCTGGTGTGAGTGACAGGGCTGGGGGAACCCAGATGGGCAGGGCTAGGTAGCCTGGTATGAATAGGACGATCGACAGGTAGATGGGTGGGAGGAGTGCTCCTAGGTTCTGAATAGGACAGTGCTCCGCTACCTCGAGGCTGGCTCCACCCCCTGTGGAGCGTCTGATGACTCTGCCCTGCACTCTGAAAGAAGAAGCCTGCATCACGTAAACAGAGTGCTCAGAAACCGGACTGAACTAGGCAAGGGCCCCCCTGGCCTGGGAGAACAAAAGATTTGTGGTATAAATGGAGGAGCCCTGCTCCTGAGAAACTAGATCCGCTTTTGACCAAGAAGAATCTCTGCCTGAGGAGGAGGCACCGGGAAAGCTGTAGGAGGAAGACTGTCCCTATCCTGGGGGATTGGCCTGCAGTGGTGACCTCGCTGCCAAAGGGGAGAAGAGAAACTGTTGCTGAAGACTTTGCTTTATTTTTACTTTCAAGACTTGTGCTTTTCCAAAACGATCTCCAAGGGCTTGGAACTGAGCTTGCCCCCTGAACGGAGCCCCAGGACCATTGGGCTCTACCTGATCTTCACTCGCCTGCTGCTAGACCGTGGTGTCCTTTCCCTCGCCGGAGCTGTGACCCTCGTGCCGCAGTCCCTCCCTGAGCCGTGACCAGGACTGCTTAGCCGCCCCCGCCTTGGGAAGAGCCTCGCTCGATCGGAGCCGCTCCCCCTACGCTGTGTTGGGCTGCCCTGTCACCTCGCTCGCTGGAGGCTCGCTGTGCACCTTCACCCTCCCGCCGGATCGGCGTTTGTGAGCATCTCCCAGCCTCGGACGGCCCGGACGCATCTGCGTGCCCGGCTGCCCCGCTTTGTTCACCCGCCACCTGCAACACCCGCTCTTGTCGTGAGCCTGAAGATCAGACCCCCATCGTGAAGTGTGGGAGCCCCGGACGCCGCCTCGCTCTTCTGCCGAAGAGCCGCTGAAATCCCGCACCCACCTTTGCGTCAAGAGACAAGGTACTGTACTTACAACTCCGACCCCGAACTCACATCGGATCCAGGGTCCGCAACGTTCTGATTTCCCTGTCATCTGCCGTGTGCTTCCCGGTCGCCGCTTCAGCCGAAGTGTGCTGAGGCCTACAGTCACCTTGTGCCCGCCTAAAGAACTTTTCGTACAAAGAGAACTTTACCGTATTCCTAAGAATTGTGGCCCCATCAGTTCAACGTTACTGGGCCTTGTATTTAACTCTGCTGAAACTACATAAAAGCTTATTTTTATATACTACCGGATTGGTGTCCATTTGTGGTGCATGCAGGGGGTTTACTGTATGTGTAATTGCATTTGCTTAACCGTGTACGCCTGAGACTTAGCCTAGACTGCTCGCGCCACGCACCTAGAGGGTGAGCAGGGGTTATTCTGGGGAGTCATCCTTCGCCCTGACAAGAGGTAAGGGGTCCCTGCTTGTTGTGGGTTCACACCTGCGTCAACCAGAGCCCCCTCATTTCTAACATTGGTGGCAGCGGTGAGGATTTACGGATTTGCATTTGTGGTTTGCGTATAGTGAATCACTGATCGCCACGTAGTGAGAGCAGACCAGTAACACAGCCACAAGGCTAGCATTTGTTTTTGTTTTGCCAAGAATCTCCGTTGTAGAGCCATGCCTGGTTCACTTTCCGCCGGAAGGGCGGCTTCCATAATCTCTGGATTTGAAGACATAGATTGGGAGGAAGGCGCACTTCATGATCGTACCAATGAAGACTTGAAAGGTCTTTGCTCCAAGTTCAGGATTGCCCAAACCGGATTGAAAAAGAAGGAGCAACTCGTAAAGGCGCTGAGGGCCTGGTATGAGTCAAAGGCACCAGAGAATCAGGTGGAAGTGGTTCCACCAGAAAGTGTCCATGAGTTCGGCAGATGCCTGTCGCCAGAGGAGTTGGCGGACAGGGCAGCAACCCGGGCACACGAGGTGGAAATGGCGAAACTTCATGGGCAGATGGATATGGAAAAACAAAGATTAGCCATGGAAGAAAAGAAACTGCAATTAGAACATGACATGAAGCTGAGGGAGCTGGAGCTGAAAGCCAAAAGTTTGGAGCTCAATCCCTCTGGTGGCAGCACACCGCCAGGATCGGCGGAACCAAGAGTTTATATTCCTAAGGATGTAGTGAAGGAGTTCTTCAGGAATGACGACATCGGGCAGTGGTTCAGAGCCTACGAGGTAGCCATGTCTTCCCACCGGGTCCCTGAGAAAGATTGGGGAGCGGGGTTGTGGGGAAGGTTCCTGAGTGAGGGGCGGGACACACTGCTAGACTTACCTGCTGATGTTCGTAATTCTTATCCCCATATGAAGGAAGCATTGATGTCTAGGTATGGGTTGACCCCTGAGTTATATAGACAGAGGTTCAGGGGTTGCACTAAGATTCCCAATAGCACGTATGTAGAGTATGTAACTTTCTTTTGCAGAGCGCTGGATGGTTGGGTGAAGGGTAGTAAGGTGAATGATTATCAAGGGCTTCTTGATCTAATGGCATGGGAGCACTTGTCCAGTAATTGTTTTCCTGAGCTGCGCCAGCACCTGATCGATAGTAAGCTGACTAACCCGAGGAAGCTTGCTGAGGAGGCGGACCGCTGGGTCAGTACCAGGGTCCACAAGGGTACCGTGGGAGATTCCGCCAAAGGTGGGCAGGGTCCCCAGCAGAAGAGTGGGGGGGACAGGGGTAAACAGAAGCAGTTCCAGAAAGGGCCCCAAAATAATCCCCAAGGGAACCAAGGGAAGGGTTCTCAGCCTCCCCCACCCCAGAAACCGACCGGGGCCCCGACAGGTCCTCCTGTTCAGAAGGGGCCCGTGAGATGTTACAGGTGTAACAATTTGGGGCATTTTGCCTCTGATGTGAAGTGTCCGATGTATGGTAAACCAGCACCCACTGGTGCTCCACCCCGGCAGGTGACTAGTGTAGCCTTGGGGGAGGAGAGGGATGTCCAAGGTGGGTGGGGTCCCGCAGAGATGTCCCTGGTCTCGCTAGGAGACCGTGAAGTGGTCCCTCCAACCCAGCTGCCTGAGAACACTAAGAAGTACAGGCAGTGGGTGACCATAAATGGCCATAGGGTGGAAGCTCTTAGAGATACAGGAGCCAGTGTGACAGCTGTCAGGTGTCACCTGGTGTCTCAGGAGCAGGTGGTCCCCAATGCATTCTATCCCGTTGTTGCCGCTGACAACACAGAGAGACACTGCAAGGTGGCTCAGGTTCCCTTCGAGTGGGGGGGGGTCTCTGGTACTCTTCAGGTAGCTGTGAGGCCCGCCATGCCTGTAGACTGTTTGTTAGGGAACGATTTGGAGAGCTCACCTTGGGCTCAGGTGGAGCGGAGCGCTCACCTGGAGATGTTGGGTATGCCGGATTGGGCGTGTGTGACCACACGGTCCATGGCAGCCAGTAAAGGTACTCGAGAGGTCCTGGAGCCTGAGAGGGAGGCCCAGGAGCCGGCCTCAGAGAGAAGGAGCAAGGGGCGCGGGAAGCCGGCCCCTGAAGTTCCCACGGTCCAGGAGGAGGCAGACCTTGAGGGGGATGCCCTGGAGCCTACAGGGGAACAGATAGCCGAACTGGGAGACCTACCGGAGCTGACCCATTGGCAGCAGGAAGGGGGTCCCACCAGGGAGGACTTTTGTAAGGCACAGAAGGAGTGCCCTTCTCTCGTGGGTATGCGGCAGCAGGCTGCAGCCCAGGCCGCAGGTGATCAGTCAGGATCGCATTTCATTTACTGGGAGAACGACCTCCTGTATACAGAGCCTAAGGTTGCTGAGCCTGGGTCAGCCCGTGCGCTGGTGGTACCCCAGGACTTCAGAGCCTTCCTACTGGGGCTGGCTCACGATGTGCCATTGGCAGGGCATTTGGGGCAGGACAAGACCTTTGAAAGGCTTGTCACCCACTTTTATTGGCCTCAAATGCGCAGGAGTTCGGATACTCACTGCAGGACATGCCAGACTTGCCAGGCAAGTGGAAAGAGTGGAAGGAAGCAGAAGGCTCCACTCCAGCCATTCCCTGTGGTCGGTACTCCATTCCAGCGAGTGGGGATTGACATTGTAGGGCCACTGGACCCCAAGACAGCGATGGGCAATAGGTTCATCCTGGTCCTGGTGGACCATGCCACCCGGTACCCGGAAGCCATTCCTCTGAGGACAGTGACGGCCCCCGTGGTGGGACGTGCACTGATGGGAATTTTCTCCCGAGTGGGATTCCCTCTAGAGGTGGTGTCTGACCGAGGTACCAATTTCATGTCCAAGTACATGAAATCTCTTTGGCAAGAGTGTGGTGTAACCTACAAGTTCACCACACCTTACCACCCCCAAGGAAACGGGTTGGTTGAGAGATTCAACCGAACCCTCAAAGGCATGATAATGGGCCTAGAAGGACCCATGAGGCGCAAGTGGGACGTCCTCTTACCATGCCTTCTCTTCGCTTACCGTGAGGTGCCACAGAAGTCTCTGGGGTTCAGTCCCTTTGAGCTTCTGTATGGTCACCCCGTCAGAGGACCTCTAAGTCTGGTCAAGGAAGGCTGGGAGCAATCTCCCAGGAAACCTCCCCAGAATGTATATAGCTACATGCTGGCCTTCAGGAATCAGACTAGGCGTTTCAGGCAACTTGCTGAGGCAAATCTGGAAGCCAGCCAGGAGGAGATGAAGCGGTGGTACGACCAGAATGCCACTCTGGTAGAGCTTCAGCCTGGGCAGAAAGTATGGGTCTTGGCCCCCGTGGAGCCATGTGCGCTCCAGGATAAGTGGACCGGTCCCTTTGAGGTGGTGGAGCGAAAGAGTCCTGTTACCTACGTGGTGGACCTGAAGACTCCCAGGAACCCCTTACGGGTCCTACATGTCAACCGCCTCAAGCCCCACTTGGAGAGGTCCCAAGTGGGCATGCTCTTGGCAACAGATGCGGGGATGGAAGAGGAGACAGAACCTCTTCCGGACCTCCTGTCAGCCAAGGAGCACGATGGGTCAGTGGATGGTGTCATCCTCTCTTCCACCCTGACCCCTGAGCAACAGAATGATTGTCGCCAGTTGCTGGGACAATTTTCTGACCTGTTTTCCCTGGTCCCTGGTATCACTGATTGGTGCGTCCATGATGTGGACACTGGGGATAGCCCTCCTGTACGGCACAAGGCCTACAGGGTGACTGACAGGGTGAGGACATGCATCAAGGAGGAGGTCTCCAAGATGTTTGCACTCGGGGTCATTGAGTCTTCTAGCAGTCCTTGGGCCAGCCCCGTGGTCTTGGTCCCAAAGGCTGCCGCGCCGGGAGCCACACCCGAACTCCGGTTCTGTGTGGACTACAGAGGACTCAATTCAGTCACTAGGACTGACGCACACCCCATCCCCAGAGCTGATGAGCTCATCGATCGGCTAGGGGCTGCCAACTACCTCAGCACGTTTGATCTAACGTCTGGGTATTGGCAGATCGCCTTGACCGAGGGGGCCAAAGAGAGGTCAGCATTTTCCACCCCAGATGGGCACTACCAGTTCCGGGTTATGCCATTTGGGATGAAGAATGCCCCTGCCACCTTCCAGAGATTGGTCAACCAGGTGTTGGCTGGGCTGGATTCGTTCAGTGCAGCCTACCTGGATGACATCGCCGTGTTCAGCTCCACGTGGGAGGAACATTTGCGACACCTCTGGGAAGTGTTGATGGCGCTGCGGAAGGCAGGCCTCACGATCAAGGCGAGTAAGTGCCAGATCGGGCAGGGTTCCGTGGTGTACTTGGGACACCAAGTTGGGAGTGGCCAGGTGGCACCCCTTCAGCCCAAGATAGAAACCATCCTGAATTGGGAGGCGCCCAAAACCCAGACGGAGGTGAGAGCCTTCCTAGGTCTCACCGGGTACTACAGGAGGTTTGTCAAGGGGTATGGCAACATGGTTGCCCCCTTGACCGCGCTGACTTCGAAGAAGCAGCCCAGGAAGGTGATCTGGACTGACACCTGTCAGAGAGCTTTTGAGGCCTTGAAAACTGCTATGTGCACGGCGCCCGTGCTCTTGGCTCCCAACTTCTCCAAAGAGTTTATCGTTCAGACAGACGCTTCAGAGCATGGTGTGGGGGCTGTTCTTTCACAGATTAATGAGGAGGGCCTAGATCAACCCGTAGCCTTTATTAGCAGGAGGTTACTGCCACGGGAACAGAGATGGAGTGCTATTGAGCGTGAGGCATTTGCTGTGGTCTGGGCGCTGAAGAAGCTAAGACCCTACTTGTTTGGGTCTCACTTCCGGGTTCAGACGGACCACAGGCCCCTCAGATGGTTGATGCATATGAGGGGTGAGAATCCAAAGCTGTTGAGGTGGTCCATTTCCCTACAGGGGATGGATTTCACGGTGGAACATCGCCCTGGTACAGATCACGCCAATGCTGACGGTCTCTCCAGATTTTTCCGCCTTAGTGGTGAGGAACTCCCTGGGGTAGGGTAGTTCTCCCCACCTTTCAGCTGGAGGGGACACGTGTTAGACCTGGCACCTTGGCGTGAGTCTCCCTCCCTCTTTTTGTCGCTGTGCCTCATGTGATTTTATGGTGTTGGCCGCTCAGCGCGCTGTGCCACTGCCAACCAGTGTCGCGGTGCGAGTGCTCCCTTTGTAAATTGTATGTGTTGGTTGGATTCCATTGGATTGTTTGATTTACTATCAGACCCCAGTAAAGTGCGCCAGGAGCGCCAGGGCATGTAAATGCAAACACCGCTGGTGGGCTTGCAGCACGGGTTGTGCCACCCACAGAAGCGGCCGGTAAAAGATGTCTGAGGTCTGCCACAGCAGAACCTGCGTGCAGTCTGGTACTGACACGCCGACCGACAAGTGCCCACACTTGCCGGTCCCCAAAACCTTCCCTTAGCTGCATGTTAGTCACCCCTCTGGTAGGCCCACGGGCAGGGTGCGTTGTGAGCCTGAGGTAGGACAAGCCTAGATGCGTGGCATGTCCTGGTAGTGAACGACCGCCATTTTGTTGTTCACTACTGTAAGGCTACCCTGTTCTCATAGGCCAGTATGGGCGGCCTGGATTATTACACCCTATGATCCTAACCGACCCAGGGAACATGGTAGGAGATCGAGTTTAGTATGCCTGAACTCGGAATGCTAAGGTACATCTTTTCGCAAGGTTTATTTTAATATTCCGGGTTTGCAAATGTCACTTTTAGAAAGTTGGCCTTTGCTTGCCTAACCATTTCAGCCGCCTCTGCGTGATGTGTATCTGATGTCTGGCTGGTGTGAGTGACAGGGCTGGGGGAACCCAGATGGGCAGGGCTAGGTAGCCTGGTATGAATAGGACGATCGACAGGTAGATGGGTGGGAGGAGTGCTCCTAGGTTCTGAATAGGACAGTGCTCCGCTACCTCGAGGCTGGCTCCACCCCCTGTGGAGCGTCTGATGACTCTGCCCTGCACTCTGAAAGAAGAAGCCTGCATCACGTAAACAGAGTGCTCAGAAACCGGACTGAACTAGGCAAGGGCCCCCCTGGCCTGGGAGAACAAAAGATTTGTGGTATAAATGGAGGAGCCCTGCTCCTGAGAAACTAGATCCGCTTTTGACCAAGAAGAATCTCTGCCTGAGGAGGAGGCACCGGGAAAGCTGTAGGAGGAAGACTGTCCCTATCCTGGGGGATTGGCCTGCAGTGGTGACCTCGCTGCCAAAGGGGAGAAGAGAAACTGTTGCTGAAGACTTTGCTTTATTTTTACTTTCAAGACTTGTGCTTTTCCAAAACGATCTCCAAGGGCTTGGAACTGAGCTTGCCCCCTGAACGGAGCCCCAGGACCATTGGGCTCTACCTGATCTTCACTCGCCTGCTGCTAGACCGTGGTGTCCTTTCCCTCGCCGGAGCTGTGACCCTCGTGCCGCAGTCCCTCCCTGAGCCGTGACCAGGACTGCTTAGCCGCCCCCGCCTTGGGAAGAGCCTCGCTCGATCGGAGCCGCTCCCCCTACGCTGTGTTGGGCTGCCCTGTCACCTCGCTCGCTGGAGGCTCGCTGTGCACCTTCACCCTCCCGCCGGATCGGCGTTTGTGAGCATCTCCCAGCCTCGGACGGCCCGGACGCATCTGCGTGCCCGGCTGCCCCGCTTTGTTCACCCGCCACCTGCAACACCCGCTCTTGTCGTGAGCCTGAAGATCAGACCCCCATCGTGAAGTGTGGGAGCCCCGGACGCCGCCTCGCTCTTCTGCCGAAGAGCCGCTGAAATCCCGCACCCACCTTTGCGTCAAGAGACAAGGTACTGTACTTACAACTCCGACCCCGAACTCACATCGGATCCAGGGTCCGCAACGTTCTGATTTCCCTGTCATCTGCCGTGTGCTTCCCGGTCGCCGCTTCAGCCGAAGTGTGCTGAGGCCTACAGTCACCTTGTGCCCGCCTAAAGAACTTTTCGTACAAAGAGAACTTTACCGTATTCCTAAGAATTGTGGCCCCATCAGTTCAACGTTACTGGGCCTTGTATTTAACTCTGCTGAAACTACATAAAAGCTTATTTTTATATACTACCGGATTGGTGTCCATTTGTGGTGCATGCAGGGGGTTTACTGTATGTGTAATTGCATTTGCTTAACCGTGTACGCCTGAGACTTAGCCTAGACTGCTCGCGCCACGCACCTAGAGGGTGAGCAGGGGTTATTCTGGGGAGTCATCCTTCGCCCTGACAAGAGGTAAGGGGTCCCTGCTTGTTGTGGGTTCACACCTGCGTCAACCAGAGCCCCCTCATTTCTAACACATGTATATTAATCAACATTATTAATATTTGAATTACACGTGGTATTTGCATTTTGCATGGCTAAGTAACCTTTATAACTAAAATCTGTACGCATATTAACAATAGTATATGTGGTAATAGAATACTGCATGATATATGTTGCTTTTGTGATGTTGCCGACGAGGAGGACCGAAAGGGTGAATATAATTGCTTTAAATGTCGCTATATAGTAGATAAATGCAAGCACATAGAGGGATTAGCAAGGGGTTAACATTAGGATCACCATTTCCATGTATTAATTACTCTTTTGTGTTTGTTTCGCTTAAGTTGGCATTTGGGCCTAAATCAAAGATGGCTGCTGGCACTACACGACGAAGTGGCCACTGTTCCATGAGGCGCGGAGTGAGCTACGCATGCGTGAGAAATCTCCTAAACCTCGTCACGACCTTTGTTCACCATGTACCTGGACAAGGCCAGAAAACGGGAGGTCTGCCAAGATAGGAGAACAATCAACCTTACAATAAAACCGGAACAAGTCGACTATTGAACTAACCAATGACCTCACCCCTCGAACTGTACTGAGAACCTTAAACTTGCACCGGACGATCTCAACCAGCCAATCACGACTGTTCTAAAGCTTTAAATTGTATCTTCTTTACTTCATTGTATTATAAAAAGGGTAGTAGAATAGAGAGGATTATTCGGACTCTTCGCTTTGCTTTTTGCGTCACGTCGCTTTGCGTTGAAAGGCGTTTCCTGAATCTTTGAGGGTCTGGATGCTGCCCGATCAACTGATGACTGCAAACTGTTCCTAAATCTACGGGCAATGATAGATGCTTGCACGACTCTGGTCCTTTACCGATCGTTGAGACTGTAACGTGCTGAGCACAGAACTTTTGAGCTTTGGCCTGCTTTCGGACAATTTACAACAAAATTATGCAGAGCGGGGAGGGTCACTTGATAGGGTACAGCAGAGAATAGCTTGGCTGCTGAGTGTAGGGGGTTGTGGACTGGTGGTAACGACTGATGTACGCAATTCTGCAATGTCATTGTCATGGTTATTTTCGCTGTCTTGGTTATTAATAAAAAGTGTTTTAAAAAAAAAAAAATTATGCAGAGCCAATGAATTAGAGGACTCCAAATAGCCAGATTAGGTAAATATGATGTTCCACGATTTACTCACATTTTGATATAAATTTTCTAAACTTTAACGAGACAAATGCAAATATAAATCATTATAAAATTTTAGATAAACAATTATTGATTAACAAGAACTCATTAGTTGGGAGTTTTTCCTTTAAGAGATAGATTGTGAAGTCTTAAAATGTGTTTTAGCTGGTTCTAAATCACCATCAACCAATCCAACTAAATTGGTCCGTTCGACCAAGTGGGAGGAGTGCCTTGATGTTTTGAGCATTAAGGATCTGTAGGCAAAGGGCGTTAATGTATATTTTGTAAGTAACTTTTCCCTCCCTATAGGCTATAAGTAAGGCTCCCGGTTTTCCGTTTTTACAGATTTTTACAGATAAATACAGACAAAACAATGTGTTTTCTGTCTGCATTTATTTTTAAAAGTGGATAAATACAGAAAATTGGGTTTCTTTTAAGTGACTCTGTGCTGTCTTTCATAAATTATAGGCCAACACCTGAGCAGATAGACAGCATGGGAAATTTAAAAAACAGGATGCAATTTCATTAAATAATGCCATGTGTCAATATACATTTGTGCTATAATGCTAATATTTACCAGTGGATGTTTTGTTATATAATATTTGGCATCTTAAATAGCTAAAACAAACAGACATCAAATTATGAGAACGAGTCTATCAATTATATAAATATGGAAATGTACAGTTTTACAACTTCATTTGTCCCAAAACACAAAATAAATATGGATAAATACAGATAAAGTAGGCAAAAAATAAATATGGATAAATACAGACGGAAAAGCTAAAAAAATACCATAAAACCGGGAGCCCTAGTTAAAAGGTGTTCCCCTCACATGTCCAGCGTTTGGATCACTCATCCCTCCTGTGTGTGCAGACCAGTGTGGAAGTAGAGCGTGAGTGTTGGTGTTATGGGCCCCACCAATGACTGCATGTGTGAATGAGTTAGTGTGACGTCGGGTCTGCGACGCAGGGAGGGTATTGGTACAGGTTGTTCCCCGTTACCCGGTCTTGCGCTGGATCATTACTAATCAAGTAATCCCTAGCTGCACCCCTCCCAATCACTTTAAGTCCAACCTCTTGTGAATCCAATTTAGGGTCTGCACCTCTCTCCCTCTTTTTAAAAAATGTCTTCCTTGTACTGGCAGTACAGGATAAGAGTTTCAGCTCCCCAAAAAGCTCCTCCTCTAGAGCCGAGTTTCAGCATCCTGTAAAAGGCGTAAGGAAGGGAGGTTTAGGAATGAGAGTGTTTACAAGCATCATCTGAGATTTATCTCTTTAGAAGGCACTTGTGTCCCAAATATGTCGCAGCTCAACACTTTCCTAGGTGCACATTCACTACTGCAGACTTGAATGGCGTGCTTTCACTGTAGTCCTGGACCTTCCAAACCTTTTCCGATTGATGATGGCTTTTACGTGCGATATAGTAGAGCTGCAAAAAATGTAATATTCAGCCTGTACAGATATCAGGTATTTTCAGAACTATTCACATGAGCAGAGCAACAGGCAAGACAACAAGCATTTGCAATGCAATAGGTCTCGCATTTACGCGAGTTTAATCATTTTAAATGACAATGCCTTTTATTTATGTTTTAAAAACGAAAACAAAAATAAAAGGCATTATTTGCTTGTTCTCTACTTAAAATGTCACACTCAGTTAGGCACACTGAAAACCTGGAAATCTCACACATAGGCATGTTGAAAACTTGGCAGCTATGTCCTAGAGACAGTGACAATTATGTTCAAAAGTACATTTTTAACTCATTCTGCTGCAAAAAAAAAACAGCAATATCGGGAGTAATTGTATTAGCCTTGAGAGGGCATTTAATGGGGAAATTAGATGCAAACTGCAGCCGTGCTTTAACGACGGGTATATTCAGGTTTTGTATTTAGATTTAAATGAATTAGCATGTGTACAGAAGAGGGTAGGAAATTTCTTCTACCACCACCGATGTCCTTGGATCGGGGATGCTCTTCCTTGTATTTTGTTTACCGGTGACTAATACAAGCATCGTTTCGAAAATTACTTGCCAGCTTGGGAACTGCAGTCTCCTAGAGCAGGTTACATGTACGCAGCTCACGCGGGCAAACTACCAATCCCAAGATGCTCCGTGCTAAACTGGCGAAGAACCTGCGGGCATGCTCAGTACAGCTGTGTGGGAGTAGAAGCTCCTGTGTTGGCTGTAGGAGAACGTTCAGATTGCGAGGCAGTGGTAGGTGTTTTTACTTTTACATTTCGTTTTTTATTCAGTTTTTAATAACAGGTCGGCATTGCGTTTGCTCTTGGGGTCTTCTGAATGAACAGACAGCGACCAGAAGTAATTCATTGATTTCATGCTTCGAGCAATGGGGAGGGGGGGAGCAGATTCGCTCGTTCCACGATAATTTTACAGGCTGACTACCCGATTGAAGCCCAGAATGTGAGCATCACAGCATGCGAGATTCCGAGGCTACCCCCACCCCCATTGCTGACCCATTTACGGATGGAACGTGTTACAGTGTGTTCTTTGAACACCTGCACGCTGTAAATCACCGCAGCCATGTAATTCTCGCAGGTTAGAGGAATTCGGCGCCGTTTGTAGCTATATATGAAAGACGCTGAACAAAATAAGCCCAGATCAGCTGAATGTATGTTTTGACTTGAAAATTGTGATCTTGGAGAACCTTCGGTCACTGTATATAAGGTGACTTGTTTTCCTGCGGTTCTACGGTCTGCTGTTGCATCATTGATTTAGGTGTGTCATATTGTGTGCTTTCTGGTATTAAAACAAAGGTGCGGCAAGATCTGCGAGGTCCCAAGAGGTGCTGTTGTGTTGGTGTTTGACTGCTAAATGCTAGCTATTTGGAGCAAGGTGATAATCTCCGGGCTAAACGTATGAACTGAACACAATGTGCGCTGTTACAGGCGTCGGTAATCCATACCTTAAAAAACGAGAGGGGTAGCAGGCGGTGAGCCCGCGAGTAGTGTGCGCGTGCCACAGGGAGCCATGTGGTTTCAATTATCGCGCCCGTGTCTAGGCACGATAATTGAAGCCACATGGCAGCGGTGCGCGTAGTCGACACTAATAGGCCATGGGCAGAGCAATGCGCACGCCTTTGGCCAATTGCGTGCTGTCTTTTATAAAAAGGTGCACGCAAAGGCCAATAGCGTGGGCCAAAAGGAAAAGCACACGCATGAGCGTGTGCGATTCCTAGGTCCATTTTGAAACCCCCTCCAAGAGGTCTCTCGCTGCGTGAGCAGTGCTACGCACTGCAACGCTAGGCGCGAGACCTAAAAATGCCTTATGTGGGGCCTTTTGGAACCAGCGGAGGACACATTCCTTTGGCTATTTAAGTCAGACCTGTCCGTAAAGAAAAGAAGTTTAAACTGGCAGATTCTGACCCGAATCTTTTTAAGGAAAATCCACCTCAACCACTTATTTTAGTGGAAGAGATGAAAGGTCGGTGGCCTTGACGTTACGTCCAGATATGATTTTGTAAGACTTACATGCTCTCTAGCTTACCCTTAATCCCTGGAGTAATGATATTGCATGAGAAAGGAGGAGACCAAGATCTGCCCACATACTGCTGGTACTGACCTTGATTTTTAGCATTTAGATGTGTTCAAGAACTACAATGACGGTCGATGTTCCCTATAAGCTACTGTTACGTATGCTTCTGTTGAACGATCTGAAAAACAATAAATATGCATTAAAAAACTATGAAGGGCATTTGACTCAACATCCATTAATCCCGAGAGAAGGAGGACGGGCAGCTTGATTAATTGAGAAATCATGTCTGCCCGTTTTTGCCTTTTATCATTAGGGTGTCCAGTTCCACAGCTCTTTCGGACCACTATGATTGGTCCTTATGGCATTCTGCCTCCATTTACGGCATTCCTTCCTCTAGAGAAAGAGGAGGACTTCAAGGAGCATGAAGGAGGGTACAGTATCAATGGTGCAGATGGAGACAATGCTGATTTGTCGACTGTTGACATGGTTGACCTTTATAAGATGGCTTATTTCTTTCTAACTGCTGGCGTAGCAGAAAATGCTGTAGCTTCCTGTTAATTGTTCTTACTTCTTTGGATAGTATGTCGATGAGGAGAACCACAAGATGACATCAGAAGCAGATACTTTGAATTTGGTACAGATGTATAAAAGTAAAAAGTTCCAGAGGGTTCAGTATGGAAAGAGAAAACAACATGCACATACGTCATACTGTAAAAGACCATTTCAAGAACATTGCATACAGGAGCCTTTTCAGACTCATAACCTTCTTGTGGGAGATGCAACAACCATCAGTCTCTGAAAGAAGAGCTCCTCAAAAGCAATGCCTTCCTCCTACTCCCATCACCAAGTAGCTCCCAGGTGTAAGGGGTGTACGTCCAACCCTTTTGCAATGTGGCAGAGGTTTAATAACAAAAAGTGGTTGCTGGTTACTGTACAGAATGGGTGAAAAATCTATTCTATGAGAATGCACTGCAGCCTGCTAACCAGACCTCGGTGCAGGTATTCTATCCCCTTACAAATTGTTTGGCGAATTGGATGTCCCCAGTTGGCAAGTGCTGACTTACTTATAAATACCTAGTATATGGTACCCAGGGCATGTAAGGCAGAGTGTCTACCAGGGCTGCAGCACTGTTTGTGCCACCCTGTATGTGACAAAGTACAAAATGGCTCCCAGCCTGCCACTGCAGACTGGAAAGGCAGTTGTCATAATGCCAGTTTAATTGTGCCATTACAACCAATAGCAAAGTCACCACTTTCCTTAATTATGTATATAAGTCTCCTTTAAGGAAGGCCTATGGCAGGGAGCTCTATATTATTAAGTCAGACATATTTTGTTTCATGTGTTCTAGCTGGTTACTGGTTGGCACCCCAGCCTGGCTAACTCCTGAATTAGACTGCCTAACTGGGTACTGTAAGGTTCCAAATTAATTATGGCACTGAGCCTGTTCTGATACCCATGTCGAATTTAATGTCACAATTACAGTTCTGCAACTTTTAGAAAGTTGCCACACCCTGCTCCAGCTAGTCTAGTGGTCTCACAAAAGCATTGACACACAGGCGGCTTTCTGCCTACCTGGGAAGACGGGTGAACAACTCCCAGACTTAGGAACACATGTCGTTGGCACAAAACAAGGTGTTACCGCCTCTCTCAGAAAAGCCACATGGAGTGTTAGGCCAAAAGACGAGCTTTAAAGGGGAAGCCACCTTTGAAAGGCAAATAGTAATAACAATTCCAAGCGGGATGCCCTTTGGTTAGGCAGATAATTTGGAGACAGGGACAGAGAGGGAAACCCAGTGCCCAAACTGGTTTTCCCAAAGGCGGGTAGGCCTCCGGTAGCCACATCACCCCTAGGGTGGGCTACCAAGCTCCTGACGACTGAATAGGGGTTCAGACATTTTGAGAGTGGCAAGAATGTTACACACTAGGATAGCCAGATGCCACACATTGCAAGAAACACATCATCTGAGTGGAGGGGACTTGGTAGCCCATTGGCTAGTGACCCAGTGGTCCCCTTAGGGCACCTTCTATGGGATAAATATGGCACAACTGGCACCATGCCCTTCAGATCAGATTGGATTTGGAGAAAGGACCGAAGAAGGACTGCCCTGCTGCCCTTGAAACTGCACGAAGAGAGGATGCACGATTGGTAGACTGCACCTGCTGCACTTTGGGCTAATGAAGTTTGGATTGTGCCCGTGGATGCTGACTTGGGGACAAGTTGATCCCCAGATCAAAGTAGTGACTCCAAGGGTAAGTTGGCTGATCCCCTGGAACCAGCTCCAGGGACACAAGAGCTGAAGAAGCTGAAACCGGCAATCAGTTGCCTCGTCGAAGGAATCTCCACTGACTGCCTCCAGGCGCACTGAGAGAGAAATCTGAGATCGCCAAAAGTTGCACCCACATCTGCTGAACCTGGTGGTGCTATCCAAGCCCAGATTCGTCGCACAAGAGGGACACTAGCCCCCACCCAAAGATCTCCTCCTGACAGCTGTACAGTGAGAACGATAGCACAGCCACAGCTGGTCTTCAACTGTCAGAAATAGGATGTTGTGGGATCCTGAATTCTGTGGCCGTAGTCGCCCACTTCCCAAGTGGATTGAGGAGTCACCTACAACTCACCATTGTTGACCGCACAACATCAGGAGCATCTTTTCTGCCAGCATTCTCAGCATAAGGACCTCTCCATTATAGTTTATGGCGGTTGTCCTCTTAATGCTGAAAGTAGACCGAAAAACACTCTGGTGCCCAGATAACTATCCAGAGTATCCTAATGGCCCCTGGACCTAAATCCTGTCAGATATGGTTGCCCAAACTAGGCCATAGTAGTCAAAATAACTCTTTCAAACTTTTCAAACTTTTACAAACTTTTTGTTGACCAATGCTTGTTTATGGTAGCATTTAAAAGTGATAAAAGCTTCTAAAATCTGCATCCCCGGAGCCCTTCAGTGGATTTATCTCATCACAGTCTCTATTAATTCATAAAAAGTCTAATTTATTTTTATAAATTGATGTCCGGTTTCTTTTGTGTCGTGTGACTTTATTTCGTTATGTGGTGCTGTTAATTGCCTCAGCTACCTGGGGTTGAGCTAAAGATTGTACAAATGAGCCTGACTGAACCCAAGACAGTGTTTGTAAGTGTATTCCATGATGAGCCACACAGCCATATCATATAATACACCCAAATCCTCACAACTGCACATAGGCCATCAATGCATTTGGCCCTGTAAATGATGCTGGTAATACGACACCCGTTATTACTGATACTGTCTGCTGGTAACATTAAAAAATCAGTGTTGCTGCACCAGTTTCTGCATATATATTTGCAATCCAATCGCATTTACTGGTACAAAGTTCTACCAGTACAACCTGGAGTAGGCATCTCCAACGAGTAGTTCTTGAGCTACTGTTTAGTCTTCTGCTACCTATATGTAGCTCTTTTGTGAGCAGGTCAAGCTACTAAATTAATATCTTTTGCTTGATTGAATTAATATATGTATCCCAAAATTTAAAAATGTGTACATTAGGCATGAAAGTATGCATAATTATAGAACTCATAACCTGGTGTTTGGAGAAAAACTGTTGGGTTTCCGAAATATATTTAATATATTTGAAGCTGATATTTGAGTGATAAACCATGAGACATTGGCAAGACTTAGGACTAGTATTATTACCTTGGTGCCAGAAACATTGCAGCTATCTCTGTCACGTACTCACCATGTAAAGTCAGTGCAAATTGATAAAGCCCTTTTCACATTACTGATGGTAACCATGCCTGATGTACTGAGCTGATCACTGTGAGTAATCTTGCATGGATTGTCCACTAATGAAACCTTGTTTGACGTGATCACTATTACCACAATAACAAGCATTTACAATGCAATGGTCTCGGCATTGGTAAAGTTAGAGCTATTGGCATTGCTCATGACATTATTTTTGTTTATGTTTTTTGTTTTTAAAACATTTAAAGAAACGGCATTGTCATGAGCAATGGCAATAGCTCTAACTTTAACAATGCCGAGACCGTTGCATTGTAAATGCTTGTTCAGAATACTGTCTTCAGCCGTATAAGTACAGCCTACCGGACTGGCTACAAGTGAATCCATGACCACTGCATCTGACAGTCTTATACATTTTTTCCAAAGGGAAGATCTGCCGACTAAGGTACCATTTGGTTTGGTCCCCAGAAATACCTTATGGGCAAAACTTTGAGTATGAGTATTCTTCTGATTAGATTAAAATGAATCATTTTACTTCACACCAACACCTGATAACACTATTGCTTTTCAATATCTTCTTTGGTACAAGTTAGACCAATCTCGATGAGGAGATTTTATAAGGCCCCTTACTTTCTCTCAACATAACTTCAGCACCATGGAAAGGACCTTTTAATTACACTTAAGACTGATTCTGCAGACGTTGCTTGCTAATTCCACTATATGGAACCCCATGTTTACTTCTCAGTAACCCAGGCAGAAGCTCTTTACCAATATCTCTCTATCCACACAGCAAGTAATGACCATGGGAACCATTTTGCAGATCACTCCCTTAGTCCCAGTTTCTGTGCTGAAGTAGAAACAAGAATGTGAGTAAACCAAGCACGTTCATTTGTTTTACATCGTTGCCTGTTCATTTCTACTGACTTGGACGAGGATGAAGATAGAATAGGTGGTTGAAAAGAAAAAAAACGTTCGTAGAACATTTCCCTCTCCCCGAAATGGATCGCAGTGCGAATGTAAACTAACGACAGTAAACCACTTAGTAATGGGTAGAAAAAAATTATGTAAAAAACAAAGTATACTACATTTTACCAACAAATAAACATTAAATAAATTATTACTCGCCTTAAAAGCTGAACCATGTTAGCTACTGTTTTTATTTTTAAAAGTGTTATGACGATTATCTTTACTAAAAATTGCAGGGCTGCAACTGTGCGCGAACAGAAATAGCCAGCAGCTATCTAGGAGTTATTGACCATGCTCGAGACGTTAGTTGTTGAGCGTTCATGAAGGTTGTTGTGAATAATTCGCGTCAATTGCATATAAAGTGAAAGAATTCCACTGCCTTTGCTAAATTACGTATTAGCAACTGGCTATATCCGAGCAGTCCTGTTATCTATCACTCTCGGCACATCTCTGATTATTTATGTGACATTAAGAAAAATACCGGTCAAGACAAAGGACTAGCTGCACGGTCACATACTTTCTTTGTTAGCATCCCTCCCACACTTTTAACATAAAACAGTTGTACAATGAGACGTACATCTTTAACTTGAAGGCGATAATCCAAGTGACAGCTGAGCCAGACAGGTGAACAAAGGCAAGTGTTACCAAAAAACGACTACTAATCCCAGCGTCCTCTGCTCTGCGGGTGAAGGTGTCTTCGCCCTTAAAGCTAGCAAACGAACCCACCCCTGCCAAGCAGTCATTGGTTGAAGCATACTGCATTCGCCGCTCATCTAGCCCGCGCGTCTGTCAATCAAATCTGCTCGCTCCACCATCAATAAACAGCGGCCATTAGAGTTAGGTTGGCATGGCAAAAAAAGGGGATAGGGTGGTGGCTAACAGCCTGGCTGCGCAGTTTAAGCGGGTGCCGCGAGCCAAGCTGTAAGGCACCAGCGATCTGTAGAGGACGGGGACAAAAGTGGAATGTTAAACACTCGAACATCTAGGTACAACTAGTAACCTAAGTCTCAGCGTATAGTGCGCCATTAGACTTTTCTCAATATGATCATGTACACTTAAAATCTAGAAGAAGATTCTTGCAGGACTAATCTCCGCAATGAAAAAATCGGAGGAACGGCTCCACCTAAAGTATTTACAAAGACCCACATTCCTCCCACTGCCAGCCTTTAAACCCGCCCTCTCCCTGAGGTGAGTTTCGGAGATGTTTCGTAACGATTTTAACATTAAAAGAAGCCCAAAAACAGTAATTACGAGTCTCACTCACCCCAACAGCTTACAGCACTATCACCAGCGCCGCCATAAGCAGCACGGCACATTACGTAGGAATAAAATAAAGACAAGCGAGTCTATTCACAGCAGGCTGTCCACAAAACCCATAGGCAAAGTATTGGAAATTAACAAACGCGCCGGGACACCACCGCCTTTCTCCGAGGCACAGCAGAAAATGCCTCGGAGAAAGGGAGTGTCCTTTTCGGATTGGGGGGCGTGTTTTGCTGTTGTCTCCTCCCTGAGACTTCTCGCAAAAAACACGCCCCCCGATCCGAAAAGGACGGGGCAGGATCAGAGTGACGGGACCTCTTCTCCAATGGCTGGCCAGCATTTACTAGGCCAGCCAATGGAGAACAGGGAAGAAGAGGGGCGGGTTCAAGCCCCTCTTCACCCAAGTCATTATGTCTCGCGAGCGAGACTGCGCAAGCGCAGCCATCGCTAGCCGAGACCTAAAAATGATTAGTAACTGTATGATTTTCATTGAACATAAGTAGCTCTTATTACAGAAAAGGTTGGAGACACCAGATATCCCCAGCAAAACATGCAGTATTATCATAAAAGCGAATATCAGATGCACTAATACTGCACCAGTTAGGATTCCCAATTGGGCTGGTAGCCCCCATGTTATTTTGTCCGTCTCTGTCTATACTTTCCTCCACCAGTCTTCATATTGTGATGTGTAGGCTACCAGCCAGCTTGGGACTTCCCTGCTCCTGAGTGTGCCAGCACCCTCACTTTTTATCAGAACTTTTGCGTATCAGTCAACACCTTTAGGGTTGCTCTACTTATGCTACAATTTGGTTGGTAGTGGATGAACTTCCCTTTACTCTGTGTTTATCAGTGCCAAGAAGGTGACTCGTGTCAGCATGATGCAGACCTAATGCATCCCTAATCAGCTGTCTCTATTTTAAAAATCCAAGATAACATTTTAATAAAGCAGATTTCTATTCATTAGGCTATGCATGTTCACTCCTACATGCCACAGGAAAAAGCCTGAGTGCCTCATTGCACACCTTGACTAAGCCCTTTTCCAGGGGTGTAAACCCACTGTTGTGTGGAATGGAGCGGACCATTTTGAGATCAAAGACCTGTAGCTATAGCACTGGGCTATCCTCAAAAATCTTTTCTAACCAGGTTTCTGACACATTTATCCTGAACCTTTCTGCTTGTTCTTGGGAAATTGGAGGGCCCTTTAATGAAGTGAACCTGAAAAGACTGTCTTAATACACGAAGCTAGAATATCAACTGTTCTGACCAGGAGATGAAGAGATATCAGATACAAATACATGACAGAACAGATTTCAGTAGGGATAGTTTGTTATCTGAAACTTGGAGGATAGCTTGATCTGAGACTATGAAAAAGTGGAGGAATTCTAGTCCAGAAGAGGAAAGAAGAGCAGATGTTTCCCAGTTGACTATGAAAACCAAAGTCTGTATTCGAGAAGGGGTAAAATGGATGGTATCAAGTAGTGCCTCTCTGCTTTGATCCAGGAGAAGAATATCATCTAGGTACAACATCATTTGGGTTTCTCTCTCACTAAGAAAAGCTTTCATAGGCTTCAGTCGCTTTGTGAAGCACCAATGTGCCAAAGAGAAACTAAACGGTAAGGAGGGAAACTGAAATGTTTCACCCTCCATTGAAATTAAAAGGAACTTTCAGTAATCGGAGACCATAGGAACCAACAGATAAGCATCTTTGACATCTAAATGCGCTAACCAGACAGAGAGCAGTATCTCGGGATGGGCTATCATTTCCATCTTGAAATGACAATATAGGAAGAAGGAATTGAAATCTAGTAAATTTATTACTGGCCTGGTCTTCTTGCTTTTCTTTGAATCAATAAAATATTGCTGAGCGATCCCAAAGGCTGAAATGCACAAGGTTCTATGGAAGATTTGTAGAAGAGTTTTAACTCCTGAGAGATTAAAGAGTGCTGCTTGAGAAGGAGATTGGTCACAAAAAAGATAGTTAATTGGGTGTGTTAAAGGAATCTACATGAAAGCCCTACGCTGTTTGAAGGATCTTTTGTGAGAACTGACCAAGTGTGTAAAAAGTGAGCTACGCTGCTCCCTATTGGAAGAGAAAGTGAAGAGGCACTTACCAGCCTCAGAAGCCACTCTTGACTGATCATGGAATCTTTGGTAGGAGTGCCTACTTCTGTACTGTGAGACTTATTGTCTGTTGATAGTTATGAGAAAATCCCTCTTTTGGCGTGATCTCTGCCATGTTTTGTTGCCTGGTAGTGCTGTTTTTTTAAAACTCTGCACTGTTAGGCACTACTGTCTGGGAAGGGGGGTAGGGGGAGGGGGTGGGGGCTGTGTGTGTATATATACATATTCACTGAAAAAACATAGGTTTCAGGGACAATATAGTTAGTTGGACATTTGACTCATATAAAAGCAGAGAAATGTGCCCGTTATTGTTAGTTGAGCTAACTATAACTCGCGCGCCCGCAATGTGCTGGTGATGACGTCACATATTACATCACTCATGACATGGTCAGTGACATCACTGATGACATCTCAAATGACATCACTGATGACATCACTGGTGACATCATCCAGTGAGTGTGTTTCTGTTAAGTTTAAATATTTTTCATATATATCTATGGCAAGGTGTATTGAAGAATGAGTGCATTTACAAGTGCCTGAATGGATTATATAGTATGTACGTGACTGACTGTATAAATGAGTGATTGAACATGTGTTACTGAATGTATGGGTTAGTGACTAAACTGTGTGAAAGTTTGTATTAGTGTCTCACTTGGTGTATGAGCGGCTGCATGGGTTGGTGAGTAGCTACATGAGTGTCTTTATGGGTTATTGATTTGTTGTCGGAGTATCTGTATGAGGGCCTGAGTGTCTGTGTGGGGGTTCTGTATAGGTGAGTTAGTGTGTGCATGGGTCTGTTGCTGAGTGAATGAATGTCTCACTGGTATATGTGTGAGTAACTACATATGTTTTAAGGCAGTATATGTGAGTGTTGGTGTATGTTAATGACTATACGTGAGAGTAAGTTATTTGAAGAGTGGGTGTATAAAAGAGTGTCTGCTTGTATCAGTGATTGTATAAGACAGTAAGTAGTGTTAGTATCTGCATAAATAAGTGATGTGTGTGTATAAATTGCGCAGTTGGTGTGTATAACTGTATACATGAGTAAATGGGTATGTGATTGATTCTTTGCATGACTGACTAGGTGTGTGAGTAACTCTATGGATGAGTGGCGTACTGACTGTATGTATAGGTGTATGAGTGCATATTATAGTACTGTATTGATGAGTAACTGCATGTATAAGTGAGTGAATATGAGTGTAGACCTAGGAAATAGTGGGTGGTATGTAGTATCTGGCATTGTTGTGTGTATGGTTTCAAAAATAGTAGTCTGTATTTTAGAGAGCGTGTATCAAAGTTTATATTAGGCCATCAGTACGTGCATCAGATTATCACGTGGATGATGTCATTTGAGATGTCATCAGTGATGTCACTGACCATGTCATGAGTGATGTAATATGTGACGTCATCACCAGTGCATTGTTGGCGCGCAAGTTATAGTTAGCTCAACTAACTATAACGGGCGAATTTCTCTGGTTTTATAGGAGTCAAATGTCCAACTAACTATAACGTCCCTGAAACCTATGGTTTTTTCAGTGAATTTCTAAGGTTTTTTAAATGCTAATTCCTAACTATAATGTCTGTAAAACCTATGGTTTTTTCAGTGAATTTCGAAAGTTTTTTAAATGTTAAGTGCATATTTTAATATTTATAAAACCCATATTTTTTTCAATTTTTTTGTAATATTTTGGAACTCTATTATCCATTTTTTTAAAATTAATTTGAAAAAATATGTAGTTTTATATCTTCAAAAAAGTATCTTTTTTTTTTTTTTTTTTAGAAAACTGAAGTCCCGTACCGGTAATGTACCAAGCTCCATCAGCACGCGAATCCTATCCATCATATTGCTAAACTCGTAAAGGATGCGCATTTCGAATCCGACGGATTTGTGGCACTGCGTAACATCATATACGTAGGTGGTCGCGCCAGCTGCTACTTTGGTATGTGACGGGTAATACCAAGCCGCACCTTACGTCATGTACGTATGGGGTCGCTCACGCTGCGCATTGCGTATGCGACGAGTACACGCTGCCAGGCCCTGTGTTACATCATAGACGTATGGTGTCGCGCTGGGTACGCCATTCCCTCATTTTTTTTTGGTCACAAGACTATATCTAAATAAGTTTAAAGTGTATATGAGAACAAGCGATAATCTAAAATATTTTAAACATTTATATATTTCTAACTGTAATAAACTTATATTATGGTGAATATATATTTTCTCAAAATCGCGTCGGGTGCGGCCTCCTTGCGCGCGCACGGTGCGCGATTGCCATGTGACCTTAAAAAAAAACAATTGATTGCTTCATAACATTTCCCATTGCAACAGTTGGAGGACCCCACCCATTTTAGTCATTCTCTCTACAGCGTTTGATGAGAGATACCTCTTCTGCTTAGAGAGCTTTTTTGAAACCTTTTTGCTATGTACACATATCTGACACTACACACAACATGCAACCATCATCTTCATCAATATTCATGCACTGTAAAGTAGCCTTCCACCTGTGATAGCCATGCATCTAAAAGCTACATAACAGAAGTTTTCCCCACTGCCAGAGGTAACATGGTTGCATACGCTGTCCACAGCACAATGTAATGTGGTACGGCCCAGGGGCAGAATCATGCATAGATAATGAACACACGGACGCAGATAGATAGTGGAAGTGGGTACGGGCATGTGCGCTCGACTCCTTTTTATTACCAGGGTCACATATCCAGTGACGCCTGTGCTGAATGCATCTGGGGTGATTGTTACCCAGCCCTCAGGGAATGGTTGCTGCTAGCATCAACTACAACAGTAATCATTGGATCACACACAGAGATTCAATAATAAAAGGGTCAATAGTTTGTGCTGCAGTAAGGTAGGGACACTAGATGTGAAATAATACAGAAAAGATTCTATCGTAAAAGAACCATAACTTGTGGTATACTGAGATACAGGCAGTAGATCTGAAATAATACACAAAAAGAGGTCCATCAGGTCTAGTGCACTCAGATAGCCACATCAAAAGCATTCAGCATGTGCACAGCCAGCGGTGATGCGTGCTGCGGGCGGGCTGTACTAGGAGCAATGTCTGATGCCTAGAGGACTGCCTCATCTGCAATAGTGACTCGATCTGAATTGTAAACACTGCTGTCTGCAGTGTAGGCCAGAGAGCATTCAGCAAGGGCCCACAGCCACGTGGCGTTGACTTGAGCTGCCCTGTTTGTCATACGCGAAGCAACAAAAAACGTGTGCGGACCCTGCGATGATGCGTATACGTGGCGCGGACAGAGTGCACTGGAGCAATGTCTTTTGCCTACAGGACTGCGTCATGTACAATATGGACTCGATCAGAATTGTGAACACTGCTATCTGAAGTGTAAATTGAAGGCAGTAGTCAGCACAGTCATCCATGAATACTTTTTCTCACTTCCTCTTCACAAAATACAACAACATAAATTACAAAAAACTCTGCAATAAATAAATCAAAACAATTTGAATGGCGATCTCTTCTGTCCACTGTGTAGACTGTTATTCAGTGTTCTTTACCACTACCAAGAAGAATTTGGTCATTGTACTAGACCTATAAGTCATCTGAAAAAAGTTCTTCAAGCAAGTATACTAAAAGGATATTGTGTATATTTCAATAGACGTTGTAGTTAGTTGCCTACTAGATTCTGTAATTAAACAATCACCACTCGATCTGAATTGTGAGCCCTGCTGACCGCAGTGTAGGCAAGAGGCAGTGGTCATTAACGGCGCACAGCCACGTGCCGTTGGATTCGAAAGCACGGATTTGTTTGCACCTGATCGGAGGGGGTACACACAAATCATCACAGACTTTAACTTCTGAAATCCTCAATCACAGAATCAAGACCCCGTTTCACTTTTCCGACCTGCTGTACCGCGGAGTACTCCACCGACTGCAGTTAGCCAAGCCCAATAATCATGTGCAGCAGTTAGCTACGGAAGCACAGAGTCTCATGCACCTCAACGGAGGGAGTTGTGTGAAAAACAAGCAGCAGGTAATATCGGACATCGTCCATTTTGGGATCAAGACACCGTTCCACTGTTGGGACCTAGAATTGGTTACACCTGGTCGAAGGGAGTACCTTCATCTCCACTCTCAGATGCAGTTCTGATATCGTACATTGTGGGATCAAGACCCCCTTTCACTGTTCGGACCTGCTGTACCGCGGTGTACTCCCGCAACTGTAGTCAGCCAACCCAATAATCATTTGCACCAATTACCTACGGAAGCACAGTCTGATGCACCTCCACGGAGGGAGTTCTGTAAAAAACAACCAGCGGCAGGTAATATCGGACATACCCCTACGCTAGCCTTGCGTACGCCGAGCCAGCCCACTATGCTAAAGATTTTGGGGGGGAGGGGGCACGTACACGCTATGTTTTCGTAATCTTCCCTACTGACTGTACTATCATGGTTGCGTCCACTGTCCACTTCACTCAATAGACCATCAGTGTATGTTAAACATGTACATGTCTGTGCTCTGCATACTCAAGACTGTCCGGCACATCCCCTCAACACTTTGCATTGTATACTTTTATAATCGAGAATCACTTGCCACCTTCGCACATACTTTGCTCCCATCTCACCCCGCATTCTGCATTGTGTGGCAGAGGTGCTATGTTTGGTTTGTGTACATGGCTAGCCACGGTTCCCACAGTACGTAGTGTCGTTGTGTCTGCTAGGTGTACATGTTGTTTGTCATGTTGTATGTGATTATATAAGGTAGCGGGTTTATTTACGAGCAGTGGTTTCTCCCATTTACATATCGCTGTGTTAAAGAGAATACAGAACTTTCTCACAGGTAAAAAGTGGGACCACAATGGCAGTCATTCATTACTATGCAAGAATGTCCAACTGCACGATGCTTCTAACCTGACTGCCCCCAATCTTGCGTGCTTTTTTAAAAGCACGCCAACTCCCACAATCAGACTAACATTCACACAGCTTTCTAACGGCAGTTATCTGCTTCTTAATAACATGGACTGCTACACAATGTGAGCTGGCATACCGTATGCCCTTACTGTTTCAAACCGGATAACTTCCTGTGGCAATCTCTATTCCCACCCACACAAAGTAACGTCCAAAGTTCAACTTGGCCTTCAATACCTACTTTGAAAACAGATTTTATTTAACAGAGCAAACTGAAAGAGCTATTGTTTCAAACAGAAGTGTCCCTCACTTCTCCAAAAGTAATTTATCGACTGCAAATAGCACAAACTTCAAGTAAAATACACTCCCTTCTAAATATGAACCTCCCATTACACTTTGTGAATTGTTACACAATTTTCAACACATCTGACATTTAAGCTCTGGCACACTTTTTTAACACTGTCTCTTCCGGCCTTGTCACAGGCTTTCAAACAGTTTTTGGTATAATACCAAACTTCATTCATTCGATCATCTCTGGAATAACAGGAACAGTGCTCATAATTCTCGCTCTGTTTGCGGCCATCCTACTATTATTTTAGCTTGTAAAAAATGGCTGCGCTCCCTGTGGTAACAAGCATGTCCGACAGAATACGCCTCTACGCGAAGCTACATCAATACCGTGAAAAAATGGAACAACTTTTCGGCTGCCTGCCTCTATCTATTATCGGAGCCAGCTCCAACATAACATTTATTTACACATATACAATCTGCGTGCAACCATCTTTTTATTGCAAAACTTACCCATTCGACTGGCGAATGGATCTATGCCTTGCCAACATCCCAACAAACGCTCCCGATAACCAGCAGCTAATGGAGTATCTTGAAAACCATGAGCTTGATTGTTCGGGCAGTGGAGCAATGGCGGATGCAACGCAAAAAGATATCCTGGCGGAATGGGATTTCTGCGCAGCCACGAAAGATCTGCTGCAACGTGCGACCTTTGACAACATTGCAGATTGCCTGCCAATTCAAATTGCCGCTCCAACATTCGAGGAATATTACTGTCCCTTCGAGAATATGAATTGGATCGCTTCGCTTTTCTCACACGATGGCAACAATCGCCTCTTGGAAAATTACGCATCTCAAGCCGCTGAAGAACTTCCGGACTGCAATCTCCAAGACTTCTAAGAAATTCACTTTATTCTTGGATTGATTTTTTCCAACTTTTTTGACTTTTTCCTATAAAATTTTTTAATACACTTCAATTAAACTATTTTCATATAATAACTTTCTACGTATGCTTAGGCATTTGAACTCTGTTTTCATTATTTCCCCTTACACACAGCGAGCGCCGGAGGCATAGGCAGAACTTGCTCCGTTCCACAGCATCGACCAGGGCCATCACAAAGCTCTGCAACAGCACTGCTGTGTTGTCCCGCCGCTCCGTGTCGCTGCAGGTGGACCTCGGACATTACTGTGGTGATGTGGCGAAGGCCTTAGGCCAGGTGACCACTGCAGTGGAACACTTGCAGTCAGGGACATTCAGTGGCAGCAACTTGGGAGGGGAGGATGACAGTGAGGCTGCATCCAGTGTGAGCAGCGTGTCGGTGCAGGAGACCTGCACCAGGAGGCGCAGTTTGCGCTGCTCCACAGCCACAGAGACACAGCGTGGTGAGGTGGAGGAGACACGCGATAGGAGGCTGGGTGTTCGTGGGAAGCGCCACTAGACATTCAGTCCTGCATCCCTGACCATGGTGGGGTAACCATGGGCCACTTTAATTTTGCATTTGCACTCCCGTGAAGCCAACGGTCATGTTTTTGCCCACAATGTGTGGGGGAATTCTAATTTGCATGTCAGTGTAACATTACCTACATTAGTGCTAATGTGAAGTAAACAGTAGCACTACTAATGATATCGTCATGGCTCATTCTTACCTGGCTCTGAAATGATGTTGTGTGATGTATGTCCGCCTCCTTTGACCTTCAGCTGTGTTTGGAACGTGTGACTGTCGGTGTTGTGCGGGTGGTTGATCATCCCGATAGTTGTCATTTCTGTCCACCTCTATGGGTATCCCCCTTCTGGTTGCAATGTTGTGCAGCATGGCACATACTGCTACAATCCTACAGCAGGTGTCTGGTTTATATTGCAAAGCACCACCAGTCTTATGTAAGATCCGGAAGCGACTCTTCAGGATCCCGAATGTCCTCTCAATCACATTTCTGGTGCTTATGTGGGCCGCGTTGTAGCGTTGCTCCTGTGGTGTTGCTGGATTGATGTAGGGGGTGAGGATATATTCCCGCAGGGCGTATGCACTGTCACCTACAGGATGGAAGCAAAGGCTTAGCGTCAGTCATGATGATACATGTGTGATACAGATGTTATGAATAGGTATGTTTACGTACCAAGCAGAAGGCCCTCTCCGAATTCTCCATTGAGCAGACGCCTGTGGATGCCACTGTGTCTGAATATATAGGAGTCGTGTGTGCTCCCTGGAAATTGTGCCACTATGTCCGTGATGATGTGCTTGGCATCGCACACGACCTGCACGTTGATGGAGTGATAGTTACGGAAGATGTACTCATTGGCTGAGGGTGGACAGATGGGGACATGCGTGCAGTCAATGCATCCTATGACATGGGGGAATTGGGCCACCTGGTAGAATTCCTGTTTGGTGTGGTCCAACTGCTGTGGGGTTGTGGGGAAGCTGATGTGGGTATGTATCATTGTCAGCATGCCATCAATGAATTTACGGAAGAAGCGTGACAGTGCGCTTTGTGATACGCCTCCCGCTACCGCTATGACCCCCTGGAAACTTCCAGACGCCAGTAGGTGCAGGCTGCATAGGACCTGGACGTGCGCAGGAATGGCATTGGTCCGACATGTCTGGTGCTGCAGTAGTGGTTCCAGGTCAGCAATTAGGCGCATTATCATTGCATGATTGAGACGGTACTTGTCGTATACCTCATCCTCATTTTGGCCAAGCAATGTAATGCGCACTCTGAATACTCTCTCCTGGATCCTTCTCCTGCGCTGTGCTGCAGCATTTATTCTCATCCTCCTTGCAAGCGCGTAGAGGGCTGCCATTTTGTGAAAGGAAACAGGGTCTCCAGGCCCAATTTGTATGGCTTTCTGATTGATTGCATCGGTGGAACACTTGTGAGTTTTTCTGGGTTTATTTTTTTTTTCCTGCAACTTTACCTCCTGGTTCTGATTCCCCTTAATCTGCTCATGCTAAATAGCGATTTCTGGGATTTTCGGTATTTGCGACTTTTGATGCATTCATTAGCGATTCTTTATTTGCGATTAGCTAATGCCGGGCGCTATTTGTAATTTCGGTTTTTCCGATTCTTTATCTTGCGATTCTTTATTTTAACTGGGAGGTTTTTTGCGATTCTTTGTTTTTTCGCTATTGGTGTTGATGCATTGGGATTCGTTGTTTGCCACTCGCTAACGGGAGATTTTATTGATTCGGTATTTTTGCGAGGTGATTTTTGCTTGATGCATGTGCTAGAATGCCTTTTATTTATGTGTTATGAAAACCTGCAAGACCGTTGCAGGTTATCAAAACAAAAAGGCATTGTCATTTACAATGTCAATAGCTCAAACTCTCGCAAATTCGAGACCTATGCATTGCAGATGCTTGTTTCAAATATGTTTTGAGGGAGGAAGAAATTCGGAACCCTCCTTACATAAGTCGAGCTTGCTCGGGACACGTGACCCACACGCGTTTCAAAGATCCCTAAAATCCACTGGCAAACAAGGACGTTCGCTGAAATGTTGTGAAGTGGGTGAAGGCTAAAGCATTGCAGCTGCGCGCAGCAGCCACCAACCTGTGCAGGAGGACGGCGCCAACACACAACCACCATTCACCTTAGCTCCCAGACGAGTTCATGAGCTGTGGCTCTCTTTCTATACCCTGGAAGTGGAAAGCCCCGGCCAGTGGAGGTCCGTGTGAGTTCACAGATGCCACGGAAAGGAGACCAGACAAGCGGAGGAGGATGACAGAAGCCGAAGGAAAGAGCGTGGGAGGAAGTGAAGGGGGAGGTAAAGAATAAGAAGAGCTGAGAGGAAAGAGCGCAAGGATGGCTGTGGAAAGAACTCTTGGTGTATCACTTTTTTCGCCACAAATTGCCAAGCAATTGTTTGCAAGAGTTTGGGAACTCCTAACGTGGCCTTCTTTTCTTTTGGGTCCCATAACTGTTTTTGGTTCTAAACTGATCTTTTCTGTTGTCGTAGATCCACCACATGCTCACCTTATGTTCCCAGGCAGCCTCCTCTATGGGGAACAATGTATGTGCCTTTTGATCCCTCGGCTTTCTGCAGATCAAGCACGGGTGTGTGTGGTCCTGTTGGCAGACCAGCTTCAGCTTCTCCTGGTGTTTGGGGCACAGATGCTGCTCTGCGACCAACCCGAACCTTTCTACGATGTTTCTCAGCGACATGTTGGGTGCAGGTTGACTCCTCGTGATGCTGTCCGGCACCAGGGGGCATGAGTGGTCCAGAGCACCGAGTGATGCACGAGCGGCAGACGTTGTCTCACAGTCACTAATACACCGGCTGTTCTGACGATCCGTGGAGCCCTTGTGGAGGGAGCAATAAAGCTGAAACAAAAGGTTGTTGTGCAGTCTTGTGGTTAGAACATAAAACGCCATGACAGACGACTTCTCTAGGTACAACCCATTGTGCAGCGTTAACGGCTCTCCACAGTTTTCCCCACCTCCAGCTTCCACATGGCTGTCGGATTGTGCACACTAAGAAGGCAGGCAGCAGTGCTGAAAAAGAACACATAGAAAAGAACCCAGAGCCAGCATGGGCTTGGAGCACGCCACATGCAAAAGAAATACCGAGTGGGAAGGAGGGCTTTTAATGCGAAGCGGGAGGGGGGAAGAAGAAGAGCTTGAAAGTGCATGCTGCAGCGACGTGCAAAACAAAAGACTGAAAGAAATACTGAGTCCGGGGGGAGGGCTCTTAATGCAAAGCAGAAGGGGGGAAGAAAAAGGGCTTGAAGGAGCACACTACGGCGTGCAAATCAAACAAAACAAGCTCTTTCAGCCCGGCGTAGGGGTGGAGAAAACAAACAAACAATAAACAGCGCGGTGCTCATGATAAGCGCAGTCCTGAATATGTATGATAAACAATGCGCCACTCGGGACAAGCTCTGTGCTCATTATGTATGGAAGTAAGTATGTAAAAGAAAGTTCCCCTCAAACACACATAATAAAGGAAAAGCGGACGAAAACAGTAGTTAGGCGCTGCTGCTTCCGGACTAAAGGGAATTCAGTATTGGACCAACAGCCAGTAAAAAGCCAGCTAACAGGAGCTATGCCAACGTTAAACAAATGGCAAGCGGAAGGAGAAATTACCAGGCAATAGGCGGAGTTTCACCTAACATACAAATTACTTGATGTCTCGGAGAGACAGCGAATGCGCTGCCTAGGCGAGACCTAAAAAGGTGACAGGGGTAATCGTGGGAATTATTGCCCCATTAGTCAGATTGATAACCAAAAGGTGTTTTGCCATTAAGTTTTAGAAAAATTGCAATACTGAATTAGTGAAGCTCATATATTATCCCCCTTACAAGCAGGCTTTTGATCCAGGGGTAACACAGTCGACCAGATAATTCTGTTTACTTTAATTTGCTGGAAATAGCTCCAGCTAACGAGAGATCATTTATACATGGCATTCGTAGATCTCAAAACGGCATTTGATTTGGTTCCAAGGGAACATTTGTGGTCCATTAGGGCGAATGGGCATGAGTCCTGTTCTGCTAACTCTTATGGTAAGATTGCACAAGGCCAATTATGCCCAAATGAGCTGGGGATCTCGAGGCTTGCTAACTGACGATATACCAATTGAGAGAGGAGTACGCTAGGGGCGCTTGCTGGCCCCTACTTTATTTTCCCTTTATATTAATGATGTGGTATATTTTTTGAATTACTACACCCATCATTCTCCAAGACTGAATGGTACACCTATACCGCCTCTTTTGTTAGCTGATGACACTCTTAATTTCTCGCACCCCTAAGGTGTTACAACATCAGTGTAACCGTAGTACTAGCCAAGGATTCAGAAGGTCTGGATTGTCACCTGGGGGCTAGGACTCAATCTCCCACATTGCACCTATGCAGTCCAGGAACATACAGGAGTAGGTTGTCAATTGGAGTAGTCCTCTCTTTGGGCTGGTGCAGGTGGCTTCTTCCAGCACGTTTGTACCTGTTGCTGCTCAGGGGGTCCACTCTTTATCCCTCAAGACAAGAACAGTCCTTTCTTGTGTGGAGGCTTGAGAGTACAGCAGATGAAGCCCTTGTAAGGGCAAGCCTTCTGTGGTGCAGTCCAAGGGTCCAGCAGTGCAGTCCTTCTCCAGATGTTTCAGGCAGGGATCTGAGGGGCTCCTGCAGATCTCCCATATTTATTTCCCATTCTGGGATGGCAAGGGGGGGGAGCAGCCCAACCAACGGAGTTCAAGTTGCCACTCTCTGCTATGATGACTTCCTGGGAAGTGTGCCATATTTTGCCTCAGAATGCACTATTCTCCAAAAACCAAAATGGAGATTCTCTCCTGGGATAGTATGTCCGGCTAACCCAATCCACAGGCGTGGCTAACTTGTCCCTACACTCCCCTTCCAGCCCCTCTCCCAATCGAATTAGGGGGCTCCCTTCTGACTGGGGATCAAGGAAGTGGGGGCTGGCATGGGTCTTGTGACATCTGTTCTACCTCTGAATTTCAGTTTATCTCCCCAGGCCCCTTCCTGTCCCCCGGCTTCTCCAGGAAGCAAACCTCCTCCCACCAAATGGCTGCAGTGTCCCAACCCTTGACCTCTTCACATCTACTCAGAGAGCAGCTTGGCTCAGGCTAACAGAATCTGGACAATCAAAACAGGCTGTACAGGGCTGTTTTAGGTAATATCAGGGTAGTAAGTTCTAAAACTGCTTTCCTATAATAGTTATAATAAATCCAACTTTGGCAAGCTGTTCGATATATTATAGCTATTATTTTGATACTTTGAATTATGTTGTTAGCTAACTCCAATCAAAGTTTAGACTTTATTACGGTTTAATAAAGCCTTCCCATGTTAACCTACGGTGCTAGCAGCACCACAATGGGGAAAACAACTTTGCCTGTTTTCCCCCACTAGGGCGCATAAAACATATTTTAGAATGTCCCTGATTTTTAAAATTACAGGCATCCTATCCTTGGAGCACCTAGGGCAACCTTAGAGGTGATCAATTTGTTATAAAAAGGTAGCTTTGGGCTTTGGAATACTTTTAATTTCAAAGTCAAATTTGGACACAGTTTGTTTTCAAAACTAGGCTGCAAGGCAGATCTGGCATTAAAATGAAACCAGACACTACAACAGTGCACACTTAACTGCATTAGGTTCACTGGAGTCTCTAAACCTACATGTCCTACCATTAACTAGGGACTTATAGGTAGGTTGCCCTAGCCAATTATAATTCCAAGTCAAATATATCTTTTTTTAGCAACAGCAATAAAAGTATTACAATAAATAACTAAAAAGATATTTAAAATACATAATTTAAAAACATCTAATTAAAACAGCAGGGGTCACAGTTAATAAAGGTTTTGCCTTTTCCTATTTACATTTAAGCAGCAAGACACAATTAAGAGATAACAATAGCAGCTCTTCTCTTTGCCCAAATTTGTCTCTGGAATTTCACAACTGCACAAGCATATAATGTGCAGGGGTCAGCGCTTAAGTATAAATCATACAAATACATCATATCAAAGCAAATTAAAAACAGGAGTCACGGTTAGCAGCATGCAAAATAAAAGTTTAGCATTTTCCTAGGGCAGCAAGGCACAATTAAGAGGTAGCAATAGCAGTTCTTCTTTTTGCCCGCATTCGTCCCAAGAAGTTTGCATCTGCAAAGCATATAACGGACAGGGGTCAGCTCTTAAAATCCTTAAGGCTATACAATGACTTAAGTTGCCCAGTTGTCTGCAGGCTGGTGCAATCAATGTGGAACCGAACTCTGCATAAGTAGGGCACACAAAAAGGACATGAGTACAGATTCAATTTGGCCCTCGCAGAAGGGAAAAGCCACAGAAGCTGAACCCACCTATCTTGCTGTAAATTACTTCAGTGGGAGTGTTCCTACTCTAAACTAGGTAGGTTGTCTTAGCCAATTATAATTACACCAATTACCATATACCATTTAGAGACAGAGCACTGGCCCTGCTTAGCAGAGCTCAGGGCACTTTCTGAGCCAATAATCACCAGTATCAGTCAAAAAATGGGGGTGATCAGTGCAAAAAGAATTACATTACTAAAACTCTACAGTCTGAGCAAGATTACATAGAAGTGAGTATTGCCCTTGAAAGAGCGGGCTACAGATTTATCAATGAAACATTAGAGATTACTTTGAAATTCAATTGCTTTCTGAGGTGAACTAGTGGAAGAGGCCAAAGGGAAAGTATAGAAGTTTGCTCTTTATCCACACATAGTTTAGAAGTGAAACCTTTTTCAAAGGTCAAGATGGAGCATGAGTGCTTGCTGACTATGAGGCCATCAAACATCCTTGAAATGGTGAAGGCTGCAACAATGTATCGGTGAATATACCTGAGATGCAGAGAAGATGGCCCGAGTATGTGAAACAAAAAAATTGTCTATGACAACACCGCATTGCCAAAAAGGTTGGTCCACAGCATTTATGTGAACCCGCCCGGCAATGGGAGGGACAATAAAATGTTGGAGCATGAGCATGCTGCACTCCTTGGGAGAAGTCAGGCAGAGGCTGCTATGAGTGGCTGGCGAAAACCACTTGAGGAGATCGTCAGGGACAAAAAGTGAGAAAAGCTGCACTTAACAAAGGTAGAAACCGACACTTTACTAAAATGTTGGAGGTCAAATATTAGTGATACAGTCAAATGTACTGAACAGTAACAGCCATGCTTTATAAACTAAAATAAATATTTTAAATACTTAACTTTGCGGCAAGCAGCAAAAAAGAGAACTTACTGCTCTTAGCTCAAGTGTTTATTGCACAAGTTACATTACTCAGGATTGATTAGTGTATGTTCTTATATGATTGGTCAATAAAGTAGGCTTTAGTGTTTTGTTCCATTTTCATTGTTATTCTTGGCTGCTGTTAAAATCAATGAAAGATGTGAAATATAACAGAGGCCAGGAGTCTTCCCATAAAATACCGCCCAATTTTTCATATGTTGAGATTCTAAAAGACCAGAAGTTAGTACTTTGAAAAGAGTTTATTTAAAAAAGGGTTTTTTTCTTTTTAGGTCTTCCCTGGCAGACAACTTTCAGCTGCCTGTAGGCGAAATCCACTTGTGGACCATACTCAAATATTCCAGTGGCATAGAGCATGCCCATTGCATACCATTGGGTGGATTTATTGTTGCTCTCATTTGCTTGTTTCTTATTTGATGGCTTGCTTGTCTTTTCTTGTCCTTCCACTGAAGCATATCCCCTTTATCATCCTTTTCAGTGGCTAACTTGTAATCGTTCACTGCTGAAATGTTGGGAACTACATTATTCTTTTTTCATTTAACACTCCATGAAAGTCCATGTGTTTTCTTGCTCTTTCTCTCGTGCGATACACCCTCCCCCACACTGTGTTGCTTCACCTCCCTAGCAGCTTGTCAGTAAAAGCAAAGCAACGCATATTTTTCCAGGATATAACTAAAGAGCAAACTTTAAGAGTTGGTTTTGTTTTATCTTCTGCATTCCAAAGGTTTTTATGGAATTGGGGAGGGGCCAGCCGCTGCCCTTACTCAGCTGGCAATTAAGGCAGAAGGTGCAATTAGCATGACTGTAAATGAGACGTATCTCTAAGAGGCCCATCAAAATGCTTCCTGGCTACTGCAGGAGACCAAATGAATGGAGAATATTTCAGTTTAGAGTCCTTTGGAAAGTAAATCAGGCCTTAACAGGCGTTTTCTTTTAAGTTTCTTTATTCTTTTTTTAAATCTGTTTCCGGAGTGAAAAGTATTTGAAAAATATACCATGTCATTTATAAAGATTGAAAATATTGATTTTAATGTACATTCTGAGATTCCTTAATGAACTATGTATTTGCTTTTCCTCCAGCATTTCATTTTTGTTCTTTTTCTTTTTGTAAACAATTCTTTAAACCAAGCTTTGGCATAGTCAATAGCACCGGTGCACAGAAATGTTACTGGGGGGGAGGCACACAGGCACACATATTCCTACCTAATTCACACCCATACATTCACACATGCACACATTCACAAGTGTTGGAGGCTGGTTTAGTATATGGTTCACACTCTCAGGAGTGATGAACCTTGCACTAATCCAGGCAACCCTTGTGGTGGTCTATGATAACCATAGAAAGCTCTCAAAGTGGTAGCTGTAGAGAGAAGCCTTTAGGCTTATCTTGAATGAGTGTAAAGCAGCTTATTTTACCACATTTAATCAAAAGTAAATGAAAAAGAACCACACAGTGTTTTATAAAAAATAAGGCTATTTATTACAAAACAATCATTAACACATTAGTATATCTCCTACCCAACAATATCAAAAATACATCAAAATAATCAGGTTAGAAGTGCAAATATACACTGGTCTCTAGGGGGAGACCAGAGCATATACTAAGAAAGTGATATGCGAACTGCAAAGAAGAACAGGACTTGGACTAAAAGACTCAGAGGAGCTGGGGACACAAGGAACCACCCAAGGTAAGTACCCAGGAACCCCACTGAGGCTGTGTACAGAGTGGATACACTGGTGTGTGCCCAATAAAAAAGTTAATTGAGAAGTTGCGGTTGCAGTTTTAAAGAACAAGCATTTGCAATGCAATAGGCCTGGCATTTACTAGAGTTTAAGCTATTGTCATTTACAATGGCAATAGCTCAAATTCTTGTAAATGCAAGGCCTATTTTACTTCAAAGAAGCAGCCGCCATTGTCCGGGCTGCTTGAAAGTGATATCACGCATGGCACACTGAATGTAAGGAAAGCACGTCGTGCCTGCAGTAGGAGAAATTCATTAAAGAAAGTAGTCCTTACAGACTAAATAAGACATACCGTGTCGCAACAGAAGTAAAAGGGTCAGTCGCCATGGGAGGTTACAAATGAAGATAAGGCAGTACTAAGGAGGGACTAACAAGCCTAATAACGAATCAGAAGCCAGCATTTACAAAGGACAATGACACAAGCCAATGAAAAATATAGGCGGCGAGTGGGCGTGACTTCAAGTATATACACCAATACAGCCTGCCTCGCAGAGCAGCGCATGCGCTGCCCAGGCTCAACCTAAAAAGGACCCTTCCCAGAGGACGCAGAAGATGGAAGGTTGGAGATCCACCCCACCCGTGGATGCTCCAGGAACCAAGTTACCTGCACCAGGGAACCCGGGTGCATAGGGGTGACATGACTTCGGAACCTGCCGTAGATGACAATGGAAAATTTAGTAGAAGATGCATCTGGAGAAGACTGTGAAGGAGTCTTGAAGAGGAGAAACTGCAAGCAGAGGAGACAGGGTCTATGCCACTTAAAGGTAACCAGGAGACACGGAAGCACAATGCCCACTGATTTCAGGAGGTCAGAAGTGAAGACGGTGAACTTGTCACTGCAACAGCGAGGACCAGGCAGTGCTGAGGAAGACCAGGAGCCATGCACGATCTGTCCCATGTCGGTGTCTAGGTGTTCGGTGTCCAGTGACTGGTGTCCGGCAAAGCACCAACAAGCCTTGGTAGCCGCAAATGGTGTGGAAAGCAAAAAGATGTAAACGTTGGGACCAGCAAGGTCCAAGGGACTCACCAATTGCAGGAGAGTGAGAACAGGCCCTGAGCAAGCAGGGGAGCTCAGTGAAGCAAAGGAAGACCCTCGAGAGGACCCATAGGCTGAAGGCACAGGAGTTTCTAGAGGACCTTTGGCAGCTCACCAAAGATGGAGGACTGCGGTGCAGAGGATGCAATGAGGATGCTGATCTTCAAGGGTTGAGGTGCTAGAGACTGATGCTGCTTGTAGCCTAAAGATCTCTGGAGTGGAGCGCCAACAAGCTTTGGCAACAGCAACTCAACATGGTGTACAGGGATTTGGTCTCAGAGGCTCCAACAAGGGATATTGTCCTCAAAATTGCTGAGAAGCGCCTGCAGCAATACTAGTAACATGTTGTTCGGGTGCTCAGTCAATCAATCAAGCACTGCCTGCTAGGAGTCCTGTCGACACCGCGAAAGGGGACAAGGATCAGACATAAATTTTCGTCCCTGGGCCTAGTTCTTGCCAAACAATGCAAAGCTATTCATTGGACACGCATCGTCCCCCCAGAGGTGGAAGGCAGATATGCGAGAGTGGGGAGTGGCGGAGGAATGTCATTTACGTGCATTGTGAAGAGACTAGAATGCAGAGCGCGATCTGGAAGAATGGGGGCACATGCTAGAAGAACTGCGGTCACCAGGAGACCACAACACGAGAGGAGGGGGTGCAACACAGCAGTCTACCCACACACCAGATCCACCACACTCAGCACCTGCCAACACACTTGGCTCCCCTGCGTAACGTTGAACCATAATAGATAGCAGCAAGCATTGTCCCCCTTGGCATTTGACGGATATTCATAGAGGACTGGGTTTGCACTGCCTACTCTCAATGATCTTTAATAAGTTGCTGGCAGACCCTGAAAGGCTGTTATCAGGAGTACAGGAGGTCCCCCACGGAGCCCCCCAGTACATGGGATCATACTTCCAGCACTACAATCGGTGTTGGGGTATGATTCCAACATGTTTGATACCAAACATGACCAAGTTCGGTGCTGCCAGTATATAGTTAGATATCTTGTAATGACTGATGTCCACTACATACCTAACAAGCATTGGCATAGCCAATAGGTCTTTCCTTTGAGACCTTATAAGTGTTTAGCCATGCAACAGTTGATGTTGTTGCATGCATGGGTGTGAGTGTTTATGTGTGCCTCTGTGGCCCCCACTCCCCTCCCTGGTAAAATTACCAGCAGCCACTGCATAACAGTAACATATGTTATTTGAAGAGCTTAGAAAATGCAAAAGAGGAGTATGGAGGAGCGCTATATCAAATATGTTATGATGATTAATCCTGGAAACATGCCCTGTCTTTCGTTCAAACCCGGAGTATGACAAGGGCGCTTTCCCTAGTTGTATTGACACAGTGAAGCTTGGCACGCTGATCAGTCCCACATCCTGCCTCATCGGACTGCCCTTGTCAGCAGAGCCCACCTGAAACCTCCACTTCCACTTGTGATTAAAGGGGAGAGTTTAGTGTTCCCACGTCTTTCCTGTGTCCTTGAAGTGTGCTTTTGTCGGACCATGGCCTCACCGACAAATGCATTTCCTTCCAACTCCCGCCACGACAATGGGTCCCTCGGGCCGCGCGCTTCATACCTACGACCACAAAGCACATACTTTGTGTGTGAGGTAACCTGCTGCCGTCAGTGGTTTACCACACTTCCTGCTCCATCATTTGTCCAGCGTGTGGGGCCGCCATATTTAAAATCCTTGCTTTGGAATCGCCTCACACAAAACCAACGGGGCCACCACTGACAGAGGCCCCCCTTCATTCTCATGCACAGAGCATCGTCTTTGGGCCTCCTGAGAGCGCCCCGTGAAAAGGGCTTTGTTTCATGTGAAACAAGATGGATGTCTTAAAGTTGGCCAAGGGCGCAGGCGCCTCCGATACACTCCCCTGGAACCTATTCTCGTGTTTATCAAAAGAGTCTGTATTCCCATGAGACCCAAATGATGTATGTACTGAGATTCATATCGCAGTACTGCTGGTTCCTTTAAACAGGCCACTGAAATTATGCGGCAGAAGAGGACCAAATTATGCAGATGGGTTTGCTAGATTATGTGGCAAGAAAAGGTCAATTATGCAGTTTAATCCGACACAGTTTGGGATATAATTTAATTATGTTGTCATTTTTACACGTTAATACTGTTTGAGTAAAGAGATCACTTCATTGGCACCAGTTTAACAGCCAAATACAGCAATAACAAACTGAAAGGCGACCAGTCAACCTCAACGAAGGGTCTTCCACTGCTTTAACTTTTGATCTGTTTGAGTTAGAAATATATTTCTCTTTAAATCTGCAGATTATGCAGAAGATGATTAAGTATGTGGCAAATGTGGCAAACCCATAATTATGCAGGAAATGCCAAAGTCGCAGAATAACATAACTTAAATGTTCTCTACTTTAAATAACAAATGTTAGTATTAGCCAATGTGTGGCGTTCAACTTACCAACCTTGGAAGAATAATAGGCTGAGTGTGCCTTGCTGGAAGCCCTACTCTTGACTTCCCTAATCACTGAATTTGTCGGTGATAAGTGTTCATCTCAGCCATAATGCTGGCTCACATATACAGCACAAATCGAGCGTTTAAGTAAAGGAGCACTGTACAAAAAAAAATGGTCCATGCCGTGTAAAGGTGTGTGTGTGGGGGTGCTGGGGAGGGGGATTGTGACAAGCTGGTGAGAAAGCGGGACGGGCTCTCTTCTCGATCAGCCACACGGCCAATGGAGCAGGCCTGGATTCACTGGTTCCTTATCAATGGCTGACAATTTGTTTCTTGTGACTGTAACACCACGTCCTAAACTCTGAAAACAAACACAAAAAAGGTCAACTACTTATCAGCTGAGAGGTATCATTTTAGATTAATCCAATCTGCCTGTGATGACTTTACTGAAAAATATTATTTTCATCACAGCCGTGACCCATAGCATTAAGAGAGTCCTTAACCAATAGAAATCGCTAAGAAGATATTCATGTCAATGCAAATAATAGACCCACCATGAATATGTGAAATGCTAATGTGAAGACGAGTGGTGCGTGCGTGCGCGCCACAGTGAGCGATCTGTTTTCAATTTTCACGCCCGTGTCTGGGCACGACAATTGAAAACAGATATGGCCTGTGCGGGTAACCGCAAGCAATAGGCCGTGGGCGGAGCAAAGGCGGGACATGCACCCGCCTTTGCCCAATTGCGTGCTGTCTTTATTTGAAAGACGCACGCAAAGCCCATTAGCTTGTGAGGAAGAAAAAAAACACACGCACAAGTGTGTGGTGAGCTTGGGGAGCTTTCTGAAGCCCCTTACTAAAAGTCGAGCAAGTAGCGCATGCGCGCTGCTCTAGGCTCGACCTAAAAATGGATGACCGTACTTACAAAGCCTGGAGAATCGACTCCAGGGTTTGTAGGTGTGTCCTGCTCATGCAGGGTCACCCTCACACTTATAACCAAGCACCCTGCTGTCAGACCTGAAGAGCCTGCCATAGGGGGTGACGTAGGTTTTAAATGCAGTGACCTCAGATATAAGGATGTATATCAGTTTTGAGGGGTGCAAGCACCAAATCACACAGGCTGCAAAGGCAGGCCTGTAGTCACAGTTTAAGTGGACTCCCATGGGTGGCATAATACATGTTGCAGCCAATGGGAGACCCCTGGTGTACCTATGACCAAAGGACCTTAGTACCATATACTAGGGACTGATTAGGGTAAACCAGTAGCCAGTTGTGGAGGTACCCAAAGTACTTACCAGAGCAAATTTAGGGAAGAGAGCACAGATGCTGGGTTCCTGATTAACAGGAGGTCAGCAAACCAAGTCAAAAACATACTGACACCAGGCAGAAAATGGGAGTAACCATGAAAGCAGATCCTACTTTCCTACAACAACCCTCACTAACAAATACACATACATACATGCACAAAACATAAAAAAACACATTAAACTTACCTTCAGTCAATCAATCAATCAAACATTTGTAGAGCGTCCTACTCGCCCGTGACGGTCTCAAGGCGCTGGGGGGGGGGGGGGGGGGATTGAGCTGCTACTATTCGAACAACCAGGTCTTGAGGAGTCACCTTAACTGTAACTCTCCAAGAGGGAAGCCTTTGAGATCCCCGGAGGACTACCGCCTTTCCGTATTGGCTGACCTTAGGACAGCCAATGAGGGAAAGAAGCAATCCCAACCATGTCACATGGGGTCAGTGAGACTGCAGACCCTACCCCATTCTGCGACGAGGTGTCACTGATTGACACTCAGCCTTGGGCATTTCAGGGCTTAAAACTGAAGTGACCAGGTCCAAGACAATCAGTGACGCACTTTTGCCAGGCTGAGGAGCTCACCCCCAGAGGGCTGTGAAATCTTCAGCCTAGCAAAATTCTGCTCCGGCAGCAGGGGGCCTGTGCATGTCTAGCTCCTGGCTACCTGGCCTGAACAAGAAGAGTGTCTGTCATGCTGACCTTTGTTCAGCCTGAGAGACACTCTTCTTGCCTGGAAAATGGTAGGAGCGTAGCCCCCCAGCCCATAAGGACCGGCCGCTGCTGGTCAATAGCTTGGAATTTTCACTGTAAAGGTGGGACCTATGTGCTTTGCCAATGCTTGTTTAACATGACAAGTCTGTCTCGGTTTGTCCTAAAAATAATTTAGGAATAGATTTGACACATCTAAAACACTTTGTGAGTCATTTTTGCTTGTATTTGCTATTATGTGTTCTTGCTTCTAATGGGACAAATGCTGCATTTAGCAGATTGTTTCAGTTTTTCTCATACTAGCCTTAACCTAAAAATACTGACCAGGGGACAGTATTACGATTGTTTTTTCCGTTCTTCTATGCCCCTACATGGCATAAATTTTATTATTGTCACCTTATATGTCCCTTAGTGATTATCATCAGATAGTACAGCTCAGCAACAGTGAGCAAGATTTGCCTCTTTTTTGTTTCCGAGTCAGGCTGTCTGAAAAGAAAGCACTTACTCAGAGAAATCTTTGGTTAAACAAATGTATGCCCTGCAGCTGCATAAAACAGGCGATTAGCTCTGCGCTAGCAATGCCTTTTGTGATATGCCACTAATAGAGGTGTGCTAGCTACTTAAGGTTTGAGTTAGGGGAATGGTTCTGGCTCAGTTCAGGGTCCTCTGGGTCTCTCAAGCTCAAAACAAGCCTAACTTTCATGTGGTGTCCAGGGCCGGACTAGGAACTGAACTCGGACCTGGCAAACTGCTTGGCCGGCCCCTAGGAGGACCGGGGGTGGCGGTTGTGTGAACAAGCTGTTTGCTAGGGCTGGTTTCGGCCGATTTTGTTACCAGGGGCTGATATGGTCGGCCCCCGGTAACAAAATCGGCCTCCCAGGGATCCAAAACCAGCCCCCACCCTGGCGGCCCACCGTGAAAATGCCCGGTGCCCGCTACAGCCAGTCCGGCCCTGGTGGTGTCTGCCCTCACCCACGCTCTACCCTCTGACACTAAGAATTAACAAGCATTTACAATGCAATGGTCTCGGCATTGGTAAAGTTAGAGCTATTGGCATTGCTCATGACATTATTTTTGTTTATGTTTTTTTTTTTTTTAAAAACATGTAAAGAAACGCCATTGTCATGAGCAATGCCAATAGCTCTAACTTTAACAATGCCGAGACCGTTGCATTGTAAATGCTTGTTCACATTGTTTTCAGGAATTGTATAACGAAACTCTCCTTCCTAAAAAGTTTTTCGTGGTATCTGCCAGTCTTAAGAAACTTAATATTGAGGTATCAGAAATAATGAAATATGAATGAAGAACATATTGAAAGAGGAGGCGAGTCACCCGATGCCTTCACCCCGGGCCTTAATGTGATGCTCAGGCTGGACCAATAATGGTGGATCCATGTCAGATTTTCAGGGCAACCAACGAATCTCATGTAGATTCCCTTTATGTACATGTATCTCAGTGGGATGTACTGAAATTCTGGCGTGGGTCTAGCCTTGGCTGCACACAGGACATGGCCTGGAGTTTTCACTTGACGGAAGGTGGAGGGGATCTGTATAGAGATGGTTCTATAATGGCATCGCCCAGCCAGACTCATGGGCCCTCCTTACAAGAGGGGGGGGGGCAGGAGGGGGCGGAACTCCCATATGGAACTCCACTCCACCCCGTCATGAATGATCCGGTGTGTTAACACCATGTGTTCTCAGGTGTAGGAGCACTGACCCTATCTTATAGGCCGATATAAGCACCTGGTGAAATAATTTTAGGGTTCGGCTGCAACCGCAGCCAGGCCTGGACCTCCAGCCCTACCCGACCTCTCCATCTTTGGTGGCGGTAGTGTTGGTGTGAGAGGGTTTGGGGGGTCGGCAGGGGGATGTAATGCTTCCCCCTGACAGGACACTTCCTTCCTTATGCCTCTTCCTTCACCCCAGCACCTCACAGAAGGGAGAAGCCTGTGTTGCCAAATGGGAGTGTTAAACCTACAATGCGAGTCACGGAGTGCTTGTTTCTGTTCATTAAGAAGCCGTGTCACCCCTCCCAGCTACTTCGCGAATCGCTATTTTTCCGCAAAGTAAGTTGAAGAGCGCGGTGCAGCACTTCACGGACAGCACTGCGGAAACAGAACGGGTCAGGCGTGGGTGTGCAATTTTTCCATTTGCTTCTTTTTTTTAAGTTTTCCTGACTATTAGCTCTTCGCACAGAACGGCATAATGTGCGGTGACGGTCATAGTCGGCCTTTGCTCTCCGATAACACCCTGGGCGGGAAGAAATGTAGCACCCTGGGCGGGAAGAAATGTAGCGGCCTGGGCGGAAAGAAAATTGGCACCATGGCTGCAGCTGGTGAATAAAATAATTCACAGTTCAGTCACACATCAAAGCACTGACTGACTTCTGAGCACAAACTTCTCGGCACTTTCCCAAAATATCCCCGAGCGCCTTGAGACCCTCACGGGTGGGATTGAGTCACTCACAGCAGTAGCTTTGTCACGCTAGTGCCGAGTTGTTGCTGGTGCGAATGGCGCTGTTGATATGTGTGGGGGAGGGAGATAGGAGGGGCGGGAAGGGGTAGGTGGGTTGTAGGACGGCACCTGAGGCAAGTAAAAGGGAGTAAAATCAGTCTAGCCTGCATCATTGGTGTCAAGAGGGACACTGCTGTTAATTGCTGCGGTTGGCGGGGCGCACAGCGGGACAGGCCCTCTTCCCTCCCCCCCACCTCGATGTATCGGCGCAGTGGGAGCCTAGTAGAGCGAGGGTGCCGGCCTTCTCTTTTCACAAACCTACACAGCAGATCTCGGGGTTGCCCGCCGTGCTGCGCAGACTAAATTCGAACACCTGCTGGGGTGTTTCTGGTCACATTTTTTTTTTTTTTAAAGTTTGGATCAGACTTGGTCTAATAACTGTTATCGAGATTTACCTAAGTAAGGGACACCTCTCTCGGTTTCAACAGTCACGGGCACACTGTGCTCCATCAGTGTGGTCAGGATGATAACACGGACATTCCTCGAGCGAGAAACACCTCTGCATCACACGCCGCCCACGCGCCTCTGAGAAGCCGGACAAATTGTGTGTTTTGCACTTATGGGGTCTGGGAGATAAAACTACATGTACCAGAATGCAACCTGGGAACTAGAAACTACACCCTTAACACGATAGTGAACGTGGGTTCTGTTTCATTTTGCGCACTCTATAATGTGTTTACCTTGTTATTTTAGAAAGGCGATCTTTTTGTTGGGGTTAGAGGTGCCCGAGTTTTGGATGAAGAAGGGTGAACGGCCCCAAAGAGGAGACCGCCTTCTCGGAATTCCTTCTGACGGGCCGGTGTGAGGAGCTCGTACTTAGACGTGTTTAGATGCACGTTGGCACATCTTTTAGTTTTATCTTTAAAATGCACGTTTAGAGCCAGAATGGAAAGACGGCCAGACCTTGGGTGAGCTACTCACGACTGATACGGGCAGAATAGGTCTCCTCAGAACCTCGCATGGCAATGCTTCCGGGTTAAACTCTCCCATGTACCCACATACACTTTACTGTGGCGAGACGGCCCGGCTATTTTCCATTTCAGCTCCCGCTGTCCCGTCCCGTGCTCTTATCGCCATCTTCAAAGGGCCAACTGGCCGCCTCTGACTGCGGATCAAGGGCAGATTATCCGGCTTGGAGTGAAGTGGTGTTTGTGTGGGGTTACCAGGCGCCCCCCAAGCCCCATGTCTGTTGTGCTCCAGAGCCAGCCTGGGCTGAGAGGATACCATGGAGGCATCACGCCCCAGTGAGTGCTGCAACCACAACAGGAAGGGATTAGCGGCCGTGGAACCGGCTCCGCCGGTCTGCTGCCGGCCCGCATGCCCCGGAACAGAGTGCTGCAACCACAACAGGAAGGGATTAGCGGCCGTGGAACCGGCTCCGCCGGTCTGCTGCCGGCCCGCATGCCCCGGAACAGTTGATTCAACAAGTTCAGAGTTGCAAGAGCACTTCTGAAGTGCGCGACTGAAATGTGGCCGGGGCGCCGCCCCTCTGATCTTGTGAATATTCATGTATGCAGGGGAAACACTGGAAGAAACACTGTGCACAAGTGCGACGTAGCCAAGACCAGTGCGAGTCCTAAAAAAACACGAGGGCACCGAAAGACACCACCGCCTTTCTCCGAGGCACAGCAGAAAATGCCTCGGAGAAAGGGAGTGTCCTTTTCGGATTTGGGGGCGTGTTTTGCTGTTGTCTCCTCCCTGAGACTTCTCGCAAAAAACACGCCCCCCGATCCGAAAAGGACGGGGCAGGATTGGAGTGACGGGACCTCTTCTCCAATGGCTGGCCAGCATTTACTAGGCCAGCCAATGGAGAACAGGGAAGAAGAGGGGCGGGTTCAAGCCCCTCTTCACCCAAGTCATTATGTCTCGCGAGCGAGACTGCGCAAGCGCAGCCATCGCTAGCCGAGACCTAAAAACAAAACATTAACCTTTGATGTTGAAAAGGAGAAGAGATACCCATCTAGTGGCTGAACTGTATATTGTTAAACCAGAAAACCTAGGGTTAATCCTGGCTTCCCTCTTAACCAAATTATGTGATCCTATGCAAATATTTAGTTTCACGAAACCTCCTTTTTCTTTAGTATCATAAATGATGGCACCTTCAAATACTCAAGCTAAGCATGCGTGCTTTACAAAAACCTTGTTTGATTAATAGACTGAAATGTTGCTAAATGTGTAAATGTAGAATAAGAGGCTAGGCCACTTATAGGCAGGCCCCCTGGAATTGTAAAATTCTCGACCGCAGTGCATTCCACATAATTATGGATTTGATCCATCATCTGCTGCATAATTTGCAGATTTTAACGATTAAAAAATGCTTTTAGTTCAAACTGATCTAAAGTTACAAAAACCTTTGAAGATGTTGAAGGAACACGTTTCAGTTACTAATTGCTGTATTTGGTAGCTAAACTGGTATCTATGGGGTTAACCTTTTACCTTTACCCAGACAATGTTAACATGTATAAATAAGAAAATAATGAGGTAATATCACAAATGTGCTGCAGCATGCTGCCTAATTTGCCTTTTCTTGCTGCATAATTTAGTGAACCCTACAGTATAATCTGGCCCTCCAATTTTGCATAATTTCAGTGGCCATGCATATAACGTACAGATGACAAATAACTATCCTCTCAGTTTGCTACTGGTCAGGTCAGGGTTGGGAGGTATGGGGGAGGGGTTGGAATGTTTCAAAGTTCACGTTTGAAAAAGATCATTTTAAATCAATACCGCTCAATGCAGTGAAATAAACTGATGTACTGGTGAAACATTTCTGCATGTTAAAGATATGTTAAAGATATTCACATTTTAATAAAATATTATCGTATTTTCATAATCTTTGCGACGTGCTTACATGCCAACTAGTTTCAGCGTTTGGCTCGAGCACAGGCTCTTAGGCTTGGCTCCTCTCTCCGGGTAGATTTGTTGGCTCGGATACATATCAACATTTTTAAACTGGAAAGTAGGAGACTTTGAAGAAAAAAAATCTTGAGGGTGGTATTTTCCACACTGACTTATATTGAAGTAGATGCAATTTAAGGTGAGTCAGCAAAAATAAAGGCACTTTTGGTTTCAAAAACGAGTGTCTCCCTGGAAAACACAGCCTCCAAACCCCCAGGATTTTTTTCTCCAATATCTCCCTCTTTCTAATTTCAGCATGTTGGCATATATGATTCTATTGACATGTACGGGCGCGCCCCCTGTTGGTGTACGGGCGCGCCCCCTGTGGGTGAACGGGCAGACCTAATTGTGGACACGCAACGACATATGAAACCCATTCCTGCGTTAACACGAGGTGCCGATGTATGCTTGCAAAATCAGCATAATAGCAAAAGGGGAGTATGATCAAGGATGTAGATTTCTAGTCGATTTCTATTGAAAGCAGATTCGATATTTCAAGCTGAACGCGAGTCGAGTCCACTAGTTCTCTCGCTCGTGAAGGAAAAACAAGCACAATGTTCCCAGATGTGAGGAGTTATTATAAGGCTACTTTTACGCTTGCATGCTTATAGGTGCTTCAGGTGAGAGTCCAAACAGTATGTAGCCGCCTGTCGTCGTTAGAATGGCCCTTCGCACTTCCTGGTCTCTCGTGACGTCTAGACCGATTCACAGTCCCTGTGTGTCTAACCACCATCTTATGTGTTTAATCTTTCGTCCACGCGTGGATGTGACTGCAGGCTTCGCGACACGTTTTTGGGCCCAGCCGTGACTTTGGTGGCATTCCTTTGACCCTTCGGCGGTGTTTCGGGTTTTATTCCTGGGATCGTTGTTTTGGAGTCCGGTAGGTTTTTTTTGCAGCCTCGTTTTCAGATTATGGTTTTGGCTCGACCTCGAGATGGAGTTTTTTCCCCTTTCTTTTCTTCTTATTTATTTTTCCTAACTGGTGGAAGAGACACCATTGAAATATTGCGCGTCCATGCTCATACATTGGCTTATTATAGAACAGAAACACGATAACATAAAAAAGAAACGAAAAACAGGCAAGTGAGAAATTTGTGTCTCTTGTTTGAAAAGTAAGTAGCATTGTCACGACTAATAATCTGGTTCCTGGGCTTCACGTACCCGCATCTCTGAAATGTCGAGCGCTTTGCAACGCACCTAGGAGCTATCATGCGTTCACCTGTGATAGAGGCCAGGGTAATTGCCACTTATGTGACTTCTGTAGAGTTTAGGGAGTACTGGTACGTATCACAAAATACATATGTGGTAGTCGTAAGGGGCATGCATTTTGTAAACTGATCCAGTAAGTTTCATATCAACAGGATAAGGTTACATCATTTTATTCGATTGAGGCACAGGGTGTTCTAATACCTGCAGATGTGACATGTGACAGGAACAGATAAGCAGTCCCATACTCTGAGCATAATGTCAATGATAAACAAGCATTTGCAATGCGTCTCGCATTTGCGAGAGTTTAAGCTATCGGCATTGCAAATGACAATGCCTTTTATTCATCTGTTTTGATAATTAACACATAAATAAAAGGCATTGTCATTTACAATGCAAATAGCCCAGACTCTTGTAAATGCAACACCTATTTAATTTAAAAGAAGCAGCCACCATTGTCCCAGGCTGCTTGGAAAGTGAAAGTGTGCATGGCGCGCTGACTATTGCAGGAAAGGATGTCTGTCTGCAGTATGAGAAACTCATTATAGAAAATAGTGCTTACAGACTAAATAAGACATACTGTGTAACAACAGCAGTAAAAGGGCCAGTCTTTATGGGAGGTACAAAGGAAGACGAGGCGGTACTATGAAGGGACTAACAAGCCTATAAACGAATCAGAAGGCAGCGTTTACGAAGGACAATGAAACAAGTAAATAACAAATATGGGTGGAGAGTGGGTGGGGCTTCAAGTCCACACTCGAATATAGCATGCCTCGCAGAGCAGCGTATGCGCTGCCCAGGCTCGACCTAAAAGTGATTTAAAAAAAAAACACAGTTCATCATAGCAAATCTCTTACTTGTCAGCTCATAACAGCAATCTTATAATGGAGAATTCGTAATGCTGTCTGTCGGGACAGATCTCTTTTTCCCTTCACGCCTTTTCTACATCTGTTACCTCCCTCAGGATCCATAAGGTCTGAGAGTGGACCACGGTCATCATTAGAAATTAGATTGAGAGTGTCAAAGAAAAATTAAGAACACAACAGAAGGACCTGCAGGGATTACATCTGCCAGCTTACCGCAAACCATCCATAACACCACCAAATGCTTTGTACCATAATAATCACACCTCAGTGGTCATCACCCACAACATGGAAACACTTCCAACATAGGCTAAAAGTAAAGACAACATGTTTCTGACCTCACACTTCACATGGTGAAGCGTACTATCTGTGTAGGTAAGATAGGATTAGAAAGCACTATATGAATGCTAAAATACGATACTGATCCAGGATGTAAACTGTAAAGTTAGAATTTATTTTTTAAAGCTCAGACAACTTGCAAATTTTAGTTATCACACACAGTTAAAGAAAGGAAGCTGGTGTGTACACAACACTGAGTTATCATGCTGCCCCTTACACTGTCTCTCGAGTGACCCTGAAGGCTTCATTTCGCTGTTAATGGTGCTTTTGTTTCATATTTCACATATACATCATCTTATCCAAAATCCATGCCATTTTTTTATCTTATTATAGCCTATTTAACTACCTTACTTCTGAAATAAGTAACATTCAGTTAATATACATTCCAGACGTAGGATATTATTGCTCTGATGGCCTGCATTTGTACATCTTATTAAACTCTCTTTATAATTGAACAGTATTGTGTGCATTTGTATGTCTGGGCAGGCGTGACCCTGGAATACAGAAATCAAAAATTGATGGAAACGGGGTAGTGGGAACATAAATTTGGGAAATCACTAGAAAGCACAATGTACAATTTTTTATGGCGTCCTTCGCTTTTTAACATTCGCCAATGAACAGAGCACATTTTGTGTCTAGAATCACACAATATATGATCTTGTAGTATAGCCGAGATGAGTACCCACATCTCCGAGTTCATAAACATGCATTGTGTCTTTGTGTCATTGCCTACTTTTTTTTCCCCCAAAAAACTTGTATTCAGAGCATTTATTGAAGGCTTTAACAGAATAATCCGTCTTAACCCTCACCAGTACCTTCATAGCATCTCAACATTGTTTTTCACCAGGCTTGTGGGGCTGCCACTCGTGTCTACTGCAGTTTCTTTCTTTTTTTTTTTTTTTTTAATTAATTTTTTATTGATGCAGTTGGATATTACATGATACCATAGACAGAAACAATAATTGACAGCATTTTATACTTCAGCTGCATTTTAAAGAACTAAACCTAAAAAGAAAAAGAGAATCAGAACCAAATGGCAGTATATATGTACATTCCACAGTGCAGTATACGTCACTCACATGGTCTTACAGCGATCCATTCAGAGATAGGAGACCACATCATTTTACCAAAATCCTGAGTTTTCTTCCCCTTCTGAGCATAGAGAGATATCTCAATATTATATATGCCCAATAATCGGGATAGCCATATCTGGAAAGAGGGGGCATTTGTATCCTTCCAACCTGAGGTAATTAATATCCGAAGTACCGCTACAGAAATAAACACCAGGGCTTCCTCAGCTTTCCCAAGATTTAATCTGTTATCTATGCCAAGTAGCATCAAAGAGGAAGACAATTCTATCCTCTGGCTTAATAGCTCCCCCCAGAATTTAGCTATTTCTCCCTGAATGGCTAATAGCGAACCACAATTAAAGAACATATGCAACAGATCTGCTTGACCCATGTTGCATCTGGGGCATCTGTCATCATCTCTAACCCCCCATGAAAAGAGCTTTGCAGGGGTATAATATAAATCAAACAGGGTCTTATAATGCTGGGCCCTCAAGTTCGTAGAGCGAAATACTTTTTTATTCAGATAAAGAGCCATGTCCAAATCAACATCGGGGTTCCCTAATTTCCGAGCAAGAGTATTCTCCATTTTCCCGATATCGCTTTTAATTTCACCCAACAAAAACGTATAAATTATTTTAATTCTCAAGCCCCCGTTTACCAACATATCAATCAAGGGGATTTCTGACACAATAGGGAGCCTGAGTCTTAAACCCTTGAATACACTAACCAATTGAACATAAAAGAGCCAATGACTTGAAGGGATACCAGCTCTACTTTGGAGTGCATCAAAACCCTTTATCCCATCTTCACCCACCAGGTCTCCTAGTGTACTAATGCCGTGCTCCTGCCAAATCCGTAAATTCCTATCGAAGCCCCTCCCCCAGAATATACTAGAATTACTAAGATGGAGATAGGCATGAATTTTGGGAATCTTAAAGAGCCTAGAAATAGCTCTCCAAACTCCCCAGACACCTTCCAAAATCTTAAGACGAGGTCTTTTATAATATCTACGCTCCACTTCACACATCAGTAAACCTTGTGCTTTTCTTCCAACTAGTAACTCAAAAATAGATGGTGGCAACTGTGGATCTCTATCCGCTAGGTTAGGAGACTGTGTAGGCTGAAAAAGGATGGACATTTCAGCTAGCAAACAGGACCAGTGATAAAGTCTTAAATTCGGTAAAGTGAGCCCACCCCTATCCCTCGGGAGTGACAATAGATTTGTGGAGCGTCTAATTTTCCCATACTGCCAAATAAACCTTATAAAGATTGATTCTAGCCGTTTAATAATTTTTTCCCCTACTAACAAGGGTATAGCACGGAACAAATATAAAATTTTTGGAAACATTGTCATTTTGAGGACATTCACCCTCCCAATCAATGATAGATGTAGAGCATCAATTCTTTTCAGATCAGTTTCAATCAATTTTCCAAGTGGGATAAAATTCTCCTCTGCAATCCTATCAACTGAAGCATTGATTCTAACACCCAAATAAATTGCCGAGTCCATATATCTGGAGTCAGATTTGACAACATTTGCCGTACATATAATTTGTGTTTTCGATTCGTTTAGCAAGTAACCAGATTTATAACCAAATGATTTGGCCAAGTGAGCCAGAACACCAAGTGCCTGTTGAGGGTTAGTAGTAATCACTGCCAGGTCATCTGCATACGCCATAATCTTATTTTCATACCCATCATATATCACAGGTCTTATCATAGGGTTTGTTAAAATCTCCCGAATCAGAGGATCGATGTAGAGGGCAAAGAGGATAGGGGAGCAGGGACATCCTTGACGCGTACCTCTACTTATACGGATTTTTTCCGAACACTCACCCATAACCACAATCCGTGCAACTGGATCAGCATACATTGCTCTCAGTGCTTTAATACAGTTCTTACCAAAGCCCCTACCAGTTAAAATCTGCCAAAGAAAGTTCCACCCAACACGATCAAAGGCTTTCTCTGCATCGAGCAGAATCATGGCCATCTCTCCCCCCACTGCCGACTGGATATCAAATAGAGCTATCGCCCTCCTAATGTGGTCCGTAGTACCACGACCAGGTACAAATCCATGCTGCCATGGGGAGACGAGGTCGCCTATGATCCTGCCCAGCCTCTTAGCCCAGATTTTAGAATATAACTTCGTATCTGTGTTGATTAACGAAATTGGGCGATAAGAGCCCGGCTTCTCGCTGGGTTTCCCCTTCTTATGAAATACCGCTATATTGGTTTCCTTCCATGATTCTGGAACCACTCCTGTACCAATTATCCCATTGAAGAGATCGATAAGAAGCGGGGTGATTTCTGCCTCAAAGCATTTATAGACCTCCACGGGAATTCCGTCAGGACCTGCTGCCTTGCCAAGGGCTGACTCATGTAGGGCAGCCGCTATTTCACTCCCACAAATATCCCTCTCCAGCTCTTCCCTTGCCGCATTCCCTAGACGAGGTCCATCATCAACAACCTCTTCATTCTGAAATTCGTTTGGTTTTGCCTCTAAATAAAGATTTTGATAGAAATTCTTAAAAACCTGAAGGATGTCCTTGGGATCTGAATATTCTATCCCATTTTCTTCAATCTTAGAGATGAAGTTTTTTGCCTTCCCCTGCCGGATTTGTAAAGCTAAAATTCTACCTGCCTGTTCGCCCGTTTCATACCGTTTAGTCCTAGATGACTGATATTCGGATGTCGCTCTCAATGTAACTAATTTCTGTAGTTCAGTTCTAGCTACCAATAATAACCTGTAACTCTCGGTACTAACCCGACCTTGAGCAATATCACAGGTATGTTGTTCCTCTGCAGCAGACAGTTTCCTGACACTGTTTTCAACCTTACTCCTATCCTCATTCCTAAGCCTTGCTGCACAGCTTATCGTTTCACCTCGGAAAGCTGCCTTGAATGCCTCCCAAACCCCATTTCGTGATGTACTATATCTATTGGCATCAAAAAAGTCAGTCACCCATTTCCTAATATGAACAACAAAACGACTATCCGATAATAGCCTCCTTTCAAGCGTCCACCTTGTTCGAATCTTTCCTACCTCTACCATTTGTACTGTTAATACTAGCGGGTTATGATCCGACAAGAATTTCGGAAGTTTAATAATTCCTACCCTATTAATTTCTGAGGAGGATATAAAAAAATAGTCCAATTTTGAGTATTTTTGAAAAGGGTTTGAAAAATATGTGAAACCCGGTTTTAAAGGTTCCTTAGTACCCCACACGTCTACCAGCCCATGTGAGCAAGTGAGAGCTTTCATAGCCCTAAAGACTCTCGGTTTCCGTCCACAATAAGCTGTATTATTGACCCAATCAGCCGAAATATTCAGATCCCCGCAAAATATTATTGGGGTTACCCAATTTACCAGCTCCATTTCTAAGAAATCGAAAATTTCAGGATCATCACAATTTGAACCATAAACAACACAGAGTGTGAAGCCTTTTCCCATCTCCACCAGAAGCCATCTCCCACAACCATCAGTTTTGATCCGCCTACTACCGCCCATAGAAGTCCTGGCTAGGACTGCGACCCCTCTAATTGTTGATGATTGGGTTGTACATGCTAACAACTCAAAACCATTTAAATTCATAAGACTCCTTCGAGCCCAGGGAAGATGAGTTTCTTGCAGACATAAAACATCAAAATTATTATGCTTCACGTACTGTGCCAATTTATTACGCTTCCTCCAATCATTCAGCCCACCTATATTAACTGAACAAATTTTAATGCCTGCCATCCCTAAAAAGTACATCCCTATCAAAAACCATCTGCATAGTTAGCAAATTGACTAATACTTTAATCATCATGACCTGCCTACAAAGATATCCAACTTCTTCTACAAACACCATACTGCATCTTATTTTTCTACTTTTTATTAACCCACCTCCATTTCCCCCCCCACCCACCCTCCCCCTGTACCATCCCCCTACCTGAGAAGCGCTCAGACCTAGTCTGTGCTTAGGATGGGATGCAGAGATTTCAGTGACGGCTATCCAGTGAAGCCAAAAAATAATCCTATATATAATATCAAGGCCCGGCCAATATTCTGACCATTATAATATCTATGACCTGTTCCCCTTCACCTAATTCTAGCCAATCCCGACACTAGAGAACAGAACTGAAATGGATACCCCCCACCAATTACTCAACAGATAGTTCTATTTAGCCAAGGGAGTCCAGGTATTCTTTTGCCTTAATTTCTGAAGCAAAAAATAATGTCTTCCCTGCATTGATTATTTTCAGCTGAGCGGGATTTATCAAAAAGGCTTGAATCTTCTTGTCCTGAAATAGTTTTATCATCCCTCTCAATCTCCACCTACGCTCTACTGTCGTGTGGCAAAAATCAGGGCGAACAAAGAAAGAGACCCCTTCACCACTTCTTTTAGAGTCCGGTCTGGCTTTTTCTGCGATAGATTGCCTCAAAATATAGTTGCCAAAAAAGATCAGCACAGCCCTGGGTTTATCTCCTTCCTTGGGTTTTTTGCGGATATTAAAGGGGGTACGATGGACCCGTTGGATCTCGGTAGACCAGTTCCAATTAGAGAGCTCTGGAAATGCTTGCTCAAAAAGTTTAATCATGTACACTTTGATATCAGAGCCCTCAATTCCTTCAGGGATTCCCAACACCCTGAGATTATTCCGGCGCAGCCTATTCTCCATCTCCTCCATTTTCCACTGCATATCCACCACCTGTGCAGAATGAGAGTCCACCTGACTAATCGCCACTGCCACCTCTGTCTCCGTAGACACGATTCTCTCCTCCAGATTAGATACTCGATCCCCTATATTTACACAGGTTTTAGATAATTTCCTGACCACACCCTGAATCTTCCTCATAGCAGCCTGGGCCTTGCGATTATCCTGGCGTGTTTCCTCTCGGTGTAAAATTATCTCTTTATGGATAGCTTCCAACATTGATATATGAGCAGTATCCATATTAGGGGAGCCCTGCAAAACCAGAGCATGGGAATGATCCCAACTGAGTTCACATTGAGAATCTACCTGAGCCAGAGCCTGAGCCTGAGCCGGTTTCCTCCCGGTTAGACCCGCCGGAGGTCTAGATGTAATTAACGGAGGATCTAATTCTGAGTCATTTTCAGAGTCCAAAAAGGAGCTGCACTCCTCATCCTCCGACCATTCTGCCCCCTCAGAAACTGAGAAAAAACATTCACTGTCCTTATCCTTCTCCTTTTCCTTTTCCCTTTCATTGGGATGGACCCCAGAGCCAGCGCCAAAGTCCAGACCAAGACCCAAGTTCGCATCTAGACCAGCCCCCGTTTTAGAATAGCCCGACTGCCCCAATTCCTGTGGACAAAGCTCCTTATCGATAAGGAGCTTTGTCTACTGCAGTTTCTTTCATTGAAGTTGACCTTTCATTATTGCTATCATTGCCCTTCGTAGGGTTAGTGCAATGCAAGCTCCAACAGTGTGGTAGCCATCTTTTCAAGTGCACAAAGATTGTGCTCTTCTCTTTTATTTATTTTTTAACTTTATTTTTCAATTTACATGTTGCAAATACAAAAAAAACAAATTGGCATCAGATCATCGTATGTAGGCATATCGTTGACATTATTAATGGCACATAGCACAGAAGGCAGCATCGGGGGGGGAAAAGGTACAATGGGGAAAGAAAATCATTTGCAAGCATATTACAGTTAGGAAGGAGACCGGGCATGGCACTGAGTTCCAATGCAGACATTACCAGGGGTGGCCCTCTTGCTCCCTGCTGAGATTAGAACCACTGTCTATATCTAACCCACTCTCCTCGCTGTCAGTTGTATCCTGCGAGGAGGGCTCCCCCTCTGCCAACCCAGAGGTCCACATGTCACGCCAATCCATTAGGTCTTCTTGCAGCTTCCCGTCCCTTCGGGGGAGTTTCATGTGGGCTTCTTCGGCTAGGGACCATTCACAGACATCTTTAAGCCAGATGGGCACTTCTTGGGCTCTTTGCCCCATCCAAGTTATAGCTACCCTGCGCCTAGCGAGCACCAGCATTAATTGTTGGAGCTTATATGAGAGTTTCTTTTTCTTGGGCTTCCGGACTAATGCAAGTAAACGATGCAAGGGTTCAGGCGTCATCTGAAGGCCTGTGGCCGCAACAATCCTTCCCACCACCCCCACCCAAAACTGCCTGACCATTGGACAAATCCCATGCTAAGTGTAAAAAGCCAGCTTTCTCTGCGGCACATCTAGGGCATCAATCTCCCCTGTCACTAGAGATACGTTTCAGGGATACCGGGGTTAGGTAGGTGCGATGTAAGAAGTTAAAGTGCGTCAACTTAAACCAAATGCTTTGTACCATAACATGATACATGGTGTTACAGTAAACTGCGTGTGAGGGAGCCTATGCGTGCCCATTGTTTCTCTTCCACCTGGGTAGCGAGATCCTTCTCCCAGGCAGCCCGAGATGGCGGCCCCGGGGGAGGGGGAATGGAATCCTGTTTCATAGCTTTGTAGAGGAGAGAAATCAGTTTGTGACCGGTACCGCATGAAAGTAGGATATCTAGGGTGTGCGTCAGTGGTGGAATGTCCGGGTACTGAGGTCAGGTGATTTTCACCACATCCTGAATTCCCTGGAAGTGGTGGAATTGGCCCTGTCCAAGGTTGAAGTTCTCTTCCGCCTGTTTGTAAGTGATGAAGGTTTAGTTGGGAAAAAGGTCGGCAAGAACTTCACATCCACCCTCCCTCCAAGGTTGAAAGGACATGTAATGCCTCATGTCTAGGAAGCGGGCCAGTACCCAGATCGGGAGTTCCCTGTGAAAGGGTGCCCATCCTAAGACCTTCTCAACAAACCACTGCCATATACTGGCTGTGTGTCGCCCAACATAGGGAAGAGATGTGTCCGACCCCCTGCCCTGCATCAGTGCTTCCTGTAGCGTCTGGATGTCTACCCTGTCTAAGAGGAGGTGTTTCTCCCAATTGTCTGTATCTGTGAACCAACGTGCCGCATGTTGTAGATGGGCCGCGTAATAATGTAGGTCGAAGCGTGGAGCTTCCAGCCCGCCCTCCTCATAGCTGCGAATCATAGTGTTGAGAGCTACCCTACTGCGCCGGCCCGCCCACAGCAGGGACGTGAGTAACGTGTTGAGAGTTTTGAAAACTCGTGGCGGCAATGGACATAGTGAGTTCTGGAGTACGTATAGTGTCCTAGGAAGCATCACCATCTTAGAGATGGCCAGCCTGCCCATCAATGAGAGTGGAAGAGTGTTCCAAAATGTCACCGACTGCTGTAGGGACGTGATTATGCGGTCTACGTTCTGGGCTAACGCCTGTGTGTCCGTCGGGGCCACCTGTATCCCAAGGTATCAGAACCCTGTCTGTGCCCAGCGCAGCCCGAGGTCTGGTAGATCCCCCAGGAGCACTGAGGCCAGTCCCGCCAATAGAAAGATCAGTGACTTACCGCGGTTAAGTCGTAATCCAGAGACCTCTCCAAACCTGTCTAGCTGGTGCAGCAATAGCCGCAGTGCGTCCCGGGGAGAAGCCAAATAAAACAGGGCATTGTCAGCATATAGGGAAATAATATGACTCGTGCCACCCACTCTAATTCCCCACTGTTCCATGTCAGTCCTGAACCGGACCGCAAAGGGCTCTATGGCCAGAGCAAACAATAAAGGCGAAAGGGGACACCCCTGGCATGTACCCCTTCCCAGTTACCACTCTTCTGACCTCGCGCCCCCAAGTTTTACCCTGGCGCGGGGAGCTGTATACAAAATGCGAATCCAGCGACAAAATTTGGGACCCAACCCCACAGCGCGTAAGACCTCAAGAAGGTATCCCTAGTCCACCGTGTCGAACGCTTTGGCGAGGTCAATGGATATCAATACCATCTGTTCCCCCCGATACCGCACCTCATGCTGAATATGATATCGCCGTCGCAGATTCATAGGCGTGTTTCGTCCCGGTATGAACCCACATTGGTCCTCATGGACCAAGTGAGTCATGTATGGCGCTAATCGAGAGACCAAGAGCTTGCATAAGATTTTAACATCTGTGTTGATCATCGTGATCGGTCGATACGATGAGAGCTCATGGGCATCCCCTCCCGGTTTTAGAATCATGCAGATTTCCCCTTGTGTCATGCTCGGTGGGAGAACTCCGCGTTCAAATGCCTCGAGGTAAACCTGCACCAGGAGGCTGGGAAGTGTACCTGTGAATGCTTGATAGAACTCAGGAGGGAACCCGTCACTACCCGGGGATTTGGCTCGTGGTAGGTGCTGCAGGGCAGATTGTACCTCCCCCAGTGTTAGGGGTTCGTCGAGTTCCTTCTGTGCCAATTTAGGGATAGACCTTAAGGTCAGGCTATGCAGGTAAGGGAGATAAGACGCCTCGCAGATTGCAGGGTCTGCTGTATAAACCAACTGGAGATGGGCTTTGAGGACCCGCAGCAGTCCCACCTCGGAGTGCACCAGGCCTCCCGTAGGCTCCTGTAAAGCCACAATTGCATCAGAGGCTTGTTCCCGCCGGAGAATCCAGGCCAGAAGACGGCCCGATTTATCTCCTTCCCTATGAAGGCGTCTGTACTGCGTGAGCGTGTATTTGTCAAGCCTGTCCCAAATGTCATGGATGCGTTCCCGGATGCCATGTTCCCCATCCCTTCCCGTTGTGTCAGGGGCTTCAGAGGTCTGTATCTAAGAGGTGGTGGTCTTCCTCCTGCAGCTCTCGTTGGAGCTGCTTCTGAACTCCGCATGTGAGGCTTATGCATGCCCCTCTCACTACCGCTTTCAGGGCTTCCCACTTCATAGCCTGTGATAAGTCCGACCCGCCCCAGTTTAGGTCAATGTAGTCAGTTATGGCAGTTTCTAGGTGATGCTTCCCTACTTGGTCCTCGGGAATCTCTGCCGGCAACCTCCAAGTCCGTGGGCGACATATCGGGCCACCCCAGTCAACTACACACGCTACAGGGGAGTGATCAGATAGGAATTGCGCTTGATGGTCACCTCAAAGGACGTAGTCGCATCAGGATTTGCGAGTAAGACCCTATCCAAGCAACTGTGTGTATTATGAGTGGACGAAAAACAGGTGTACACTTTCTGGGTTGGGTGTCTCTGGCGCCATACATCCTGGGCTCCTATATTCCCCATGATCTCTCAGAGTTTCGTCGTCATCCTTGGATTCGTGCCATTGCGGGGTGGTAACCTGTCAAGGACGGGGTCTAGGACTCAATTAAAATCCCCCATCCAAAGTAGTGGAACCTCCAGCTCCGATACCAGGACCTCCTGCAGGGACTGGGTCATCTGTGTTTAGGGCATAGGTGTTCATTATGGCAACATTTCTACCGTCCAGCTTAGCTCTAAGGAGTAGATATCTCCCATGGATGTCAGCTTCCACATATTGGATGGCAAATGGGACCCCGGGGGCCACCCACACAAGGACTCCCCTGGCATAGGTAGAGAATGAAGAGTGGAAAACCTGTCCACGCCATTTCTTTTCCAATTTCTGAGCCCCTTTGTTCGTAAGGTGAGTTTCTTGGAGGCATGCTATCGAGACCTGATGTCTGCGGAGAAAGGACAGGACCCTGTATCTCTTGGTGCATGTACCCAGCCCCCTCACATTCCAGCTTAAAAATTAAACCCGATGTATGGTAAAGTAACCAATCCCTGTGTGTTCCGTGTCCTGTGTAGCTACCTAGGCCCTGTGCCCTAAATGCAATACATACAATGCCTGAAAAAAACCAACCACCACCCCCCCCTCCCCCTCCCCCCCGAACACCCTCCCACAAGCAATTTACTGATGATCCGCTGTCTCTCCGCTTGGGTGTCATCTACGACCTGACTCCTGCGTCCGCTCCTGCGGTTCCCGGGAGGTCTGGTCCCCCAGGTACTCTGGAATCCCCTCCGCTCGTGCCCGGGGAGGGCCTCTCCCCTGATCTTAAGCCATTCCCGTACCTCTTCTGGAGAGTCGAAGAATTGGGCCTTTTAATGTGTTATCACCTTGAGTTTAGCAGGATACAGTAACATGTACTGTAGGTGGAGTTCACGCAGCTTCTGCTTGATGCCAAGAAAAGTCTGGGTAAATGGACACCTTGGCGTTGTCGAAAGTGAGGTCTGTTGCTTCTCTTGTTGCTTTCAGAATACAGTCTTTGTCTAGATAGTTCAGTATTTTGGCAATGAGGGCTCTGGGAGGAGCCCCCGGCGGCGGCGGAGGGACCAGCGCCCTGTGGGCTCTCTCCACCACAAAGACCTCCGATAGACCCATGGGGCATAACTTAGTACGTATCCAATTCTCCAGGAGTCGCTCCGCATTGCCCTGTTCAGAGCGCTCCAGAATGCCCAGGACCGCGATGTTGCTTCGACGGGCCCGCCCTTCCACTTCCTCCGCTCATCGCTCTAGCGCTCCAGTGGTATTGGTGAGCTGAGAGACCGGTTGCCTCAGGGAGGTCACTTCACCCTGGAGCTGGACGATGTCTCCCTCCGCCATGGAGACCTTATCCGCCACCTTCCGCAGATCCACCCGTAGTAAATTAACATAGATGGAGACTGTCTCAATTTGTTTTTCCAGGGGGGTACGGGACCCCTGTATCACCTCTAGGAGCTCAGCTCGAGACGGCTCATTGGAGGCATTACCCTCTCCATCCTGGCCTGTCTGACGAGTGATTTGTTGCATAGATAGGCGTTGTGTGGTATACTGTGGGATAGTGTTGGGGTTGGAGGCGCGAGAAAGCCTGTCCTTGCCCATGATGCAGGCCTAAGTGAAACGCACAGGTGTCCGCAAGTGTTGCAATCGCCAAGCCCAGTTTCCCTTTATAGGGCCATCGACAGCAGACTGACGTCCCTCCTGCAGGTGTCACCAGGAACGTGGGGGGCCAGGTCAAGCGCGAGAGGGCCCACGTCCCCGCCCAGCGAGTCTGGGGAGCCAGAGTCAGTCCTGACCCAAGGCAGGCCCTAGCAAGTGGTCCAGCAGAGATCCCAGAGCTGCTCACCTCAAAAATGTCGCCAGTGCGATGTATCTTGACCTCTCATCCGCCTGTGAGGGCACCTGCAGTGCTCCCGAACACCAGAATCTCCCCCGTAGCAGTCTCCAGGCAGGCAGTCTGTCTGAGGGTTTCCGCAGGGGGTCGGGCACCCCACGATCTCTGCACAGGGCAGGCACATAAGAGAATGGCCGGAGCGGACGTCTCCCCACACGGGGTAGGAATAAGTATCCTGCGTCAAAGCAGCCACCTCCTAGCAGAGCCGCAGCCAGTCATTAGTGATTTATCCCCTGAGGACCCCAAGAGCCAGAGGGCCCCCAGGCGCCAGCAGGGGGATCCAGGATGTCTCCCCCCCCCCCCCCCCCCAGGGGGGGTGAAGCAGCCCGTCACGCCGTACCTCAGGAACGCAGACACACCAGTCCAGCGAGGCCGATCACAACCCCTTGGCTTCAGAGACTCTCCAGCAGGTCAGGGGGAGAACCCAACCGTCCGACACCTCCGGGCGGCCGTCGCCGAGCACCTTTCCCCCGAGGCCCCCGTCCGAGGTCGTCTCACGGCTCAGCCCGCGATCCGCAGCTCACCTCAGGGCTGGCGGGTCGACGGGCGTGGAGCCGCTTCAGCCGACTCCAGGCACATACTCCGACTCACTCTCCCCCAGGGCACCCCGGCAGCGTGTAGAGGCCCAGCCGCTCAAGGGGGTCTGTCTTGGGCGTCAGCAGACAGGATAATTAAGGATTTGGTGGCTGGCTAGTCGGGAGCCGAAGGAGCTCACGTCCTGTCGGCCATGTTGCTTGGCCACGCCCGTGTCATTGCCTACTTAACAGTAATCGTTTAATTGAGGATTTACCGTCTGTTGGTAATCTTGTACATGCCTTGTTAGCTACTTTCCACCTCTCACACACTTGAATGAGCTACAGGGGTGATGGGGTGTATTTGATGGAATAGGAATGACAGTGATTGACGCCTATAGTACTATGGTATATTAAATAGTGTCACTGATAGATTGCTGCATTTCTTTGGTAATTTTGTCACCCTAAACAGGAGCACCCCATCCAATCTCTTTTGTTTTCTATATATTGGTTGTTCCTGAGTGGTTTAATCCTACTGATAGCAAAGTGGTTATTTTCCACTGTGCTGCCTCTGATTATATGTTGATCATCAAACAGTCAAACCATACAGTCCTCTGAACAGGAAGTAGCTTATTTGAATCCCTTATGTCTTTGCAGAAATTGGTCACTTGCCTGCATGCCATTGGCTAATAGAAATTACACTTTCATAAGTGCCATTTAAAAGAGGTCACAGAAAATATGCCATTAAAACATTAATTCGTGCTCATGCAGACGATGCTCCTTTGCTTTGTTCCCTTCATTGCTGTTTGTCTATTAAAAGTTGTCTAGAGTAGGAAGTTAAGTGTCTCTTCCTCAGCTCTCTACCTGTGGCAAATTTCCAAATCTAATCCATCTAATCCGCAAGAAGCCAAGTACCTTTCACATCATTGGAGGTGAATAAGAATGTTGGCGGTCTTTCTTGTGCCTCCTTTGCCATGGTCTGCATATTTCTTTGCATCCTCCAGCAAAAGCGTCACTTCTGCAGTAGAAGACATTGGTGTTTTGTGATCCTCCTTCTCCCAAACCCTGTGTCATCATTCTTGGTACTGGACAAGGCCTCCTCCATGTGCTGTTTCAGGATCCCCCCACCTATTTACCAACAAAAGTGCAGACCAGAGGCTCTTGCGTGTTCGAAAGAAAGAATGGTGCATAGCCCGAGGCCATTCTTAGTAGACGGAGCAACATGTGTAGTCAAGGACCATACCACTCATCTGCAGTAGGATTTGTCTCTGCTCAACTTGTAGCTAGGGCATTCAACATGTAACTGCAAGAACAAGGTTGTAAATCTGACTCCTCCTTTCTTTAGCTATTGGGGATGAGGAGCGCCATCGATAAAAAGATGAGACCGCTATTGTTAGGCAAAGATAGTGGCAACATCATATGTTCCTCCAATTTTTTGCCACCAAGGTGCTGCTGCACTGAAGTCAAAATGGGTAGGCACCAGATCAGATATTTCACAGTGAAAATGACAAATTAGATTACCGAAAGATAGCACATACTACTCAAAGTACTCTGCCTGAATCTTAACAGTTCTTCTCTCCAGCCACATTGTCTCTGGAACTGGAGCCCTCTTGCTGCTGCTTCCTTGTCATTGCACAGGCTATAGGAGGTACACCAAGCCACTTCAAAGTATGCAAGGCTTCTGTTCATAACCATCTCTCTATGCATATCCTCTTCCCCACGTCCTGTAAACAACACGTTCTACTGTTGTCAGATTTCTGACTATGTTCCACCCCCATGGTTCTACTGTAGCAAGAAAGATGTTGTGGCTTCTTCGGGGCAAAGAGTGGCTGCTCACTAGGGAAAGATGATCCCTTGCAGATAGTCCTCTAAAATGTTCTTGCGCTATTTTGTGAAAAAGTGAGTTTTTAGCTGCTTTCACACGAGCTATGTTAACATTCCTTTGAGGAGATAGAGCAAATACTTATTAGGATTTATGCTCTTTTATTTTTGTATTACATTGACCATAATGCACTGGCATAGGCTTCCGAGCCAAAAGGCTGAATGTAATGAAATTGGAAAAAATTGTATGTTATAGAACAACATGTTTCATAATCCAGAGCAAAACTAGAAACAAAGAAAGCATCTGTGTAAACCATAAACTGCACTGTAAGTGGTATGCTGGCCTGATGATTTGCACGCCTGATTGTGTTGTTTTTGGGCTTTCTTATTTCGTCTAAGTATTATTTTATTTGCCTTTCTAAGTTTTGACATTGCCTCAAGGATGAAGTGTTGACCCTTACTCATTTGTGGTGTGTTGCCTCACCACTGCCTCAAGTCATTTCCTGTTGACTTATTTTTCTGCATCGTGGTCTGGTAACGATGTAGTGAATTAGTGGTTACGGCCTCTTTGAACCTTGTTAGATTGTTTCAGCTCTCCTTGGTATTACCTCTTTGCAATATAACATGCCTCTACTAATATCGCTCTCTCTCTCTGTTTCCTCCCGTCCTTCCTTCATTAGCTGATCTCAAATACTGCAGGTTAATTAATACCTGGGTCAACTAGAAAGTCATTGTTGAATATCATTTTTTAATTGAATGTCATTACTATATTTTCACCAATCGCTATAGAAAGTGTATAGTGGCAAAGATCTGTAACTAGGTCTGAGGTGTGAGGGTTCAAGTATAAAGGTGGTCTTTATTTCTTAAAGGTCTGTTTTGTTCCTCAAAGTGCTGGAATAATTTGTGCAATAAGTTCCATTTCAATGGTTATCTTTGTTACACATCTGACTGTTATAGAGAGCAAATTAAGATTATAAAATAAATATTAAAACGAAATGTCATCAGTGGCATGTTTAATTTACTACGTTTTCTCAGTAATACCCCTTTACAATAAAACGTGTTCCTAAGTAAGAAAATATTCTTTGTCTATTTTCAGTGCCAAGTCTCAAAATATGCAAGCTTAGAGCCGAGTCCTCCCTGAATACGTGAATGAATTGTTTTTGAGATTGTGTCATTTTCATATTTTCACCGTCATAGAGAGTTCATTGTGGTATAATGTTAAGGTCTGTGGCTCTGTTTGATACTTTGAGCCCTGTTGATATCTTCAAGTATTTTGCAACCTACATCAGCCAAAGATTTGCGATATCGAACTCTGACATGGTAGTCAAGAACACTTGGAGAAACATTGGCGATTCTACAGAAGATGTCCACAGTCACTTAGTTGCACACCTATTACTTTGAAGCTTATTTCCGATAGTGATAAAAATTGTGACCCTTCCAACCAGAAATCTGTTATCAGCAATATCTGTAGATAGAAGCTCTTTCCTTCCAAGGTCCTAAGCACTCTTAATTGTTTCACTGGTTACTTAAATGTTCAAAATTCCTTAATTTTATTTGATAATCTGTGAATGTTGTAAAATATTGTTGCTATAAATTCATCCCCTCTAATAAAGTTTACTCAACTTTGTGACTCTTCATCAGGAGTGTGAACTGAAACATCTTCCTGTGTTTCCTCCAAAATGTAATCGACAAAGCTTCTGCATTATCATTCTTAAATTATTTTGTTCTTTCATCCCCAAGATCACATTTCATGTTATTTTTATATTGCTTTTTATTGTATATATGGGAACTATAGGAACAATAGGTTGTACATGCAGATTAGACTTCTCATTAACACCTCTGGGTCCAATTGACTTCTAGATCAGGGGTCTCCAACCTTTTCTGTACTGAGAGCTACTTGTGTTCAATGAAACACATTGAGAACTACTAATATTATTAGTGTTGTATAATTTCTATTTTGTTATATGCATATTAATTCAACCAAGCAAAAGCTTTCTAATTTAATAAGCTGGGCTGCACACAGGTGAGCTACTCCGCGGTAGCTGGAGCGAGCTACTGGTTGAAGACCCCTGTTCTAGACAATAAACAGTATCAGTTACAGCTGATAAATAACAGGCGTTTTGTGCATGGTCGTTTTTTCAGTCCACTATCTTTTCACCATATCTATACATTAAAACAGATCAGTTTCCCTTACATAGTTTTCATATTTTAACCCAGTTCTTTAAGACACCGTCTCCCTTTCTACATTGAGTTTTCAGTAGCTATGCTCCAATCCATTCCTTTTTAAATACAATATTTAAATAATTGTGGGGGACAGAGATTGGACCAGTGCTAAATATCCACCATTCTCCCCAGTGGTGTATGTAGTCAGTTTGTAATGTTTTCTCTATGGAGGCACCAATCAACAAACGACCATTAAATTATTTTATTGAATTCATTCAATAAACGAAATCACTCACTTTAAGATATGCACCACTCCATTGCTATATTTAAAAGTCATAATTTCTTTACATCTAATGTGCGTTTTGCAACTCATTGTGGCTTTCTTGGGGCTCTGCAACACTATTTGTCACTATTCAAGTTTAAAAACAGTGTTAGAACTCAGATTTGTTTTTTTATGATTTTTTATTTTTATTGAGTTTTATCTTTTAAAACAATACATATATAACATGCCATCATCTGTTGCTTAATCAGTACACATATTGCAGGGGCTGGACACAAGGTTCTTGCGTTATATTACATAGTCGAAGTGCGCATCTACCTAGTCACATCAACTGTAGGAGTGTGGTCTTTTGAGTTTGACAATGGATACGTTGTTAGACGTGCCCATGTCTCTGGGACGTGCAGATATCGTCAACTCATGTGCATATATGTCTTAATTCTCTTTACAGTACACCATATCTAGCAGCCAGCTCCTACATTTGGGTGCAGTTCTCTTTCCCCAGCGTATTGCCACTCTCCTTTTGGCCAGAAGCACTGCCACCGCTGTAAACCTGCGATTTGTTGGTCTTAGTAATTGGACTAGGCACATCTGGGGGATGCGGTCAATTGAGTCTGATGTTATGAAATGTAAGGCCTGCACAACCTGGCGGCAGTACCCCTGAATCTGTCCGCACTCCCAGGCCACGTGCACAAAATTCACATCCAGTTCACTGCACCTAATGCTCTTTGCATCCCCTCCTAATCCGTATCGGAACAGACGGGAGGGCGTGTAAATACATCTGTTGTAAGTACTTGAAATGAATAATACCGAGATTGCAATTAGATGTAAGCCTTTCAGTCAGTGTGCAACAGAAATGTGAATCCTCCTCGGTCAAAGGTTTTTTTAATGATGAGCTCCAATGTTCTAGTGCCTGGTTCGGTTGTGTTGGTCTGTCCCCCTTTGGCCGCATCATACAGTCTAATGACCAAGTGTGCCCGGGAGGCACTGACAGGTAACGTCTGCAGTGCCATCAATGTGGGGGGTTCTTCCGGGAACATAGAGAAAAGGACCTTAATACCGGTGCCCAGTCATTGGTGAGTGAATGTTAAAAGTGGTGTTGTGTTTTAAATGTATGTCCGATCTGTTTGTTCCAGAAACTTTCCCCCTGGATATATGTGAGAAGTTGGCCTGGTATATGCTGTCCAACAATTAAAGTGGGCACCTTGCACCAGTCCAAACGACCCTTATGATGTATGAGGTCAAAGATAACCTTTAGAAAGCTATCCTAGTGGTAGCTGCGAAGAGCAGCCTTCAGGCTTAATCTTGAAGGAATGTAAAGCAGCTTGTTTTACCAGAATATCACCTTTAGTATTAACCAACTGAAAGGAGAACCACACCGTAGTTATAAAAATATGTATTTATTTATATAACACTCTCTAGTATCCTCTACACGAGGATCCAACACAAAGCACACAATACTTTAGCAAAGAAACAGTTGTAAGTAGCACCATACACATTTGGCTCCCGGGGGGAGACCAAACTATATACTAAAATAGTGGTATAAGTAGCACGACGGGAGTCGCGACAGTGTCTAGAACACAAAGAATCGCTTGGAGCCCAAGGAACCACCCAAGGCGAGTAGAAAGGGATCCCACGGAGGACGGGTGCATTGTGCTAACACAACAGCGGGCTCCGTACAATTCTATGGGGAAGCCGCGGTTACAATTTTAAAGTTTAAGGACCCTTCTCGGTGGACTTCGAGGAAACCCTTTGGAACTTAGGAGGCTAGAGAGCCACCCCACCCGTGGGTACAGTAGTACCCGAGTTACCTATCCAAGGGGAGCCGGGTGCATAGGCCTTGGGTGGTGTCGGAAACCGCTGTCGTTCTCAATAGAGGGCTGCGAAGAAGAGCTGCTGCCGGGAAGGAAGAAAGTGTCCGTGGGAATCCAAGAGTGGATTTGTGATGGAAGGAACCTGAAAGCAGAGGGGACAGAGTCTGAGTCACTTCAGGTTGACCAGGGGCCCGGTACTGACCGATGTCGGGGGCTTCAGGTGCAAAGAAGGGATGCTTGACTCTGCAGCCAAGAAGTCCAGGAAACGTCGAGGACAACCAGGAGCCAGATGCGAGCTGTCCCACGTAGGATGTCGAGTGCTGAGGGGTCAGTGTCCGGCTGGAGCACCAACAAGCCTTGGCAACAGCAACCCACGCAGGAAGATCAAGCCGGTTACAGTTTTGACCAACAAGGTCCAGGGGACTCACCAAACAATGGGGAGGCAGGGCACGTCTGGAGCAACCAGGAAAGCCCAGTAGAAATCAAGATGACCCTCAAGAGGACCTACAGGCTGAAGGGCCAGGAGTCAAGAGGGGACCTTGAGCAATCTCACAAAGTACCAGCCCATGGAGCACTCGGTGTGAGGAGGCCGGAGTTCTTTGGTGGAAATACTGCTCAGATCAGGACTACATGGAGTCCAATGCACAGGATCAGGGATCGCCAACAAGGATATGCACTTGCAAAAGTACGCGGTGCACAGGGGTTCGGGTTATGAGGTCCCCCACCAGGGATACTGGCCTCAAACTCGGTGAGAGGGCACAACAACCTCAAGGAACTTCAGAATCCACCTCATGTGTTGCTGGAGCCTTTGAAGTCCGCAGGAGCTCAGGATCAGCAGACCGGTCAGTTGCGTTACGGTGCCTCCTGCACCCCAAGGGAGATTATTCAGTTGTCCTTAGTGCGCCACAAGTCCTGCACGAAGCCTGTATGGTGCAAGGGCACAGACGATGCTTTGGACGGAGAGGGAGACAAAGTCTGGCCAAGTCGAAGTCCAGAGTGTCCAGATGGTCGAAGGTCAGTGGTTTCTTGTTGCAGAATCTTGTCCATGTAAAATCTAGAGTCTTACAGTCAGGTAAGCTCTTACGTACCCACGAGAGAGGGTTGGACAGAATCAGGGGACCCTTCTAGGGGAGAAACAGGACAGAGGGGAAGTTACTCTCATGTCCTTTGTCCAGTTTCGTGCCAGAGCAGGAGCCGACTGCTCCCAGAACTGGTTTGAGCTGGACTATGCACAGGGACACCAAATGTGCCCCAGGTGCAGTCTTTCAGGCACTTTGACAGTGCACCCACCCAGCCCCAATACACTAAATCATGTCTGGGAGGTGGTCACACCTCCTTGTGACAGGATGCTTATTATGCCTCCTTACTCTGCTCGAGCTTGGCTCAGCAGCAGGAGGGCAGAAATGTGTCTTTGGTCGGAGCATCCATTTACCGGTGTGAAGGTATGATTCCAAGGTGTTTGATACCAAACACGACATGTTTTATTTCAGCCGTTTTTGAAATAGCATTTACTGCAAGGTTATAATGCACCTCTACCTATATGTCTGGCTGAGTCACTGACAACCTGTGAGAATGGTCTCAGAAGGCTGCAGAGGGGCTCTGCACATGCAGGGGCACCCTATCACGTAAAACCCAGCACCCTGCCATCAGGATTGTTAAGGCCTGCTATAGGGGTAACTTACAAGTTTAAGTGTAGTGACCTATAGATATAGTGAACCTATATCTTAAGTAAGCGGTGCAAGCACCAGCGTACACAGTCTGCAATGACAGGCCTGTAGTTCCATTTTGCATGGCCTCTCATGGGTGGCATAATACATGCAGCAGCCCATGGGAGGCCTATGGGGTACCTATGCCCTGGGTACATGTGTACCATATACTAGGGACTTGTAAGGGTAATCCAATCTGGAGTGTACCAAAGTACATGGCATTATGTTTTAAGGAGAAAGCAGATAGACTGGGGTCCTGATTAGCAGGATCCCAGTCAGACTAGTCAAAACGGTGTAACATCAAGCAAAAAGTGGTTGTAAACATAAGAAGCAGATTCTTCTACTTTCCTACAATATATAAATCTCCCTTCGTGACAATACCCATTTGTTTGAATAAAGCAAGTACTCCACCCTCCTGTGTTACGGATATAGCTTGGTGGTGCCCAGTGGCAATGCCGAGCGTATGTTGGGATCTTGTGAGTCCTTTCCCACAAAGCTCTCCATACCGTTGTTGTGCAGTTTGTGTTTATTTCTGTACGAGGAACATCAGTATGTTTATGTAGTAGGATATATCCAAGTGGTAGTGGGTGCACATATCTCTCCTCCACCGCAAGGTGCGGAACGCACGTCTGGGGGAAGTATCAATAGTGCGCGTTTTGCGCTTGGGCGCACAGATAGTAGAGATGCAAATTTGGCGCCCCAAAGCCTACCTGTACGTAAGGTCTTGTCCACACATCCCTTCCAATACAGGGTTGTTTGCCCTCCCATGCCAGCAGTATGTCTTGTGTGAAGTGATTTAAAAAAGGCCTGAGGGAGCACAATTGGTGTATTGCTGAACAAGTAGAGAAATTGTGGTACTATATTAATTTTCATTATTGCAATTCTGTCAGCTATGGACAGGGGCATCTTTATCCATCTTGCCACTTAATCTTCCAATTTCACCATGGCTTTACCACAGTTTCTGGTATCACTGTGTCAGGATGTTTATGTAACTCAGATGTGTTGAATATTGTAAGCAATTGACAGTATTCTACAAATCTGTGGTAACATGGTGCCATCCTATACCTTTGGGGAACCCCAGTGCTATCTGAGATGTGGTAATAGGGACTAATGTACATTTTGGACAACACTGCTAATGCTTTCACTCTATTGCTAAGATTGGGAGATCAAGTCCTCAGCTCAACCTCTGTACTGCTGAGGACATTGTTTTCACTTATATAGTTCTATATAGTGCAGACATGACCCAAGCCGGTATTGGAGTGCTTTACAAATGATCAAGGACAAAAGAGAGGGAGACAAGTGGATCAGAAATAGCAACAAGAGTATGCATGATACATGAGTACACAGGAGGAACAATATATTGTAACACTGCAAAGAGAATATACATGAGCATATAAGAGCAAAAACATATAGGGATGTTGAAAACAATCATACAATTATGAGCGAAACAGGATGTAGCAGCCCCAGTCAAAGCGAGGAAGTCTGTAAAAGGAGGAAACACAAGATTGTTGAGGAAACATCATCACATGGTACCAAGGGCGGAATAGGTACATTTCAGATCAGAAATTTCATCAGTAGTGCTTTCACTTCTTTTTTGAAAGATGCTGTTGAGCAGTTCAGCATGGTTTCCAGAGGCAAGGAGTTCCAGATTCTCAGAGCAATACCAGAGAAGGCTCGGTTATAGGTTTTCTTTCTTTTGAATTTTTCTGGTATCAGCAGCAAGGTGCTGGAACTCCTAGATCTGCCTCCACCAGAGAGTTCCAGTTTTTCAGCTTAGTACAAAGGGGTGTTAAGGTGAAGTTCTTTGTGTGTCATGCAAGCAATTTTAAGATGTATCCTAGCCTCGGTGCTAGTCAGTTTAGGGATTTCAGATCTGGTGTAATGTGGTTATTTCTTCTGGATCCAGTGATAAGCCTTCCAGTCAAAACCAGAGAGGCCCTGAGCAGTGCTAACTTGTAGGTAGGTAGGCCACAGAGTGTTGCACTACCAAACTCCAACCTGGAAATGACTAGCGCTTGACCAGCAGACTTGAAGTCATCCAGGGGGGTTTTATCTTTCTTAGGATGCTCATTTGGAAGTTTGCTCCTTTGGTGGTTGAGCTGATGTGCTCGTGCATATTCATGGTCTTTTCAAGTATTATTCCAAGAGATCTTGTGGAGTCAATGATGTGTGGTATACAGTTGAGAGCTGTTAGGTGTTTCATGTACTCGACAATGATCGGAGATAAGGAGGAATTCTGTTTTGAAGGAGTTTAACTTGAGATGCTTGGAAGTCAGCCAGTGTTGTGTTTTGAGTAGAGTTGAGTGACCGGATATCTTCCGGGGAGGAGATTTTCAGGTACAGTTGGGTGTTGTCCACATACATGCGATAGTGAATGTTGGATGATTTGAGCATTTCGTTAGAGGCTCCATGAACAAGTTGAAGATCGTGGGTGAGAGTGTGGACCACTGAGGCACCCCAAGTGTGGTTGTAGTAGAATTGGAGCGGGTTTGATTGACTTCTTTGCGTTCTGTTGTGAAGAAACAAGGCAAACCAGTTTAACACTGAACCTGATACTCATCCTGCGTTCCAGTAATTCCAGGAGGTTGTCATTTTTGACCGTATCAAAAGCTGACAATAGGTCAAGGAGGATTAGAAGGCAGGCTTTGTTCCGATCCAGCATTTTTCGTGCATCATCCACTATGTAAGTAAGGGCCGTTTCAGTGCTATGACCCTAATGAAAACCAGATTGGAATTGTTCTAGAAGCTGGAATTGATTAATATGGCTACATAGTTGGACATGTACACATTTCTCTAGGAGCTTCGACAGAGGTGGAATGCTAGTGATAGGACGCTGTTTATTAAGGTCGTCTTGATCCGCGGTGATTTTTTAAAGAATGGGAAGAACCTGCCCCTCCTTTAGACAATCCAGGATCATACCTTGCTGTAGGAAGGCATTTACTATTTTGCTCCAGAGTGGGACTAAGGACCTGTCCATCTTGTTGAAAAAACTTGAGGGTAAAGGGTCACTGAAGTGGTTTGAGGGTTTCAGTGTTGTAAGCAATTTGAGTATAGAGATTTTATCAAAGGGTTTGAATTGGCTCCAGAAAGTGCTATTTTTGGGGATGAACCCAGGAGAAAGCATAGCCTGAGGGGCTAGAGGGGATGAGGGGTGGATAGGGGATGGGACAGACAGTTGGTGCATTGCAGTCCGGAGATCACTTTCAATCTTATTCATCTTTTCAACGAAGGAGGCAAAATCATCACAATTTGGCTGTCTACTGGAAACCGTTGGCGAAAGGATCGGAAGATAGTTGGTTTGGATTTTGATTAATTCAAAACGTTTTTTGGATCTGTTTCTGGCTTTTTCTAGTTGGCTTCTGAAGAAGTTTACTTTCACACTCCTGATATATTTATTGTAAGTGCTCCTCCTAGTACTCAGGAGCATAAGGTGTTCAAGGGATAGAGAGCCTCTCCAGGATGGTTCGGGTATAACTATTGTTGAACAAAGGTTTAGAGTCTTTGGTAGAACTTCTTTTTAGTTGTAAGAGGGGCAATTGCATCAAGAATGCTCACTCTAGAATTGTAATGCTCCATGAGGTCCTGTACCTCAGACATGTCAAAAGGTGGAAGCATGGACTTTTTGCTAAGAGATATCATTTCGTTCATGTTTGCATTTCGGAAAGATCTTTTCCAATGCCTGTGTTCCTTTGGTTGTGATCTTTACTTAGACCAAGGTTCAATGGTGCGGAAGGAGATGTAGTGGTGATCAGTCCAGTCACAAGGGACAATCGATTCCAGTTGAATAGAATTGGGTTTAGCGATGATTAGGTCCAGGATCGATCCCAACCTGTGTGTGGAGCTGTCACAGATTTGAATTAGGTTATGGTCAGCCAGGAAGCTTTTGAGGCTGTTAACTGCAGGGTCATTCACATCGTTCCAGTGAAGATTGAAGTTTTCGAGGAAGATTTGGGCACAGTGTTGTCCCACATTGGAAAAGATCATTTCCATAATTTGTTCCAGGAAGGGGAAGTTATCTCCCGGCGGATGGTAAAACGTGCAATTTGCATAGCAGCCTGTGGTTGCTTGTGATGTTTATGCACATGTTTTCGCAAGAGGGGGCAACAGCTGTGTGTGACTGTGTCACTATAAGACAATTTTGGTATATACAGGTGATGCCTCCACCTGGTTTGTCAGATCCGTCAAGTCTGATGATGTTATGGCTCGAAGGGACTAGGATGTCAAGGACCTGACCAGAAGAATCCTTTAGCCAGGTTTCCGTAAGTATTAGGAGGTCAAGATCCTGAGCAAGAATGAGGTCAGCTTTGTCCCTGGCATGTTTCACTGCTAATTTACAATTGATAAACATGCAATTCAAGTGCACAATGGAGTCGGTGGAAGTAGACTGTGCGATGAGAACTTGTTGGAGGTGTTTAAAGCATTAGGGTTGTGTCTGGATCTTCTGAGCTGGTTCAGGGTAATTGATTGAATATGTTCATGGTTGTCTAGCTTGTCTATGTGAGTAGAATTTTAAGTAAGCAGGAGGGAGTCAATATCCCCAAATGTTAAGGAATTCTTAAATCTAAAGTGTCTAGAGGGAGCGTTCGGGCAGGGTATGGTTCTCCAACTCCGGAGAGGGGACGCATAGTTCGGAGATAATCCCTTGACTGAAGGGAAGATGACAGCTTAGTGTAGTAGTTAGTAGCTGGTACTATATTGTGTCTGTTCTTCCCTGACGACCTGTTGGCCCACCTTTCATTAGCCAATTTTGAGGTGATGATTATAAGCTTTTGTAAGTCAGCCTTAAGTTGTTGACGATCCCACAAGATATCATCTAGGGTGGAGGAAGGCAAAGGGTGGTGATGAGACTCCGTGGAGTGTATCTGGGAGCTAATAGGTGGTAAGGGAGTTTTGATAGAGGAGATGAGGTACTGCTGTCCTGAAAGTTACCACGATGAGGAGGTTGAGTTGGAAAGGTAGCTAAGTTTGCCAGCGAGCGTGGGAGAACTCATTCGCTGATTTCCTAGAGACTCTGGGGTCGAAAGAGTACTGATGTTGTTAGTGATTGGGGGTTCGGACTTCAGGGTAGTCGCCTTATGAGCCAAGGGACGTGTTGTGGAGACATTAGTAGCGAGCAAGCAGGGACTAACGCAGGATGAAGGTAAGTATGGAATGGCTGAAAGAGATCCATTGCTATGTATGCCTGCATTCGGGGGATCACAGATCACCCCAAGAGAATCCAATCTCGTCAGCAAAGGTGATACTGGTTGAACTAGGATCCCCTATTGATCCGGTTATCGATAGGGGATCCTAGTTCAATCAGTATGAATATGGACGTATAAATCCATTTGTCTAAAGAAACTATTGGAAGCCCATATTAGATACCTTTGGACCTTTAACCCCTTCAGCGCGGCGCGGATTTCCGCGCCGTGCTGAAGGTTCCGTGCGCGGGCGGGGCCGTGACGGAGCGGTTCCGTCATGCGCACAGCGCAACCGTAGTGCATGACGGAACCGCTCCGTCACAAGCATCGAACGGGTTAATACGTTCCAGTACAAAGAGCACTTTCTGTGAATGTAATGCTCTTGTCTTGTAAAATCTTGGATTGGAGAATATGCAATATTAGCCTAGTTCATGTATACATTTTGCATTATCTCAATGTATATTTGATTCATTTTTCTATATTTCACACGTTTGTCAAACATTATTCACTGTATATCCATCCAGTTGAATGTGGATTGTCCTTTCTTTTATTGCACCAAATGTGAAAGTTTAAAAAACGTTTGTGTTCAGTCATTACTATAACAAATTTGAGGTCATCATTATTGAGTAAAATGTTCTTCATGCATAAGTAAAGATGTGTTTAAATCTCACAACCACCTGCTGTTGTTTTGTGTATACAACTTAAAATGTAATTGGCAGCTTGGCATTGCTAGTTTTTTGTCATGTATTTTATGACTGTGTATGAGTTTATAGTTTAGTCATGAACCAAATAAAGTTATATTGAATTGACATGGAATGGTTTAGTTTACAAATACGTTTTAAACAAGAACCTTTGAATTTAAAAAGTATAAGAAAGTGTCAATATATAAAAGGAAATGCTTGTGTGGGCCTCATTTACTTTCCACAGGACTGCACCATTTGCTGCTCAGCAGAAGCCCTGGGAGCAGGTGTGTGGGCCTCTAGGAGATATCATACTAAGCACATCTTCTGCCTCAAGTGCCAGCTGAGTGAGGGCATCAGATAGCCCTTTGCAAAGTGCCATAAAAAAGCCTTTTTGTGCCAAAGCTTGTACTTTAATGCATTATGTGGAATGCAGAAGATTAAACAAAAACAACCCTTAAAGTCTGCTCTCAAGACACAAACCACTCAAGCTAGGAGGGAGAGGGAGCAACACAGCCTGGGGAACAGCATGTGTGGTATTTAAGGGGTGAAGCAGGACATGAGGGAGAGAACCAGAAAAGACTTGAATAAAAATGAAAACAATAGTTCCCTAAATGTGAGCAGTGGAAGGATACAAGTCAGCCAATCAAAAGGATCATAAAGAAGCCATGCTGCAGGGGTGGAACAACTCATTGAATAAGAAACTAGCAGATGAGAGTGACAATAAAGCCAACTAATGGTAAGCCCAGAAGGACTCTAAGCCCACTGTAGACTCACAATATTTCTTTTACAACCAGACAGCTTGCCCAGTCTAGTAGGAGTGACCTAAAGAGAGTCGGCTATTATACAACAGTAATCTAATTTGTTCATTCACCAACCTTTCATCCAAGACGCTATGAAAGATTAACAATTCAAACTATAGTAAAAAGAAATGTATTGGCAGACAAATGGATTGAAGCAGCTTTCTGCAGTGTTAACAGTGTATTTACTTTGAGAGGCAAGAGTCTAAATTTACTGGGAATCTTTTAAGATGCAGTCCAGCTTGAAGACCATATTAGATCTAGCTGTGCAGAATGAGGATGCATAATGATGTAGGAAAGAGATCTGCTCCCAGATTCAAAAGTTGATTGTGTATGACTTGCTGAATAAGACAAATGCGGGTTCTTGGATAGCAGCTTTTCACATATATGCGGTCGTGATATGCTAGGAGATAACATTTAATCTTATACCCACTGCAAGATGATACTCTGGATCATTTCTCTATGAATGGTCTAAGAAATAACCCTCTATATTTGAAATCTGTAAGAGCCCCAGGTCCTGAGTTGATATATGTAAGCAGAATGGAATAATACCTCAATTCCTTTTTTTAATGAAGTTATTTATGCAATATTGGAGAACATGATTATTCGTCATTCTTAATCAGAATACAGAAACCATGCTTTCGTTAAAGAAATGCTGGAAAAATGACCTTACCTGTTTTTGTTTTGTTTTTTTAAAACACATTTTATTAAGTTTTTGTTCCAAAATCAATGCCTCCTTGATTATAGTTAAGACATTTTTACCAGTGGTTTAGTTATACATGTACAGCATATTACAGAGAGTACATTTATAGTACCATTTCCAAGTTGTATGTGACATCGTGCATGAGCACTCTATTAGTGTCCATTACCGTTTGTCATGTCAACAATTGCATCAGCCAGGATCCCGTGTGGTGTTATGTTATGTTAAAATGGTATTTGTAGAACGCGCGGCTACTCAAAAAGAGTGTCCCGGCGCTTTTATTTCAGGTAGACTACAGTATGGTAACATAACACATTAAAAGAGAAAAAGTGACACAGACAAAAAGAACACAACGAACAAAGCAGAACCTATTGAATAAACAACCAAGATTTAAGATCCTTTCTGAAAGCTAGTAAGCTGGTGGCTCCCCGCAGTATAAGAGGCAGAGAGTTCCACAGCTGTGGCGCCAGTAGTCCAAAGGAGCGACCTCCCAAGCGCGCTCTCCTTACTCGCGGGACAGACGCCAAAAACTGGTGTTCTGACCTCAGAGAACGCGCCGGTCGATAGAAGGTAAGTCTCCTTTGGAGGTACTTAGCCCCCGACGCATGGAGAGCCTTAAATGTCAGGGTCAAAGCCTTAAAGGCAATCCGCTTGCGGATTGGAAGCCAGTGCAGGGTCTGGAGCAAACCCGCAGCACTGACACGTCTGTTCAGGCCAAAAATTGCTCTCGCCGCAGCGTTCTGCACAATTTGGAGCCGCTGTAGCAGGTAGTCTGGCAGGCCCAGATACAGGACGTTAGAATAATCAAGCCTGGAGCCTATCAGAGCCTGCACGGTCAGCCTCCTGTGCTCCTCCGATAAGAGGGGAAGAAACCTCCGCAACATCCTGAGGAGGCCGAAGCAAATGCCCGACACCCCCAGGATCTGAGACTTCATAGTCAACCCATTGTCCATCTTAACCCCCAGGTTCTTAGCCATTTGGGATGAGCAAGTAGGGGGGAACATATTGGCCGGCCACCAAGCCTGCCAATCTGGCTCCGTATCGCACCCAAAGAAAAGTACCTCGGACTTATCGGAATTGCACTTGAGGCTGTTCAGTTGGAACCATTGAAACACAGCCCCAAGGCAATCCTGGATACTCTTCCCATCAAAGTCTCCTCCTCTCTTGCATGAGAAGAGGAGCTGGGTGTCGTCTGCATAGGATACGATCCGGGCCCCAAACGACTCCGCCAACGCCGCCAGAGGGGTCATAAAGATATTAAAAAGGGTCGGGCTCAAAATAGAGCCCTGAGGGACCCCGACTCCCAGGGGCGGCATCACGGCGGAATCAGGCGAGGCCCAGACCGTTTGCCGGCGGCCCGTTAGAAAGGAGGAAAACCAACTAAGCACCGTCCCCCGCAGTCCAATCTCATAGAGTCTTAAGAGAAGACCATCATGGGGGACGGTGTCAAAAGCCGCCGACAAATCCAGCATCACCAGCATGGCTTTTCCCCCAGTGTCCAAAACCCCTTTAATGGTTTCTGAAACCTCGAGGAGCGCTGTCTCAGTACTGAGATTTGGACGGAAACCCGACTGAGTGGCATGCAGAATCTCATTCGACTCTAGAAAGTTGGACAGCACCGTCTGCACGTGCTTTTCCACAACTTTCGTAAGAGCCGGCAGCAGCGAGATAGGCCGATAGTTCACTGGGGCCTTTGGATCCAGACCAGGCTTTTTGAGCAGCGGGATGACCATTGGTTGCTTCCAAGCCTGCGGAACCACTCCCTTATTTTATTACACCTACCATTATAAAACAACATTTGTTTATTTTTCCTCATTAGCCTCTGACCCCAGTCAACTAGAAAAGTAGGATGTCATTACCGTTGCCGGTAGCAAACACACCTACTTAATGTTGCTGACCTCTCGTTGTCAAAGAGAGGGTGGTCGCACTCTCTTCTGATTGATAGTGACTGATGACTGTTGCCTGCCCGGATTCGGAGCTGGGAGCCAAAAGAAAAGCAAGGCCCAGCACAGTCAGAGAGCTTTCCAAGATACATAATCATAGGATCAAAGAAAATTCTTTTCAAAAATGATAGTACGCCCGCCTAGTTCCTAGAAAAAAGAAATAATTAATAATTAACGAGGAGACCAATTTATTAAACAATCCCAAATGGCTTTCTTTCTATTACTCTGCAATCTAGCCAGGTCAGTCTTGGAGGTCTTGTACAAGACGTACAACCAATCTGAATGTGTGGGGGGTGTAGCCTCAGCCCATCTCCCACATATTTCTTGTCTAGCCAGCAAAATAGCATAAAATAAGAAACCCCAGATCAAACCTGTAACTCCACTTGCTATACCAAAAATGACCAGGCCGAGAGAGATATGAACTGGGGTGCCCAAAATATCAGCTAGAGTAGTCCCTACTCTCTCCCAGAATACAGAGATAGCTGGACAGTCCCTAAACATATGTATGTCAGAGGCATTTACCATGTCACATTTCTTACAACTAACAGGAGGACCCTATGCTATTTTAAAAAGTCTAGCCGGAGATAAGTACGCCCTGTGTGTAGTAAAATAGTGGTTTCTCCTAAACCAGGCTGGCTTTACAACTGTAAACAAGGTATTAAAGGAGGTTTGCCACAAATCTACCCAGTCTATATCTGGCATAGAAGCTCCCCACAATTCTTCAGCTAGTTTAAAATCTCCATTGAGGACTTCCTCAATAGACCAATAAAATAAAGATACTTCTTTCTTCCCTACCGGCCTCAATACCAATTGCTCCTCCAGAGTATTCCTTTTGCCTATAGGTTTTTTAAAACTCTGGGACCAGCTCTGCAATTATAGGTATTTAAATCTAGACATACCCTCCTCTAGCTTATCATCTAGTAACGCCCAAGACAAAAGTGAGTCCTCAGCAGCCAAATCCACCCCACACCAATAACCCAGCTGTTTTTAGAGGGGCTGCCAATTTATCTTTCAAACATTCTGGGTCCCCCGGAGAATCTGACAATGGAGCCAGACTTGAAAAATAGTTTAAGCCGGTGCATTGTTTAATTCTGGCCCATGTACGAGCCATACTCAATAAGACTTTCAGCCTGATCTTCTTAAAGAAGTTTTGGTCTCCATATTTGAAAAGAAAGCCTTCATGAGACAATCCCACTACATCAAGCATGGCCATGAACATGGTCCCCCTCTCTGATGAATCAGGGGATTTCAGCAACATTCTTGAGTGTGTTAAATGGAAGGCCCAGGCATAGTACTGGAGATCCGAGAGTGTAAAACCTCCTTTTTCCCTCTTATGCCTTAGCTTTTTCCAGGATATCCTCGTAGCTTTGTAGGCCCACACGAATGAATTAATAGATTGCTGAAGCTTATCAATTGCCTGCTTCTCAAAATGTAGGGGAATAGTATTAAAAAGAAAGGTGATTTTTGGCAAAATTACCATCTTGATTAGATTAGTTCTGCCCAGAATAGCCAAAGGGAGATGGGCCCAAGATTTCATGAGTTTCTGGCACTCTCTCGAAACATTTGCAAGATTGGTCCCCGTAATCTTATCTATACTTTGGACAATCCTCACCCCCAAATATCTCATCTCGCTCTTGATTTGGTATCGACACCCCGGCAGATTCCATGACATAATCTCATTTTTTTCCGCGTTGACCTCATAACCCGACACTTGACCAAAATCCTGTGCTAACCGGATGATGTGAGGAAAAGACAACTTCAAATCAGATGTGAGAATTAGGATGTCATCCGCATACAGGGCTACCTTCTTCTCCCATGCTCCAAATTTAAATGGTGAGATACCCGTCTTCTCCCTAAGACGTTGAGCAAGAGGCTCGATGTACATATCAAATAGGAGAGGGCACAGCCCTGACTGGTTCCTCTATTAATCCTGAAAGAATTAGTCCATTTCCCATTGACCAAAAGCCTTGCCGAAGGGTCACTATATATAAGCTTGATAACTAGACGAAATTTTGTCCCAAAGTTAAATTTCTCCAGCACAACCGCTAGATAATTCCAGTTGACCCTATCAAAGGCCTTGGTGGCATCTAGTGTCATTGCTGCCAAAGGTGATGAGAAAGTGGAGGCGAAATCAATAGCTCCAATAAGATCATAAGTGAGATCAAAAAGATTCCTGCCTCTCAAAAACCCTTTTGGTCTGATTGCAACAAACCACCGGCCACCGCACCCAGCCTGTCGGGCAAAATTCTTGTAAAGACTTTATAGTCAGTGTTTAAAAGAGAAATAGGTATATATGACCCACAGTTGACTGGAGACTTCCCTGCTTTTAAGATCAATGTTATGGTGGCTTCTCCCCACGAGGTAGGAGGTCTAGCACCTTCAACTAGTATTTTGTTAAAAAGAGTTGTCATAGTCGTAATTATCGCCTCTCCCACAAATCTATATAGATCTGCTGGAAGGCCATCCGGCCCAGCGGCCTTACCAGCCTTGCAAGCGAAAATGGCTTTCCTAACCTCCTGTTGAGAAATGTCAAGCTCCAAGTTTTCCAGTTGGGCAGAGTTAAAGGAGGTAAGTTTAATCCGACTTAGCCTCTCCCGTGCACATTTGCTAACTACTGCATTATCTTCATCATATAGATCTTAGAAGAAGGTAAAAAAGGCTTCTCCAATCTCTTCATCGGTAACTACCGAAGTATTATTATATTCATTATCAATTTGTTTTATGAGGTTTCGTACCATCTCGGTCTTGGCTTTCCATGCCAGGAGTTTACTAGCCCCTTCACCGTATTCAAAATGAGCAAGCTTACTAGCCTCCCATCTTTTAGAGATCCTCATCTGGATAATACTCTCCAAATGATCTTTCAAAGTTCCCAGTTTCGATAAATGTTCCTAGCGTTTTACTAGGTCGGCCTCATTGTTAATACTCCTTTCAACCGCCTTCATTTCACACTCAGTGTGTCAGGGGTGTGAAATTTAATAAAATATCTACTTGTCCATGGGGCAGGTTGCTTCATAAATCTACTTGTCCTGTAACAAAATCCACTTGTCCCTTTTGTGCCATGTAATGTGGCGACAAATTACGGCAGCAATCTCATTAAGCAAGAGTTCTGATAAAGCCTCTCTAATTATGCCAGGGCTTGTACCATAGTAGGGTTTGAATACTAGCAATTCCCTTATGTTGCTACGTTTCTGCAGGTCTACATACTGGGGCTGAAGGTAGTGGTAAGCAATAGATCAAGGGTTGGAATGCCCTTTTAAGTCTGTGCAAGCCTACTAACTTGCATGTTTTAAGGGTTTTCACCAACTCTTTTCTATCTTTTCCCATACTGAAAAAGGTTGGAAATTTACTGCTGGCAGTGGCAGACGTAAAACTTCTTCAGGGTTGGGAAAAAAGTGGTTGGAGGAAAAGTGAACTTGAAACATTCAGGTTTTCACATGAGCAAATCTACACAAGCACATTTGCTCATGCTAAAATGCAGTTCACAAATATTTTCTAGGAGTACTATTTCTTGGCCTACTTCTGTAAATTCTTGTGAATTCACAGAGACTGTATATATGCACGTAACGCATGGATATATACCATGGATGCACTTTTGAGAGTTTCTTTAATAATTGGGTCTCTAATTAGGCCTGGGGTTAACCATGACCTTTTGTGTTTAGTAAAATGATGTCTCTCTCTCTCTCTCTCTCTCTCTCCTTCTCTCGGTCTATCAGCTGGCTTCACTGTGAGTGACAGTATTCTGATCTATTACAAGGAGCATATTGGCACACAAAGTAGTTTTGTTCAGTGCCTGGAACTGCTGTGGCAATGTGTGCTTTTTGAGACCAAAAACAGTTTTTTGCTTTTGACAATGCTTGTTAGAATGGCGAGGGCCCTGCAGCTCCCACACAGATAAGGTTTAACAAAAACTATGCCTAAACAAGTCACGCATTGACAAAACCAAAAGCCTGACCACCAATTTCAGACCTACTGGCTTTGCCAATTCTTGTTTATTTTTGTTTCCCACAATCGTATTTTAACTGGTTACACCGATTTTCCATTATGAATATTTTTGAGAAATACAAGCATACATCAACATGTTACTAAATGATGCTGCAAAGATATGGTACCTAAAATCTTACAGTAGTTTAGCAAAATATTTTTTTCCTACTTGCATTTTTTTGTGAACATTTTATTTTGAAAGCAAAGAATCATCACTGTTGCTTTCAAGCTTCTGCAAATATTTGCATATAATCAGAGAGCATTCTGGGAGCATTATACATAGCCTCATATTACTAAACTTTTAAAACGTGAGTACATGTTTATACTGCAACCACCGTCAGTAGTGCAGGCAGAGCTGACAACATTTACTTTTAGTGCTCACCCTAATAATAAAGGCTTTGCATTAATGAACCATAAATTCAAGTTTGAACAGTGTTAACACATGGGCACACATATTACCTTAACTGTAGACAATGCCCTTTCTTGATCCATAATGTGGTATTGTAAACTGGCAGCTAAAGGGCTTGTGCTGTAGGGGGTTGGACCTACTTGTCCCAAGGACAAAATAGACATTAAAACTTGTTGCCCTTGACCCCAAACAATATGTCCTGGGCGTCGGGCTATAGGAATTCCACATCCCTGGTGTGTACTACCGCCACTCTGTATCGCCTGTTCTTAAAGGAAATCCTACTTGTTATTAGGCCTCTCAAGTGGGCCTTCCAGGAATCCCACACTACTGAGATCTCTGCCGAACCTACATTTGTGTTTAGAGAGAACTCTGTCTCCTGAGATATTTAACAGGCTTCTGATTCATCTGAAAGAAGTGTACGGTCAAACGTCCACACCTGTGATTGTTCTTTTTCTGTCCAAATTAAATCCATCCATACCGCCGCATGATCTGATAGATGGGGAGTCAGATAACCTATGTCTTTAATTTTGCCCTTCAAGTCATGACTAACCAATCATTGATTTGTGACCATATTTACGATTATAAAATGAAACGCCTAATTGAGAGCCCGATCTTTCTCTCCAAATGTCAGATAGAGCATTCTGCCTCATCATCATCTCGAGGTATGTCCTGGATTTAGACAAAACATTTGCCCTACTACTTGGGGATTTATCCATTTGAGGATTCCAAACTATATTGAAGTCTCCGGCTAAAAAAGTTGGATCTTAAAATTCCAACAAATTCGCAAAAATGGTTTTCAGAGTGGAGGGGTCATCCTGGTTAGGACCATAATAACCAACTACTGTTATAAGAAAACCCTTAAGAGATAGTTTGACAATGACCCACCTGCCACCTGGGTCTGTCATAGCGTTTAAAAGTCGAGCATTCACTTGCCTTTAAACCAGAAAGGCTACCCCCCCTAATGTTGGTGCCCTGATTAGAACTAACACAGTGCTCCACCCATCTGAGCTTTCCAAAGATCCCACTTATTTCCTCCTTCAGGAGATGTGGCTCATGTAGGATGATTATCTGTGCTGGGGAATCTTCGAGGTATTGAAGAATTTTTGCCCTCCTATTTTTTACCCGGAGGCCAATAACATTCCAGGATAAAAACTGTAGCGTTCTCATGGTGGTTTAAAAAGAGGAACCCTGAGCATGCCCAATCTCCCCATATGTCAACGCCAAACCAAGAGCGATAGCCAAAAGTAAACCAGAAATAGACCAAGCCAAGGGGCGAACGAGAATTTATTTTTCCTTTTTACCCCAATGCTCCCCAACCCGTGCTCCCCTTCCACCCCTCCCTACCCTTGGACCCCTCCCTGGAGAACCCTGCCCCCATTTACCTGGACTGAAGGTCCAGAGTCTGCCTACCGGGGCACCCTACCCCATCCCTAACTGTTACCAATAACAGAAATAAGCAAGCAGCTAAAACTCAAAAAAATATACTCGATCTCTATCTACCTAAAAAACCATTTCTAGTGTTGTGACCCCCGTGTATTTTAATTTGGCCTAATTACTGACCATAATTGTGTCATGCCTGTCTTGAAACAAGATCCAACTATTCGCTGAGAAAAAAACCTCGAAACCCATAGTGCATATGTAATATAACATTCCACTTAAAGCTATTTAGAGACTTTAGCTAAATTTTCCAAGAGCCTCCTGCACTGTTTTTAGGTTATACATTTTATTGTTGTGCATGATTTTTAAATGTGCAGGAAATTTTAATTGGGTGACCGCCCCCAATTTCTTAAAGTCATCCATTTTCCTGCCTAGCTCCCATTGTAGGTCTAAAGTAATACGAGCTAGATCAGAACAAATTTCAAAAGCGAAGTCCCTTGGTTTCAATGATTTCTGCTTTAAGGCAGAATTTAAGATCTTTTCTTTCAAGGAAAAAGTAAGAAAGTTTATTAGAATCTTTCTAGGTTTTGTCCTGTTAGGATGTCTCCTGAAGGGGTCCCTGTGAATCCCTTGTATGTCCTTCATCAAGTCCTCCTCAGACTCCACAATCTGGACCAATTCTTTTATGAGGGTTACAATAAAAGCCTTAAGATCTTCTCCCTCCTTTCCCTCAGGGACATTATTGTGCCAGGAGTTATTTTCTAGTGCCTCTAGTCCCGGAGCACAGCCTCTTCCTTCTTGAGCGTCAAAATATCGGCTTTAGCTGCTCCCAGGTCATCTTTTAGCTCCTCCACTGAACTTTCTAAAGCCACAGTCCTAGAGTTAAGAAGATCAAATTTTTTCTCAAGAGACTCACAGAAGAGCCTGATCTCCCCCTGATTTGCCTCCAAAATAAAAAAACCCTTTCTAATATCCATAGAAAGGGTAGAAAAAAGAACCTCCAGAGATGGCCTCAGATGAACCCCGTCTCATGTACTTGGGAGGTTTGCCCCACTTCTCCACTGCTTCTACCCTTGCCATTGCCACTGCCATTGCCACTGCCACTGGCCTCACCGCTTTGAGCGGCAAGGCTTTCTCCTCTAGCATGTTCATTGACTTCGCCTGAGGTCATGGTCAAACCCGCTTCCGGAATCTCAGGGTTACTTAATGGTTCAAGTTGTATAACATGTGTGGGAGTATTCGCTACCTCTAGCTCCTCCATAACTCCCGGAAAAGGTCTTCGCTCTAACTCTACCTCTAACTGCTCAGAGTTATTTCTAAGGGTCTCCCCCTGTTTAACCACATCCAATGCGGCCCCCGGGGGAAGAAAGACCAGCGGTCTAGTCTTCCCCCGGGGATTTCGCGCAAGTTGAAGGACAGGGGAGGAAGGGGTGGGATAAGGGGTGGGGTCGTCAGGTAGGGGTTAAAAGGGGGAGGAAGAGGAAGTCCTTCCTCTTCCTTTCCCCAGCGCCTCAGGGTGGGTTTAGTTAGTGGATCGTTGGGGAGGTCGTGTGGCCTTTGAGGAGAATTGGCGTATCGGCGGGAGTTTTGCGTCGGTAAGCGGGGCGCGTTGGTGGGTTGGCGAGCGGTTTTGTGGCAGCCTCGTTTGGCGACGGTGGGCGGTCTGTGTGCGACGGGTGGAGTCGGTGGGGGCGGGGTGGTGGTTTCCGCGGAGCGTGGGCGGTAATGGAGGCGGGAGGGGGTCAGGCGCCGGATGATGATGCGGCGGTGCGGGCGGCGCTTCAGCTGTTGGGACGCGCGGGGAGGGCTGATTTATTGCGGCCGGGAGGGTTGGAGCAGGCGTGGGTGGGGATGTCTAGGACACCGCGTTCGGCGTCCGCGGGGGTGGCGGCGGCCGTTGTGGCCTGCATGGAGGAACCGCCTCCTAAAAAGCACGCGGTGGGTGCGCGAGGGGGGGGCAAGAAGGCGGGGACTGTGGTGAAACCCGGTGATAGGCGTCTGAGCCTCCCGGTGTTGGGGACGGCGGTGGAGGTGCCTGAGGGGGGGGGGGCGGCTGTGCCGGGGGGGCCGGGGGCAGCGGGGGGGCCTCATGTAGGGAGCGGGCATCATCGGCGCCGGAGTATGAGTTTGTTCAGGGAGAGAAAAGAAAAGGCGTGAAGCGTGTGGTGCGTGAGGTGCGCATGGAGCCCAGTGAGCCTGTGTTGGTCGAAGAGCTGGATTACGAGTCCGAGAGTGAGGAGTTGGAGGAAGGCGAAGTGCGTGAGGTGATGGGGACGGAGACAACGCGGAAGTTTGGTGTTTTCCAGGCCAACAAAGCCAGCTGCAGCAAGGCGCCAGTGGCGAGGGTGTCAGCCCCGGGTCCCGGCGGACGGGCGCAGGAGGTGCCACGCACTCTGACAGGTGAGAGCGCATGGTGGGGGGTGTGGGATGGGGCTGCCGGTCTGGGGCGCCGGAAGTCTTGTAGGTCTGTGGGGGTGGGGGATGGGTCGGTGAGGGTGGCGGGAGAGTCGGCGCAGCCGAAGGTGCCGGCTAAGGCGGCGGCCCCGGAGGGGGATGAGAAGCGGCTTGTGGGGGCCGGTGTTCAGACGGACAAGGAGGGGGAGAAGGAAGGGAAAGAGGAAGGGGGAGAGAAGCATAAGACGAAGCTGCCGTATATGGGATTGGCGATGCCTTTGGGGTCCCATCTGTCCGAGAAGACGAGGGGCAGGATCTGGAAACACGAGTATGTGGACGTTTTCAAGCTATTGCACCGGGAGATTCAGGCGAAAGAGGGGTCTAAAGAGGAGGAGTGGGAGTTGACGAGACGGCCGCGGGTGCCGGTGAATATGGAGAATTGGACGTCGGCTTTCTTGATCTATGCAAGTATTTATTGTGAGAAGCATCAGGATAGGGCGATTGCGTTATTCAAATACATGGATATCATACGTAAAGCGCAGATGCACTTTGGGGGTTTCGCCTGGCTCAGTTACGATGAGGAATTTCGGGCTCGGATCAGCGTCAACCCTGACAAGCCCTGGGGAGAGGTAGATCAGGAGTTGTGGGTGCAGTGGATGTCTTCCACGCAGTCCTCTGCGTCCACGCACACGGCTAGTGGGCTTCTGGTGGCCTATCGGCCTTTTCAGTCACGTCCCGCCTCGGGGGGGCGGGAGGGGGAGCCGGTGGAGCTGGGGGCGCGGGTGGGCAGGCTGCCGTTGCAGGCGCAACAGGACAGCCTGATAAGAGTGGGGGAGCCACCACAGGGGCCTGTTGGAATTTCAACAAGGGGTTTTGCACCCGACACCCCTGCAGATTTAAACATGAGTGTTCTAAGTGCGGAGGCCGGCACCTGGTCACGCAATGTTTCACATTGGCCACCCCATCCGAGCAGTGGCGGGTCACCAAGGGCAGGGGACAGGCTGGGCCGAAGGGCTCGCCAGTTAGTGTGGAGGCCATGGATCCTTGGCTCTCCCGCTACCCCGATCGGGAAGCGGCGTTGAGGCTGTACTGGGGATTCACTGAAGGGTTTCGAGTGGGGTACCAGGGGCCGCGGGAGAGCAGATGGGCGGAGAATTTGCGGTCGGCGAAGGAGTTGCCGGGGGTGGTTGAGGCTAAATTGCGCAAGGAGGTGCTGGAAGGTCGAATTGCCGGCCCGTTTGACACGTGGCCGCTGCCTGAACTCATCATATCCCCCTTGGGGGTGGTTCCAAAAAAGGAACCGGGGGAGTTTCGTTTGATTCACCATTTGTCATGGCCTGAGGGGTGGTCGGTGAATGATTTCATCGCGGAGGAGGATTCTCGGGTGCTGTATGCGTCGGTGGATGATGCGATTGGGTTGGTGAGGATGTGTGGGCGGGGGGCGGAACCGGCCAAGTGCGACATCAAGTCGGCGTTTCGCCTCCTGCCCATTCACCTGGCGGATTTCTCATTGTTGGGCATGCAGTTTGAGGGGGCCATCTTTGTGGACAAGGTTTTGCCCATGAGGTGTGCGGTCTCCTGCGCTCTGTTCGAGACTTTAAGTTTTTTTCTGCAATGGGCCTTCACTGACAGGGCGGGGCACCGGCTGGTGTCCCACTACTTGGATGATTTTTTGTTCGTCGTCCGGGGTCGGTCGGGGGAGTGCGGGGAGGCGTTGCGGCACTTTCAGAGGATGGCGGGGGAGTTTGGGGTGCCGTTGGCGCCGGAGAAGACGGCTGGGCCCAGTTGTTGTCTGGCGTTTCTGGGAATCTAGTTGGTCTCAGTGGAGTGGATGGCGCGCCTTCCCCAGCAAAAGGTGGAGGAGATGCAGGACTGTTTGAGCCAGGTTGTTTTGCAGCGGAAGATCGATTTGAGGTCCGTCCAGCGGTTGTTGGGCTTGCTGAACTTTGCGTGCCGTGTGGTGCGGGCGGGCAGGACGTTTTGCAGGCGACTGGGGCTGGCCATGTCGGGGGCGGTGTTGCCTCATCACTGGGTGCGGATTTCGGTGGGTGTCCGTGCGGATCTGCGAGTGTGGCAGGGGTTCTTGAGGGACTTCAATGGGGTCTCCTTGGATTTCACGGATGACAACATGGTATGGCAGGTGCAGATTTTTTCGGATGCGGCTGGGGCGCGCGGCTTTGGTGTGTTTTGGGACGGTCGGTGGTGTGCGGAGCAGTGGCCGGCGCACTGGTTGACACAGGGCAGAAGTATTGCATTTTTGGAGTTATTTCCGCTGTTGGTGGCGCTGCAGGTGTGGGGACAGGAATTCCGGAACAGGTCGGTGCTTTTTCATGTGGACAACCGGACGGTGGTGGATTTGGTGAACCATCAGAGGGCAAGGGACCTGCGGGTGCTGCGCTTGCTGCGAAGTTTCATGCTGCTGTGCTTGCGTTTCAATGTGCTGTTTCGCGCGAAGCATGTGCCGGGCGCTAGCAATGACATTGCGGATGCATTGTCTCGTTCGCAGTGGCAGCGTTTCCGAAGGTTGGCGCCCGGAGCGGACTCTGCCAAGACCAAGGTGCCGGAGGGTATCTGGAGCTGGGGGGAGTGAGAGTGGTGAATCTGGTGGAGCAGTCTGTTGCTGAGTCCACGCGGCGGACGTATCGTTTGGCATGGGTGGAGTTGGGTGTGTTCTTGGGTTGGTCATAGGATGCGTGGCGGATGTCTCAGCGGGAGTGTGAGGAAGGTGTCATGCGGTATGTGTTGCACTGCATGGATAGAGGACTGTCGTCGGTGACGATTGCAGGAAAATTGGCGGGGATTTCTTTCTATGGGATGATTTATTTGGGTTTTGATCCAGCCAGGGGTGAGTTGCTGAGCAGGATGCTGAAGGGCTGGACCAGGGAGCGGGGAGGGCGGGGGCGCCGTTGCGCGAGGCAATTACTTTTGAGCTGTTGGTAGATATATTGGCGGAGTTAGGTTTTCTTTGTTACAACATGACTGAGTTGGCGTTGTTTCGTTTATGCATGACGTGGATGTTCTTTGGGGCTTTCCGGGTTTCGGAATTGTTGGGGGGTAGGGGGGGGCTGGGGATGAGGTTTGAGGATGTTCGGTTGGATGGGGTGCGCCTGGGGATATGGCTGGGGCGCTCCAAGACGGATCAGGCTGGAAGAGGCACGTGGGTGTGGCTGAGCGAGTCGGGGGAGTTGGGAGTTTGCCCGGTGCGGGAGTGGAGCAGTTTTTGCGGGCAGAGCGGCCGGAGGGCGGGGGAGATTTTCTGTCATGCCTCCGGGAAGAGGGTCACGGCGTTCCAGCTGCTGGCGGTGTTGCGCATGGCATTGCGGCGCCTAGGCAGGGACCCGGCGGGGTATGGGACCCATTCCTTTCGGATCGGCGCGGCTGGGTTGGTCCTGGGATAAGATCAGGAAGATTGGTAGATGGCGTTCGCGCTGCTGCGAGCGGTACGTTAGGAAGTAGGGCGGGGGGAGCGCGGCGGTTGTGTGAGCGTTTGTGCGACTTTTCTTGTTTCTAACGCTCCCCTTTTTTCTTTGTAGGTTGTGTTGGGGGTCCAGGAGCCAAGACGGTTACCTGGATAGTGGGACATTCATTTGTGCATTGGGCCGCTAAGTTTTGTGACAGGCAGGTGTACGGGCGTAACCTGGGCCTGAGAAGCAGCAGTCATGAGGTGTTTTGATGGGGCAGGAGTGGGATGCGCTGGGGGGAACTGTTGCCTTGGCTCACGAAGAAAGTCTCGCAGCAAGGGTGTCCGGATTTGCTCGTTATCCACCTGGGAGAGAACGATCTGGTGCGGCAATCGGCGGTGTCATTGATTTATTTGATGCAACGGGACTTGGAAGCGATGAAACGCAATCTGGCTGGCGCCTGTATTGTGTGGACAGAATTCATTCCTCGAAGGATTTGGAGGGGGGCATTGAAGCCCGCTGCGGTGGAGCGAGCTCGCAGAAAATTTAATAGGGCGATGAGAGTTTTCTGTGAGGACTGTGGGATCAAGGTGCTGGCGCACCCTGGTCTGCGGCTCGAGGAGCCCTTGCTTTTTAGGGACGATGGCGTGCACCTCTCGCACATGGGAAACGCTTACTATATGATGGAGATGAGGGATCTTATCAGTGGGTTGTGGAATGAGTCGATCTGGTGTCAGAGGGGGTGAGGGCGAAAGGTGCACTTGTGCGGGGTGGGGCAGGTAACCGCCCTCCGGGGGTTCCCTGGTTGGCGGATTGGGGAGGGGGGAGGAGTCCATGACGGGCATACTCACCCTTCCGGGGAGGGGGATACTGGGGAAACGTGGGGGTGCGTCAGACCAGTGTACGACGAATGGAGATGATGGTGGAGTTATGGAAGAGAAGTGAGGAAGCGAATGGAAGTGAGAAGGTTGCGGTGTGAAGTGGGGATGGAGTAGTTGGAGTCTTGGAGAGTATGGAATAGTGAGAAATGTTGTTGTTGGGGATTGTTGGGGATTTGTGTTATGTTTCTGGTTATGATTGTCCAACCCTGTCCTAATAAAATGGCCTTTTACGCAAAAAGTACCTTGCGTGGACTGATTATTGCGCGATGCGGTCCCCCGGGGGAAGAAAGACCAGCGGTCTAGTCTTCCCCCGGGGATTTCGCGCAAGTTGAAGGACAGGGGAGGAAGGGGTGGGATAAGGGGTGGGGTCGTCAGGTAGGGGTTAAAAGGGGGAGGAAGAGGAAGTCCTTCCTCTTCCTTTCCCCAGCGCCTCAGGGTGGGTTTAGTTAGTGGATCGTTGGCCACCCGCCCACCCTACAATCACGTGACTAGTTGGCGTGATGTCATGTTTATCAGCGTGCCAGTTTAGGACGGGTTGTGTGTGTGTGGGGCGGATTGGGGAGGGGGGAGGAGTCCATGACGGGCATACTCACCCTTCCGGGGAGGGGGATACTGGGGAAACGTGGGGGTGCGTCAGACCAGTGTACGACGAATGGAGATGATGGTGGAGTTTTGGAAGAGAAGTGAGGAAGCGAATGGAAGTGAGAAGGTTGCGGTGTGAAGTGGGGATGGAGTAGTTGGAGTCTTGGAGAGTATGGGATAGTGAGAAATTTTGTTGTTGGGGATTGTTGGGGATTTGTGTTATGTTTCTGGTTATGATTGTCCAACCCTGTCCTAATAAAATGGCCTTTTACGCTAAAAGTACCTTGCGTGGACTGATTATTGCGCGAAACCTGCGGTTGAATTTTGAAATAAGATCTTAAAGAGGGAGTAATCCTCACTCTGGAGACTAGAGAGTTACCCTTAGTTCTGCTGGTTTTAATACTTCTGCCTTAATCTAGCAGAACTGAAAGGAAGAGGAACTATTATTAGGTTCTATTGCCGAGGTAATACCCCCTTTCCTATTTGTCACACTACTATATGTGATCGATTTGCCCTCCAAGGGCCGCTTGGTGTTTTTATAGAGGGGTTTCCCTGTAGTCGACCACTGCGCTGCTCCTCCCCGCCTCTTGCCTCTTTTTGCGGGTTTCATTATCGGGGTTTTTATGACCATAGGTTCAGTGTTACCCGAAGCTACACTGAGCTGTGTTGCGCTGGTCTCGGAGGGTCCCCCCTCCTGACCGTCCGAAGTCTGCCCTGGACGACTCTGCGGTCTAAAGAGAGAAGGCAGGAAAAGCTTACCGTCCTCTACAGCAGGCCTTTCGGTTATCGGGGTGCCCCCCTCCTGACTCCCCAATACCTCACGTTGTTGTAGTAGCAGGCACGAGACAGTCGTGGCGAGCCCACCACTCTCCTCTGGCAAACACTTGCCCGTCTCCTCCTCACCGACAGTCTTCTCCAGCGTGGATGGCGTGGAAGGTCTCCCTGGGCTCCTTGTGCTGCCTCTGCCTCTTCCGGAATCGACTTGGAGGAGTCCCCGAGCAGCCGCCCTGCGGCCCCTCCTCAACTCCAGGGCGGCAACAAACCAACGCGGCAGGCCTCCGGGTACACCAAAACACATCCCCCGGACACCCAAGGTGAGACAAAACTTCAAAAGTTTGTGGGGGTGTCACCAAACGATGACTTTTGCCGATTTTACGGGACTATAAAACAACATTGTACCCCCCACTCGCATCTAACTGGGCAACACAGGGAAGAAATCTGACAGTATATACATACTATGCACTACTACCTGCAATAAGGATTGTCTAGAATACCTGACGCGCTAACACATTTGTTTTGCTATAACCGAGTATGGCCAGCTATGCATTGTAATCATTTCCTCACTGTAAGTCTAGTGCTAGGTTGTCTTTGTATGTTATCTGTATCTACATATTTTAGTGAGTGAGTTGGGTCACATGTCTGACCCCGTGGCAGACTCCCTAGCTGCCTCGCCAGTTTGTTCCATCCCCTCCCATGCTTTGAATGCCTCAGCAGCATATCCCTGAACATACTATTGTGATCTTACGGAGCCCGCTCGCTTCTTCTCTGCGCATTTTCCGGCTTTTAGCTAAGCCCCATCTCTCCCTCCATTCAGCAATTGTTGGTGGCTTCTTCGCTTTCCAACGTCTAGTTATCAATCTTTTTGCAATTATCATTGCCAGGTCTGCAAAGCGTGCCTGCACCTTTTAACCCTTTCAGGTGCGGATAGATTCCCAACACACAGCTTTTAACTGTGTACCACGTGTGACCTCCCACTACCCCCGTTAGTGTCTGGGCTATTTGTGCCCAGTAGGCTGCTAGTGCAGGGCAAGCCTACTACAGCATGTGGGTAAAGTTTGCGTTTGTCTCCGTGCACCTAGGTCAGTTGGCTGTAGCCGTAGGGAACATCTTGTGCAGTCGGCGCGGGGTAAGGTATGCTCGCTGTGAGATCATGTATTGAATGAATTTAAAGCGTACATTGCGTGAGACCGCTGGGTAGGCTGAGAGGGACGCCCATTCGTTATCCGGCAGTATTCACCCAAATCTGTATTCCACTTTGCGCGCAGGAGATCTAGGGGGCAGGGCATTGACACTCGTATACCTGTATATAACCACCTCATCAGGTGTCTCCCTGTCCCCATTAGGTGTAGCATTTGTACCAGCTCATTTGTCGTGGGTTCCACTCAGTCCGGGGCTCAAGTATTCCTAACGAAGCAGGTAACACCGGCCTGCAGTAGAACCAGGGTGTTTGGCAGACCCTGAGCGTGTATGAAATCTGCATGCAACAGCAGGGCGCCATCACTAAATAGTGCGTCTACTGTAGCTATTCCCTCCTCCTACCATTTAGACAATTGGTTACGAGCTGGGGTGCCTGTGGGGATGAAAAGTCCCAATGATGGAATGTTTGGTGCGTATGGTAGCTTTGATGCTGTTTATCTCAATGTTTGCTTCCAGTACTACTAGGCAACTTGCAATAACGGCGACAGGGCTCCCGCGATCGAGCGTGCACCATACAACAGGTTATGCAGTTTCCTGTTGGCTATCATATTGGGCGTATAATCGATTTTGTGGAGATTACGGTAGGCCAGCCAGTACGAGAGCCACAGAAGTTGGCTCGCCATACAGTAAGCCCTGAAGTCTGAGGCCCCCAATCCCCCAGCATTTGTTGGAAGGTGTAGTTTCTTCAAACCAATTCTGCGTCTTCCATTACCCCCATATTAATTCTATTAATAACAAGTCCAACCATTTAAATATCTTTGAGGAGATTATTATTGGAAGTGTAGTGAAATAGTACAGCACCCGTGGCAATACAACCATTTTAGCTATCCGTAAACGGCCTTCAACAGACAGTGGGAGAGTGATCCAGAATGCTATTTGGGATTGTAGCAAGGCAATCGTGCACTGCACATTGCCATCCAGAGTGTCTTGTTGTGTTCTATATATCTTCACTCCCAAATATTTGAAAGTGGTTGGAGCGACTGTTAAGGTCTTACTCCCGAATCTTATCTCACAGGGTACACTAACATCACTGTAGGGGAATGCACAAGACTTCTCAAAGTTAATAAACACGTCACATTTGCCATCACCTCAGATTGTGGTGGTGTTGCTGTAATTTCCCTAATCGAAAAAGGGTTGCAGAAAAGTTAGATCATCGCTCCGCCTGCAACTACATAAAACTTGAAAATGCCCCTTTCTTTGCTCGCTGACGAATCACTGGTAGTCCCTGTGAATTTGTAAACCAGTTTGTGCTTTGCGTAGCTAGCTAAAGCTGAATTCGATTATCCGCGTGGACAGTTGATCGATGAAAGCGGAACGCGTCTATCTCATGTTTTATCGCTACCGGGCGAAGCGCTGTACCCCAACTCTTCCAGTACATAAATTATCAACGGAAAGAAGGAAACATTGCACCCAAGCAGGAGGGGATATGCAATCACGCAATTAGTAGGCGACGTGCGTGGAGAGATATAAACAAATATCCGAGTATCCCCTTTGTCAGATTTCTAAGGTTGATCGCATCCTCTCACAGGGATACCTGTCGGACTTGCTGTTTGCTGCTGGCTTTTCCTTGGACCCTCCACCACTCCTTGCGGAACCCGCTTCGCGGGTCCGGCTGCGGCGTGAGAGCCGCTTGTGCAAAACCTGCGGACAGTTTCAGTGAGGGACTGGGCGAGTGTAGGGCTGCGAGCGGCGGGACAGGACTACGTCTCCCAGCAGTCCTGTTAACCCGCGCCTCCTGTCACCTGGCCGCTCTCCCTGCAAGCCCCGCCCCACTCACAGCCTGAAAAAGCACCTCTGAGCTCCACTGCCCTGGGATACCTGTCGGACTTGCTGTTTGCTGCTGGCTTTTCCTTGGACCCTCCACCACTCCTTGCGGAACCCGCTTCGCGGGTCCCGCTGCGGCGTGAGAGCCGCTTGTGCAAAACCTGCGGACAGTTTCAGTGAGGGACTGGGCGAGTGTAGGGCTGCGAGCGGCGGGACAGGACTACGTCTCCCAGCAGTCCTGTTAACCCGCGCCTCCTGTCACCTGGCCGCTCTCCCTGCAAGCCCCGCCCCACTCACAGCCTGAAAAAGCACCTCTTAGCTCCACTGCCCTGGGATACCTGTCGGACTTGCTGTTTGCTGCTGGCTTTTCCTTGGACCCTCCACCACTCCTTGCGGAACCCGCTTCGCGGGTCCCGCTGCGGCGTGAGAGCCGCTTGTGCAAAACCTGCGGACAGTTTCAGTGAGGGACTGGGCGAGTGTAGGGCTGCGAGCGGCGGGACAGGACTACGTCTCCCAGCAGTCCTGTTAACCCGCGCCTCCTGTCACCTGGCCGCTCTCCCTGCAAGCCCCGCCCCACTTACAGCTTAACTCTCCTCCTATAAATTCAAACCGCTACTCCCGCGTCGCGGGAGCGCGGGACAAGGGCGGGACCGTCTGTGGCCGTCAGGGGCCGCAGGAGGCTGGGCTGGGCCCACTCTTTTTCACCTGCATTTCCTTGTTCCTATGTGGTTTGTGAAATAGGTTCTGGTTATGCCATCATCGGCCCTAGGTGGAACACCAGCGAAGGAGGGGGGAGGCAACACCGGGACTCTGGACAATTACTTTAAATCGGTAAAGGGTGATGGGGGAAACGAAACCTCTCTGGAGATGCGTAGGGCAGAGCGTCGTCGCTCGATTGAACACATGAAAAATAGGCCCCTCAGTGACATAACTCCCTATCCTATCTCCCAAGAGGAAGGTTCCCTTAATGGCAGCCAGGATCTTTCATCCCAAGAAGACGTTCCCCTATTACTTCGGGATAGTTCTCCCATTCCTGGCCCACCTCCTAAACAAACTACGGACACCACTCCACTACTAGTTGCCAGTAGTTCGGTAGTTGACTTACTCACCCAAACACACACCAGAACTAAAATCAAGATTAATAAGCCAAAGCAAACTGTGGTGGCAGAGGTGCATGACCTACCACCAAATAAGCGCAGAAGGAAGATGAGGGGTGGTCAGGGGAAGACAAAGATCCCCCACTCTGATTTTGGAAAGTCACTCAAGTCCGTACCTATGTTGGATAGGCCTTTAGTTAATGTGCATAAGGCTACTCCCCCCAAGGGTACTAACATTATTACCACTGCTTCCATTAGCGACAAAGGGAAGAGCCCACTTAACACATTACTTTCCGGCAGCTCTTTGGGGAGCATTGAATCTCTAATTAGATCACTCTTGTTGCCCATTAGCGAGAGCTTGCAGAAAATAGAACTCAGGCTGACCACTCTGGAGGCAACCTTAACCACCCTGAAAATTTCGGACAACAAACAGAGTAGAACCACTGAGTCCAATCTACCAATAGGAACCTTCCCCAATATACAAAACCCACCGATCCACACGGGGCCTCCCTTGGGCACCACTGCCGCTCCCCTTTTACAGCCACTTATGGCTATCCCAGTTCCAATTCCACCTAGCAATCCTAACATCCTACCACCACAGACAGATGGCCCAGCTCTCCAACGTATAGTCACTGGCACAAATCCTCGGGTCCTACCTAATGCTGGTATTGCTCCCCTACTCCCTGGTAAGCCTGCCCCTAGACCACGGGGACCCGACTTACCACCAGAGGCTAACAGCCTCATGGTGGTTTTGGCTGGTGTTCCCTCTCAAGAATTGGGTGAAAATGAGAACTATCACTCACTCAAGAGGAAAACCATTAAATGGTTGAATTGGAACAGACCTCTTCCAGCCCACCTCAACAATGAGATCATTTGGTAAGAAGGGTACCATGGTTGGGGAAGTCGGGGAAATAAATAGCAGGGGACTGTATCATTGTGTCTTTTCGAGACCCTGGAACAGTACTATACATTTGTGCTGGGTCAAATAGATCACTGGATTCTACTACACAGACTTTGCCAGTTTCTTTCTTTTTCCCTCCCATTCGTATGCACCATGATTTGTCACAAGGTAACTGGACAAGTGTGGAACGAAGATCTAGATACAGGGGATATGCTCCATGTCCAGTTTATCGACCTTCGGAGACTCCCTTTTTGGACCACAATCGTTTTACCTGTCTGAACGGTCTGGATGGTGTGGACTGACTGCCCCCAAACCCGGACTCAAATCCTGTGACCTTGGATAACGGTCCCAGTAAACTTCCTGATCCGGCTGAACCCACCTCTGAAAATGACCCTGTTAGAGCAATTGGTGTAGTTTCTGGCTCTGGTACTGGCTCTTCCCCCCACTCCACCTCTGCAATCTGTTCTGTGGCTTCTCCAGCGCACATGAGACTAATTTGGTGGAATGTGGCTGGCTTAGCCAGCAAACTGGGCACCCAAGATTGGATAACTTACATTGAGTCTGGGGATGTTTGCATGTTCCAAGAGACTTGGGCAAGGGAAGATTACAACCATCAAGGTTACGAGTCATTTTCCATCCCGGCTAGGTGGGAGGGTAAGGGCCGCCCCTCTGGTGGACTCACAACTTGGGTGGCATCCCACTTAGGATGCCAGGCTTCACGCCTACCGGTGCCATCAGATGATATCCTAGTGGTTTTATTAGCCTGGCCGAACCTAGCGAAACTTGCCCTGATAAATATTTACTCCAGGCCAGTGGGAGCTTCGCGTGAATCTCCCACTATAGAGGAGCTTTCAGTATATTTAGCGGAAATGCCAAGAGATATCCCTTACATAGTGGGAGGGGATTTAAATTCCCATTTCGAGCCGCTGGTCGGCCTCGTAGAGGGATTTCCCATGGAAGAAGAGTTCAGGTGGTCAGTACCCTCTGTTGTAGCACCTTCCCCAAAGGCATGGGCGCCTGTGGCATTGCAGATTACTGCCCTCACCCTAAAGCATGGAATTAGAGCCTGCAATGGACGTATTAAGTCTGATGTACCAAGCAAAACCACGTACAACAGAGTGGGAAGAGAGTCCCGCTTGGACTATGCCCTTGTACAGATAGTGAACTGGTCTTCTATCCTGGACTTTAGGGTTGTGGAGAGACTGGATAGTGACCATAACGCCCTTGAACTCGATCTTAGCCATCCAGGGCCAAAGGCCTCCATAACAACCATGGAGGAGTTCAAACCTGAACTACTATTAGATAATAACAGGAGAAGAATCAGGTGGGATAAACTAGCTACGAGCCAAGTGAAACTTTCGAAGCTCTACGCAGGTTTAATCCCTATTTTGGAAAAAGTGGGAGAGCTAGCCAACGATGTGGGCAATATAGTCCACCATGAGAAATTATATCAGGCTCATGAGGACCTTATAAAGGGAGCGGCCTCTGAGCTTTTTAACAGGGTCCAGAATCAGAGGAGGATCCAGCAACATAAGTCCTTATGGTACAATGCAGCCTGCAGGAAGGCAAAGGGAGAACTCCTCAGAAGCATCAAGGAGGGAACAGGCAGAGAGAAGCTGCGAGAAAGTAGACGGGCTTATAAAAAACTGGTCATCCATGCTAAAACCGAATGGGAGGAGAACCAGTGGGAGGAGCTCACCACTTCCCTCGCAACAAGAGACCACCGAATGTTTTGGAGAGTAGTAAACGGGGGGTCGGGGAACCTCCATTCGGCAATAGAGCCAAATATTGCAGCAGGGGTGTGGCAGGCACACTTCCAGTCTCTCTACAGTTCTGAGCTGGGAGAAACTAAGATTGACTTCGGTACTGGACTGGCAGAGTATGGCGGGGATTTGATAACAGTGGGGGAGGTGAAGGTAGCATTAATGGGACTTAAAGGTGGAAAGGCGCCAGGACTGGATGGCCTGCCCGGGGACCTGTTCAAGCAGGAGCCCGGTGTTTGGGCCCCCTATCTGGCTGCTGTGTTTAATGGAGTTTTGTGTGGCATGGAAATTCCGAGTACTTGGCTGGGGGCAGAGGTGGTTCCTATATTTAAAAAGGGCTCGCCCCTGCTCTCAGCCAACTACAGACCAATCAGTTTAATTGACGTGTCACAGAAGCTGTTTGGCAGGATACTGCTGAATCGGCTTCAGGACTGGGTGGAGGAAACGGGCGCCCTCAGTCCGTACCAGGCGGGATTTAGAAAGGGAGTTTCTACAGTGGACCAGGTTTTTCGTCTGAACGTTATCTATTGGAGGGCAGCAATATTGGAAGGGGGTAGTTTATACACTATATTTGTGGACCTGAGGGCTGCGTTTGACCTCGTGCCCAGAGGGAAACTCTGGAGTGTTCTGGCTGAGATGGGGGTCCCCCCAGACATCCTGATAATTTTAAAGAGATTGCACCATAATAACTATGCCCGGGTCAGGTGCGGGAAACTTGGGGAATTAACGGACAGATTCCCCGTTGACAGGGGGGTTAGACAGGGCTGTGTACTGGCACCGACCCTGTTCTGCCTCTTCGTCAACGGGTAATCGCCCATCTCAATGGAACTGAATACACTGTTGCCCCAAAATTGAATGGCAGCAGGTTGCCTGCAATCATGTTTGCAGATGACACCCTGCTGCTGTCCAAAACCCCCATGGGGTTACAGAGGATCCTTGATTCTTTTGTGGCTTTCTGCACAGATAGGGGGTTAGAAATCAATGCTAACAAAACCAAGTTTATGGTCCTGAACCCAACCCCAAGATCACGCCCGAACCCCTGGGAGCATCACGTTTAGAGAGAGTCTCCACCTTTGAATATCTAGGTGTAACGTTGAATGAAACCATGTCTTGGGGAACTCACCAGACTAGGGTTAATCTCAAATTAGTGCAGACCACTGGCGGCATTGCTCGGTTGATGAAAAGCTCCACATATCGACCGCTGGGGCCGCTTATCCAGATATACAAGGCACAGGCTAGAGGAGCTCTGATGTACGTGGCGGAACTGTGGGGTCACACAGCTTCCTGCAGCTTGTCTATAACTGAGAACAACTTCATTAGACAGATAGTAGCACTCCCGTCCAGTACCCCGCTCCTCCCCCTGAGGATGGACCTGGGTCTGAGACCAATAGCAGACGAACTAGGTCTCAGACCCATAGTCTTCTGACGAAGGCTATGGAGCAGCGAAGAACTTTCTTCTTAAAGGGCGGAACTGAGGGAGTTTCTAACCCACCCCAAAGCTCTACAGATCCCGTGGATAAAATATATAAAAAAGTCCTGTATGGGATTGGGGCTCCCTGACCTGTGGTCGGATCCAGCTAACGCCTCACTAAGGATCCCACGAAGAGCTTTGGTCAGTGCTTACCACGAGCAGAAATTAGCTATGGCCCTAGACTGCAAGAATGAGGGGTCATTAACATTTGTATTCGCGCAAAGCAAGGGCTCATACCGGCTGGAGAGGGTTCTGGACGCTATGTCTCCTGTGTTGGCCAGGAAGCTATTTCTCCAATGTAGATATGGCACATTGCCTCTGCGATCTTACACCTGCTCCTGGTCAACACTGCCATCTACCAAGCTATGTCCGACATGTGTGGGAGCAGAGGAAAGCGATCTGCATGTGGTCTTGTTTTGTCCAACTTACAAGGCCGCCAGGAAATATTGGCTCCTACCACTTATTAGAAACCTTGGTTTTAGGGAGTACCTCCCGGTGTATAGAATTTTAAAAACTGACGTTTCAGGTCCAATTGTGTTTGCACTAGCCAAATTTCTTACTAATGTCTGGTATATTCGTACCCGTATTTTAAAGTCGCAGGCTCCCACCTAATTTTAAGTTCTAATTTTAATTGTATGGTCTTTTATCTGATGTGTTTCCTGATTATTTTTCTTTGACGGTTTTACATGTTCATATGTGTTTCTTGTGTATATCTTTTATGGCCAAATTGGCCGAAATAAAGATTAAATATATAAATATAATAAACAGTCCAGACAGCTCTCCAAATGCAGCAAAAAGTAGTGCTACAGAGCAAAATCCACTGCAAAAGTCTGACATACTATATAATTTCATCAGCGTATAGTGAGATTGAGTGCATCGTCTGCCCAATTTGTATACCCCATTCCCCGGCTGACTCATGCAATTTTTGAGCCAAGGGTTCTAATGCTAGGATAAAAAGCTTTGGGGAGAGCGAACAACGCCCCGGCCTGATCTCTCTGTGGATCATGTATTCATTAGAGATATATGCCCATGTTCTCGCTCGAGCTTTCGGGGCAGTATAAAGTAATTTGACCCATTTCAAATATTCCATAGGAATTCCAAATTTACCCAGCGCTGCAAGCATGCATTTCCAGCTTAAAGTGTCAAATGCTTGTCTGAGATCTAGGGATAGGCACCCTGCATTCAAATAACGTTCGGGCAGCCCACATCACTTGATATAGTCGACGCACATTATGAGCAGTGCTTCTTCAAGGGACAAAACCGCATTGATCAGTGTGTATGAGTTTATTGAGATACGGTATCGATCGAGTCTCCAGGATCTTGCTCAATATTTTATATTCAGTGTTCAAGAGCAATAGTGGTCGGTACGCTAAGATATCTGTGTGGCCTCTACCCAGTTTAGGCAGGGAAATCACAAGCGCCTGGCTTGTAGTCGGAGGTAATCTGCCTGTGTCCAGTGCTGTTTTATACAGCTTCTCCACAAGGGGCCCTAATCCCTTAGTGTATGCTGCATATACTTCTATGGGTAGGCCGTCCAGCCCAGGGATTTTATGTTGTGGGAGGTCTCTAATTACTTCCTGGATTTCAGCTACCGTGATCGGACGTTTCAGTGCTTCCTGCTCCGTGTTTGTTAATGCAGGGAGTTGCCCTTCCCGAAGGAAGTCCTGTATTTTCTGTGTGGGTGCTTGTGATGGGGCTTTATATAGATGCTCGTAGTATTCCCTGAATGTCTCTTTTATTGCTAACTGCGTGGCCGCTATAGCCCGCAAAGGGAAGCGAATCGTTGTTGAGACTGCTGGAGGGGGGTCTCGTATTATTCGAGCTAACAGTGTGCCGGCTCTGTATGCCTCTGTAGGCACTCTTTGGATATATGTCCGATGATCTATCATGCGCAATATGTCGAGTCGGTCTGCATAGTGTTTGCGCGCTTTCTGCAATTTACCGGCACAATCTGGGGGCGCCGCTGCTTCTTTCTCTAGTGTGCTAAATTGGGACTGTATTTCTGTTATATTACACACAATCGCCTCACACGCCCCAATGTTGCGCCAATTGCTGTGACCCGCACCACCACCTTGAACGCCTCCCATTCCACCAGGGGTGATGACGCTGTATTAGCTTTATTGGTGAAGAAATCATTTAAAACGCCCAGCATCTGCGTTTTAAAGACGCTGTCCTCTAGGAATTGGGGGTTAAATCTCCACGTTGGGACTGGTGCGGGGACCCGACCCCATTGAAGAGTGAGTATCAGTGAGCTGTGATCTGATAATGTATTGGGCAGTATATACTGCCCAATACATTATCAGATCACAGCTCACTGATACTCCACCTAATTCACCCCTCAACAGCACATATCTGCCTTCTCCATCAATACGTTGCTCATGGAGTTTAAAAGGGACACCCGCCTTATCCATATCGCAGCACTCCTAGCAAATGCAGCATATGTGGTGTTGTACAGTTGTCTTTCCCATTTTTTGGGGAGTTTGCCTGCTTCAGCAGCATTCAGGTGTGTTTCCTGTATAAATACTATTTGCGCCTTATGTCTATTCAGCTGTGCGTGGATACGATATCTTTTAGGGACGGAACCCATTCCCCGCACATTCCAATTGAAAAAATTATATGATGCCTGAGTTGTCATTTTTCTGGCATACTATCATTATTGACTTCTTCTGGTAATTTGAGCTGTTACTGTGCAGGTACAATACAGTGCCCAAGTGTGTGCCCTTGATACCCCTCAATATACATACCCCAAAAAACCCAATACACTGGTCCAACCAAAAACATATGCTCGGCCAAAAGTGGCAACATTTGAAAGATGGTACTTGCAATCAACATGGGGGGAGCACTTCAGCCGTGTGACCTCTCAGTCCCGCACCGTTCTGATCTGCTGTGCTAAAGAACTGTCCCATGTAAAAGAACCTTGGGGTAGAAAAAGATAATAGAAGAGAGGAAATAGAAAAAAATAGAAAGGGAAGGAAGGAGTGAGATGAAATTTGCATGTTCTCATGTTTCCGGGGCCTGAACCCTCCCCATCCCATAGAGGTCACATTGTGCCCATATAAAATGACATCCGTGGCTACCAGTGTTACGTTAACTTTACACAGAACTTGATATAGTGTGGCATCATGGCATGATCACTGTTTACGGCTGGTGCAGTCTGGCAATGGCTACATCCAGATTTGACCCACTGTTCAGTGCAAACAACTCTGTTACATGGACATTGTTCGTGTAGATTGACGTCTCATTCCAGCATGTCTTGTGCTATCTGGGGGCTCATAAATGGGAATAACGGCTGACTGTTCACAGAGTCAGTTAATGGCATTCCATCCGAGGATGAGTCATGCCTGCTGGCACCACCCGTCACCCCCAGTGCCGCCGCCATCTGCAGTGCCGCCCGTTTACTTGCTATTTTGTCCTCCAAAGTAGGTGCTGTCTCCGTGCCCCAGCGCGGTCTTCCGGTGTTCTTCTGCCCATTGCGTCGTCGTGTCTGGCTCATCCTCTGGGGTTGCCCATTGCGTCGTCGTCTCTGGCTCATACTCCGGGGTTGCCCATGTTCATCCAAGATCTCCAAATCTGGGAAATTAGTCTCTATCCACAACCACGCAGCCTCCGCGTCGTCAAGAAGTGGCCAGTGTTCCCATGCAAAATTTTGAGTTTGGCGGGGAATAGCTGTAGGTTGAGCTGCTGGAGATGCTTCTTTACCCCAAAGAAAGATTCTCTCTGCCTCTGTACTAGCACAGTATAATCTGGAAATAGAGACATTCTAGCGTTTTCATACAGCAGTGAGGCGCACTCTCGTGCCTTTAAGGAGCGTGTCCCGATCTTTATAGTTCAGAATTTTCGCCACCATTGGTCTTGGTGGCACCCCAGGCGGTCGATTCCCAGTGGGCACCCTGTGGGCCCTTTCCACACTGCACATGTCCGACAGGCCCTCCGGCGCCACGGCAGTACGGAGCAATTGTTCTAGAAATTGCGTTGGGTCATGACCTTCGCTTTTTTCTGGTATACCCACTATGCGTATGTTATTTCTACGCGAGCGACCCTCTGCATCGTCCACCCTGTTTTGCAGTTCCTTAACTTGCTGCTATAGTTGCGTGACCGCTTCTGTCTGTGCTTTGCGCCATGGAGTTATCTCTGATAGGGTCAGTGCGTGGTTCTGGACTTTTTCTGAAAGATTTTTGTGATCGGCTATTAAAAGGCTCACATCAGTTGTGAGTGTACCTAGTTATTCCTCCAGCACAGCCATAGATTCTCTTATCTCCTTAAGGATAATGTCCAATTTATCTGAAGGCGGATATTCGTGGACAGGGGTGTCCGGGAACTCTCCTGATGACTGTGGCGAATCATTAGTCGTGTTTGTGCTAGAGTCTCCTGTCGGACCCTGCTCAGCTTGCTTTCCTTTCGGCCTACCCATCTTCACCCGCCCGGGTGTATAAAATGGCCGCTACTGGTACTGTCTCCTCAGTCAGTAAAGGAGTTCCGTGCTCATGCCCCACTGCGCAGTTACACTTTTTGGTTCCAACGAGGGGGAGGGGGACAGTCCATGCAACACATCCAGATGTAGTATCAGTTAATGCACTGCTCACTCCAGTATTTACTGTTTCCTTTAATGTGGTATATTAATGTACCTACGCCTTCTGCATTACTCAGCCCTCACCACAATGAACTTAGCACTGCGCATTTGAAACAAGCCCCAGCTTATTATTCTTCCGGTGAAACAATGCCCCAGACTTGCCGTTACATTCACAGCACTTACTGCTCGTTGTGCTTGCTGGATGCCTCGCAACTTACCGAAATAAATTTACAACACAGCGGGGAGAGGGGGTGGAATCCAATCCATGATCCTACTGCACTCCATTGTCATCAATTGAAAGTGCGACTCATTGGGGATGGCCCCTCACTTTGTAGCCTGTAATGGCCTTTCTATGCTTCTCCAGCTCCCGGGAGGAACCGGAGCGCCACGTCACACTGCAGCTCCGCAGGGCGCCAGCAGCTCACCTCCCAGCAGCCTCACTCTGCCACTTGCCTCTGACAAAAAACGTGAGTTCATGATGCTTGTCTGTTCTCTGCCCAGTGTCTCATGGCTCGCCAAGCTAGTACCACACAGCAGGGTTCAGCCGACTCACTCGTCCGCTTAGTGCATTAGTTTTGAGTGCATCACGGGACTCCTCGTCACATCTACTTCGCTTCCCGTGTCTTACACCCTTGCCAGCTCAGCCTAGCAGTTCATGCTGTTCGACCCTCTCAACAGCTGGCTCTGTCTGTCGGGTGTTCCCTACAGTTTTATGGCGCAGATCGTGCCCGCTTTCTGCACCAGGCCCAAGCAACCGGCCTCTCGTGCTTCACCCACCCAGCCACAGGGCAGATTGTCGCTGGTGGTCACAGCGGTGTTGGTGTCCCCGTGCAGCATTTGTTGGCCTCTTGGCAGCTGTGTATGGAGGCACCACGGATTGGCGGATATATGGGGGATGGAGTAGAGTTATCAGCCCCCGTCCCAGGGCTCCGCGATCAGTCGTCCGCCATCTTCCACGGCTGGCACCAAAATGACCTTACCTGTTATCGACCAGTAAGGCTTGTGTAAGCTCATGCTAGGTTATGTTAATAGGTATTGTATCAATGGGATATGACCTGAAGCACACCCTTCGTTTTTTTTCTTTTTTTTAAATCCTCCAACTTTATCTCTCGTTTTTTTCTTTTTTTAGCGTGCAGCACTCCAATGCGCTTCGTCCCAAACAAGCGCCAACATTCTTATGAGTCCAGTAAGTGGCACGGCAAAGTCCGTGTCACTGAGGAGTTGCACAGCAGTATGCACATCAGTGAACGAATATTCACAAGTATACCACGATTTAACCAAGTTTATCCAGATTTATACAATTTTATTCCGGAGTTAAGTCAGTTTTTAACCATCACGTCAGAGACATCAAGTTTCTATGTGTCATGCATTTTTATACACTGAGATCGCCAATCCAGATCCGTCCGGTCTGATGACAGAAGACAACCCCGACTGAATCTCTGAAAAAAACCAAACAGAAGTCAACAGAACGCGAGAGGTTCCTGTGCGAAGGCAAGATGGCCGCCGATAGGTCGTAGGGAGCAGTCGCACTCTCCCCTCTCTCTGAAGAAAATGGATGAATGCTGCTGCCTATCTGAGCTTGCTGGATATGGAGGTTCTTTTTAGAAGGGGATTACAATATGTCAGCGAAATTATCTGAAGATGATGACATTTATTAAACTACAGATCTACGGCTCAGAGAGAAGATATAAAAAAATATTACAGGCAATAATATTAACCGCTCTGACGGTTAGGAAACACTGGGACGGTTTGATGCAAAGTATGGCACCAAAAACTCAGAAAGCCCCAAAGGAACAGAAGGGGCAGTCTGAAAAAGAAAAAGCGGCGCCCGGGGATTTGGATGCACCAGCAACGAATTTAAGAGCAAAAGCTCAAATTAAGGCTCAAACTAGGAGAGCAGCAGAGAAAGCATCGGAGAAAGCTGCGGAAGAACGACACAATAACGAAAACACTGAGATAAGAGAAAAGAAGGACAAGGACAAAGACAAAGAGAAGAATAAAGAAAAGGGGCTCCCTGCAAGAAAGGTGAATAAGGCACGACAAGGGGATGATTATGCAGGGAAGCATCCTTACGCCAACCTACCTTGTTGGAGTCCTTCGCCTCCACTCCGGCTGTAACGCCGACACTGATGCTGGGGTTACAGAAACCGCATCCAGGTTTTCCTGATATGGCTGGGGGAGTGTGCACTCAGGGAACGATGTCGATCGGGAGTGCGGAGCGCCTGGAGGCGTGGAGTACGCAGGACACTATGCAGAGTACCGCGGCTCAGATTCTGGAAGCGGAGCCAAGCAGTTTGACAAACGCGGGATGTCTCACGGCACCGAGAGATGTGCATCTGGCAGTGGACTTGGAGCTTCAGGAGTGCCAGGATGGGCAGCAGCCCCCGACAAGTTGTAAGGTAGGAGTTACTACCACCGGAAAAGATGAGGGAGGGCACATGCACATGCATGCACCGGATAGCGGAGATGCTAGTAAAAACGCTACTACAGATAACAGCAACAAGATAACCGCGGATTCGGTGAATGTGAGGGTTAGCTGCTCGATACCTCAGTTGGAGAGAAAAGGTGGTACGACAACAGAGCAGGCTATAGCAAGAGACTCCCAAGCCTTGAGTATTTATTTGGAGTCAAACTGTAATAATGCACTTCCTGCTTTGAAGAGAGGTATTGCGTTAGAAGTAAATACTAACGCTTTTAATCCTGGATCCCCGAGCGATGATTGTTTTTTTTCAGTTAATGATGAGGAGGATGATGAGGAGGGGGAAGATGATGAAGATAATTCAGTTTCAGTTCTTGGCTCCGATGCAGGTCTGCGCTCACTATCCTCAGAAAGCTACATAGAAGACTCGGAGCTCGGATCTGATACCTCAGAGCTAGATGACAACACAGTGAATAGGGTTTGCCCGCAAAGAAGATTAAAAAGCGTGAAGAAAAGATCACGTAATAGGGTAAAACGAGCGCAAAGCCTCTCACAAGCTGAGGTTGTGAAGAGATTGGACTGGGATTATTCTCCTACCTCACAGACATACCAGGATGGGGAAGGTAATAACTCTCAATGCCTGGTACAGCCGTACCTGCCTCAACCACAAGCTCAAGCTCAACCACAGAATCCCATTTTTGATCTCCTATTTACAACATTGAAGCAGATGCAGGGTGAAGCGAGGATTGAAAGTCGAAGGGCCAGGCAGGCGAATAAAAAAATACAGGGATCACTGCGAAAAGTAAACAAATTGTATGCAGACATGGTAGGCAGGGTTGTGGAGGTAGAAGTAAGAACCGGAAAGCTGGAAAATGAGGTCGCTAAATGGAGAGACACTAGGCTTGAACAGGAAAAAATGACAACGGACGTCTTATGGAAACTTGAAGCGTTTGAGAACAGGCAAAGACGGAATAACATCAGACTGTTGGGTGTGGAGGAAGGGAAAGAAGGACAAGATATCCGATCATTTGTGATTTATTTGTTTAGAGAGGGGCTCCCTGAGATAACTAAATGGGATTGGGAAAAAGAAATCCAACGTGCCCATCGTTTTCCCTTATATCAGAAGAGGGGAGACATGGCAGCCAAACCAAGGGCGATCTTGCTAAATGTGGGGAATATTTTATTAAGGGAAGAGATTATGAGCAAAGCAAAACCTGTGGCTAAGCGTACTTACAGAGATATAACCTTTTTTGTCCAGCCTGATTTTTGTCATGCCACTGTTGAAAGGAGGTGGCGGATGAGACAGCTTATTTCATTGTTTCATAGCCTAGGATGCGAAGCTTACCTGATGTTCCCATCCCGATTGAAAATAGGACTAAGTGGTCAATTTAAGGTGTTCCATTCTGAAATAAAAGCACAGGAGTACCTTAATGAACTAAAACTCTCTAAGGGGCAAGGGGGCCCGGTAGTTAGCAAGAGTTAGTAAGAGGAAATCAAATATAATCAAAGAGCATAGTAAGACGAGATCAATGTCCAATATGGTAATAAATAATGATCAATAAGGTTAGACCAAAACAGCAGCAATTCCGGTATTCTATGGAAATATGAAATGAAAAGACGAGGGAGGAAAAAAAAAAAGGAGAGAGTGGGGGGGGGGGGGGTAGCAAACTACAAACCGGCGGACACGCATAGGTCAGCAGGATTGACCTATTTGCCAGTAAGGGGGGGGGGCTCTCAGGGTGGGATCTTTGGGGGGGGGCCTGGGGGGGTATGGGTACAGGGCAAGACACATTGAGAGAGTGTATGGGCACAATAGTGAGGGAAGAAGAATTGTTAGAGATAGACGGCATGAAATCCTGTAAGAATAAGAAAAACAGACAAATACCTAAGTGGGGGAAGGATCGAAAAATTAGTAGGATTTACTGGCTAGGACAGATACTAGAAGTAGGTTAATGGGTACTCGATTTGTCACGTGGAATGTATGTGGATTAAATGATTATCGGAAAAGGCGGGCAGTTTCACTGGCATTAAAAAGGAAGAATGTGGATTTTGTGCTATTACAAGAAACACACATAATGGGGACACAAGGATATCTTCTGGACCAGTTAGGCTTCCAGGTATTAGTATACTCTAAGCAGTGGGCAAAAAATAGAGGTGTGGCCATCCTTTCCAGAAAAAAGGATGTAATTACAAGGAAAAAGCTAGAAGATCAGTGGGGTAGGTGGGCATTGGTTGAGTGCTTACTCAATGGGAAGTGGATTACCCTGGGGACGATTTATGAATCAACTGATGACGACCAAGAGATATTTGAATACTTGGATCTGGAGTTAGCCACCTGGGCTCCCTGTGTTATCTTAGCCGGGGATTTCAATATTAATGGGGCAAACGGGTTAGGGCTTGGGCTTGGGCCCCGAGGGGGATATAAAGGCAGGAAAAAAAGAGTGTGTAAGGCGCTGTCTAGCCTTGTACAAAACAATGTTTTAACAGATGTATGGGGGAGCTTGAGACCGGGTGATATGAGGTTTACATATTACTCAGCTCCGCATAAGACTTGTGTAAGGCTGGATTATTATTTTGCAACCAACTGTCTGATTCCTAGCTTAGAAATTGAGAGACTTCGTAGAGTATTTTCCGATCATAACCCGCTGATTTTAAATTTGGCTACAATAGCTGCTACACGGAAGGAGAGGGTATGGACGTTTGAAAGAGGGTTACTAAGTGAGGAACAGTATATTCAACATATGACACAATGGATAAAGTTTTTTTTTTAGATCAACAGGGGGACTGCGGCGACAGGTATGGTTTGGGACGCCTTCAAGGCTGGAGCCCGGGGGGAGACCCTCAGTTATAGTACGTATAAAAGAAAACAAGAGCGGCTGAGGATCCTGGAAGTAACCAGGGCACTGCTTGAGGCTGAGGAGGAGTTTGAGCAATGTATTCTGCTAGGGATTTCGCCTGAGCAAGCCCTTATCAAGGTTGCTAGGGCAAAATTGCAGGCAGTAGAGAGCGAGGCAAGTAGGGCTGCTAAGTTATATTTAGCAAATAAAGAGAGATGTCACGAGTTTAGCGAGAGAGTGGGACGTACACTTGCCATTCGCACCAGGCAGAAGGTGGCTACAGGGGAAGTTAGGGAAATTAGAGACAATAGAGGCACGCTACATATAGATACAGAGGAGATTCGCGAAGTATTTAGACAGTTTTACGCTACCCTATATGATGAGCAATGTGATAAAGAGGAGGAAGCAATTAATACGTATTTACGGGATATACCAGTAACAACATTAAGTAAGGAGGACGCTGAGTTGTTAGAGGCACCTTTAGATATAATAGAAATTAAAGCCGCTATACAGAATCTACCCTCTGGCAAAGCAGCAGGACCGGATCAAATTCCGATTGAATTTTATAAGGTATTTTGGAACGAGATCGCTATAGATTTTTTGGCTACATTACAGCAGGCGCAGGTAGGAATTTCTATACCGGCATCATGGGGAGGGGCGGATATCGTTATAATTTTAAAGAAAGGGAAAACACCTACCGAACCAGGCTCATACAGGCCGATAACCTTAATGAATGCGGATACGAAGATCTATTCAAAGGTATTAGCTACTAGATTCGCTAGTATAATACACACCCTTGTTAGCAACAACCAACACGGCTTTATACCCGGTAGGGGCACTACCCATCATACACGGAAGGTTATAACACTACTTGATGTTGTAGAAGTTACAGGAGAACCGATTGCGGTAATGCTTTTAGATGCAGAAAAAGCTTCCGATCGGGTCTCCTGGGACTATCTGTGGCATACCTTAAAGAGAGCAGTGATTAGGGAGGGATATGTCAGGGCACTGCAGGCTCTGTATATAGCTCCGGTAGCTTCTATTAAAGTAAATGCAGGGTCCACTCCTCCAGTGAAGATAAAACGGGAAACAAGGCAGGGGTGTCCCTGCTCACCGCTATTGTTTGCGCTGTATATGGACCCGCTAATACGTAGGTTGGAGATGAACGAAAGAATTGATCCACTAATTACGTGCTTGGGACAGTGCAAGATATTAGCATACGCCGATGACGTTGCGGTTATAACACCAAATCCAGCAGAGGCAATAGAGCAGATTGAGATCGAGGCTTTGAAATTTGGACGGATATCGGGGTATGTGCTGAACACCTCTAAAACGCAAATAATTAAGAACCAGTATGTGCACTGTCTGGATCACAGAGTGGTGGATTCAGGTGTCTATTTAGGGGTAACTATCACCTCTGTCTTAGAGACTTTAGTGGAAAAAAACATAGTTCCAATAATTGTTAAGGTGAGGAAAGATTTAGATAGGCTACAGAATTTACACCTCTCTATTATGGGTCGTACAAACATTATTAAAATGATGGTCCTCCCTAAATTTCTATATATACTTAGGGCAATTCCCCTAATGTTTGAGGATAAATGGTTTAAAATATTAGAGAACATGGTAAACAGATTCATTTGGGCCAAGGGCAAGACGAGGAGAGCATTGAGGTTCATGGCGTTGCCACGACATAGGGGGGGATGGGCGCTACCTGACTTAAAGCTTTATTATTGGGCAGCAGCCCTGCAGTATATGACAGGCCTAATTGGGGGTGCAGAAATAGAAGGACAAGAGGTCCTCAGTACAATTGCTCTATGTGGGTTAGCTTTAGGATCAGAAGCAGAGAACGTATTTCTGAAGCAGATGGACTCGAGGTACTTCAAAAGGACCAGATTTAAGACGATCATGGCAGCATTTAGTATTTGGAAAGCTTTTACGAAGAAATTTGGCCTGGGGAGATATAACTGGTATACAAGAATGGGAGAGAACCCCTCCTTACCTCAAGATATTTTTTCTGACTCGGTGTTTAAAAAATGGGGGAGGAAGGGAATAAATAAGATTGGTGATATCCTGGATGGGCAGGGGATTATGCAGTTTTCGGAGATTCAACGAAAATATGGATTACCCTCAAGACACTTTTTTAAATATTTACAGGTTAGAAGCTTTATGGTAACAAAGAAGGGAGGGCATGTAGGATTTGAGAAAAACTCAATCATGGAGATTATTCAGGAAGGAACTGACTGTACGATTAAAAGATTTTACTCTGAATTGATAGAATCTAAGCAGGATCATTTAGAAAAAGGAGCTGGAAATTGGGTACAAAAGCTGGATGTAGGGAAAGAATACTTTTCTCTCTCATTAGAAATGGGGCAGAGTATATTATGCTCTGCGGCTCTTCAGGCACAGCATTATAAAACTCTCTATAGATTATATTATACCCCTGCTAGAATAGCGCAATGGGGAGGGACAACAGGAATTACCTGCCCAAGATGTGGGAGTCTAGAGGCTGATATAGTTCATATCTTTGCAACATGCCCACACATGCAAATAATACAAAAAGATATTGAGGCCTTTTTTTTCGAGATCATTAGGATTTGAGATTAATTTAACACCGGTGATTATATTGTTAGGAGTCAATATTGATGATAGGCAAATGGAATATGAATGTTTTATTTTTTTCGCTATGGCAGTATTGAGACTGTGTATTGCTTCGGAATGGCTTGCACCCCTGCCCCCGACCTTTCACCGTTAGTTAGCTAGACTAACAGAGATTTATAATCTGGAGATGGCAATTTACGCAAGGAAGGGAAATAAGGGAAGGAGATTAGGCAGACAAATTTGGGAAACCATAACCAAGTGGAAAGAGTGACGTGTAAGATAATATATTTTGTTAGATTATAATTAATTGATAATATGATTGTATATATTACATGATTGATTATGAACTGTTTAAGGTTTAAGAAAACAGTAGTAGTGAGCAGAGTGTATAATATTGCCGTTTTAATTTTTTTTTATTTTTATGTAATGTGTTGAGCCCTGTGCAAATTGTATGGGGAAAAATTCTTAATAAAAAAAAAAAAAAAAAAAAAAAGGAGATCGCCAATCCAGGCTTATTCACAGGCAAATTCTGAAACTTCATAATTTCCAGCCATTTGATTCTACCCAATGCATTTCGGTCCTCACGACCTTCTTCAGGGGTATCTGTGATGTTAAAAAGATATTTCAATGAGTGTACCCACTAACAGTTCATATACACGTTGATTTTACACTAAACATTTGACCCATACACCCCTTTGTGCCCAAAAAATATGATTTATGTGGCTCTTAAACACAATGTTCACAACCCCATGCTACAATTGTTACACTTCCCTATTGATTTTTCCCCCAGTTCTCATAACACATCATTCGATATGCCCCTCTGGTGAACAACGCGCTCAATACCCTTTCTAAATCAATGCTAAACACAATAGTAAATGCTACTATATCCAGTATAAGTGTTAATCCCTACTCCCCAACAAACCTCCTGTTTAAACTTCACCCGCACTAAAAAACAAACATTAATTCCCCGTGCATACCTGCTAAAAACGTCCTGATTTTAAACCCACGTAACCTCCTTGTCTTCCTCCACCAGATTTTCTGATCGTGCTACTTCTAACGTAACGGTTCTTAAACCTCGTACTCCCACCTGTGTTAAGACTGTCACGTGCTGTCTACGCCTCTGGTTTCTTCTTAAAGTGCACCCGACCATTAGATCCCTCAATCAGTAAAAACAAAGCTGCAGTGCCATGAACATCTCACCCCCCTCATTAATCATGAAAAAAACAGTGTAAATAACCTCATCTCCCCCCTCATCCATAAAGAATTATTCAACAAATCCTACTCTCAAACGTGATATGAACAAAAATGAAAGTGAATTAAATATAAATATAAACCCAGATCATAAGTCATTGCAAAATTATCCATAGTTAGTGCTCCTTCAAATTCTGTGGAAAAAGTCTCTGACGTGAAAACATCAAGTGTAACAATATTCATCTATGTCCTATATTCCAGCGGGGTGCTCTAGCAGGGTTTGGAACAAAGTTAATAATGTGTCAATGGGATATGACCTGAAGCACACCCTTAGTTTTTTTCTTTTTCTGTTTGGGACGAAGCGCATTGGAGTGCTGCACGCTAAATAAAGAAAAAAACGAGAGATAAAGTTGGAGGATTTAAAAAAAGAAAAAAACAAAGGGTGTGCTTCAGGTCATATCCCATTGACACATTATTAACTTTGTTCCAAACCCTGCTAGAGCACCCCGCTGGAATATAGGACATAGATAAATATTGTTACACTTGATGTTTTCACGTCAGAGACTTTTTCCACAGAATTTGAAAGAGCACTAACTATGGATGATTTTGCAATGACTTATGATCTGGGTTTATATTTATATTTAATTCACTTTCATTTTTGTTCATATCACGTTTGAGAGTAGGATTTGTTGAATAATTCTTTATGGATGAGGGGGGAGATGAGGTTATTTACACTGTTTTTTTCATGATTAATGAGGGGGGTGACATGTTCATGGCACTGCAGCTTTGTTTTTACTGATTGAGGGATCTAATGGTCGGGTGCACTTTAAGAAGAAACCAGAGGCGTAGACAGCACGTGACAGTCTTAACACAGGTGGGAGTACGAGGTTTAAGAACCGTTACGTTAGAAGTAGCACGATCAGAAAATCTGGTGGAGGAAGACAAGGAGGTTACGTGGGTTTAAAATCAGGACGTTTTTAGCAGGTATGCGCGGGGAATTAATGTTTGTTTTTTAGTGCGGGTGAAGTTTAAACAGGAGGTTTGTTGGGGAGTAGGGGTTAACACTTATACTGGATATAGTAGCATTTACTATTGTGTTTAGCATTGATTTAGAAAGGGTATTGAGCGCGTTGTTCACCAGAGGGGCATATCGAATGATGTGTTATGAGAACTGGGGGAAAAATCAATAGGGAAGTGTAACAATTGTAGCATGGGGTTGTGAACATTGTGTTTAAGAGCCACATAAATCATATTTTTTGGGCACAAAGGGGTGTATGGGTCAAATTTTTTGTGTAAAATCAACGTGTATATGAACTGTTAGTGGGTACACTCATTGAAATATCTTTTTAACATCACAGATACCCCTGAAGAAGGTCGTGAGGACCGAAATGCATTGGGTAGAATCAAATGGCTGGAAATGATGAAGTTTCAGAATTTGCCTGTGAATAAGCCTGGATTGGCGATCTCAGTGTATAAAAGTGCATGAAACATAGAAACTTGATGTCTCTGACGTGATGGTTAAAAACTGACTTAACTCCGGAATAAAATTGTATAAATCTGAATAAACTTGGTTAAATCGTGGTATGCTTGTGAATATTCGTTCACTGATGTGCATACTGCTGTGCAACTCCTCAGTGACACGGACTTTGCCGTGCCACTTACTGGACTCATAATAGGTATTGTATGACATGTTACAGTCATTGGCAAGAGACAGTGTTTTTCAGAGAATTTCAATTTTTTAAATGTAGTTCTTAATTTCTAGCCACTGTTTTCCACAGCCTTTGGCTGTGCGCAGCGAGGGATGGCTTTGAAACCTGGGCTGCAGGGCCTACCCTGTGGCCAGGCCCTGCGTACTTCCCTCTCTCCTCGACATGTACAGGAGGGTTTGGGCACAAGAGCTTGTTCTTTTCTTGTGGACAATCGCTTGTTTAAGTGTTTCTTTTTTCCTTTGTTTTTGTTTATGATCAGCATGAAACACTGACGTCACTAGTGATTCGAGAGTAATGTAACTTAGTCAGAAGTGATTTGAGAGTCTACCACAAAAAGGCCTTTGATTCCCTTACCTAAAATGGCCACTCATTTGACTCTTGAATTTTTTGTGACCTGAAAGTCATTGGTGTTTTTCCTGTTGTGAATTTTCCACTCCTCTAGGTGCCCCTTAGTACTCCTCTAGTGCCAGGTATCTCTGAGTTCCCGCCTTCCCCTATCCTCTCATGGCTGTGCAACATTATTTCCACAGCAAGAAACTCAAGTCATGACCGACTGGAGAGTTTCGAGATGGCAGCAAATTAATTTTCAGAGCTCTTAGTCATCCAATCACAATTCTTACATTTTTTTAAATCTGTTCGACTGTAATCATGATTGATAAGTCTCAAATTAAAATGATAGCGATATACAAAAGTGTTAACTGTTCTAAAACTGCTTTTTTATATTAATATCTCAAACTACTGACCTGATTTACACCAAACCAACACATACATACTTTCTGAGTTAGGTTCTGCTTTCATTCCAAGTTTGGTGTAAATCTGTTCAGCGGTTCTGTCTGCATCTTAAGCCATATAGCATTCTGCCACCTGTAATCTTAGTCCTTTATAGCTCAAATGTGTACAGTTATTCTTTCTAGGCCTTTGACTTTTCCCTTTTGAACTTAAAACATAAATGCATAAAAAATCTTCAGGAACTGATTCTGAGTAAAAGAAAACAGACCTAATATTTCCAGTCCACAATGAATATAATGGGAGAGGGAAGGATTCAGGTCCATGGTGATCCCAGAATTGATCTAGAAGCAGCAAAGCAAGCAGAAAACCTGGGACAAAAACAGTTGCATCATATGTGAGGAACACGTAGAATAAAGTTACTGATGTGTTTGCAATTCATGGCATAGCAAGCTCCTTAAATGGGAAGAAACAGGAAGTTGAGGACAGGAAGTGAAATAGTGTAAACAGTGGCCATGATGTTTTAGGATAGAATGAATACATAGAAAGGATAGCCAGCCACAAATAGAACCACCAATTCCTAGCCCTAGACTGGAGGAAAAATGGCTGGACGAGTAAGAAACAATGAAAGCTCTGGACTGCAATAGACAAAACAAGAAGGTTACCAGCAACGTTTAAGTAGAGGTGAGAAGCCATTTAATATTAGTTGAAATTGTGACAATGCTCACAAACCTGTTCAGAAAATACAGCTCGTGCAAAGCTCTAAAGGTACCTGCCACCCGACTCCCGACAAGTTACTTGCCTTCCAAATACCAACAGAGTAGATGGTTTTCCAAGAGTGGGGAAGGAAAGAGAAAAGCTGCACCTGCATGTTCTCTGAGGACACTACCTTTAAGACCCGCGCTGTAAAGGAGAGACCGGGTTTCTAGTACAGGGTTCCTGGCTGGAGTGCAGTGGTCAGCTTAGAGGTGGCCAACTGCATCAATTTAAGGTATCAGAAATAAAACCTAGGGTTGAAACAGTAATACTTAGTGACGCCTCTAAGGCACATAGGCAGCATGTGATTCTAGCTTATTGTTAGTGTCTGGCTACAGACAACTTTAGCTGTGGCTTGTAAATGTTTGTTATGAATGAAGGGCTGCTGTTCTTCACAGGTGGTTTCACAATGACTTCTTATTCTGGTTTTGGTCGTGTTGGAAAGTAGTTTGCCAACACAGATCTGTCAATAGCAAAAGCAGGTTCTCACATCCCCGAAGGCTTGCAGTCCCAGCAGAAGCACTCACCTAACCCCTCCTAGTGACTTTACCCAGGTAACTCTGCAGAGTTCTTCACACAGTGCAAGCCCGACATGTTGACTTTGTAAGCGATCAGTCATGCTTTCCACATTACATTATTTGGAATGTAAAAAGATCCAGGGAATCAAATAGTATGTCAGTACGAATTCCCCATTCATATCTCTATGACTCTCCAAGCTTGGAAATTAGTTAACACCGAGCCCAAAGCTGCATTTCAGAACTTGGTATTACTGAACGCATGCTTTTGATTTACCTCCATGTTCTAAGCAGGAGCGTTGACACCTTGGTAAATAGTTGGTCCCCTCAGAGCTACGGGTGTCAGATGTTTTCTACAATCACTTCGCTGAACTATGGGCTCTTCCCTGGAGATGTGACAACTACAGCGAAAAGGGCAAGCCAGACCCTCCCGTCCTGCAACCCAAATTCAAGGTGGAAAGCTACTTTGGACAAGTATGTGTAAGAGAGATCCATTTTTAAATAATTTGTATTTTCTTTTATTTCATCCTTTATCCATGAATGAATTGTAGTTTCTTGTACTAGCGGTGAAAGGGCCTTGATCACATTAAAAAAAATATATATAATTTGAAATTTCATATATGCATTTGGGATCAAACATGATACACATTGTGGAAATTTATCTGTAGCCATTAAATACAGTAGCCTTGTCAACATCACAGTCTTCATGTTTGTTCCACTAATTTGCGGATAAATCTGTTTCATGTTCAGTTCTTTCTGCTACAGTATTATAGCTTTTTTTTCAAAACTGATATATCTTTTTTTTATTTTTATGTATTTGGCGTCCACATGCCTAACTGGAAATGGGCACCTCAAGGCAGGACAACATCTGGAAGATGGACAACCAACCAGAGTAGAGTTTAATATTGGTGTGCCTTCTGAGTGCTTCAGCGTGTACCTGACCGTGCTTCATGCAAGTGACCGTACTGAGCACTAGACCAAAGCTGTGCACTAGACTACTAACCCGACAAGGCACTGGTTCACAAGCTTTCACCAAGTCATTGGACCAGCTGAACATAAGACTGATTGTGTATTGTTAGGCTTGCTGAGTATTAGACTTCAGACTCAGATCTATACCAGACCATAGACCTGACTAAGCACAGACCATGATTCTGCACCAAGCCCTTGAGATGCAGAGTGCTCATTGAGGAACAACTATGTAAAGTGCAGTCATGAACTGCCAGTCTTAGCCAATGGTTCCTTTCAGTGATTAAAATTCAGGGGTAAATTAACTCAAGTACTAATATCATCCGTCTCTACTTTGATGACAGTAACCCTGCAAACCTGCAAAACAGAGGCCATGAAGACATCCAAGTTCAGTCTGCTGCCACTGGTAGAAGAGATTTGCTGGTTGTCGTCACTACATGCAAAACTGCAAACGTTGTAATCATAAGCATTTTCATAGTCTTTTGTGAGTTTGGTTAAATTGATTTGTGATGGGTTCAGTCATTTTGTAATAAACCTGTTAGCTCAGTCAAATATTGTCACTAATTTATCCTCCGAAACATTATAGCACAAGTATATGATAAAATATGTCGTTGTTGCTTTAGACTTTGCACTTAAAGAAGGATTTGTTTTTTTTAATCTAAAAGAAAGTCGTTTTTTTCTGTAATAGGGACTCTCCAGGTAGAGCAGAAGGGAGGTATTGTTTTCAGCCTCCAAAACTAACTCAGCAGTTCTTTCTGAACTAATTTACATTTTATACTGGATAATTAATCTCTGGTCTGGAAATCAACATATAGGTTTGGTCACTATTAAAGGAAGATGCCATTCCTAAGGGAGAATTGTATTGTTTCTTTAAAAACCAAGAGATTTTTCCAAAGGTGCATTAGAAGTAGAATTGTATCGCAGTTTCCATTTCTTGCTTTGCTCTACAGCAGCTTTAGGTGGCATTCTCTAATAGATAACTAGATGCATGTCCTGCGTTCGTCTTGAGATGCTCTAGGTAGTGCAACAGATTTCAATGTAAATTGCGATCACTGTTCTACAGTGATACCAAGTAAGGCAGACACAAAATTGCCAGCACAAAGTTTTGAAATTAACCCTTGTGAAGGTGTGCGTGAAGGTACCAGTGCTACTGGGATGCACAGTGGATATACAGCAACTGAAATAGTTCAGGCAAGTTGTTCTCTCTTTGGTGCAGATGCCTTAATACCACCACTAGCGATGGTAGTTCGAAGGGCAGCTAGCAGTGTTCATTAAACCCACAAAAAATTTGGCTGATTTAGACGTGAACCTCTCTGCGGCAAAAGTCCATAAGTCAGTCAACACTGTTGTACATTCTCAGGGAGGCTATTTATCAGAGATTGCCCCATGAACTGTTTTCCTGGTTTAGAGGAAAGTAGCCTAGGAGAACGCCCTTGATGTTCACTTGGCTCTAAAAGATACAGACAAGCACTTTGAAGACCTTTCTTGACTTTCATCCCTTGAAATGTATGAAGGTGAGCCTGCCACAGTCCTGAGATCTCCTACTGATGTCTGTGATGCAGCGAAATCCTTCAGGTTAAGCAGTCTTTTGTCTTTGCCTCCTAGTCTGCCACCCAGTAAGTGAGGAGACTAGGGACTGTGATGTTGAGTCCACATAGAACTTGCAAGATACCCAACTGCATCCCCTCACTTTGTCACTCGATAAGCTCTAGTCCAGGGGTCTCCAACCGGTCGATCGCGAGCTACTGGGAGTAGCTCGCGCTACTTTCTAATTATAGAGACGTCATTTAAGCATTTTATTTTTTATCCCATCATTGTCTTTGCCAGCTCTAAGACCTTGCCCGCCCTCACACAAACCAGCTGCTCTGATTAGCTGAAGTGAGCTTAGCTGGGGTGGGGCGGGCCAAAGAACGTGACGTTCTTCCTGCAGTCACGCGCCACCTGCCTTTTCCAGGCAGGCACCACACTTCATAATTTGCATCTCATCCTCCTGGGAAGCTGCGCAAGACTGGTAAGTGTTCCCCCCTGATTAATAGCAGCATAGTTTGTAAAACCGGTTAAGTGCATTGTAAGACCTTTGATTTTAACATCAGCAGCCACCGTGCTTTACATCTGCCTTAACCCCTTCCCCGCTCATGACGGAACCGTTCCGTCATGAGCCACGGTTGCCGTGTGCTCATGACGGAACGGTTCCGTCATGACAATCCTGTTGGCGGCCGCTCCGCCTGCGCGGCGCTGTTTCCCCGCCTGTGCGGGGCGACAACGCAAATGGGCGGAGTCATGACGGAACCGTTCCGTCATGAGCACAGCTCAACTGTGGCTCATGACGGAGCGGCTCCGTCATGAGCACAGGCCCACCGCGCTGCCCCCCTGCCCCCCCCAGCGCTGCAGCGGAATGTCCGCAGCAGCGAAGGGGTTAAGTAACAAAGCGCGGTGGCAGCCGATATTAAAATCCAAGGGGCCTGCAGGCACTGAGCAGCTACCGCGGTCGCAGCAGATTTAAAAATCCAAAGTCCTTGCCTGCATGAACTGCTTTCACTGACTACAGCACGCTTTAAATTTGCCTTTGCGTGGTAGACAGTGAAAGCTGCTAAGTGAATGCAAGGCCCTTTGATTTTAAGGTCGGATGCTTCCACACTTTACATCTGCCTTCGATAATAAAGTGCGGAGGCAGCCGACCTTAAAATCCAAGATTCTGCAGGCAATGAGCTGCTACCACGGCGGAGGCCAATGTTAAAAATCAAAAGTCCTTGCCTGCCCTGAATTGCTTTCACTGACTTCAACACGCTTTAAATTTGCCTTTGTGTGGAAGTCAGTGAAAGCAGTTCAGGGCAGGCAAGGACTTTGTGGCTTAGTGCATGCAAGGCCCTTTGATTTTAACATCGGCTGCCACCGTGCTTTATATCAGACTTCAGTAACAAAGCACGGTGGCAGCAGAGGTTAAAGTCCAAGGTCCTTGCAGGCACTGGGCAGGAACTGGCGTGGCAGGCAATGTTAAAATCAAAGATTCTTGTCTGCACAAACTGCTTTCACTTACTACTACAGCACGCTTTAAATTTGCCTTTGTGTGGTAGTCAATGAAAGCGGCTCAGTGCATGCAAGGCCCTTTGATTTTAACATTGGCTGCTAATGTGCTTTATTATATCTTCTTTCAATATTAAAGCGCGGTGGCAGCCGATGATGAAATCAAAGCGCTTTATATGTACTGACCCGATCCTCCCAAAGCAGGCCCTTCACCTCTCTGACCCATCACTCCCAGTCTCTGTCTCCCACACTCTTCCTTTGTGCATAGGCAGCTCTGCTTGTGTGACACAGAGCTGTGTTTTGCTGCACCACAGCTACGCAAAACAAATTGATTTGTTAAGTACTTCTACTGCTATGCATTTATTAGCGGCAGTTTACAATTTTAGTGGCTGGGCTGAGATGATGTAATTTCTTCTTGCGTGGGATTTTTCCAAGCAAGGCTTATAGTCCTTTTACCCATGCACTTTGATCCCATTGTTGTAATGTCTTTATTTAGCATGGTTCTTGAGGTGTTACTCAGAAGAATGTTGAATGAAGGACTCCATTATACTGATTTAGAAACTCATGGCCTATGTAGGAGGAAAGCAGGCTGATGAGTGCAATAGACAACTGGAGTGTGTGAGCATGCACGAGGTGTGATCAGATTTGGCATTTGTTTTTAAGGAACAAATTCATGCTCGCTTGTCTGAGCATTTTCAGTATTTCATGATGTGTAGGAGTTTGAATTAATTTGATCTGTATATTAGATTAGTTACTGTATAAGTTTGCTTTATTTCTATTATTTCAATAATATGTAAGGTTACACAAGGGGCCTTCTACTTCAATAATGACATTTTCAATTAAAGCAAATAGGCGCTATAATGCAGCCCTCTTTATGCGTAGTCATAGAAATGTCTGAGAAATATCCGCTTTCCCCATGGTCTGGGCGGGAGATGAGAGCCCATTTGAAATACCATGAGAATAAGGCGATCTACCAGTGTGCTATTTATTTTTCATGCTCATTTTCAGAAAGTTATGTTTATATGAAAATAATCCAACTATCTTTTTTTGCATGTGTTCGTATTGTTTGTAGGCGAGTCCTACTCAACAGAAGTGTGATGAGGCTGGACTAGATGAATGTATTGTATTCCTTTTTTAATGGATTACAAAGGGTCGTTCCTGGCTAGAACCTGTTATTGATCAGACTATGGAGCTTTCTGTTTACTGAGGTATGCGCTGAGGGACATTTCCCTATGTTTCATGCTACTATATTATTACTGGAAGTCGAAGAGGACTGTGCAGTGAGTGCAAGGCTTAGCAGACAGTTTGTTGCTGAACATTGCAGAACTATGCATTTTCTGAAAATGGACTTTGCAGAGTTAAAGCATGTGTTATAGAACTGAGTGAAGTGCTTTATAATGAAAGCAAGGCTATCACCTTTCCAAATATCGGCCATTTGTTGTTCCAATAGTCTGCAAAGGCCCGGACATGAATGAAAATCATATGTATTAATTTGTAACATAACCTTTCTCCCTTTGTTTTACTTTTTTTGATAATGAAGAAAGGGGAAGCCTTCTATTGCAGCAGTTTAATAGCGCTTACTAATTGTGGCACCGGAGCACTTACCTACATGATTAGCAAGCTATGGCATGTGTAGGGTGGGTGGTTCAAAGTGTTTTCTTTGGTTTTTGATCCTATGTTGGAAGTGCTTTCTTGTCTTGCCTGATAAACACCAAGGTGCAGTTATCGTTATCATGTTATGTGACGCATTGCATAGCAGTGTGGCGAATGAGGTGTGAGACAGATATACAGTTTACTATTTAATGATTTTCAGTCTGCTGACAGCTTTGATCAGCTCTATAGTTGTATTTTGTTCATACCACAGTATGGGCCATAAAGAAATTAGGCTTAAAGACAATTAAGCAGGGCGTGGGAGGTGTCTCCGAAAAATGCGCGAGTTGCTTGGCCTTTAGTAGCTCACGAAGATTTTCACTGATCGGAAGTAGCTCTCACTACAGAAAAGGTTGGAGACCCCTGCTCTAGTCTTTATCCACATCTTGATCTGTATGAAGTTTAGGAGAACGTCTGTTGACACATTGGATGTTTTACTCTCTGGTAAGGTAGTATTTTGAATCTGACTAAACACTACCTTTCCTAAAAGATTGTCCTATATTCCCTTAGATTGTCCTCCTGGGTATTGTGGCAGGATGTGAGGGATCCTTGAGTGTCCGTGTACTGGTAGGGGTCTGGATGTTGACAGCGGCGGCCACCACATAAATAAAGTGGTGCGCATGGGGGAGAGTTCAGTAATAATAAAAAGTTAAACTTACCTGCTGTCGGCCACCTCCCGCATTGCGCCTCCATGCTGGTTCTTCTTGGTCCCAGCAGACACTGGGACAATGTCACAGACTCTCCATCCAAACCTGCGCTGCCCTTCAGCTCGGAAAGCAGCATGTGGATTGCCCTGAGTGGGCTGGAAAGACTTTCTGCTCAGGTCAGGGAGTCTGTGGGGTTTCTCCAGTCCAGCTGTTCAATGCAGCCGAGTTAGAGCAACCTAAGTGCGCATGTGTGTTTTGGTCGTCCTGAGACGACAGTCCAAACACACATGTTCACTTAGAGAGTGCACATAGCACTCATCCTCTCTCCTCTCATGCCCCGACCCTTCCTCTCCCTACACACGCTGGCTGAGCCAGCTGCTTAAAAATAAAACGATAATGAAATATTGTTTTATTTTTTTCGCTGCTGGCACTGACCAGTGGGGGACGCACCTCGGCCATTGCAGAGGATCCGCTACTGGCTGTTGATGCCCAAATGGGACATTGCCCAATGATGAAAAGGTAGAGAGGCCCCAACTTTGCGTGAGTGGCTCAGAAGAATTGACCATGCTCAGTAGATGAACAGTCAATATTTAGGATGCATGGTTGAGCCAAAAAGCATTTGTGAATTTGGGTCCCGTGGTGCAGGCACTAGGGTAAGAATGAAACCTATGGGTACCCACTCATTCTTCACATTTATGTATTGAAGTAATTGATTCTCTGGATCACCAGATGTATTTTAATACTGATTGGCCATTGCTGTATGTGTGAGAACTTATGATCTGCAGTACGATGTTGATTACCGATGAATTTCATTTTGGAAATGTTATTTTTATTTTAATTTATAAAATGCATAATAAAAAGATTTATTACAAAATAAGTCATGTGTTCCAGTGCAGTGGACATTTTCAAAATTGTAGAAACAATTTGGAAGAAGCAGAGTATTCAGTGGTAACATACAGTCCAGTGTAGAGTGTGTGTGTGTGTGTGTGTGTGTGTGTTCACTGAATCGCAAGAGCCAAATGTATGTATTCTCTTGTGCAACTCTAGACAAAAAGGCAAGTAACAAGGATAGGGTAGAAAGTCCTTTTGGGTGAGGCAAAATACTTTGATTATGAATGCAAAGTATCCCCTCAACCAAGTTTCATTTTCTCACACCCAATGTTCTACTAGTAAAATAAATGATAACTTATGTAAAGGATGGGCGTTAGAATGATCAGTTGTATTCTTTTTATTTTTTTTTACATTTTTTACACAAAATATTCCTCTTTTTAGGAGAAAAGCCTCCACCTCCTTTTGCGTCATCATAGAATCAAGATAATTAACAATATTGTTTCCTTTGTTGGGATGTAGAATGAAGAGTACCAAATACTATTAACATAGGGCCAACTAGTTGCTAAATTAGTAAGCAAGAACTGCCCACAAGACCACAGCCCAACCTCTTTATAAGTGTAAAGGATTACTTGTAAGAAAGAGGTAAGTACTATCTATCATTTTACGTCTGTAAGAGCGCCTAAATATGAAGTTGTGTACCAAAATGTTATAGCGAGGAGTAAATATTTTGAAAGATTGGCAACATTGATGCACGCTCTGTTTTAGAAACCACAACCCTTGTCTCTAATGCTATTTAAATATATTGTTCTATTGGGCATATCTGCAGAGGAAAGTAAGTTAATTAACCTTTAATTTTAGATTGTATATTGGCATTGTGGGCTATAATTGTGGTACGTTGGAGATAACTGTCCCTACCAACCCATATGATGAAGTTGTTGGCTCAATCTCCCTGTGAAATAGATTTGTGGGTCTATGAGTGGACAGGGAGAGTGTCTCCTCCTGTGGGGGGATGTGTTGGGGGCAGGTAGATTTAGTAGTTGCCTCACCTGCTAACTTGGGAGTCTTTTCATGGAATGTTCATGGATTGCCGGGTGAACCATTCGATCTGAGTGGCTTAAGGCAATTTGTAAAAAGGGGACCCAAAGAGCGGCAACAGCGCTTAAAAGGTGGGTTGATGACGCTGGTCTTTACTAAGTGCGGCCAAAGAGCAAGAGTAATACCGACAACTAGTGACTGGTTCCTGGCTTGCCTTCTGGATTTGTATGATGGCTGTTACTTAATAAGCTGCTAGTTAATAATGTGTGTATAAACCAATGGGACTCTTGGAAGGAAATGTGGGAGGCTTTCTAGATAGATTTTTTTTAGCCTTGTCAGAACTCACAGGAGACCCTCTGATCATCTTAGTGGGGGATTCCAACCATCGGCTAGCACCTGTCCAGGTTGAGGTTGGTGTGGTGGCAGCAACATGCTTGAAAGTTATGGTAACCAAATCGCAAGTTTCCCAGAATGCACTCAAACCAAATATGATCCACAGTTAGTAAAATTTCTTTCTGAGTTAGGCTTTGTTAGCCTAAATGGTTGGCTCAGGGGGGGATATTCTAGCAGAACAGATGTATGTGTATGGCAATCATAGATGTCCGATTGACCACGTTTGTACAGGCATGGTTTTTCAACACCTATGCAGGCTTTGTGATCCAAAAAATAAGGGGCAGTGATCATTGGGCCTTAAAGATGATGTTTTACGGGGTTTCTGTTTTGAGAGAATGGGTGATTCTGATGGAAGTATCATTCCCTAAACGTTTGTCGACAAGAATCGATGAAAGATATATGTCTCTCTTATTGCAATTTCAAGATACTCATGATATGGGGCTGATTGGGGATTTCGGCCTGAATACACTGATCTGGTATTCTAAAACAATCTCAGAGGTAGTGAAATGTTTGACCCCCCCTCGCCCATCTCCCTGGTAAGTCTTTGTAACTATGGAGGAAAAAAGGAAAAAGCCAGTGGATTAAAGCAGCCCTGGTTTGATAGTGCGTGCCTAACAGCTGCTAGGTAGAAGCTCAGGAAAGCAGTAAGGATGAACGGCTTCTTATGCGGGACTCCTGGGAGAGATGGCAACAACTGTATAAGAAAGGAGCATTGTGAGAAGTTGGCCTGGTATATGCTGTTCACTAGTTCTAGTGACCACCTTGTACCATGCCAAGCAACCCTTATGGTGTGGTTGTAAGTCAACCTTTTCGGACCAGCTGCCCTAGTGGTAGCGTAGGCTAAGCAGTCTTTGAGGCTAAACTCGTGAAGCGTGTTAAGCCAGCTGTTTTACCAAATGCAACCCCCTTTTATACCAATGAAAGGACACCACACAGATATATATTCAAAATATATATGTATTTATTTATCAAAGTAACCCCTAGTCTCTTTATGAGCACAGGAGCACAAATCGTCAAACAAGATTATCACAGAATACACAGAAGTTGCACTTTATATGGATAGGCCCTGGTGGCCACTCGAACCATATACTAAAATAGTGGTATAAGTACCACGAACAGAAAAGGGAAAAGGCCTAGGGCCTCTAGAATCGCTGGGGCTACAAGGAGCTAACGTCAGTTAGTGACCAGGAGGTCCACGGGTGGCGTGTGCAGAACAAATAGTCACACGCGTGCTCCCATAGGTTTCAATGGGTGCGTAAAAAGTACAAAGTTACTGCAAAAGGAATCTTCCGGATGACCTAGGAACTTAAGATTTGGAACACAGGCACTAGAGATGTATTACTACACATGGGCACCGGAGTACCAGCTTTACCTCACCCACAGGAAGCGGGTGCATAGGCCTCAAAGTGCGTCGGGTTTCTTCTATCTGTTCCGTTGAGCCTGGGACAAAGATGCTGCAGGCGGTCGGTCGGGAAGAGATGCAGTGGATCCAAGAGTGGATCGGAGATGTTGAAGACCTGTAAGCAGAGGGGACAGTGTTCACAGTCACTAGCCAGTGACCAGCGTGGCACCAGGTGGGTACCAGGCGATGTCGGGTGCAAACAGGTGATGAGGGGTAGCTTGTCTCCGCAGCCACGTGGTCCCTGAAGGTCGACGACGTCCAGGAGTCGGCTCACGAGCTGTCCCACGCAGGCTCTCGCTGTCGGCGGTGTCGGCGAATTGATTGAAGCAAACAAGCCTTGGCAAAAGCAATTGTAGGAGGATTCGGAAATCAGCTGTTGGTTCTGACCAGCAAGGTCAGAGGGATTGCTCCTTTGGAGGGGAGCAAGGGCCAGTCTGGAGCAACCAGACCAGCGGTGTTTGTCGTAGATTTCGTCGCCAAGATGGCCACTAGCCAGCGGGCCAGCAACCGGTTAGGCGCGTCGAGTGGCAAAATGCAGAAGGGCCCCACGCAGATCGTGGAGATGCTGGAGGGCTCACCTTTGGTGCAGATGCTGCTCGAGGGTTGGGCTTCTCAGGACCCAAAGCACAACTTGGAGGGAGCCTCGGTTGTTGCACTGGTCAGCTTGTCGTAGTCGTTCCAAGATGGCTGGCTCCACGTGTCTCGGTGCCTCCACGGGTCTCCTCTTTGCAGGGACTGTGGATCGGGCGGTGAGAGGTCTGGAGGTCCAGGTCTTGTCAGTCTCTGGGCTCGGGCTCCAGCGGGAGGCGGCGGCAAAGCAGACGTTGATTCGCTGGATGGTGCTTGCGTTAGCAAGGTGGTCACTCCCTGACCACAGGGGAGATTTTCTTCAGTCTTCTGTGCAGCAGAATGTCGAAGTTCCCGTCTTCTTCTTAGTTTCAAGTTGATTCCAGGATGTCTGAAGTCTTAGGACACAGCTCCTACCTTTATTCGGATTCTAGGGGCCGGACTACCTGCTAGGTCCCTCCCTATGGGTGGGACCAGGAAGGGGGGTGGTTACACCCCCAATCCTTTGTCCAGCTCGCCCCAGGCCCGGGACTGGTGTGCCCCAGGACCGGTTTGAACTGGCATATGCCCCGAGGCTCCTTGTGAGCCACAGGCATGTCTGGTTTCTTTCAAGCCCTACCTGACCAATACACAAAATCCTGTCTGGGGTGGTGCACGCACCTCCCCTGGCAGGAAACCCTTTGTCCACACCTCCCAAGCTGGAAGGACTCCCAGCAGCAGGAGGGCAGACTTGTGTCTGTGGTGGCAGCATCCATTTTGTGGAGCTGAGGCTATGTCGGATTTTACCCGGGTTTCAGGTACTGTACATGTCGTGTCCCTCTAGAAGGGTGGAATGCTAACCCCGTCGCCAGAATTGGCGAGGGGTTAGTATCCCAATTCGTATGACACCTTACTCGACATGCTTTGATAAAGCCAAACCAAAGATAGCATTTAACCGCGAGGTTCATAATGCACTTAAGAGTATATGGTATGACGATATCTGGAAACAGTAGAAGGAAGTTGTTCCGACCACTGCAGACAGGCTCAGCTCATGCCAGAGCACCATCTCACATGGAACCAAGCACTCTGCCTTCAGGATTGTTAAGGCCTGCCATAGGAGTGACTTATAGGTTACCAGGTGTCCCATTTAAGGTTAGGTATAGGTATACTACACCTAAGTAAGAGGTGATTACACCAACTTACCCCAGCTGAGTGATCAGCCAGTTGTGTCAGATTGTTAGGCCAAGCCTGGGGTGGCATAATACATGCTGCAGCCCTTGGCAGGCCTGGGGTACACCAATGCCCTGGGTACCTAGTGTACACTGGTACAGGGGCTGACAGGGTGATCCACTTCCAATTGGTTATGCACCTAGGGTGCATAGTTTTAATTTAGTAGAGAGAACAGCAGGCTGGGGGTCTGATTGGCAGGCCCACAGCCTCAATATGTCAAAAACCAGTGAAGCAAAAAGCAAAAATTTGGGGTGACCATAGGATAGCAGACCCTACTCTCCTACACAACCCCCCCCCAAACGCTGGGACATTAAACTAGCCTTGACCAGTCTCGTCTTCATGTCCTAAGTGGAAGTACCTGGAGAGACCATCTGCATTCCCATGGTCAGTACCTGGCCGGTGCTCCACTGTAAAGTCCATCCCCTGTAGGGAAATGGACCACCTAAGCAGTTTGGGGTTTTCACCCTTCATCTGATTTAGCCACAAGAGGGGCTTATGGTCGGTCTGAATCTTGAAGTGAGTGCCAAACAAGTATGGCCTCAGCTTCTTCAGGGCCCACACCACAGCAAAGGCCTCCCTCTCAATAGCTGACCAATTCTTCTCTCTGGGGGTCAACCTTCTGCTAATAAAAGCAATGGGTTGGTCTTGACCATCTACATTAAGTTGTGACAGCACAGCTCCCACACCCAACTCAGAAGCATCTGTTTGGACAATAAACTCTTTGGAGTAGTCAGGACTTTTCAGGATAGGTGCAGAGCACATGGCCTCCTTCAGGTCATCAAATGCCTTTTGACAGCTTACTGTCCACTGAACCTTTTTGGGCATCTTCTTGGATGTCAGATCATTAAGAGGAGTCACAATGGACCCATAGTTCTTAACAAACTTCCTGTAATACCCAGTCAAGCCCAAGAAAGCTCGAACTTGAGTCTGGGTGGTTGGAGGGGACCAATCCTTGATGGACTGTATCTTACTCTCCAGTGGTTGAACTTGGCCCCCACCTACAAGGTGGCCCAAATACACAACCTTACTCTGCCCTATCTGGCACTTAGTAGCCTTGATAGTGAGGCCTGCCCTTTGCAGAGCCTCAAGAGCCTTCTTCAGGTGGATCAGGTGATCCTCCCAGGTGGAACTAAAGACAGCAATGTCATCAAGATATGCTGCGCAAAAGTCATCCAACCCAGTAAGGACTTGGTTCACCAGCCTTTGGAAGGTGGCAGGTGCATTCTTCAGACCAAAGGGCATCACCACAAACTGATAATGCCCACCTGGGGTTGAGAATGCTGTTTTGGCCTTAGACTCCTCAGCTAATCTGATTTGCCAATAGCCAGCTGTCAAGTCAAATGTGCTCAAAAACTTTGCAGAAGCTAGTTTGTCTATGAGCTCATCTGCCCTTGGAATAGGGTGTGCATCTGTCCTGGTGACAGCATTGAGTCCTCTGTAGTCCACACAGAACCTCATCTCTCTCTTGCCATCTTTGGTGTGAGGTTTGGGGACCAGAACCACTGGGCTAGCCCAGGGGCTCTCTGAGGGTTCAATGACACCTAATTCCAGCATTTTATGTACCTCAGCCTTTATACAGTCCCTGACGTGGTCAGGTTGTCTGTAAAGTTTGTTCTTTACAGGCAGACTGTCACCAGTGTCCACAACATGGGTACACCAGTCAGTTTGACTAGGTATCAAGGAAAACATATGTGAAAATGATTGTAGAACCTGTCTACATTCAGTCTGCTGATGGGCAGTGAGGTTGCCTCCAAGGGTCACTCCTTCAACTGAGCCATCTTCAGGGTTCTGAGACAACAGGTCTGGGAGAGGGTCACTCTCTTCCTCCTGTCCCTCATCTGTAGCCATGAGCAAGCCCATGTCTGCCCTGTCAACATATGCTTTAAGCCTGTTAACATGGAGTACCCTGTGGGGACTCCTGGGAGTTCCTAGGTCCACCAAGTAGGTGACCTCTCCCTTCTTTTCTAGGATTGTATGGGGTCCAGACCATTTGTCTTGGAGTGCTGCTGGGGCCACTGGCTCCAACACCCATACCTTCTGTCCTGGCTGATACTCAACCAAGACAGCCTTTTGGTCATGCCAAGCTTTCTGTAAGGCCTGGCTTGCCTCAAGGTTTTTAGATGCCTTCTCCATATACTCAGCCATCCTGGAGCGGAGACCAAGTACATAGTCCACTATGTCTAGCTTAGGCTTTTTGAGAGGTAACTCCCATCCTTCCTTCACCAAACACAGTGGGCCTCTCACAGGGTGCCCAAACAACAATTCAAAGGGGCTGTAGCCAACTCCTTTTTGTGGGACCTCTCTGTAAGCAAACAGAAGGCAGGGTAGAAGGATGTCCCATCTTCGCCTGAGCTTTTCAGGTAATCCTTTGATCATACCCTTTAGGGTCTTGTTGAATCTCTCAACAAGCCCATTGCATTGTGGGTGATAAGGGGTGGTGAACTTGTAGTTGACACCACATTCCTTCCACATAGCTGTTAAGTATCCTGACATAAAGTTGGTACCTCTGTCAGATACTACCTCCTTAGGAAACCCCACTCTGGAGAATACTCCCAGCAGGGCCCTGGCCACAACAGGAGCTGTAGTGGTCCTAAGGGGAATTGCCTCTGGATACCTGGTGGCATGATCCACTACCACCAGTATAAATCTGTGCCCAGATGCAGTGGGAGGATCCATGGGACCCACTATGTCTATTCCCACTCTTTCAAAGGGAACCCCCACCACAGGTAGTGGTATCAGGGGGGCCTTTGTTGTGCCACCTGATTTGCCACTGGCTTGGCAGGTAACACAGGAGCGACAAAACTCCTTTGTATCTTCATTCATATGAGGCCAGTGAAAGTGAGGGACAAGTCTGTCCCAGGTCTTGTTCTGGCCTAGGTGTCCTGCTAAAGGAATATCATGGGCCAAGGTAAGAAGGAAGCCCCTAAATTGCAGAGGTATAACCAACCTCCTGGTTGCACCAGGCTTGGGGTCTCTAGCCTCTGAATAAAGGAGCCCTTCATCCCAATACACTTTATGGGTACCTTGAGCATTCCCAGCAGCCTCAGCAGCAGCCAGCTGTCTGAGGGGTTCAAGAGAGGGACAGGATAACTGAGCCTGCCTCAAGTCAGCCCTTGAAGGTCCCCCTGTCCCCAGAAACTCAACCTGATCAGGTTCAAGCTCTTCAGGGACAGTTCCTTCAGGGTCCTCTAGATCAGCTTCCTGGGAAGGCTGATCATCACTCTGAGGCAGGGGGGAAGGCACAGCCTTGACCCTCCTGTTCTTCTTCTTGGTAGGTGCTTGGTCCATTGTTCCAGGATCCAAGACCTGAGGTTCAGTGAGGCACTTTTTGGCCTGTGACCTGGTCACAGCAAGGACATGTGATGATATACCTAACATCTCTGCATGAGTCCTGTACTCCACTTCTGACCATAGAGAACTCTCTAGGTCATTGCCCAACAAACATTCTACTGGGAGGTCTGCACTAACCACAACCCTTTTGAGGCCAGTTACCCCTCCCCATGAGAAGTTAACAACTGCCACACTATGTGAAGTAGTGGCATTGCTGGCATTGGTCACCAGGTAGTTCTCACCTGGTATGTACTGTCCAGGGTCCACAAAGCCTGGTGTCACCATAGTGACACTGGCACATGTGTCCCTGTAAGCTTGAGCCACTTTTTCATTTATTAAAGGAGTCTGTCTGTACTTGCCCAGGTTACTGGGGCTCACAGTCAGGGACAAATCAATGTCCCCATCACAGATCAAGACTGCCTGTGTAAGGGTTCTGTCTAAGTCAGAATCTCCTTCAGTTCCCATAGTGATTCCCACTACACCCTTTGTCTGGGGACCAACACTGCTAACAGTAGTACTGGGAGCAGGTGCCTTAGGGGCAACAGTGTTGGGGGCTCCACCCTTTTTGCAATCACTAGTCCAGTGAGTTGTATTTTTACAATGATTGCACCAGGGTTTCTTTTGACCTTCTTTCTTCTTTTTGGACTGTTGGGACCCACCCTCCTTAGCAGTAGTTTGGGGCCCTGTTGAAGACTTCTGGTCTTTAGGTTTCTGATCTCCACCCTTTTGGTCTGTTTTCTTCTGATCACCCCCTTGGCCCTGGTTCTGGTTCTTTTGCTTAACCCTGGTTCTGACCCATTTGTCTGCCTTCTTTCCCAATTCTTGGGGAGAGGTCAGATCAGAGTCAACCAAGTGTTGATGCAGTTGCTGGTTTTGACAGTTATTTAAAATCTGTTCTCTCATCATCAAATTATACAATCCTGTAAAATCAGATACCTTACTTCCCAGCAACCAACCCTCCAAAGCCTTAGTGGCACATTCAATGTATTCAGACCAGTCCTGAGTCTGTGTCTTTTGGGTGTCTCTGAACATTAACCTGTACTGTTCAGTGGTTAAGCCTAACCCATCTACCAGAACACTCTTCAGGACTCTGTAGTTTCTGACATCCTCTTCTCTAACAGTGAGGAGTCTGTCTCTGCCTCTTCCTTCAAAGGAGAGCCAGAGGATTGCTGCCCACTGATCTTCAGGAACCTGCTGTACTTTGCAGGCTCTCTCAAGAGCAGTTATCCACTTGTGGATGTCATCCCCACTTTTGTAGGGGGGCACAACCTTAGACAGGTTTCTATTGTCGAAAACCCTATCTTTGTCCTTAGGGACAATGCTGCCACCAGTGGGTATAGACCCACTCTCTTTATGCTGTCTAGCCTTGCTAAGTTTCTCTTCCATCAGGGCTACTTCTAGCTCCTGCTTCCTGATCCTCAGCTGGGCCTCTTGCATCTTGGCCTCATGTTCCCTCCTCTGAGGGGTGGTCATCCTTCTCCTGGAGTGACCTTGAGAGCCTCTAGAGCCATGGGAAGCATTGGAGTCACCTGAGCGATTCCTTTGCCTTCCAAGCCCTGTGTTAAGTCCACTGGGGAGATCCAGTGGGTTGAACCCACTGTCAGTCCCCAATAGCCTTGGTTTAGCTGGGCCAAGTATAATACTTGGCACTGGGCTAGTTCTCCCTTCATCCTCACTACTGTCAGTATCCTTTTCACTCTCATCCTCTGTGGTAGGCATCCCATCTAAGGGGTGACTATTGGGAAGGGGTACTTCAGTGGCATCTTTAGAAGGGGGGCCTCCTGTTCCTGTCCCTAAGGGGGCTAACTGGGAAGCTTTCTTGAGTGCTCTCTGATTCTCATCATTCTGTAAGAGCTCTCTGAGCTCAGCAGAGTTTGGGTTCTTGGGCTGTTTAAGGCCTCTAAGAGTTGCCAAATGCCTGAGCTCATTCTGATTAAGGGTAGCAAAGCTGGATGGTGCCCTCTGGGGGTCACTCTCAACAGAGATGGGTACAGTGGACCCCTCTGCCCCGGCCATTGCTCTTAAGTGTGGGTGGATGTGTTGCAATCTACCTACACTTGGGTTTACCTACTAAACCTATCTAGTAGTTGTAGTCAGGGTGTGCTACTCCCTTTGCTCTACAACAACTAAGTTCAGTAGAACTTATGTATATCTAATCTTGTTTTATATGTACCTACAGGTACCTATGTGATCTTTCAATTGGTAACCAAGAGATTACAATGGTAAAACACAGCAAGCTCAAATCCAACCGCTGCTCACCAATGTGAGAAGTTGGCCTGGTATATGCTGTTCACTAGTTCTAGTGACCACCTTGTACCATGCCAAGCAACCCTTATGGTGTGGTTGTAAGTCAACCTTTTCGGACCAGCTGCCCTAGTGGTAGCGTAGGCTAAGCAGTCTTTGAGGCTAAACTCGTGAAGCGTGTTAAGCCAGCTGTTTTACCAAATGCAACCCCCTTTTATACCAATGAAAGGACACCACACAGATATATATTCAAAATATATATGTATTTATTTATCAAAGTAACCCCTAGTCTCTTTATGAGCACAGGAGCACAAATCGTCAAACAAGATTATCACAGAATACACAGAAGTTGCACTTTATATGGATAGGCCCTGGTGGCCACTCGAACCATATACTAAAATAGTGGTATAAGTACCACGAACAGAAAAGGGAAAAGGCCTAGGGCCTCTAGAATCGCTGGGCCTACAAGGAGCTAACGTCAGTTAGTGACCAGGAGGTCCACGGGTGGCGTGTGCAGAACAAATAGTCACACGCGTGCTCCCATAGGTTTCAATGGGTGCGTAAAAAGTACAAAGTTACTGCAAAAGGAATCTTCCGGATGACCTAGGAACTTAAGATTTGGAACACAGGCACTAGAGATGTATTACTACACATGGGCACCGGAGTACCAGCTTTACCTCACCCACAGGAAGCGGGTGCATAGGCCTCAAAGTGCGTCGGGTTTCTTCTATCTGTTCCGTTGAGCCTGGGACAAAGATGCTGCAGGCGGTCGGTCGGGAAGAGATGCAGTGGATCCAAGAGTGGATCGGAGATGTTGAAGACCTGTAAGCAGAGGGGACAGTGTTCACAGTCACTAGCCAGTGACCAGCGTGGCACCAGGTGGGTACCAGGCGATGTCGGGTGCAAACAGGTGATGAGGGGTAGCTTGTCTCCGCAGCCACGTGGTCCCTGAAGGTCGACGACGTCCAGGAGTCGGCTCACGAGCTGTCCCACGCAGGCTCTCGCTGTCGGCGGTGTCGGCGACTTGATTGAAGCAAACAAGCCTTGGCAAAAGCAATTGTAGGAGGATTCGGAAATCAGCTGTTGGTTCTGACCAGCAAGGTCAGAGGGATTGCTCCTTTGGAGGGGAGCAAGGGCCAGTCTGGAGCAACCAGACCAGCGGTGTTTGTCGTAGATTTCGTCGCCAAGATGGCCACTAGCCAGCGGGCCAGCAACCGGTTAGGCGCGTCGAGTGGCAAAATGCAGAAGGGCCCCACGCAGATCGTGGAGATGCTGGAGGGCTCACCTTTGGTGCAGATGCTGCTCGAGGGTTGGGCTTCTCAGGACCCAAAGCACAACTTGGAGGGAGCCTCGGTTGTTGCACTGGTCAGCTTGTCGTAGTCGTTCCAAGATGGCTGGCTCCACGTGTCTCGGTGCCTCCACGGGTCTCCTCTTTGCAGGGACTGTGGATCGGGCGGTGAGAGGTCTGGAGGTCCAGGTCTTGTCAGTCTCTGGGCTCGGGCTCCGGCGGGAGGCGGCGGCAAAGCAGACGTTGATTCGCTGGATGGTGCTTGCGTTAGCAAGGTGGTCACTCCCTGACCACAGGGGAGATTTTCTTCAGTCTTCTGTGCAGCAGAATGTCGAAGTTCCCGTCTTCTTCTTAGTTTCAAGTTGATTCCAGGATGTCTGAAGTCTTAGGACACAGCTCCTACCTTTATTCGGATTCTAGGGGCCGGACTACCTGCTAGGTCCCTCCCTATGGGTGGGACCAGGAAGGGGGGTGGTTACACCCCCAATCCTTTGTCCAGCTCGCCCCAGGCCCGGGACTGGTGTGCCCCAGGACCGGTTTGAACTGGCATATGCCCCGAGGCTCCTTGTGAGCCACAGGCATGTCTGGTTTCTTTCAAGCCCTACCTGACCAATACACAAAATCCTGTCTGGGGTGGTGCACGCACCTCCCCTGGCAGGAAACCCTTTGTCCACACCTCCCAAGCTGGAAGGACTCCCAGCAGCAGGAGGGCAGACTTGTGTCTGTGGTGGCAGCATCCATTTTGTGGAGCTGAGGCTATGTCGGATTTTACCCGGGTTTCAGGTACTGTACATGTCGTGTCCCTCTAGAAGGGTGGAATGCTAACCCCGTCGCCAGAATTGGCGAGGGGTTAGTATCCCAATTCGTATGACACCTTACTCGACATGCTTTGATAAAGCCAAACCAAAGATAGCATTTAACCGCGAGGTTCATAATGCACTTAAGAGTATATGGTATGACGATATCTGGAAACAGTAGAAGGAAGTTGTTCCGACCACTGCAGACAGGCTCAGCTCATGCCAGAGCACCATCTCACATGGAACCAAGCACTCTGCCTTCAGGATTGTTAAGGCCTGCCATAGGAGTGACTTATAGGTTACCAGGTGTCCCATTTAAGGTTAGGTATAGGTATACTACACCTAAGTAAGAGGTGATTACACCAACTTACCCCAGCTGAGTGATCAGCCAGTTGTGTCAGATTGTTAGGCCAAGCCTGGGGTGGCATAATACATGCTGCAGCCCTTGGCAGGCCTGGGGTACACCAATGCCCTGGGTACCTAGTGTACACTGGTACAGGGGCTGACAGGGTGATCCACTTCCAATTGGTTATGCACCTAGGGTGCATAGTTTTAATTTAGTAGAGAGAACAGCAGGCTGGGGGTCTGATTGGCAGGCCCACAGCCTCAATATGTCAAAAACCAGTGAAGCAAAAAGCAAAAATTTGGGGTGACCATAGGATAGCAGACCCTACTCTCCTACAAGCATGATGCATGATCAGGCCCAAAAAGCAGGCTTATTATAAGTCAAACCAGGACCAAATGATTTGTGCTCTACAAGAGAAGGATTTGAACAAATTTTGGAAGCTAGTTCAGGAAGGGTGTGCAAGGTCAGCCCCTCCGATAAGGTGTATGGTCCCTGAAAATCCTTGGGTGACCTACCCAAGTGATATTTATAAAGCTAGAGATGTAACCATGAAAGAAGCTTGGCCCTTAAAAGGAGAGAGATCCTTTGAGACCTTCTCAGTACAATATTAAGTCAAAAATTAACTAAACCGCCGGTCCTGATAATCGTCTGGCATGTGATAACGTCGAATCCTGTTTGGTGGGCTTCCTTCTATTCTAAAGACTTAATTCTCATAACAAAGACCGGTGTATCTCCGCCAGGTTGGAAAGGTGTAATCATTAAAACAATACATTAAAAAGGAGAGACAAATGACCTGTGTAACGTTTGCTTGATAAGCCTCCTTGACGTAGGTGCTAAACTTTACTCAAAGGTAATCCTCATCTCTTTGAAGAACTGGATTGAGTGTAATAATATTGTCCCTATGCAACAAGGGGGCTTCGAGAAAGGGCACTTAACGCTCGATCACTGGTTGTTTGTGGGCTCTGGGTTAAAAAAAGATTGAATCCTCAGGGAATTTGTACTGCTGTTTTGTTGATTTTAGTTCTGCATTTGATTTAGTGGATCTTAGTATCCTGTGGAAAAAGTTGGGTCAACTTTCAATCCACCCCCTAGTTTATTAGCAATATTACAGGAACTTCATTCACAGAATTAGGCCCAGGTGGAGCTCGACCTGAACTGGGCCATTACAAAAAGAATCCCCGTAGATAATGGGCTGAGGCAGGGATGTGTTTTGGCCCCTACGCTAATTTCTTTGTTTCTAGCAGGTCTCCCACGTATCTTAGCCAATACCAACTCCTTCTCACCAAAAAAGGGGGATAGACCTATTTCATGCAGATGACCTGCCCATTTTACATTTGATCCAAGTAGACCTTCAGTGAAAATTGCTACGATTTAATACCTATTGTGAGGCAAATAAACTGAAGGTCAACTTGGAAAAACCAAAAGTCTAAACTGTAGGGGGACTGGTCATTTTAAGAACTTATTTGGGGGTCCTCTTGGTCTCTGCTTTTTAACTGCTAATAGTGCAATGGTGCCCTCTCAATGTTTGTATGGGGCTGAGTTAGTGGCCTTAACCTCTGAGAAAAGTTGGGAGTAGAATGTGGGCAAACGTTTGAAAAAACTGTTTAGTTTGCCCAATAGTTTGATGGCCCTGGCGATAAGATTGGAAGGGGATTTACAGGCTTGGAATTTCCTGGCCTATAAATCAACCCTGAGGTTTTGGGATAAAATGTGGACCTCGGAGGCACTAAAAGAATTGTGGCTGTGTGCAAAGGAAATTGTAAAGGGTGATTTACAATGGGCGGTGCATGCTAGGAGTAGATTAGGGAAAATTGCGTCACCAATAAAATTGGAAAATTTCAAATCGGCAGAGCTCTCTTTACAAAAGTTGACTTGAAAAGAGCTTCCAAAAAGAGTGAAGATTTTCTGACCTAAGGTATGTAACGAGCAAACCGATAGCAAATTATATGTTGGATACCTGGGGTAATCAGAGGGTATTCCCATTTATATTGCTGATTTGCCCAGTTATGCAGTTAAGACAGGAAAGGTTTAACCTACATTTGATTGCTGAGAATAATTGTACGTGGAGCCTAGGATTTTAACATTTCACTGTTCATTTTACTGTTCATCCTTTATTAGATTGCTTGCATTTTTATAGGATCCGTTGTGTGTTTTTACAACCAATGTTCAAAAAATATAATGGTTTTTATTGGGATGATGCACTGGCACTTTTGACAAACCTGGAATTTGTGGACGTTGCTTGTGCTCTTGCAAAGTTTTTTAAAGCAATTTTGGCCTAGAAGTTCTGTGTTTCTGTACTATGGTTGGAGGTTGCATACAAAGGACTGGATGTTAGAAGTATTAATTAGAGTTGATTGCAGATATTTTTGTGTTGGGCAGAGCAGAGTCGGCGTCCGAGGTTATTTGCCTGGCCGGAGTTGAAGGGGGGTGGGAGTTTCCTTTGGGGAGGGGGGGGGGGGTACTATCTTGAAATTCTGTTTATTTTATGTTTTAAAGACTGTCTTAACAAATTGAAATTTGAACTTGAAATTGTATATTGGCATTTTAGTGATGTACATATGTGTATGTACTTCATGGTCTATCTATGTTGGAAATTAGAAAAACATACAAGATTAACACTAACTTTTTTGAACACACACTCATGCTTTTTGTGATGTAGTGTTTGAAAAGCAGGTCTATAGAACGTCTTAAATCAGGACAATTATTGCAGTTGAATATTGTAAGATTTTTCTCATTCCTTTCATACTTTACAAATGGATGAGCTAACATGTTGTACAATGCCTTAGAGTTGATCTAAAAAGGAAGAAAAAGGATACCAAAGACACGCAATCCAGCCAAAGAAGGCAAGTAAGTTGGTTTGACTCTGCGTGCAAGAAAAAGCAAAGGATAATACGGAGAGTGGAAAGACGTTTGAGGATGAGGTATGACCAGGGGAGTCTGACTAATCTAATTAAACTAAGGAAAGAATATAAAATGTTAGTGAGGTCAAAGTAGAGGATCTTTAAAGAAAAATGTTGGGAAAATCTATTGGAAACATTAGAAGCAAAAAAAAATTCTGGAAACTGATACAGGATGCTTCTGGGCAGACCTCAGGAACCATGAGCTGCGAGGTCGATGAGGCAATATGGGAGGAGTACTTAGGCCAACTATATGAGGCAAGTAATGTGCCCGTAATATGTAAGAAAAAATCCCACTGGGGAGGGGCAGTAAAAGAGTTAAAGTTATCCTTCTCAGTAGAAAAAGTGAAGGATACTATTAGGAAGTTAAATCTAACTCGCGCCGCTGGGCCCAATAATTTACCTGCCATTATAATTAAAACACAGCTAAACTGCTGGGCACAATTCTTATCCCAGATGTTCTCAGCTATTCTAGATTTAGGCATTATCCCTAAATCCTGGAGGGGGGATGTGATCAGACCACTACAGAAGAAAGGCGACAGGCGGGACCCAAAGAATTACAGATTGAATAATCTGTTGGATATTGAAGTGAAGGTTTTCTCTAAAATAATCCTTGGCAGATTGAAGGATTGGGTGGAGCAACAGTCGATTGTGCCAGTGGAACAAGGGGGTTTTAAGGAGGGTCACTCTACGATTGACCACTGCTTCGTCTTATGGGCAGTGGCTCGGAAGTTCATGGAGCAGCAAGGTAGACTATACTGCTGCTTTGTCGACATCCGAGCGGCTTTTGACCTGTTGGATAGGGAGTGCCTTTGGGAGACCTTATGAAGCTATAACGTCCTGGATGAGCTCCTAGCAATAATCCAGGAGTTGCATTGTCAGAACTGGGCCCATGTCATTAAAGACACAATGGGGGGCCAGACACCTGAAATGGCGATTAATAATGGCCTAAAACAGGGCTGCCTACTGGCCCCGCTTCTCTTTGAAATTTTTCTTGCAGATCTGCCTTCTTTTTTGATGACTGATAGAAGTGTAAGCCCAAAAAGGAATGGGAAGCATTTATCCTGTCTACTGTACTCAAACGATTTAGTAATTCTTGAACAGACAGAGTTGGGTCTGCAAAGGAAGCTAAATGCTTTAAGCATATATTGTGCAACTAAACGTCTTACAGTAAACATTGATAAAACAGAAATCCTGTGCTTTAGGAAGAGAGATTAAAAGTTAAACTGGTTTTTGGGGCAAACCAAACTAGATATTGTCAATGAGTATAAATATCTTGGAATATGGTTTGACAAGTCTCTAAAGTGGAGTACGCACCAGGAGGCACAGAAAGTAAAAGCTTTAGCTTCTGTACGTGGGTTGAAAAAATGTAATCGCAGTTATGGTGCTATATCCCATAGACCATTGCTGAAGGCCTTCAATGCAATGATCCCCCGCGATTGCAGTATGGAGCAGAAATTCTTTGCCTAGGTGGGAAAAGTACCTGGGACAGTGAGGAAGGGAAATGTTTAAAATCGTTGAAGTCATTGCCTAGCTCATCAATGATTCAGGCAATTAGATTGGAGCTATGCACGACCTCATGGAACGTTCAGGTGCAAGTGGATCTACTCAGATTTTGATAACGTCTGGGGTCAGGAGAATATATGAAAGTGTCACAATGGTGTATGAAGGAGATTCAGCTTATTGAATTAAAATGGGCTAAAGCAAAAAGAAAGAAACTTAACCATCTGTGAAAAGTTGAAAGTGAAAATTGATCCGGAGACCCTGTATATTGATGAAACAAAAAGTGCACTCAAATCTTTAGGGAAGGAAATGTCTAGATTGAACAATATGGAGTAACTGAGGAAGAAAGAGTCTGTGCAGTTTATGATAAATAGCTGGAAGAAAGAAAATTGGTACCCCTATCTAGGGTTCAGTGACTAAATATCGAGGGACAAAATATCGACTCCCTATCTACAAACAGGTAAGTACTAAAATATTGATTCCAAAATATAGACTGTCAAAATAAAGTTAGCCAAAATATCGAATTTTTTAAATGTATTAAAAATAATATAATATTAATTAAATATTAAAAACAATTAAATAAAACATACATAATATAATATAAAATAGCTTAAAATGTAAACATAATATAAGTAATTTAAAAAAGTCGAGATTTTGTTGGATACTAAGAGCGTAAAAATTACTATTCCCACTCCAGTGAGTGCAACAGTAGGGAAAGCGTTGGATAGCGTAGGGGTAAAAATTACTATTCCCACTCCAGTGAGTGCAACAGTAGGGAAAACGTTGGATAGCGTAGGGGTAAAAATTACTATTCCCACTCCAGAGAGTGCAACAGTAGGGAACGCGTTGGATAGCGTAGGGGTAAAAATTACTATTCCCACTCCAGTGAGTGCAACAGTAGGGAAAACGTTGGATAGCGTAGGGGTAAAAATTACTATTCCCACTCCAGAGAGTGCAACAGTAGGGAAAGCGTTGGATAGCGTAGGGGTAAAAATTACTATTCCCACTCCAGTGAGTGCAACAGTAGGGAAAACGTTGGATAGCGTAGGGGTAAAAATTACTATTTCCACTCCGGAGAGTGCAACAGTAGGGAAAGCGTTGGATAGCGTAGAGGTAAAAATTACTATTCCCACTCCAGTGAGTGCAACAGTAGGGAAAAAGTTGGATAGCGTAGGGGTAAAAATTACTATTCCCACTCCAGAGAGTGCAACAGTAGGGAAAGCGTTGGATAGCGTAGAGGTAAACATTACTATTCCCACTCCAGTGAGTGCAACAGTAGGGAAAACGTTGGATAGCGTAGGGGTAAAAATTACTATTCCAACTCCAAAGAGTGCAAAAGTAGGGAAAGTAATGATTTAAATTAAATATAAGATGACATTAATTATCAATACTGATAAAAAGTTAATTAAAAATAATTACCAATTAATTACCATTTAAAAATATTAATTATCAATTGATAAAAATGTAATACCAATTAATAATAATTAATTACCAATTACAAATTAATTATCAATTATCAATACACATAAATAAAATTAATATTTACTTTATTACAATTAATTTACTTCCCACCCAATTTCCCTACAAACCCACAACCCACTCCCAATAATAAAAAATACAATTCACATTATCAATTAATAAAAATATTTTTGCAAATAATAAAAATTATTTAGCAATTCATACAAATTATTTACCCATTAATACAAATTTATTACCAATTATTAATTATCAATGAATTATCAATACACATAAATAAAAAAATAATTATTTACTTTATTACAATTAATTTACTTCCCACCCAATTCCCCTACAAACCCACAACCCGCTCCTATTAATAACAAATACAATTAACATAATTATCAATTAATCAATTAATATAAATTAATTACCAATTAATAAAAATAAATTACCAATTAATTATCAATTAATTAATTATCAAAACATATAAATATAATTAACATGTAATTAACCATAGTTAAATTACTTCCCACCCTATTCCCCTATAACCCCACAACCCGCTACGGAATTAAATTACGCAATAATTAAATTACATAACATTCATTTGTTTAAATAAATTAAACATACATTACAACAATAATACATAATTTTAACACATATACTACCATACATGACACAAAAAAAAAATCGATATTATGGTAATCTATATTTTAAAATTCGATATTATGATATTCGATTAATTTTAAGGTCTATATTTTGGTAATCGATATTTTGTACCCCAATTTCGATATTCTGACCTATCTATATTTTGTAGAGTCGATATTCTGTCCACTCTATATTTTAACTTCGATATTCTGGGCAGTCGATATTTTGGAATCGATATTTTGGGTGTGTACCCCTATCTAGACACCCTACCAGACCAATGGTTCAGAATAGAAGTATTAAGGCTGAGAAACGGTAATAATCCTGCTCTGTTAAATGACAAAATAAAAAGGGAATTGATGCGATCTGACGGTAGATGCACATGTAGGATGGGCAGGAAATATAATTGCTTAAACATTTTAATGGACTGTCATAAATTGTTAGTCCAGCGAAAACAGTTTTTACGACAGATTTTCTTAAAATATGGTATTAAATCACGTATGCAAGCAATCGAGTTCCTTCCTGATATGCTAAATCTTGAAATTGCAATAGCTGTGGCGAAGTTCATGCAAGCTGCTAAAAGGTTTCTTATGGAATAGGGAATTGCGGGCTGTAAGTTAGGTTGAGTAATGATGTATAGGGATTTAAAATTGTATTCTTTTTAAATGTTTTAAAGTAGGGTTATAGGGCTTTAGTACTATCTGGATTATATATGCGATATTTGAATGTAAATTTAATTTATGTATGGAATTTTTAACAACATTGAGAAGGATTATTTGAAAATCAGGCTCCCAGAATGGAGTGAAATGATGACTATGTAATCATTTTAGAATATTTATATAAAATGTTGTGTTCTATATGGTTTAAAGACCAATGGTCTAAATAAACTTTATTTTTGACTTGCTTGATAAGCTAACAAAAATTAAACGTTGTGAACACCTGACTGAAAATGTTAGATGATAATGTGCAATGCATACGCTTCAACCCCTCCCTCCCTCGCAGCCACCATTGACACCCACTTGTGTCCTTTTAATGTTTTCCAACCCCTCCCCAAAGTCCTGCACCAGTTTACTTAACAAGCCTAATGCCTTGCAGACTACTTAAGGGTAAAATTCTTTACTTTGTTGTACTTGTTATCTACCACCCGAATGCTGCTTACAACTGATGATATATGCCGCAGAAGGATAAATTTGGATTACAATTGCCTTTTGGCAAAAATATGACTGGCAGCAATGAAGGTGCAGTGGACTAACTAGTGGTTACAGTGATGTCAATGCACACTTCAATGTGGAGGTAGTCTTCATGGTTCACACCTAATGAGCATAATTGACAACCTCGTTTTGCCTCCCTTGTTACCATTCTTCTTGGCTCCTTTGGAGGCCATGTCAGTTTTTAGCTAAAACTAGACCATAACTCTTTTTAGTCGTGCACATTAGAACCTGAATTGAGTGGTGGTGGCCTTGGTAGAGCTCAGCTACCACAAGACCTTATAAGTCTACTATGCCATAGCTAGTACATTAAACATCACGTAATAAATAGCATCATTTGATATGTATGTCTGCTTGATCCCTGCCTAGATTGCCACAGCTGCACAGTAATCAGTGCAACAACAGAGTGAAGGTGCATTGTCCAGGTCTGAATGCACTATTTGTCGGCATAGGACTATTTTAGTCCTTTCCACATGGCCTGCCACATAGTGGCCAAGGAATCAGAAGAAATAACATGCAAAATTTACTTGAACTGACTCCTAGAAAATCATTTAGCTGTCTTTATGAAAGAGTTTTACACATAAATGAGAAGGGTGAGTAAGTGAGTCTCCAAATGAGGCAGTTCTATAAAACAACCTAATACAGGTTTCCAAAAATGCTTAGAACTTTTTAATCCAATTTAATTACCTTGCAATTTTAAAAAGGCCTCCCTTCGTATCATTTCCCTTCCAAATTCTCTCCTTTCCAAAGAGGACTAAAAAGAAACATACCTTTGTAGTCAGGCACTCAATCTTAAAACACTTTGGGCCAGATGGACGACCATTCTATTTTGAGGGTCGAAAATTGCGATTTTATGCGTCTCGCAATTTGGAATGTACTACTGTGTCTCAAATACATTTAGCAATTGCCAATGGGGTCGCAAATGAGCTACCTCATTAATATTCATGAGGTAGGTGGCAATTTGTGACCCATTGGGAATGGGCTACAATCGCAAGGATGGTGGCCTGCTGGGGATAGCAGGCCACAATGTCTGTTTTCTTTTTAAATAAAGCAACTTTTTTTTGTTCAAATGCAGACCGTTTTTTAGGTCTCGCCTTACCCAGCGTATGCGCTGGTCTGGCGAGATTTTTTGTGAAGGCTCAAAAAATGCTACCATGGGTGCGCGCTTAGGAGCAGAGGCTGCCAAACCTCGTCATGCTCATTAAGCACCCGCGTTCACTTTCACTCACGATCACTTTCGCGGCGCCCCTTTGATGTTCTCGTTCAAAGAACATCAAACATCAAAGAACATGTTGTTGTGTTAATGCTTTGCTGCGCCCGTTTGACTTACAATGTGCTTTCTCTTTCCACAAACTCGATGTTTGTGTACCTTTATTTTGAGATGCTTTTAGTATTACTGTTTTGTGACTTAAAGAACATTAAGGAAATGTTACTGTGAAACTGGACAACGTTCACAGTGTTTATTTCTGATCGCAGCGGCTGCTTCATGTCCGTTGCACCATTCAGGGAGTCCTTTTGTTGGTGCTTTCATAAAGACATGATGAGGAAGCTGGAAACTTTTGGCACATTCTCTTTAAAAGCACAGCATGTTGGCGACTAGTTAATCGATTAGACCAATATATCGCTTTAGATCTCAAAGCGCTATGGTGGGTGCAGCACTTACAACTCATGAAATATAGGATGCAACTCACAAGGAGGGGGTAGGTTTGAGTGCAAATTGGCTGCAATCGAACTCTTAAGATGATGGGCTGTGTGTATCCATTATCAGCACTCAATCTTCGCTAAGTGATCTTGTTTGTTTTGTTAATGCTTTGCTGCGCCCGTTTGACTTACAACGTGCTTTCTCTTTCCACAAACTCGATGTTTGTGTTCCTTTATTTTGAGATGCTTTTAGTATTACTGTCACACACACAACCACACGCACAACCACATACACACACACAACCACACACACACACACACACACACACAACCACACATACAACCACACACACAACTACACACATACACAACCACACACACAACCACACACAACCCCACACAAAACCACACAAAACCCCACACCCAACCACACAAAACCCCACACCCAACCTCACAACCACACACACAACCACACACATACAACCACACACAAACCACACGCACACAAACACACACACAACCACACACACACAACCACACACACACCCACAACCACACACACACCACACACACCCACACACACAACCACACACACAGCCGCACACACAACACACACAACCACACACACAACCACACACATAACCACACACACAACCACACCCACACCCACACACACAACACCCACAACCACACACACCACACCCAACCACACACACAACCGCACACACAAGCACACACACAGCCACACACAACCACACACACAACCACACACATACAGCCACACACACAACCACACACCACACACACAACCACACACACAACCACACACACAACCACACACACACACAACCACACACACACCCACACACAACCACACACACACCCACACACACAGCCACACACACACAGCCACACACACACAAGCGCACACACAAGCACACACACAAGCACACACAACCACACACACAAGCACACACAACCACAACCATACACACAAGCACACATAACCACAACCACACACACCACACCCAACCACACAACCACACCCACAACCACACACACACAAGCACACACAACCATACACACAACCACACACACACGCCCAACCGCACACACACACACAACCACACACACACACAACCACACTCACAACCACACCCAACCACATTCACAACCACACCCCCAACCACACACACACAACCACAACACCAAACCCAGAACCACACACACACAACCACACCCACAACCACACCCAACCACACAACCACACCCACACAACCACAACCACACACACAACCACACCCAACCACACATCCACACACACACTCACAACCGCACCCGCACCTACAACCACACACAACCACCACACAACCACAACCAGGCACACAACCACACCCAACCACACACACACACAACCACACCCAACCGCACACACACAACCACACACACACCCACAACCACACACACAACCACACCCACACACACACCACACACACACACCCACACACACCCACACACACACCACACACACAACCACACACACAGCCACACACACAACACACACAACCACACACACAACCACACACATAACCACACACACACAACCACACCCACACCCATACACACAACACCCACAACCACACACACCACACCCAAAACCACACACACCACACCCAACCACACACACAACCGCACACACAAGCACACACACAGCCACACACACACAGCCACACACACACACACAACCACACACAACCACACACACAACCACACACATACAGCCACACACACAACCACACACACAACCACACACACAACCACACACACAACCACACACACAACCACACACACAACCACACACACACAAGCACACACACAAGCACACACACAACCACAACCATACACACAAGCACACAACCACAACCACACACACCACACCCAACCACACCCACAACCACACACACACAAGCGCACACACAAGCACATACACAACCACACACAACCACACAAACAAGCACACACAACCATACACACAACCACACACACACGCCCAACCGCACACACACACACACAACCACACACACACAACCACACACACACAACCACACTCACAACCACACCCAACCACATTCACAACCACACCCCCAACCACACACACAACCACAACACCAAACCCACAACCACACACACAACCACACCCACACAACCACAACCACACACACAACCACACCCAACCACACATCCACACACACAACCGCACCCGCACCTACAACCACACACAACCACCACACAACCACAACCAGGCACACAACCACACCCAACCACACACACAACCACACACACAACCACACCCAACCGCACACACACAACCACACACACAACCACACACACAACCACACATCCACACCCACACACAAAACCACACACACACAACACCACACACAAAACCACACACACACACAACCACACACACAACCACACACATACACACACTCAACCACACACACAACCACACACACAACCACACACACAACCACACACACAACCACACACACAACCACGCACACACAACCACATCCACAACCACACACACGCAACCACAACCAACCACACAACCAAACCCACAACCAAACACACACCCACAACCACACACACAACCACAACCACACACACCCACACCCACAACCACACACACAACCACGCACACAACCACACCCAACTGCACACACACAACCACACACAACCGCACACATACAAACACACCCAACCGCGCACACACAACCACACACACACAAACACACAACCACACACAACCACACACAACCACACATCCACACACACACCCACAACAGCACCCACACCCACACAACCACACACAAAACCACACACACACAACCACACACACAACCACACACACAACCACACACACAACCACACACACAACCACACACACAACCACACACACAACCACACACAACCAACCACACACAACCAACCACACACACACACACACACACAACCACACACCACCACACTAAGCATTGGCATAGCCAATAGGTCTTGCCTTTGGGACCTTATAAGTGTTTAGCCACGCAACAGTTGTTGTGGTTGCACCAAGGATATTGTGCTGCATAACTAAATACTTAGAAGGTCCCAAAAGCGAGACCAATTGGCTATGCCAGTGCTTGTATCAATTGAAAATGGGTTGCGTTTAAAAGAAAATAAGCGTTCTTTTCATTTTTTAAGAGCATACAGTGGTTCCTGGGATCACTGCCTGCTCTTAAAAAATATTTTGCATACATTCGCAAAGGGAAAGGGGTCCCCTGGGGACCCCTCCTCGTTTGTGCCTGGCTTACCACCTACTTGAAGTAGGAGGTAAACTGTGATTGTTTACCAACCGCAAATGTAGTTACAAAACAATCTACACCCCCCTGTGACTCACTATTAGGAAGGGATGCCCTTGGCACGCCCCTTCCTAATAGTGACTCACAAACTCTATTTAGCAAGTCGGTAATAGGTTACCAACTGGCAAAATAGGGTTTGTACATACAACCCTTTTTGCGGTTCAAACGGCCCGATTTTCGGCTTGCGACCGCTAAAAACGGTTGTGCATCTGGCCCCTAATTTAGGACTTTAAAAGCAACATAAGCATAATGAACATTATAGTATTCATTCACTCTTACAAAGCAACGTTTCAAGCAACCAAGATTTAGGACCAAAAAGACTTGTCTAGAAATGCAATTATAAACATTTTGCATAACAATCTTGTATACAATACAAGTGTACTTTAGTGTGATTGTTGGAAAGGTGTTCTCCGGGTGGCTTAGGAATACGTCCTGACCACCCTTTGACCCACCTCTCCTAGAGTTTAGGCCGAGCAAGGGCGGGGAGGCCCTTCCTGGAAGGGTCTCGTGCCTAGGATCGCGCACGCTGAGCTTACACTATCTGACAGAGGGACACCACACAGTAGTTCTTCGTAAGACGATATACTTTATCGATAGGTTCAAGGGATCTTTATGATCCGAAATGCAGGTATTGAATCAGGGCCACAAGCGGTGGCGATCTCGTGATTGGGGTATGGGGGTAGCGGGACAGTCTTTGAGTTCAGTGTCTCTGCGGAGTGTCCTTCGCACAGCTCTCAATCCTCGAGCTGGGGGATGTTGTTTCCCTCGACAATCGCTGCCGATTCTCCTGGAGGAGAGTGCCGCGAGACACTCAGCAGGCACAGGTGGTTTCGGAGTCGGGGAGCCGCGACAGCGTCAGCAGGGCTCAGATGGTTCAGAGTTCGGGGAGCCGCGACAGCGTCAGCAGGGCTCAGATGGTTTAGGGTTCGGGGAGCCGCGACAGCGTCAGCAGGGCTCAGATGGTTCAGGGTTCGGGGAGCCGCGACAGCGTCAGCAGGGCTCAGATGGTTCAGGGTTCAGGGAGCCGCGACAGCGTCAGCAGGGCTCAGGTGGTTCAGAGTTCGGGGAGCCGCGACAGCGTCAGCAGGGCTCAGATGGTTCAGAGTTCGGGGAGCCGCGACAGCGTCAGCAGGGCTCAGGTCGTTCAGAGTTCGGGGAGCCGCGACAGCGTCAGCAGGGCTCAGATGGTTCCGTGGGTCAGGTAGCGTCCTTGGTTTCAGGGGTTGATCGAGCCGGCGACCAGGTCAGCAGGGCTCTCGTAGGTCCAGGTCTTCTCTGCCTCCCGTCCTTCCAGGACCCCTTGTTATACTCCCCCTCCTCTTTGAAGTCCGGAGTCCTCGCCGAGAGGGGTCTTGGTGCCTGGGGGCGGTGTGTCGAGGTTTCCTGTCGCTCGGCCCTTTGATCTGTTCAGGTGCGCCTGGGAGGGATTCTAGACGCCCAGCAGGTGAGGCGCCCGCTCACCGGGAGCCCGGGGGCCGATCGAAACTCTCCTTGGGAGGAGACCAGAGGTGTGACAGGAACGGCGCCTCTGGGTCTGGCTTGGGGGTGGCTAGGGCCCCGGCCGGCCATCGAGTTGTTGGGCCATGGTGGCCGGAAGTCTGTGACATCGGGAATCAGGTGCGGTTGTGGGGTGGCTTGCTGGTCGGGAGGGCCCACGCCACGAGGCCGGTCTCACACGTGCCCCCCCCCCCCCAGCTGAAAGGCGGGGAGAACTACCCATCCACTTGGGGGTTCTCTTCGCTGAAGCGGAAGAATCGGGACAGGCCGTCCGCGTTGGCGATGCTCCACAGTGAAGTCCATCCCCTGGAGGAAGATTGACCATCGTAGCAGCTTGGGGTTTTCTCCTCTCATTTGCATCAGCCACCGCAAGGGCAGATGATCCGTTTGAACTCGGAAGTGGGTTCCGAATAAGTAGGGCCGTAGCTTTTTGAGGGCCCAGACTACTGCGAAGATCTCCCTTTCAATGGTGCTCCACCGCTGTTCTCGAGGTAGCAACCTTCGGCTGATGAAGGCTATGGGCTGATGTATGCCTTTGTCGTTGAACTGGGAGAGAACTGCCCCGACGCCGTGTTCCGAGGCGTCGGTCTGGACCACAAACTCCTGAGAGTAGTCGGGGGCTTTGAGCACCGGAGCAGTGCATATAGCGGCTTTCAAGGCGTCGAACGCTTTTTGGCACGGGGGAGTCCACTGTATCTTTTTCTGGTGTTTTTTGGAGGTTAGCTCTGTGAGGGGGCCTGCGATGCTGCCATAATTCCTAATATATCTCCAGTAGTAACCGGTGAGGCCCAGGAAGGCCCGGACTTCTGTTTGGGTCATTGGGGGTTCCCAGGACAAGATGGCGTCGATCTTCGGTTTGAGGGGGGCGACCTGCCTGCTTCCCACCTGGTGCCCCAGATAGACCACTGAGCCTTGTCCAATTTGTCATTTGCTGGCTTTGATGGTTAGGCCGGCCTGGCGCAGGGCCAGCAGCACCTGCCGGAGGTGCTGGAGGTGGTCGGTCCATTGGGAGCTGAATACTGCTATGTCGTCTAGGTACGCTGCGCTGAACTCCTCTAGTCCGGCCAGGACCCTGTTCACCAGCCGCTGGAAGGTGGCCGGGGCATTCTTCATTCCAAACGGCATCACTTTAAAGCGGTAGTGCCCATCTGGGGTGGAGAAGGCGGAGCGCTCCTTGGCTCCCTCAGTGAGCGCAATCTGCCAGTATCCGCAGGTTAGGGCGAAGGTGCTAAGGTAGCGAGCGGCCCCGAGGAGGTCGATGAGCTCGTCTGCGCGGGGGATCGGGTGAGCGTCCGCTCGGGTGACCGCGTTAAGTCCCCGGTAGTCCACGCAGAATCTCAGCTCGGGGGTGGCACCAGGGGCGGCCGCCTTCGGGACCAGGACTACCGGGCTGGCCCAGGGTCTGTCGGAGGGTTCAATCACCCCGAGGGCCAACATCTTGGTTACTTCGGTCTGGATGCAGGTGCGGACCCTGTCAGGGACCCGGTAGGCTCGCTGTCTCACGGGCGGGCTGTCGCCGGTGTCTACGTCGTGGACACACCAGTCGGTGACCCTAGGGGTTAGGGAGAAGAGGTCTGTGAATTGTCTTAGTAGCCGGCGACAGTCGTCGGACTGTTGGGGGGTGAGGGTGGTGGACAGTCTCACCCCCTCTACGGAGCCATCTGTCTCTCTAGCACACAGGGGGTCTGGAAGGGGCTCTGTGTCTTCTTCAGTCCCATCGTCGGTGGCCAAGCAAACTCAACTCCGTCCTCACAAAGTGGGGTTTGAGGCGGTTCACGTGGAGGACCCGGAGGGGGTTCCGCGGGGACTGTACATCAACTAGATATGTGACTTGACTCTTCCTCTCGACCACCTTGAAGGGACCAGTCCATTTGTCTTGGAGGGCGCAGGGTTTCACCGGGGCCATGACCCAGACCTGTTGGCCCGGCTGAAACTCGACCAGCGTGGCATTCAGGTCATACCAGCGCTTCATCTCTTCTTGGCTAGCCTCGAGGTTTGCCTCGGCGAGTTCTCGGAATTTCCGGGTCTGGTTGCGAAGCGCCAGGATATAGCGGAACACGTCAGGAGGAGTCCCCTGGAGAGTCGTTTCCCAGCCCTCCTTAACCAGGCTCAGGGGCCCCCGGACGGGGTGTCCGTACAGTAACTCAAACGGGCTAAACCCCAGAGATTTTTGGGGAACCTCTCGGTAGGCGAATAGGAGGCACGGGAGGAGGACGTCCCATCTCCGGCGTAGGGGTTCTTCGAGGCCCATGATCATCCCCTTCAGGGTCCTGTTAAATCGCTCGACTAGGCCATTCCCTTGGGGGTGGTATGGGGTGGTGAACTTGTATGATACCCGCACTGCTGCCATAGGGACCTCATGTATTTGGAGATAAAGTTCGTGCCACGATCACTCACGACTTCGCGAGGAAACCCCACGCGCGAGAAGATCCCCATCAAGGCCCGGCCTACCACGGGGACCGTCACTGTGTGGAGGGGAATGGCCTCGGGGTAGCGGGTGGCATGGTCCACCAGAACTTGGTTGAACCGGTGGCCCTGGGCAGTCTTGGGATCCAGGGGTCCCACGATGTCGATTCCCACCCGCTCAAAAGGGGTACTGACCACGGGGAAGGGCTGTAGCGGAGCCTTGCGCTTACCCCACTCTTTCCGCTGGCCTGGCACGTGGGGCATGACTTGCAGTGGGTCTCCACATTCGCTCGCATCTTGGGCCAATAGAAGTGGGTAACTAGTCGCTGGTAGGTCTTGTCTTGGCCTAAGTGTCCTGCCAGGGGTACATCATGGGCTAGGCCCAGGAGGAGACTTCGGAAGCGCAGGGGTACCACCAGTACTCGGGCCGACCCCAGCTCGGCCGACTTCTGTTCGCTGTACAGGAGGCCGTTGTCCCAATATATCCAGTGTGTTCCGGACTGGTCGCCTGCTGCCTGGGCTTCGGCCTGCTTTCAGGGTCCAATGAGGGAAGGGCAGGTGGCTTGTTCCTGGCAGAATTCTTCTCGGGAGGGACCCCCCTCGCAGTGCCACTGGGCCACCTCGGGCAGGTCCTCGAGCTCGGTCAGGGGCTCGGGATCTGGATGCACTGACCCGTCATCGGAAACGGTTTCTTCTTCCGGAAGAGGGTCGTCGGGCTCGGGCAGCGCGTCCCGGACCTCGGGGACGGCGACTGTGTTCAGCGGCATGGCCTCAACTCCCTCGGAGGAAGGCAATCGGCAAGTCATAGAGCGCGTGGTGGCGCACACCCATTCGGGTAGGCCCATCATCTCTAGATGGGCTCTTCGTTCCACTTGTCCCCACGGGGAACTCTCGAGGTCGTTGCCCAAGAGGCAGTCCACGGGTTGGGAGGTTCGGACTGTCACCCTCAATTTACCGGCGACTCCCCCCCCCATTCGAAGGGTACCAGGGCCATCCGGCATAGGCTCTCGGAATTGTCCGAAGATATGACTGGACAGAAGGCGTTGGGCAAGATCTGGTCTTAGGAGACCAGGTGGCAGTGGACTGCTGTGACACTTGCCCCGGTGTCGCGGAGGCCCTCGACCCGGTGACCGTTGACCGTCACCTGCTGTCGGTGGTACTTCTTGTTGGCGGGTAGGGGCGTTCCGGGGACCATTTTGCGGTCCCCTAGGGAGACCAGGGCCATGGCGACCGGTTCCCACTCTTCGGAGTCTTCCATCTCTTCTCCTAGGGCTACGGAGGCCATTTGTCGAGCCGGAGGGGTTGTCGTTGCGGGTCGTTGGTACATGGGACACTGGGGGTCACTGGCATAGTGTCCGGTCTGTTGGCAGCGGAAACAGGTGATCTTGACTCAGGGTCCCGACCTCCCCGGTGGCCCAGTGCTAGCTGGAGGGGGGGCCAGAAAGTGCGGAGGTTGGCCTCTGGGGGGACTGTGCTGGGAACCCCCCGGGGGTTCTCTTGGTCGGCCTTGGTTCCCTCCACCCCTCTGGCGGGGGTGTCCCTGACTGTAGCGACCGTAGTCTCCCACCGGACCCCGGGAGGCCCGGGTGTTCACCCAACGGTCCGCTTCGACGCCCAGTTTTCGTGGGTCAGTGAGCTTGCTGTCCAGGAGGTGCTGGCGTAATTCCACAAAGCAATTGGCGGACAAGTGTTCCCATGCGATCAGGTCGAACAACTCCTCAAAGGTGGAGACCTTGCTGCCCTTGATCCACCCGTCCAAGGCCCGGCTGTAAAAGTTCACGTACTCTACCCATTTGGTGCCGGGTATCTTTTTGCAGTCTCGAAACCGTTGCCGGTACATTTCGGGGGTGAGCCCATATCTGGCTACTAGGGCGTCTTTCATGTGACTGTAGGAGTTCAGCACCGTGGAGGGCAGGTCCAGCAGGGTATCTCCCCTCGCTCAGGAACCGGCCCCACAAACCAGCCCCCCAGTCTTTCTGTGGAACTCGGTGGGAGGTCATGGCCACTTCGTAGGCCTTGAACCATTGCTGGATGTCGTCATTCTTGTAATATTCCTTCACCACATCCTTAGGGATGTGGACCTTTGGTTCCACGGTGGAGGAGGGTGGTTGGTTTCCCGAGGGTCTGGACTCCTCACTTTTAGCCTTGAGCTCGATCCCCTTCAGGCTGCGTTCGTGTTCGAGTTAAAGTTTTCTTTCTTCGTGTTCTCTCTGGCGTTTCTTTTCCTCAGGTGCTCCTTGTAGGCGTAATTGTTCTACCGCCAACTTTTTCTCGGCCAGTTTTAGCTCTCCATCGATTTTCAGTTTTGCTAGTTCTAGTTCGTGGTTGCGGCTCCTTTCTCGGTCCGCTAGCTCCTCCGGGGATAGGCCCCTGTCTGGGGCGCTGCTCCTTACCGGGACGCTTCGTGGTTCGTTTGGCGGCTCTCCTTCTGTTTGGTCCAGGGAAGCTCCTGCCTCGACCCAGGTCTTCAATGCTCCCTGGAAATCTTCTTTCGTGCTTAATCCGGTGGTAGCGATTCCAAGGTCTTTGCAGAATTGTTTTTATTCTCGGTGCGTATAATATTCCAACTGGTCCTCTCGGAATGTCGGGCTTGTGTTGGTACCTGCGGCACCTAGGGAGGTTTCTCCTTCCATCTCTTGTCGGTAGTGCGTCAGCCGTTTACTGCACGATCTCCAGGTGTTGGCTCGGATCCCGTCGTCTGCCACCAAATGTTGGAAAGGTGTTCTCCGGGGGGCTTAGGAATACGTCCTGACCACCCTTTGACCCACCTCTCCCAGAGTTTAGGCCGAGCAAGTGTGGGGAGGCCCTTCCTGGAAGGGTCTCGTGCCTAGGATCGCGCACGCTGAGCTTACACTATCTGACAGAGGGACACCACACAGTAGTTCTTCGTAAGACGATATACTTTATCGATAGGTTCAAGGGATCTTTATGATCCGAAATGCAGGTATTGAATCAGGGCCACAAGCGGTGGCGATCTCGTGATTGGGGTATGGGGGTAGCGGGACAGTCTTTGAGTTCAGTGTCTCTGCGGAGTGTCCTTCGCACAGCTCTCAATCCTCGAGCTGGGGGATGTTGTTTCCCTCGACAATCGCTGCCGATTCTCCTGGAGGAGAGTGCCGCGAGACACTCAGCAGGCACAGGTGGTTTCGGAGTCGGGGAGCCGCGACAGCGTCAGCAGGGCTCAGATGGTTCAGAGTTCGGGGAGCCACGACAGCGTCAGCAGGGCTCAGATGGTTCAGGGAGCCGCGACAGCGTCCGCAGGGCTCAGATGGTTCAGGGTTCGGGGAGCCGCGACAGCGTCAGCAGGGCTCAGATGGTTCAGGGTTCGGGGAGCCGCGACACCGTCAGCAGGGCTCAGGTGGTTCAGAGTTCGGGGAGCCGCGACAGCGTCAGCAGGGCTCAGATGGTTCAGAGTTCGGGGAGCCGCGACAGCGTCAGCAGGGCTCAGGTGGTTCAGAGTTCGGGGAGCCGCGACAGCGTCAGCAGGGCTCAGATGGTTCCGTGGGTCAGGTAGCGTCCTTGGTTTCAGGGGTCGATCGAGCCGCGACCAGGTCAGCAGGGCTCTCGTAGGTCCAGGTCTTCTCTGCCTCCCGTCCTTCCAGGACCCCTTGTTATACTCCCCCCTCCTCTTTGAAGTCCGGAGTCCTCGCAGAGAGGGGTCTTGGTGCCTGGGGGCGGTGTGTCGGGGTTTCCTGTCGCTCGGCCCTTTGATCTGTTCAGGTGGATCTGGGAGGGATTCCAGACGCCCAGCAGGCGAGGCGCCCGCTCACTGGGAGCCCGGGGGCCGATCGAAACTCTCCTTGAGAGGAGACCAGAGGTTTGACAGGAACGGCGCCTCTGGGTCTGGCTTGGGGTTGGCTAGGGCCCCGGCCGGCCATCGAGTTGTTGGGCCATGGTGGCCGGAAGTCATCGGGAATTAGGTGCGGTTGTGGGGTGGCTTGCTGGTCGGGAGGGCACACGCCACGAGGCCGGTCTCACAGTGATGAAAATTAGGAATTAATTCAACACATTTTTTCCTTCTTTGAAATAAAAAGAGCATCAACAATAGTGGAGAGCTGTTGCCAGAAATATCAATAATAATGGTCCCCACTATCAGAATAATCAAGTACAGTAAGTGTTACTAACAGTAACACAGGCCTGCATTCAAGACTATCTACTCATCTAATATTCCAATGACCAGATTAAACTTCAGACACAGTTACAGTTAGATGCCACTTGTGATACAGTCTTGGTACGAATGGTCCATGTTGATTCAAGATTTTTAAAAATGGGGAAAAAACATACACAGCCTTGTATCAGTCCTACAAACTCTCAGAGCCATTTTATATTACTGAATTCCCAAGAGTCTGCAAAGGGGCGCAGCCCATGGCCTACGTTGTCTTGCTTACAATGGGTAGAAGAACAAGAGCTGTTCATCTGTCTCCCTGCACGCAGAGTATAGCATGCAACCCTCTAATAGACGCCTCCATTTACTAGTGAAGGTTGCAAGCTTTAAAGTTCCCAGCCTGAATCTTATGTAAAGAGTTCTAGTAAATGGTGGAAGGAGGTAATTTAGTCGAGGAACAGCTCAAATTTCGGTGCAAGCTTTAGCTCTAAGAAATGGTCAGTCAACGTACAGTGATACAATGATTGAGTTATTTTCATCCTTTCATTTTCCCAAAAGACCAGCTTCACCGATGTAATGGAAGAAGAAGTGATGATGTAGGATGTTTCTAAAAGTCAGACCTAGATTATGTAGGGTCTGCTTAATGCACTTCAGCCAGGGTAGTGACACTACTCTGCCTTGAATACCAAAGATGTCCTTGAGCCCTATCCTATATGGTTCCAGCTTTTCAGTTATCCATAACCTCAGCCAATACCAAATGGGTTTGGGCCGGACTTTGGCAGTAATTAGTTGCATATGCAGATCTATTTTTAAAAAGACTAAAGGTGTACTTTGGGGAAGTTTTAATGCAGCCCTCAGAAATTTATTCTCAGTGACCCCCAAACACTCTACATGAATATGACCCCAAAGTTCAGAACCATATAGTGCGTCAGCCACTGCTTGTGCTCTCCAAATTTCCATAAAAAGTGACACTGGGTCAATAGAAGTATTCTTTGTAGTCTGAAGTGATTAGCTTTAGACCGGTGTCACCAGTTCTCTGCAATCTAGCTTTAGGTCGTAACCTACCAGAGAGCTGAGCTGTCTGGTTTGCTAACGGCTTTTTGTGGGCATTCTAAAAGTTTCCCTGGGAATGCATTCCGTCTATTGATGACTATTGACTTTGTGGTTTGTAACTTACATTTGCTTGCTTTCTGTTATCTGGACTGATTTTGTTTTTAGGCTGTTTTGCTTGAGATTGTCTGTCCGGTGCAGCATCTCTTGTTTACTGCGGTAGCCTTCCAAGTGCTAATTTTCTATAGGCTTTTAAACTTTGTTCTTGTCTTGCCACATTTGTTGTGCATTCAAAGACAGAGATCAAATATCATGCTTTGTCTTCAGAGGGAGCTTGGTGTTTTCTTGTCTTTCTCTGACTTCAAAGTGAGAGAATTTATAGGACAATATTGCTGGTAAAACAAAAGGCTTTTATCTATCACAAAACAAAACTTTTCAATGCCTAGAATATATCAGAATTAAGTACAAATTAAGTTTATTTTTTTGTAATTCTGAAGTGTGGTGGAATATTTGAATAAGGTTCCAACACATCAGTCCACTGGGTGATGAGTTTTCCACACATCATCATTTGTGTGCAGTAAATCTTTGTCTGTGCACATGTAATGGTCATTTACATTAAAAAAGTGTTACTGTATTGGCAGTGCGCTACCACACAATGCATACTCCGCAGTACACCACTCTACACCACTCCCCTGTACAACACTCTACTCCACTGTATGACCCTCCACTCTGACACTCTGTGTCCCTCCACTCTATACCACTGCATTCTACAACCCTCCACTCAACTCTACGGGATACCACTCCACGCCACAACTCTAAAACACTCTATGCCACTCCACTCTACTCTAAGCCTGTCCACTCTATGCTACCCCAATCTACCCCACTTCACTCCAATCTACCCCACTCCACTCGTCTACCCTGATATACCCTACTCCAATCTACCCTACCCTACTCTATCCCGATCCACTCCACTCTGCCATGAATGATGTTCATGTTTGTATGGGAAGTAGGGTGTCTGATTTAGATTTATATAAACGTGTAGAGCTTTTCCAATCTGGGGCTGACGTGGAGTTAGGGGTCAGGTTTGAACATGATAAGTTATCTGAGGGATGATCTACAGACTGGGTTGGAAACTAGTTTGGCGGCTGATAGTGAGGGGGTCCTACTATAGTTCAACTGGTAGGACCATCCCCACACACCATAGAATCAGGTCTGGAAGGCCTGGGTAATGTTATGGTTCCCCCTGTAGCAGTAGCTTCTAACGTCATAGCCCCGAGGAATTTAAAATTTAACCTATCCATAGTCTCCTGGAATATAGCGGGTTTATCTGCAAAAACCCCCTCACAAGAGTGGGTAAATTTCATTGAAAAATACGACGTTTGGCTATTCCAGGAAACGTGGTCCCTGGATCCAATATACCATCCGGGTTTTTTAAATTTCTCAAAGGGAGCTTTGAGGGGACAGAAAGGTAGACCCATGGGTGGACTTACATGTTGGATTCGACAGCCTGCTGGTATTAAGGCTGAGGAAATTTATATTGACTGTCCAGATATTATGGTTATCCGGCTTCGGTTGGCATCAGAGCCAGACATAGTGATTATTAATGTATATGCAAGGGGAATGCCAGGTGGCAGAGGATCGAACACTGTTACTATCCTCGACAGCTTTATTGGTAATAATAGGGGCCGTAGTAATTTGATAATAGGAGGAGATTTTAATTGTTCTTTTGAACCATTGGATCATGAGGACGGCAACCTTAGTGCTGAGGAGGATGCACAGTGGAACATTCCGCAACTAGATTTGTGCCCAATTAATTAATGGACTGAGGCGGTCTTGCAGCTTAAAGGGATGTGTTTGGAACGGGGTGTGAGGGCAGCCAATGGGATGACTCATTCAGACGAAAAGGGTTCCCACACTTTTGACAATGGGTTAAGAAGTAGTCGGATAGACTATATTTTTATTAACCTAGAATTTTGGTCAGTCGTAGTGGACATGGAAGTACAGGAACGGAATGAAAGTGACCACAACCCCCTGGTGCTAACTCTCCAGGTGCAAGGCTTATGTAACCCCAGACACCAGCCCACTGAGTTGTCTGCAGTCGGTGTTGTGCTCACTAATGATTCTAGGAGAGTTAGATGAGCCAAGGTTATAGATAATGATGAGGATCTTGACCAGATGAAGTTACTGGTCGCCAATTCGATAGCGACCCTTCAATTCTGTGACTCCCAGGAGGATATTAATGCAATGATTCCTCAGGTACATAATGATTTTTTTACGAACCTTAAAAAGTTCTTTATTAAAAGTTTTATTCAGAGGAAAAAAATATGCCATAGCCCAGCCTCTTGGTACAACAAATCGTGCAGAGAGGCGTACAAGCTACTATCGAGAGTAATTAGATCTAGAGATATGGTAAGCATTAAAAAGGCGAGAGTTGGGTATAAGAAAGCCCAACTTCAGGCTAAGAAGGATTGGGGTGAGCAACACTGGCAAGATCTGGTTTCAGTAAGCAATGAGAAAAATATGATCAAATTTTGGCAGCTCTTAACTGGGGTAGTGGTTTATCAAACCAAATACCAGTCAATTATGTAACCCCCGAGTTGTGGGTCTCGCATTTCGAGGCCCAGTTTACTGCTTCCATTGATAGCAATGCCACCCTTCAATTGCCCACCCCAACCACCCCTTTGCACTTTAGTAGTTTAGAGGCTGCATCTGTTCTTAAGTCAATCCCGAGAGGTAGGGCCCTGGACCAGATTGCATACCGGCAGACCTGTTTTTGCATGACAAGGATTCATGGGTAACATATATCCAAGTGCTTGCAAATGCAATAGCAACCGGTGCACCACTCCCAAATACTTGGGCAGGTGCATAAATCCTTCCGATATTTAAAAAGGGTGACCGTTCCCTATCAGGCAACTACAGGCCGATAAGCCTTATTGATTCCATTCAAAAAATTGCTACTAGACTAGTGTTGGGCAGAATCAAGTCTTGGATTGACGATATGAACATCTTGTCCCCATTTCAAGCGGGGTTCTGCTCACACACCAGTACCATTGATCAAGTTTTTGATTTATGCTTATCTATTGGAGGGTTGTTATTATTGGAGAGGGTACAATCTACGCGGCGTTCATAGATCTTAAATCTGCTTTTGATTTGGTCCCTCGAACCAAAATGTGGAGTGCATTTGTGGACATGGGAATGCCATCGGAAATATTGGCTATCTTAGTCAAGTTACACAATTGTAATTATGCACAGGTTCGCTGGGGTATGCAGGGGAATGTCACGGACAGGTTCCCGGTTTTAAAGGGGGTAAGACAAAGGTGCGTGCTGGCCCCCACCCTGTTTTCCTTATTTATCAACAGGGCATTTCAGTATTTTTCTACTTATCACACGGATGCCCCTACACTGGCTGGTATGAAGATACCCCTGCTCATGTTTGCGGACGATACTTTGAAATTGTCAAAAACTCAAATAGGGCTACAGTCCGCCCTATCCCGCTTCGAGGTATTTTGCCATGACAACGAGCTAGAGGTTAATGTGGAAAAAAACAAGTTTATGGTCCTCCACAAACATAAAGTAATTAAAGGGAGAGTTTATGAATAATGTCCTCCTTGAGCAGATAGAAGTTTTCACATATCTGGGGATTACTCTCGGCCGGAGATTAAATTGGAAGCCTCAGGTAGATATGTTGGCCCTTAAACACGCCCAATTAGCAGGTGTCCTTATCGAAGAACAGAGATTATCCCAGACAAAGCCCATTGCCCCTGCCCTAAAGATTTATAATTCAAAAATCAGCTCCTCGGTATTGTATGGTGCTGAGCTATGGGGCTTTGAGGATTTGTCATCCCTTACGGTTGCACAAAACAAATTTATGAGATCTCTAATAGGCCTTCCACAATCAACGCCATTATTGCCCTTATATCTGGATTTGGGTTGCCAAGCAATTGAGGACATACCGCGATTTCGGCCGGTTGCTTTCTGGCGTAGGCTTTGGACTACCTCTGAGTTGTCCTTGTATGTTAATGCACTGCACGAAGTAAGGGGGGCAGACTGTTCACGTAGAATTACATGGCTATACAAGATAAAAACCATCCTGATTGATATGGGGATGAGTAGCCTGTGGAAGGATCGTGCCCATAACCCATTTGCACCTAAAAAAGTGTATAAAGCAGCAAACTGGAATATGGTTAAGGTCAAGCGCTTTTCATCCACAATAAGGTCGACTATGTCTAGGCGTTTTTTGGAACTTAAACATGAGACCGAGCTCGAAACTTACTGGGAGGTGATCACTAAACCCCATGATAGGAAGCGGTATCATCAATTTAGGGTGGGTTCCCTCCCGTTAAAAGAATTTTTTAAAAGCTGGGACTCCACATCGGCTGATAAATGCTCTACATGCCCAGCACAGACTGAAACAATAGCCCATATAATAGTTGTATGCCCTGCTTACAAGCATCCTAGGATAAAATGGCTCAAACCTATTTCAATCAATCAATCAATCACAGACATTTATATAGCGCGCTACCTACCCGGAGGGTCTCAAGGCGCTAGGGGGGGGGGGGGGGGAGTGCCGCTACTGCTCGAATAGCCAGGTCTTGAGCTTCTTCCTGAAGGAGAGGTGGTCTTGGGTCAGGCGCAGGTCGGTCGGGAGGGAGTTCCAAGTCTTGGCGGCCAGGTAGGAGAAGGATCTTCCTCCTGTTGTCGTTCTTCGGATACGGGGGACGGCGGCGAGGGCGTGGCTGGCTGATCGGAGATGTCGTTTGGGAGCGTAGAAGTTGATGCGGTTGTTGAGGTAGCTCGGGCCTTGATCGTGTAGGGCTTTGTGTGCGTGGGTGAGGAGGCGGAAGGTGATTCTTTTGTTGACGGGGAGCCAATGCAGGTCTTTCAGATGTTCGGAGATGTGGCTGTGACGTGGCATGTCGAGGATGAGTCTGGCTGAGGCGTTCTGGATCCGCTGGAGTCTCTTCTGGAGCTTGGCGGTGGTTCCGGCGTAGAGGGCGTTGCCGTAGTCCAGTCGGCTGGTGACGAGGGCCTGGGTGACCGTCTTCCTGGTCTCGGTGGGGATCCACCGGAAGATCTTCCGTAGCATGCGCAGGATGTAGAAGCATGACGAGGAGACGGCGTTGACTTGTCTGGTCATGGAGAGGGAGGAGTCCAGGATGAAGCCCAGGTTGCGTGCGTGGTCTGTCGGTTTGGGTGCGCAGCCCAGGGCGGGGGGCCACCAGGAGTCGTCCCAGGCGGAGGGCGAGGAGCCCAGGATGAGGACTTCCGTCTTGTCTGAGTTCAGTTTCAGGCAGCTGGTCGTCATCCACTCGGCTACGTCTTTCATCCCTTCGTGAAGGTTGGCTCTGGCGGCGGCGGGGTCGTTGGTCAGGGAGAGGATCAGCTGGGTGTCGTCGGCATAGGAGATGATGTTGAGGTTGTGTTGGCGTGCGATGGCCGCGAGGGGACTCATGTAGACGTTGAAGAGGGTGGGGCTCAGCGAGGATCCTTGAGGGACGCCGCAGATGACTTCGGTGGCCTCTGACTTGTACGGTGGTAGACGGACTCTCTGTGTTCTTCCGTCGAGGAAGGAGATGATCCATTCCAGTGCCTTCTCCTGGATTCCGACATTGCTGAGGCGCTGCACTAGGGTGCGGTGGCAGACAGTGTCGAATGCCGCGGAGAGGTCTAGGAGGATGAGGGCCGCTGTTTCTCCGTTGTCCATCAGGGCTCGGATGTCATCGGTGGCAGCGATGAGGGCGGTTTCGGTGCTGTGGTTGGCTCGGAAGCCAGACTGGGAGGGGTCGAGGGATCCATTCGTCTCGAGGAAGGCGGCCAGCTGCTTGTTGACGGTCTTCTCTATGACTTTGGCTGGGAACGGGAGGAGCGAGATGGGGCGGTAATTCTTGAGTTCGGTGGGGTCCGCTGTAGGTTTCTTTAGAAGGGCGCTGAGTTCGGCGTGCTTCCAGCTCTCCGGGAAGGTGGCGGTGTCGAAGGAGGTGTTTATGATGTCCCGTAGGTGGGGTGCGATGACCGCGTCGGCCTTGTTGAAGACGTGGTGAGGGCAGGGGTCGGTCGGAGATCCGGAGTGGATGGAGTTCATCATGCGAATGGTGTCTTCGGTGCCGATCGGAGTCCAGGCGCGGAGGGTGGTGGTGGGGGGCGGTGGTTCGGTTGTGGCGTGCGTCGGTTGAGTGCTGAAGCTGTTGTGTATTTGCCTCAATATGGGTACTAGATCAAGCATGGAGGCATTAAGGATTTTGAAGACTAATACGCCGGATTCAATCGTAATTTCAGTTGCCAAATTTCCGAGCTGGATGTGGGTTATCCGCGCTAAAAATATGAGGGGCCATAACTCTAGTCAGGTTTTATATTAATAATTATACTTAGAGTTTGGGCATGGGACCAGCACAGTAGTGTTATGTTTGCTTCGACACACATTTCTGTGTCTAATAGTGTGTTACTTAGTGTGTAAAGTATTTAGATATACGATTTTTGGTGGTCTTATGGCCACCATTGTTTTTATGTATATATGTATGTATATGTATATACAAATATATATGTCTTTGTATGTGTATATATGTATGTACTATTTTATATTTTCATAATTTTTAATTATCATGTGTTTTATTTACTGAGGGCCCTTTACTTCTAAATGTTGGTCGTTGACTTTTATACTCTTTTAAATCATGGAATTTTAATATGACCTGTTTTTAAAAAAGTTTTTGTAACTTTTTGTCTTTTATGATTGATACAATAGAAATAAAGACTTATGACTGACTGACTGACTTCAGTACACTCCAATCTACCCCACACCGCTCTACCCCAATACACACAATTTACCACAATCTACCCCAGTCTAACCAACTACACTCCAATCTACCCCACTCCACTACATTCTGTCTCATCCACTCTGATCTACCCCAGTCTAACCCACTCTATTCCAATCTACCGACTCCACCCCAATCTACCCCACTCCAATCTACCTTGCTCCTACCTACCCCATTCCAATCAACCCCACTCAAATCAACTCCAATATACCCCACCCCACTCCAATCTATCATAATCAACACCACTCAAGACTACCACGATCTACTCCCTCCAATTTACCAGTCTATCCCACTTCACTCTAACCCAGTCTACCCCATTCCACTTTCCCTTCAATTTTCCCACACCAATGTACCCCACTCTACTCTACCCAACACAACTCCAATCTAACCCACCCAACCCCAATCTACCCCACCCTAGTGTACTCCTCTCCAATCTCCCCATCCCAATCTACCCCACCCCAGTCTACCCCCACCTTAATCTATCCGACCTACCACAGTCCACTTTATCCCAATCTAGACCACTCCACTCTACTCCTGTCTACTCCACTTCACTTCATTCCACTCTACCCGCCACTCTACCCGAATCTACACGACTGCAGTCCAATGAACCCACTCCAGTCTACCCCAATCCACCCTACTCCAATCCACCCTAGTCCACCCCAATCTAACCCATGCCACTCCAATCTGCCCCACTCCAGTCTACCACTGGTGGCTGGTAGGGAACAGTGGCAGGGGAAGGTGGGGGGAATAAAGAAAGCAAAGCAAACTTACCTGGTGATCGCTGTCGCCAGCCGCCACCTCTCCTCCGAGCAGGAACCAAGAAGCTCCCGTACTCCCCGGACCAATCACAGCGATGGCTCGGCGCTCAGACGTGGACATGGAGGCTGAGCCTGTTCTCCACTGAGGCTGTATAATACAGCCTGTGGAGAACATACACAGTGCGCATGATGGTTTGTTATGCGCACTTAAGGTGCAGCCACTACTCCTCTTCCGGCATTGACTTCAGGGGAGGCCGCCCGCCCTGAACCTGGCTACACTACAGTACAATTGCAGTACTAAAAATAAAATGATAATAATGGATATTCCATTATTTTCATTTTATTTTTACTTTGCACAGCTTTAAAGCAGTAAGGCGACACTCCTCCACCTTAGTGGAGGAGCCGCCCTTGCAATATACCCAATTCTACTCCAGTCTAACTCACTCAAGCCCAGTCTACCCCACTCCAATCTACCCGACTTCACTCTACCCCTCCAATCTACCTCACTCAAATCTACCCCACCCCACTCTACTCTACCACTCTAATCTATCCCACTCTATTCCACCCTAATTTGCCTCACTCCACTCCATTTATAATCTAACCCACTCCTCTCCAATCTACCCCACTCTACCCCAATCTACCCCACTCTACCCCAATCTACCCCACTCTACCCCACTCTACCCCACTCCATTCCAATCTACCACACCAACCCACCCAATTTACCCCACTTTACCCCACTCCACTCCAATGTACCCCGATCCACTCTACCCCAATCTACCCCATATTACTCTACCTTACTCGAATCTTCCCCAACACACTCTAACCTACCCACTCCTCTCTAATCTGCCTCACCCCACTCCAATCTACTGCACTACAATACAATCTGACGCAGTCTACCCCATGCCACATCAATCTACCCCACTCCCCTCTCAATCTATCTAACAACCATCTACTTCACCCCACTCCACCCTACCCCATGCAACTCCAATCTACCCCACTCTACTTCATTATAGTATACCTCTCTCTACCTCAATCTGCCCTACTCCAGTTTACCCCAATCTTCTCCTCTCCAGTCAACATCTCTCCACCCCACACCACTAACTGTTAGCTGTGCTGAACAGCTGCCACATTGGTGTACAACATGGCTGCAACACATTGCCAAATCCAGTTGCTCCTGCATCGACGAGACCTATTGGCTTTGCCAGTGCTTGTTTTGTTCTGGGAGCTTCTGCCGAATGAAATGCCCCCACTGAGCCCCCTAAGACTAGTGGGGTGTAGAGTCATTCGTATGTGCTTGACCTTTCATCTCGTTTCTGCCTCTCGTGTATTATTTCAATGGAAAGGGGAGTCGGTTGTTGAATTTTGTTTTAATAAAGGTTGCCCTGCAGACTCAAAATGAAGGTTGACTGCAAGTGGAAGTTGAGCTGTAGCACACCACTGCCATGTTCAAAGTTGTGATTCTCTCTCCCGTGGAACAAAGATACCTTTAATAAGTCCCTCTAAGGACAGTGGGTAGGAAGAGGGTCTCGTGAAAAAAGGGTAAAAGAGACTTGCCACCCACCTGATAAATGTTGTGCAGGGAAATTATGATTTCATTTCTGTGCGAATGAAACCTATTACTTTAAGATTCTTGTTGGCAGTCTTCGCTGTAGAAATGAGTCTTAACTTGACAACTATACTCAAAAGGTTAATATAAATGAAAACCTTTAACAGTACGAATTGTTTTCCCTTGGTTGTTTTAATATTGGAAGTGTATCGCCAAAGAGCTCCAACCTAGTCCAATATCTTGAAAATATGTGACCTCACTACACTGGAAGTTTTACCCCAGTATCTTGCAATTAGCATGCCTTTTAGCGTCTCAGGTTACGTATCCGGGGAAAGTAAGGGGTTGTGACCACATTCTTCTTCTTATACCAGTGTATGAACATTGCTGTGAATGCTGAATCTTTTTTTAAATCAAATTCCTGAAAACTTCAATCACGGTATAACACCTAAAATGGAACCCTTTTGTTCCAATCACTACAAAAATCAAATGTAATGAAAAATTCTGATGTCATGACAGTTATGCATGTTGCACCGCCAGGTCAGTGAGTATTGTCATCAGCAGAACCACGAAAGCAGTTGATAATCGTTTTTTTTAGTAAATTGGAAGTGAAATGGATAAACTGCCTACCGTTGAATGCTGATGCCCTCACTGGTAAATTTGGCCCTTAGATCTTTGACGGGGCTTTTGGGCAGCATACGTGCTGGACAAAGAACCAAGAGCATAATATATCCCATGACAAAAAAACTCATTGGTAATCAGTTTTAATTGTAAATTACGTGTTTGCTGTACCTCGTTGCATTGACCCAAGATGGACAATGCTTGCGGGGCTTAAGTGACTAGTGCACTGTCCTGTACTTTTCATAATAAGAATAGCTACCAAATGCACATTAGCAGAAGTGGACAATTTGAGTAATGCATAAATATTATTTTTTATTGCCGGCTAACCAATTGACTGTTAAATGAATGTTTCCCCATGTACTTTCCTCCTGTGAAATGGATAGTAATCTATTCGGTGGTACTTCAATTACTTTTGCAACTAAATGATAAGCTCGCTTATTTTTGCACTATTAAGCATGGATTGTTCTCATTGCTCCCAGGAGGGAATGTGAAACACAACGCTGCACATGTAGCACGTTTACGCCATATTGATGGGTATAACTATGCTCACAACAGCATGTTTTTTTTTTAATAATCTTTTTATTAAAAATTTTGCAAAGCATGACATCGATATTACTTCCGTATGACTTATGAACTGTATTATTCCGGCATCAACATTAGCATTACAGTACATCTCATAGTGCCCTCCTTCTCGTTCCATCTCTGGCAGCCTTGCGGTCCCATCACCCATGCTCCCTATATGTGTGTCCGATTCATCCAGCGGGGGGGGCTCAAAGATATTCCCACGATAATTGTTCCAGCACCCCAAACCCTTTCCCACTTTCTGGGACACCTCCGGTGGATATATACTGACTTTTCCGCCACCATTGCCGTATCCATGTCTTTGCACCATTGATCAAGTGTGGGGCAGTTTCTGGATCCCCAGCGCTGGGCAGTGTTACGCTTGGCTATCGTCATGCCCAAAGTTACCCAGTCTTGAGCCACCACATTTAAATCTGTAGGTTCCCAGATATTGAGCAGGCAACATCTCGGGCTTGGGAGTGTACCGATCTGTGTGACCTGGGACAGCGTTCGCATTACCGCCGTCCAGTACTGTATTATTTTGGGGCATAACCGATGGTGTGGTAAAATGTGCCCTCCTCCCCGCATTGCCGGAGACAGAGCGGTGTGTCCGCCCGACGTATTTTATGTAGGAGTTGCCTAGTGTAGTATGTACGGTGTAGGATTTTTAATTGGACTAGTCGCAGTCTTGAAGGGATTGCAGCTTCTCTGGGGGAGGCTAGCGCCTCCCGCCAGTCCGCCTCATCAATCTCTCCAAGTTCGTGTTCCCACTTAACCTTAAGCGCTACCATAGGGTCCTTCCGGTTATTAACTATTTTCTTGTATGTCAATGAGATTGCCCTTTTGCGGAGGTGGTCCGTCAGGAGTCGATCCTCCATTGGAGAGGCCTCTTCAGGCCTCGTACCTGGTGGTATTAGGGACTGCAGCGCATGTCTCACCTGCATGTATCTGAAGAATTCTGTCTGGGCCATGTCATAAGTGGCTTGAAGATGGGCAAAGGTAGCCAGCTCACCTCGCTGCCACAAGTCCCCCACTTTGGAAATGCCTATTTGATCCCAGCCACGAAATCCCTTCGTCCTTCTCAACATTCCAAGTCGCTCTGTCTCCCATAATGACATCGCCAGTGTGACATCCTAGTGTGTGTTGCGCCGCATACCACATTTGCAGTGTGTGTCGTGTAGGCCCCGTAATGTTGCGTTGCTTCCTCTTATTGTATAGAGCACCCATTATCCCTGAAGGCTCTAGGAGGTGTCTATCTAACCTGTATGCGGGGTCGTCATGAGGGACATGGAGCCACTGGTTGATTGCGACTAATTGGGAAGCCCAGTAAGATCTTTAGATCCGGAAGGGCAATTCCGCCATCGTACCAGCTGCTGGTGAGTTTCTGTAGAGCTATTCGGGGCATTTTTCCATCCCAGAGCAGCGACGTCACTTCCGCATTGACTGCTGTGAAGTACGCATCTGGGACACGGAATGGCGTATTCTGCAGTGCATATAAAAACTGGGGGAGCGCCATCATTTTAAATAGGGCTGCCCGCCCTAGGATCGTTAAGGGTAGTGTACGTCAATGCTTAACGTCTCTTTTAAAACGCGCCAGGGGCTGGGTCAGGTTTTTATCCGTGAATAGCGCATGATCATGTGTAACAAATATTCCTAAATATTTAAATCCATCCGTGACTATTTGCAGTGGGCATCCTCTTGGGAGCCGCGGCGGGGGGCCGTGCAGGACATAAAGCAGTGACTTTCCCCAGTTGATGGTATACCCTGACATCCGCCCGTACGCGGCACAGATATCTAGAAGACAGTTGGTGGATCATGCAGGGGACGTTAGGTACAATAAAATATCATCCGCATATAGCGAAATGCGATCTTCCCACTTGTTGGCCCATCGCAGTCCCTGTATCGTAAGGTCCTGCCTAATCCAAGCCGCCAGGGGCTCCAGGACCTCCGCGAATAGGAGTGGTGACAGTGGGCAACCCTGTCTAGTCCCTCTGCCTAGTGGGAACTCGTCCAATAAGTGGCCATTGACTACAACTTGTGCCATCGGCTGCGTATATAACAGACGTATCCATGCACAGAATTTTGGCCCAAACCCCATATGTTTAAGGACTGCAAATAAAAAGGGCCACTCCACTAGGTCAAAAGCCATCTTTGCATCTAACGAAAGTATGGCTGCGTCTTCATCTATAATTGATTTACGCTCTATTACTCCATGCAGCCTTCTAATATTTAGCGCTGTGTTGCGGTGGGGCATAAATCCAGATTGGTCTGGATGGATTATAGCTGAGAGATGCGGCCACAACAGCATGTTTAATCACATTTGTATGTCAGACAAATGAAATCCAACAGTGCAATTGTAGACAGAGATTGCACATACACCAACACATCACTGATATGTCCTATAGTTGGGTATCGCTGTGCAGACACATCTATAATCACAGCATCTAACAGTACACACAATACACAAGTTTCACATAGAAACAGCATAATATACTATGTTGTTGGGTGTGTGACACAACATAGCACGCACTACCTGACACTGAACACAATTACACTGAACTCAAAACATACATCAACAAAGTCAAATGTGCAATGAACTGATTTTAATGCCACCTAATAGCATTTGTCACCAGCTTTCTACACACATACATCTGTCAGACAGTGAACATATGTGCAGAACAAGATGATCCATAAGGTATTTGGCAGTCTCCTACAGTCTCACAAAAGACCAAGAACTTACACTCACAAGTCATTAAAGTGGACACCGTTGCCTAAAAGAGGTATGCTCAGACTGCCATCTTCGTACAGTACATCTCCACAACCTGAACCAGACTCTGGTCTTGTCACCCTTTGGAAAGCCATTTACAGAGTACTAAAAGCGCTGAGATGACATACCAGTGGTAAATTGCGCACTTTGCAAATGTCAAGAACAATGGAAAATTGTAATCAATGTATTCCACTTGCTTGCGATGTTGTTGCTTGATGTACATGTTCATTGATGGGCTGTCCCATTACCCTGCTGTAGTAGTACCCAGATTGTTTACTAGTATTAAAATGTCTCAATGAGCCTTTCAGTGGTTTGGCCCCTGATATTTTCTTTTGGATATTGTTTGTTTAGGGTTTCTCGCTCCATTTCTAAGCTCACGAAGTCCAGTACAAGATGGCTGTGTAGTTGTGTCTTAAGCCAATACATACAATTCATTTTCAGTATCTAAACCTGAATTTGTATGTTTTTTCATCATTCTCTTCATGATGGTTTCCATTTTGACATTGAGTTACAATGTAACATTTCTGCTGTTTTTCATTTTGCAGTTGACCCACAAATCACTTGAAATATGAATGAGAATGACGAAGAACTGTGCACAGACGATGAGGAGAGTTTTGCTCAAATGGAAACTCCTATGTTGCAACAGGAAATCCACGCTGAAGATAAACCATTTCCTTGTACATTGTGTGGCAAAAGCTTCACTTTGAAGGCCCATCTGTTAAATCATCATAGGACTCATGGTGGGGAAAGGCAGTTTTCCTGTCCAGATTGTGGCGAGTGCTTTAGTGCGAAGAGGAGGCTTCTAAGACACCACCAGCTTGTTCACTCCCGAGAGCGGGTGTTTCCATGTACTGAGTGTAAAAAGGTCTTCTGTCAGAAGAACCGTCTTGTTTTGCACATGAGAATACACACCGGAGAGAAACCATACACCTGCTCTTATTGTGAAAAGGGTTTCAATCAGAAGGGCAATTTCCAGCGGCATGAGAGAACCCACGTAGACAATCTACAAAGTGATAGAAGTTTCATCTGCACACAGTGTGGTGAGAGTTTTAGCTTCAAGTCCAATCTTCTTAGTCACCAGAAAGACCACTGGCGCTTTGACCCTGAGAGTGACCTGGCTCTAACCTATAAACCATTTTCCTGCACAACGTGTGACCAGAGCTTTTGTCTAATGTCAGAACTTTTAAATCACCAGAAAACACACACAAATACTAATCATGACAGTGAAATTACTGAAACCCAGACACTGTTTTCTTGCACACGATGTGACAAGAGCTTTAGTTTACAGTCAAAATTTATAAATCACCTGAGGACCCATAGGAAAGAAATCCCTCATACTGAAGACATAACTCCAAACCCAAGTTCATTTTTTTGCACCCAGTGTGAAAAGAGCTTTAGTCTAAAGTCTGAACTTTTAAATCACCAGGCATTACACAAGAATGGTGAACTTAACAGTAAAATTACTGAAACTCAGGCACTGTTTTCCTGCACACAGTGTAACAAGAGCTTTAGTTTACAGTCAAAATTTAAAAGACATCAGCGAATCCATATGCCCGATGACCCTGGAAGTGAAATGGCAGTAATCCAAAAGCTGTTTCCCTGTATGCAGTGTGAGCAGACCTTTCGTCTAAAATCAGACCTTTTAAATCACCAGCGAACACATTTGAATGCTAGCCCTAATAATGAAATAGCACCAACTCAGACACTGTTTTCCTGCACACAGTGTGACAAGAACTTTAGTTTACAGTCAAAATTTATAAGTCACCAGAGAATCCATAGGCCACCTGACCCAGACAGTGAACTGTCACCAAGGCAAAAGCTATTTTCCTGTGCTCAGTGTGAGCAGGAATTTAGTCTAAAGTCAGAACTTTTAAATCACCGGAAAACACACTCAAATGCTGAACCTAACAGTGAAATAACTGAAACACAGTCACTGTTTTCCTGTACACAGTGTGACAAGAGCTTCAGTTTGCAGTCAAAATGTATAAGTCACCAGAGAATCCATAGGCTCCATGACCCAGAAAGTGACCCGACTCCAAGCCAAAAGTTATTTTCCTGCATGCAGTGTGAGCAGAAATTTAGTCTAAGATCAGAACTTTTAAATCACCAGAGAACACACTCGAATGCTGATCCTAACTGTGAAATGACTGAAACCCAGGAACTGTTTTCCTGTACACAGTGTGACAAGAGCTTTAGTTTGCAGTCAAAATGTATAAGTCACCAGAGAATCCATAGGCCCGCTAACCCCGACAGTGACTCTGCACCAAGCCTGAACCTCTTTCCCTGTGTCCAGTGTGAGCAGAAATTTAGCCTAAGGTCACAACTTTTCAATCACCAGAGAACACACACAAAATCTGCTCCTAACAGTGAAGTGACACCAATTCAGACACTGTTTTCTTGCACACAGTGTGACAAGAGCTTTAGTTTACAGTCAAAGTTTATAAATCACCAGAGAACTCACAGAAAAGCTATCCCTGAGGTAGGCAGCAAGACCCAGAGTTCATTTTCTTGCACACAGTGTAAGGAGAGTTTTATTCTGAAGTCGGACCTTTTAAATCATCGGAAAGTCCACCAACATGCTAAGAATGAGACAAACCCAGCACTAACTCAGAGACTGTTTCATTGTGCACATTGTGATAAGAGCTTTAGCTTAAAGTCAGATCTTCGAAGCCACCAGAGAATACATAGTAAAATTAACCCTAAGACTGGTCTCCTAACACGACCCCAGAAACGTTTCTTCTGCACTCAGTGTGATAAAAGCTATCGTCTAAAATCAGATTTTTTAGCTCACCAGAAAATGCACATGTGTGCTGGTCTTGATAATGAGCTTAAGACATCAATCGAGAAACCATTTACTTGCAAGATTTGTGGTAAGAGCTTTCATCTAAAGCGAGTACTTCAAGCGCATTATAATGTCCACACTAGACCCTATGCCTGTGGTGTGTGTGGAAAGACGTTTAGTCAGAAGTCGCAGCTTGTAAGGCATCGGGTCAACCAGAGATGTACTCACCAGCCTAAAGACAATAACTCTGAGATGGAGAGAAGCTTGCCTGAAAACTTCAATATGCAACATGTACCAGCTTCTAAACCAAAGGTCAAGAGTGTAAATAAAGAAGCGCATGACTATTTAGAAAGAGAGGATGGTGGTAGGTGGGGCACAATGGAGAAAAAACAGCCCACAAGTAAAATCTGTTCTGAATTAACAGACAAAAACAATGTTAATAGGAATGTGGAGAGGGAGATATTGGAGGCACCTAATGTTACTTCCCGGCCTGTTGTCCTAAAAGCTGCTACATTTATCTTTAAGTCTTTTGCTACTACGTATCCTCCGCCATCACCACTAACAATCAAGGAAGAGATTACTACCTTGTCTATTTCCGCTCCCCCATCTGCGGTTCCAGCAACAGGCAAGGAGCAGCCTATCAAGACACCTCCTTTATCAGTCTCGCCACCAACAGTCAAGGAAGAAACCATAAAGACTCCCATCCCAACTCCTCCATTAACGCCTTTGCCAGCTGTCAAGGAAGAGACTTCCAAGACACCACCCATGTCTCCATCTTTGGCACCTCCATTAACAGTCAATGATGAGACTACCAGGACAACTATTCAGACTTCTTTATTGGTCCCTCCACCAGCACTCAAGGAGGAAACTATCAGGGCGTCTTTCCCAACTCCTCCATCGACTCCTCTGCCAACAGCAAAGGAAAAGACTACAAAGACACCGATCCTAGCTACTCCAATGGCACCTCCATTTACGGTAAAGGAAGAGACTAACAGGACACTGAGTCCAAGTCCTCCATCTGCACTTCTGCCAACAGTCAAGGGTGAACCTACAGATATACCTATCCCATCAAATCTTCATCAGCACCTCCACTAAAAAACAAGGAATAAACAAATATGTCCTCTATCTGAACACTTGTTATGTAGATAGTGAAAATTGCGACTAAAAACAAGTCCTGTCACAGTCTAAAGTTAACTCCAGAGGAAGTGTGGTCTAAATTTATGTAGATGAGGAGGCAAAGGTTAAAAACAAATTTATTTTCTTTTAATGAGCTCTCGCCAACATTTTATGAAATGTTTCTATTTCATGTTCTCCAGGTAACTTGTTAGCCTTTGTCCTTTTCAGAAGATATACCAGTGTCTGACAAAAAGAGAACCTTTTACATAGGAATACTCTGCTGATGTCCATGGAGAAAGAAGCATTGGCACTGCTAATTGATATGATATTTGTATGTGAAACTGTTGGCCTTACCAATGTTTGCTGCTGTCCTGGGTTGTGAGCTCGGAGAAAAGCATCTGAAAAAGTGGATGGTACAGAAAAATGGGTTGCTTTCTTTCGATTGCATACATTTTTCAGACGCTTTAATCAGAACACGCTCCCAGTCTACTTTCACTGACTATAACATTTTTCTTCATGCATACTAATGGAGGCAAAAGACACCCCTAAACAGCCAATAGAAAAACTGTGAGATTGAAATACTCAACTATGTGGCTGACATTGTCTCAAACCAGGGCTGACTTTTCTGGAGCAAAAGAAGCCAAAGGTTGAAGAAGGCTAGCTCAAACCCTTGAAGTAAGTTTAGTACACAGTATGGTTCCCATTAATGCTGCAACCACCTTTCACGTAAAACCTAAATAAGGAGGATTTGTTCTAAGAAACCATGTTTTTGATGATTGTTTTGAGAGCTGGTTGTTGAGCAAGACTATTTGTTGCAAATAGTTGGTGACAGTTTGCCCATGCAAGTTATACATATGGTTTGCCCTGAGGCAGTCTAACATTGTAAAAATCCTCACATTGTTCCTGCAAATCTCCTGTAAGTGGACAAACGAACTTGATGTCCTTCAACCTAACTTGGGAGATGTTCCTGTCAGTAAGGCATGATTGGCTTCTTTGGTCTTGTGAGAAATTTACTCCATAGACTTTGATGGACCCATCATATTAAAAAAACCTGGCCAAGATTTAATGGGAACTTGTGATGTCCTTTATGATGCAAGTAGTCACACGGCAACGCAAGTCCTTATTTAGGATTTACTAAGCCATGCAAAGCACCTTTGTGTGGCTTTGCACGCAAAGGTGCTTTGGTGCGTTGGGAAGACGTTCCATAAGTGGAGCATGGGCGTTCCCATTCATCCATCCAGGGATTTGGGTCCATTTCCAGCCTTACTAAGACTTGAAAATCAGGCAATGCGTCAAAATGCTACTCCTTTCCCAGTGAGGGATAGCGCGGAGAAATATCTTTATTTCTACCCATTATTTTCCTTTTGCACAGAAATGTAATGATTGTTTTTGTGCACGTAGGTGTTCTTTCCAGCAAAAATAATCTGCATAACGCAGGTACCATGGCACAATTGTGCCTGTTTTGGCGCTAGGCAGCACACAGTGCGCCAGTGCTAGGAGACCAAAGGAATGTGCATATCTTGGTAAATATGGCACAATTCTGCTGTCTCCCTTTCACGCAGCGCTGCAAGTTGCCTTGCTGCATTGCGTTGTGTGAAATGTAAGTAAATCTGCCCCACAGTGTGTTCTTTTAGTAATGTACACAAAGCCAGCTGTGATAAGACACATTTTGGGTGAGAAGAAGAGACTATGGTCCACTTTCTCAAAGAATACGTTACTTTAGAGCAGAGTGATTGCTGGCCATTTGATCGTGTTTAATCTAAAATACATTGCTGAGTTAAAAGGACAACATTTCGTTTTAGGGGCCAGAAGTGACTTAAGATGTATTCTCATCGTGTGGCCTCCTGAGGCATGCTAAAGTAATCTTGCAGGTGATAGATGAAATATCTGAGGACATGGGGGTGTAAACCTAGGTAAACATAACTACCTAGAACATTTTACTCATTTACTTTTTTCTTGTACTTGCTGTTCTAGTGCTAGCTTGCGAGGTCTTGTTTGAAACTGATATTAAATCATTTTTGTGCTGAATGTTGTAGTTATCTAAATGATTGCTGTATGAAACATCCAGGTTGCTTCCTGTTTGTACAATTATCTAGGAGTACTTTATTGCTGATCTTTTACATAGGACACGCCATAAACTTAATAGTCTTTTGGTTAATAAATTATAGACTATTCTATCACCAAACTTAGTGCTTTATTTGATCAACTTGTAAATTAGGTAAGGGGGGTAGGTTCTACCCTAATTCAGTTCTGTGGCCTGAAAATGACACCACTTGCGCTCTTACGCTTGGTTCTGATGCTGCTTAACCTGGATTGTAGAATCATGTTTTTTGATCAGTGATTTCAGTAGGCTTCCAAGAGTTAAAATGGCTAGACATTGTTTGTGATGGGTTATTTAGAAATGCACACCACTTGTATTTTCGGTGACATACAGTTTTATATGTTTTAGAGCTATTTAATTTATTTACTTCTTAGTTTATTTACTGTTTTGTACTTGTGGCTGATGGCTGGATTTCATCCCAGAAATGAAACAATGTTTGTAAGTACATGAGCCTTTCTTTTGGCATGTGAAGACACTCATTCGGTGTGGTGCCTTGAGCCTTGGGCTGCTCTTCACCTTAGACCAAGGTTATAGTGCCCTGACACAAACATGGCTAGGGCAGACTGCATATCGAGCATTCACCTCCTGTCCAGTTAGGGAATGTTATGTTATTTATATTTATTATTGCGCACAAATCACCTGGGGGCATCTCCGCGCTGTCATGGAAACAAGTATCGGTGGAAGGGGAAAGGATTCAGAATAGATGAGATTAGAGCACTTTTCCGAGTTTCCTCAGAGCACCCCGTCTGCTATCCAGTATTGTGATCCTTTTAAAGCTGTAATACAGTGTATTCTCAAAATGACTACCCTAGGATGCCACCATCAGCCATAATGACAGGTAAGTGCCTGTCATCTGAGAATATACAAGGATACCAAGATGTCCACTCACCATTGCTGCTCCATCTTAATGTGACTTGGGTATTTCCCTAGAAGATAGCTCTATGTATCTAATTCCTAGTGTCACTACCTTTGGTTTTAGAATTAAAAAAAGATAAATATAAAATGTGTTTTTCTTTTTGTGGTGCTGCTTTAAATGTATAAAGTCTCTAGAATAAAATGGTGAAAATCATGCTTTGGTGACATGCTCTAAACAGTGTGACCATCACAGAGAGTGAATGTAATCCAGTAAATATAATAAGGTTGGGGCCGTGACACTTTCACTCTAAAACCATTCTCGCTAGACTCGTGGAAGAGCTACCCAGGCCGGAAAGGTTCCGAAACACTTTTGTTCACTTTCTCAAACCTGCATGTGCCCAAGTCTGAGACGCTGGTGATGCAAGTCTGTTTTCAAAAGTTGCAAGCAGTTCCTTGGCAAATTCTTCCAATGCATACTTGTTCTAGGTGCTGTTCCTTTTCAGTCAGACCCCAAAAAGAATGTGGTAGACTGGTGTTGGAAATTGGATCACTAGTTGAGGGGGGTAAAACCCTACTTAAGCAGCAACCATAATCTCTTTCTGGTTGTAACACAAGCAAACTCCAAATTAACCTGTGCTTAACCCTCCGGTAGCTTAACTCAAAGTAGTCAGGCTTAATTTGGAGGCAATGTGTAAACTATACAGCAATTTAAACAGTAATAAAGTGACAACGCAACACAAGAAAACTCCCCCACAATTTAAGTACAGTTTCTTTAAAGTAAAAATAGTGTCTAAAAACACAAGGCGCCAACTGTGGTTATCTGGTCATGCGGGACCATGACAAAGTCGCAAGTACAGGCTGACTCCGATTGATGCAGCCCGAATACAGGGACCCAGTTAGGCCCGCTGAACAAAACTACCTTAAATCCTGGTTGCGCAGCGTTCCAAGATCCCACGTCGAGGATATGTCAGGCATTAGCAGTTCCGAGGAGCTGAGATGCGAGGTCCTGCGTTGTTGGCCAGGATGGCGTTGACAATGGGCTTGCTCTGCGAAGTTCTGTGTTGAAGATGCTTCGCGCACCAGCTGTTCCAGAGAAGTTGCAGGGTTTGTGAACTAGAATCCTACGTTGTGGTCGAGGATAACGTCAACAAGATGCTTGCGATGTGATGGCCTGCATCATGGATGCTTCAGACAGCGGCAGTTCCGAGGAGACTGCATGTTGTGAGTTTTGGTGTCGGTGATGTGTCGCGCTGCAGTGGTTATGAAGCGGTAGCGAAGAGATGCATCGTGCTGCATCACTTCTGCTCACAGGACCACTGCTGGACTGGCATGGAACCTTTAGACCCACTTCTTAGTGTCCAGGACTGGGGTGACCCCATTTGGGGGAGTAGGATTTACCGCAGGCAGTGTTCAGGTACTGGGTTTGAGGTGGTTGGATCCATCTCTCCCTGAGGCTCTGGTCAGGAAGCAAGCCAACTATCACTTGGAGTGACTCTGGTGGTCAGAAGTTTAACATGCAGCTCCAGTCCTTTCACGCCGTCAGCAGGGTAGCAGAGTATCAGTCCTTCTTGCATAGCAGCACAGCAGTCCTGAGTCTTCCACAGGTCCAGAGGTGTATTGAAGAGTTTGGTCTGAGTGTCTAGTATTTATACCTGTTGCCCAGTTTGAGGTAGGAGAAAGTTCTGGAGGTTTCCACCCCAAAGGATTCCTGCCTCCCTGCCCTGGCCCTAGATTATCTGTGGAAACAAAAGACTAGTGTCAAACCCTTTGTGAGTGTGCTCAGGGAGGTCCTTTGTGATGTGCAAGCGTGGTAGCTGACAGCTTCACCCCCTCATCAAGTCAGAGGTGGCCCATCCTGACAACACCTATGGCCCTTTGTTTCAATGTCTGGGAGCAATACACAAAGACCAACTGCTAGCTACACCTAGTTATGTGATTCAGGATAAAGGCATAAGACACCAAATGGTTGGGACAAGAAAATTGCAATTTTCAAATTGTGGCATTTTCAGAATTTTGACTTAAAATTTGACTTTATCTTTAAAGAGGGCTTTAGATTACAATGTGTTAGACACCAAACTCAACATTCCCCCCAATTGAAAGTTATCACTTATTAAATGTAATATGTTAACCCAATGTTATCCTATGGGAGAGGTAGGTTTTGCAGTAGTAAAAAACAAATGAAGTCGTTTTTTACTACCAGGACATGAAAATATAAAAGTGCATGTCCAGCCTTTTAGATACACTGCATCCTGCCTTAAGAGCTGTTTAGAGCCTACCCTAGGGGTGACATATGCATTAAACGTAAAGCTGTAGCCTTTTGCCAGGTTGAAATGGCAGTTTAACTGCACACACAAGCTGCAATAGCAGGCCTGAGACATGTTTAAAGGACTACTTAAGTGGGTTGCACAATCTGCTTTATGTCCAATAGTAGCATTTAATTTACAGGCTCTGGGTACCTCTAGTACTGCTTAACTAGGGACTTACAAGTAAATTAAATATGCCAATTGGGTGTCAGCCAATTTTTCCATGTTAACAGGATAGAGTGCACATACCTTAGCACTGGTTAACAGTGGTAAAGTGCACACAGTCATAAGGGCAACGAAAACGAGATCAGCAAAAATGGAGGTGAAAGGCAAAGAAATTGGGGGAAGACTACCCTTAGGCTGTCAGGTCTAATCACTGGTATGCAGTTTGCTTGCCTATCCTCGATTTCAAACTGGGAGATATGCGATTACATTCCCATTCATGTGTTCTTAATTTCATTTAACATATTACTTGAATAAGTGATTTCGGAGCAGAAGAACTCCCCAAGTCGTAGAGCGGCTGTGCAAGCACATCCTTTCCAAGGGGTGAACCAGGATGTCATCTAGGACTATTTTGTTTTATTTTTTTAATTACATTTTTTATTGAAGTCCATAATTATTGCACTACATTAAATACATTAAGATCAGAAATGCCCATTTAATAAAAGAGAGTTACAATCAGGCATGTCATTAAATTTCAGAAATGTATAAATATCACAGAGATTACCTAAAGCACATAAATATCAGGGAAAAATACATTCAAAAGAAGACAATAACCTCTCCGAAACTTAATCAAAATATGTGCCCCAGATTTTTTCAAACTTCCTAAGGCCCCCCACCCGAAGTGCATAAATACGTTCACTTCTTCTAACCGCTTGCATTTTATGGACCCACTCCAGGGCAGAGGGAATCAAATCAGTACGCCACCTTTGCAATAGCAATGATCTAGCTACCGCCATTGAAATGTATAAAAATGTTACCAATTGATCGCAGATAGAATGGTCTGGGTCAAAACCGAAAATGATTAACAAATCATTCATTGCTAATTGGATACAACATTCAGTTTCCAAATAACAAAAAATGTCCTCCCAATACTTCTGAATCTTAGAACATTGCAGCATAATATGCGACCAATTGGCTGAGGGATGGATATTACAGCGGAAGCAATTTGCTGAATGATTGGCATACATTTTTGAAAGGGAAAGAGGGGTTCGGTAAAGTTGCCATTTACTAAAAAACAACATCCTTCGCCAATTCGCCCCTCTTAATGTGCCAAAATTCAATTTATTAACGGCCGACCATAAATTAACAGAGATCTCGAAATCTTCATGGTCCTTCCATTTTTTAATTGCCTTTTGTCCTAGATCCAATCCCATAGTTGAGGCTAAACTTTTTTTCCATATCCCGGGATTCCTACCAGAAGTATCCTCTAGGAGTTCAGTAACCAATTGATGTTGTTTGGCAATTTGAGAAGCATCTAGCTCAACAAGAAATTTAAGGTGGACATTATATGACCCTAGAAGAATAAAATCATTAGTAATTACTTGCGACATTTCAGTCAAAGTCAGCCATCCTCCATTCCTCAGAAAGTCTGAGACCTTACAAAAACCTACCGAAGCCCATTTTGCAGAAAGTTCTGACGATTGCGCAATTCCTGCTAATGGTAGAATGCTGGATAATAAGGAGGCTGAATTAATTACAGGAATGAAGTATCTTTTATAAAGTGCTTGTCGTTTCTTAAAAAACCAATGGAGACCCTTATAGCGAACCAATTTGGGAGATTTGAAAATTGAGAGAGGGGAGTGAATCTGACTTTCCTTACACATAAGATCCACAAAACTATTGATAAAAAAGTTTGACAGTAATTCAGGTTTAAATCTAGATAAATATTGTGCAAATTAAGCATAATAATAATCCCTGAGATTCGGAAGAGCTAAACCTCCTTGTTCCACTTCTTCATATAAAGTGCGAAGTGCAATACGAGATTGCTTTTTAGCCCAAAGGAAAGCTGTAAACATTGATTCTACTTGGGTGAAAAATGAACCTGATAAAATGCATGGGATAGTTGAGAACAAAAAATTAAACAGAGGGAGAACAGACATTTTAATCAAGGCCACGCAACCCAGAATGGATAAAGGGAGAGAGTGCCAGCGTAAAAACAAGGCCTGAATTTTTCAAAGGAGCGGTGTGAAATTTAGATGGTATAAATAACTAACTTTTTCAGAGAAATATACCCCCAGATATCTTTTAGGTTTGGTGTTAACACAGGGAAGAATATCAGGGTGCAGATCCCAGCTCGCTCCGCCACATTGTAAAATTTCAGTTTTTCTTTTATTAATGCGGTACCCACCTAAAGCCTCGTACTCTTCAAAAAGCTGAAAAACTTTAGCCTGAACCTCTATCTCTGGCTTAATAATAAGCATTATGTCGTCATCCTATAATTTCAGCTTCGCCATAGATGGAAATGGGGGATAGATATCGGCACAGTTCCTTATTGCTATCGCCAAAGGTTCGATAAAAAAAGAAAATAAAACCGACGATAAAGGGCACCCCTGTCTTGTGCCCCTTTTTACTGTGACCCGCCCAATCACCAACGTATTAATAATGACATTAGCTTCAGCATTATTATATAGATTATGAATCAAGGTCATGATCTTGGGAGGAATACCAAAATAATCTAAAATCCTGAACAATGCCTCCCACACAACGAGGTCAAAAGCCTTCTCTGCGTCTAATAAAAGGACTAATGCGGGTATCCTCTGTGTATCAAAATAGTCGAGAGCCTCAGTTAAATTGTGTGTATTAGTAGCTAGCTGTCGACCAGCAATTAAACCATTCTGATCCTAATGGATCAGTTGCGCCGCATATTGATTAAACCGAAGTGATAACAATTTGGTGACTATTTTATAATCTGAATTTAATAGCGTTATCGGGCGGTAAGAGTTCGGATCCTCGCTGTTCTTGTCTTTTTTTTTTAAAACTGACTATATTACCCTGTCTAAAGTCTCTGGTATTTCCCCCTCCTCCAATAAAGAATTTATTAAATGAAGAAAAAATTCTGCAAATGAGCTAAAAAAGATTTTTTAAAATTCAGGTGGATACCCATCCGAGCCACAGGCCTTGCCGCTTGGGAGATTCTTAATGACTCCCTCCAACTCTTCCATAGTAAAGGGGCTTGCCATCGATAATTTTTCTAAACCTGAAAGCGTGGGTAATTCGTTTTTCTGTAAGAGGCTTTCTAATAATGTCATATCCACCGTCTGTTGTTGGCCGTAAATAGACACATAATGCCGTAGCATTATTTCCCCAATTTTGGCTGGGTCATCTGTACACAGGGTAGTTGCAGGGCATTTCAGTGCATTAATTTGATTTATAGCAGCTTGCTCCCCGGCTTGCCAAGCTAAAAACCTACCGGTAAAATTGCTTTCCTCATAGATTTTTTGATGCAGTTGTTGAGAGGAACCTTCACTCTGAGCGTGGTAGTTAGCACTAAGTTCCCGCTTGGCCTGATCGAACTGGCGCTGATTAAGCGCAGAGGGGTTCTTAAGAAATGCGGCATAGGAGGTTTGGATTTTCTGTTCCAAAATTCTCTTATGTTCCCTAACTTTTTTTACAATTTCGGCATCTTTACCAATAATTAGCCCCCGAATAAAGGCCTTAAGTGCATCCCATACCACGCTCACAGGTGCAGAGTCACTATTTCATAGTAAAAATTCCTTAACTCCGTCCCAATAAAACCCACCCAAGCCTCTTCATTAAAATATTGTCTATTCAACGACCAACGTTTAGGTGAACTAACACAGTCTCCTAGCTGCACCTCAAGCACCAACATTGCATGATCAGAGAAACCATTATGTAGGAATCTCTGCTGGTTGAAACACAGCCTCAGGGAGACCAGAAAAAAATCAATCCGTGAAGAGGTACGGAATCTACCTGACCAGCACGTATATGCTATTTTGACAGGAAAGGCGGCGCGCCAGGAACCCTGTAGATCTAGGGTTCTATCATAATGTTGTAGGGTTCTAAAAAATTTAGGTTTCAACTGCCGTTTGGCCTGCACTGATGAGTCTATTTTGGTATTCATTAAGAGATTAAAATCGCCCCCCACGATCAGATCACCAGAAACCTGCATTAAGGACTGAAATAAATCCTCATAAATCTTAGGGTTGTCCTCAACTGGGGCATATATACTAACAAAAGTAATTGGTCTCTGGCTTTGTCTAAGCATACAGGTAACCCAGCACCAGCGGCCTGGTTGATCTTTCTCAAAATTAAGAACCTCCGCCTGAAAAGTTTTATTTAAGAATATTGCTGCCCCCCTATGGGAAGCAGAAGATGAAGAGAATCCCCTATAAACTGCCCAAGACCTAAACATAGAAAAATCTGGCAATTTTACAGTTGGTATATGGGTCTCTTGTAGAAATATCACTGCCGGGTTTTCTGTTTTAATCCATGATTCAATTGCCCGCATTTTTGTTTGATTGTTTAGACCATTCACATTAAAAGAAACCACCCTTAGCAATTGTTTACTAGCCATAGATTAAACCTAACCAGAACCAACACCCAATACATATCCTGCCCAGAGTCAAACTCAAATATACATTTATAGGACATAAATGCATTTGCAATAAACAGACTTCATTTTTTTCCCCATACTCACATCCCAGCCCGTATACCCCCCTCCCCAAAAATGTGGAACCACCCCACCAACCACGCTAACCACATTTCACCCCCCCTCCAATATGGGTGTCATGTAATTACACCCGAGTGAGCAACCCACTATCCCCCCCCCCCCCAGCAATTCTCAATTTTATCAAATATATTGAAACATATTGAGGCATGACCACACTATATGAATCAAGTGACAAAAAAAACCAATTAAGATCAATTATAGTTAAGAGGACACCTTAACCCCTTGACTTCCGAGAGAACAGGGGCAGAAAAAAAGGAAAAACACAACTTTAGGTGGCCCCACAAACTATCATGATAATAATAACTAATATTTAAATTCAAGTCCCAGAACCCTACAAAATCTCTATCAGTAGTTCCTGGGCCTCATCCAGATCAAAGCACCCAACATAGCCTTAAAAGAGGCCATCAATAAATGAAGCCATAGAAAGCTGTCGCTTAGCCCCCCGAAACCCCACAGTGCCCCAGCCCAAATGATTGTAATACTAAGCAGAATCTTTCCCTAAATCCCAGAGCCCTGCGAAATTTCTTTTAGTAATTTCTGGGCTTCATCCAAATCAGAAAACATAAAAAATGTGCCCTTAACCAGAACCTTCAATTTAGACTGCTGGGCAATAGATGCTTGCGCCCCATTTGCTTTAAATAAATTGAGGATCTTTACAAATTCTTTCCTTCTACGCGCCGCCACAGCAGACATATCTGAAAAAATTCGACATTTTGCAGTTTCATTCACTGGGAATTGTCTCTGCCGGACTGCTTTAGACAATATCCTCTCTTTTATGCGATAGTCTGCAAAATTTAATAAAATTGTCCGTGGTACCGTAGAATTCGGGAATGGGCGGGCAGGAACACGATGAGCCCTGGTGATGGTAAGGTCACCTTCAAACTCTGGGATGACCTTTTGTTTAATAAATGAGTCCACCCACTGCAGGGTTTGAGAGCCCTCAATTCCTTCCGGAATTCCCACTATTCGGAGATTAGCCCTCCGGGAGTAATTTTCTATCTCCTCTAGTTTATGCTCAAGGGTATGGTTACATTTAGCCGCCGCTTTGGCTTCTCCCCTTACGATGGTCAACTGGTCCTCTAAGGCGGAAATCCTAGCCTCTGCCTCCTGCAATTTCATTGGAAGGATTTACATTGTGCCTTCGATATTCTCTAGGCGTTTATGAAGAGAGGCAAGTTCAGCTTTCTGAGTTCTTTTCAGCTCACGGACCTCCTCCAGAATTAAGTTCAACATATCTTTAATACTTATCTGAAAATCCCCAGCAGGTTCCAAATTGGGGCTAATGATAATCTGGGGAGGGTCCACAGCAGAAGCGATGCTCCCTTCAAAAATCCTCTCAGAAGAGATCGTACCTGCTAAGACTGCAGGCTCTTGTGAAGGGGCCTGGGCCTGGACCTGGATTGATGACTCAACTTGGGAAGTAAGTATTGTACTGGAGGTATTAGATATAGTAGTAATCGATTCTGAATCTGATACATCAGTATTTTCCGAAATTCCCATGATTCCTAAATGCCCCACTTGTCGGCCTGTCTGAGCAATCGGGAGAGTTAGGGATATTGACTCATTTGGATTGGATATTTGCTCCAGAAATGTTTCTGTGATTGCAATGGGGCCAATGGAGCCAGCTATCAATGCTGCTGCTGGTGTTGCTAACGCTGAAGAAGAAATAGCAGCCGAGGATTGCTTAGAAGGTTCCTTAGAGAGCTTGGGGCCAGAGCTAAAGCCCGGAGACGGAGACTGCAGAGTTGCTTTTTTCAAAAATAAAGAAAATTGTTTGGCTTCTTTTGTTACTCTCACTTTTTTAGGAGCTTCGGACCCCGAGATGTCTTGTGGAGTGAATCCAGGCATAACTGTAGCTGTATTTTCATCAGCCACATCCGTTAAACCATTCTGATCCAGAGGTAGAGCAGAGGATGGAACCTCTTCCTCAGAACTCTCAAAGGTCGAATCAGGGTCAAGCAAATTTGGAGCGCTTTCTTTACAGGCCAATCTAGCAGTTTCCTTTATCTCCTTGACCTGAGCACGGCGAGTTTTCACCTTAAGGCGGGCATTAAGCAATTTCCCCATTCTAGTTGCAATTCCAACCAGGGGTGCCGCCTTGCCACTTCTTGTAGCCCTTAGGATAGTTATATGGCGCTATAAGGAATAAAGTTCAAAAGGGTGGGGTCAGGTCGAAAAAATGAGGCAGATGGAGCCTCAAAAAAAAAAAGCTAGACTGTTACCAGCTAAAAACAGGGCATAAAGAGGCACGGAGAGGCAGTAAAAAAAAAGAAAATTTTAAAAACCAGTGGAGCCAAATCTGTATTAACTAAAGCAAGAAATACAGCATGCCAAAACGTTGGTAATTTTGTGAAAAAAAATGTCCAAGTTCAGTATTGTATTGCTGTTGCTGCAAAATGCTATTGCACGCAAGAATACGGGTGTCCACCACTGCCACAGACTTATTACCTGCCTCTCCTTACCTCCAGCCGGCTCTTATCCACACCTGGCAGCCTCCATTCGAGCAGAGTTCGGGTGAAAAAAGACTCTAAGAAAGGTCAGTTGTTGTTAACAGCTCCGTTATTAACATCAAAGAACGGAGAAAGAATATGACAATTCTCTGCCCCGAACTGCCTGCTTAATCCACTTCGGCCCGCGCTCTCCAAACATCAAAAAGGAGCGAGAGCGCCGACGTCCTGCACCCGATCTCAGTCCGATTCAATCCACCATTGCCGGGGGGGTGGGGCTTCGATCACCTACGGCTACGCGGCGTGGAGCTCCGCGGCCGTCATCCCTTTCCAAATGACAATCTTGTTCATTGGACTATTGAAGGGAATTTCTGCAAATTCCTTTTGATTCCTGTGTTCAATCATCAAGCTTGAACTGCTATTGAACCCACACAGTCTCAAGGCTACACTGAACAAACCGCCCTGAATTTCCACTATATTGAGTATTTTTAGAGTTAACAAGCCAAAAGCACACAAAAAAATGACGTTCACATGTCCGCATATCATACAAGGTGACTGTGTTAGAAACTGGGTTTCTGATTGGCAGATGCATGCGATCTGTCCAAGCAGGAACCCCAATCCTAGTCAGGGTAAGTCAGTAACACTCTAAATTAATCTGTGCTCACCCTCTGGTAGCCACAGAGCAGACCGGCTTAACTAAGAGGCAATGTGTAAAGTATTTGTGCACAACACACAAAGTAACACAGTGAAAACACCACAAAAGACTCCACACCAGTTTAGAAAATTAGATTATTTTATTCTGAACAACACAAGGCCAAAACAACAAAATCCAGTAAGTATCAGTGAAGATATGCATTTTTAAAGAATAAGTGTCAAAATAGCACATAGGAGCAAATAGTGCGTAAGGAGTTAAGGACGGTAGCGCTGGACTGGGACTAAGTCAAGAGTTTACACCAACTGTGATGGAACGCAGGCTAACCGGGCCCACTGAGCAAAGTACCTTAATCCTTGTTGCAGTACAAAATGCAGGGTGTAGTCGAGCGATGCGTTGATGATCCCCATGCATGTTTGTCGGTTCCGTGGACGGAGTGCAACGGTTCTAAATGCAATGTGCCAGGTAAATTCACACTAGAGGGGCGATGTTACGAAGCAATGATTCCAGAGGCGATGCAGCAGTTCAGAGTATGATGCACCAGTCCCAGTCCTTGCAGCAGTGGTGATGCATCGACTCCGATCTTGCAGCAGACGATACATTGGTTCTGGCCCGCGCAGGGTCGTCGCTGTGCAGGTTCTTGCACCTGCAGCACTTTAAACTCACTTCCAAGGGCCCTGGACTGTATTGGCACCAATTGGCAATGCAAGACTTGCAGTAAGTAAAGTCCTGGTGCTCGATTGAAGATGAAATTTAAGTCTTTGATATCGCTGAGACTTGATCAACAGGAGGCAAGCCAACAAGCCCTTGGAGAAACTTAGGTTCTAGGATGTAGAGAGCAGGTCCAATCCTTCTCACTCCCAGGTAAGAAGCAGCAGGCCAACACAGCAAATCAGTTCAGCAAAGTGGTAGTCCCTCCTGGCAGCACAGCAGTCCTTCCTTGTAGAATGTCCTCCATCCCTGAAGTGTTCTGAGTTGGTGGGGTCAGAGTCCCAGTACTTATACCCAGTTTGGCCTTTGAAGTAAAGAGACTTCAAAGAGGCTTTGAAGTGCACAAGACCCTGCCTTTCCTGCCCTAGCTCCATACTCACTACAACCCTTTATGTGGGGACAGAAGACAGACCTTTCAGGTTTAAAATGTCAGCTTCCCCTCCCATCCTGATTCAGAATGACCCATCAACATGCAGATGACTACTCAGTCACACCTACCCTTCCTTTGTGTGTGACTGTCTGGAGGGAATGCAGGAATCCAGCTGTTCCCACCTCAAGTGTGTATTCTAGAGACAGGCAGAAGGCACTGAATGCTTTTAGTAAGAACATGCCAACTTTCTAAAAGTTGTATTTTCATAACTGCAATTTAAAAATCAACTTCACCATAAGTTGTGTTATTAAATTGTGAGTCCAGATACCCCAAATTTGATTTTCCCATCTTTTCCCAATTGGAAACTACACTTATTAAATGTCATAAGTCAGTCCCAATGGTATCCAATGGGAGAGATTTGCCTTGCAGTAGTGAAAAACTAATTTAAGAGTGTTTCACTACCAAGACATGGAAAACTTAAAAGTACATGTCCTACTTTATAAGTACACTGCACCCTGCCTATGGGTTGTCCAGGACCTACCTTAGGGATAATCTATATGTAATAAAAAAAGAAAGGTTTGCGTGGTAGTTTAAAACTGCACATATAGGCCCTGCAGTGGCAGACCTGAGACATGTTTAAAGTGCTATTTAAGTGGGTGACACAATCGGTGCTGCAGGCTTACTCGTAGCATTAAATGTACAGGCCCTGGGCACATGAAGTGCTCTTTACTTGAGAATTATAAGTAAATTAAATAATCCAATTGTAGATACATCAATGTTACCACATTTTAGGTGAAGAGCACAAGTAATTTAGCACTTGTTAGCAGTGAGAAAGGGCAGAGATTCCTAAAGCCAACAAAAATGAATTCAGGCAAGTAGTCAAGAAGGTAAAAAGTCAGGAGAGAGCTAGGAATGCCAGGTCTTATACTAAGCTAAAGGGTCATCAAGATATTGCAGATTATGGTCAATTAGCTGATTGTTCTGTCATCTTCTAAGATAATGTAGGCAAACATAATACTGAATATGGTACATCAGGCTTTACCACAAAATAATAATATAGAAGAAAAGTGTATAAGTTATTAAAACTAAAGGAGAGAGGAGAAGAAAGAGGCGAAGCGATGCATTGTACTTGAAGAGGAAAGCTGAAATAAAATGGCATTTAATAAGCTACATCAGACAAAATGTGAGTGGTGATGAAGGAAAGTTGATAGTACTTATCTCTGTGAAATCAGTCAAAGGCATAAGAGGTTTGTTGCTATGTCATGGTGTTTGATCTTTTGCATGTAGAGATTCAATTTATTCCAGAGTGGTTTAAATGGTTGATTAGTGGTTAATATATTCTCAGAGCTTCTAATGAAGGAGACCCAGGCCCACCAAGTATGAGAGGAGATGTTTTTGTTTTTCCAGTCTCACAGGATTATCTTAATACCTATGGTTAAGAGTAGGTATAGGAGAGATCAGAATCCTATAGACATGTCTAAGTGCCAGGGATCGATAATGACAGCACAGAGGTTTGATGTAATGGTCACTTGGAATATATCACAGATCATTTTTTCTATCTCATGCCAAAAATCCCCGATCATGGGACAGTAGAATAACATATGTTCAAGGTCTGCTTGATTGTGATCACAGCTCCAACATGAAGGAGAGTCAATGTCTGTGTACTCTTATGGGTGTCCAGTAGCTTTTATGAAGGACCTAATATTTACATTGAAATAATATTGGTGATATTTTTTGTTGAATGTATTTAGAACATATATACTCCCATGTAATTCCTGAGGGAAAAGATATGGAGAATTCTGTAAGGGATTTTTCCCATTTCACATTAGGTTCCTCAGAGAGCTTATTGACAGTCTTCCCTAGCAGTTTACAAATGTTGCTGGCCACATGATTCTTTCTATTTATACATCTCAAGTATTAGTTTCATTCAGCTTTGTGTGTGTATTTGTATTGTCTCATAGCTGATTTCACTTTAAGAAATTTGTAAAAATCTAAATTAGGAAGGTCATATTTTTGTTGAAACATTGAGAAAGAGAGAGGGTAACCTAATCCTGGAATAGGTCTCCAGGGGTTTTTATGGCTTTTCCCACTTGATCGCTTTCCCAACAATCCTAATGGTGTTATTTACCCAGAGAGATGTTGAGTGTAAGCCACAGATTTTATGTTGAAATTAACGAGCAACGATTTTGACTGCCTTGATCGTGTTTGTTCAGATATCTAGAATGGAGCATGTAGGCTGGAAATAGAAAGTCGACTAATGAAAATATAAGGGTTTTATTTTACTACTTTCAGTATCAAGCCACGGAGGACTCAGTGGAGTCTGACGAGAGGAGAAAAGGCAGGAATCAAAAAACAATCACAAAAAAGGAGGACTTTGCCCGTCTTTTCAGGCAATTAACACCTGAAAAATCTGACCTTTCTAAACAGACTTCTCCAGTGGTAAAGGGCAAAATACAATCAAGTACATCGCGCACTGGGCAAGGGTTGGTCTCAAACTCCAATCAAAAACCAGCTTTCAGGGGTTCCTTGCAACAAATATTATCAGGGGAAGAAGGAGGAACCCGAACTCCTAAGGATCGCAATTTACCCAGGGAAGAAGTAGAATATCAATTACTGCCATGCGGAATGAAACCAGACGAAACCATCACACAGTGTCATACTCCCAACCAAACATCTGCATGACCCATGGTCAAAGACAATAAATTCTCCACAATCACCATCTCTGCTAACCAGCCTGATCACCGAACAGAAAGGGCGTTAAACTATCCGCCCATCCCTGCATCCAAAATTGGAGGAGATGAACATATAGAACTTAAACATGGTAACATAAGAACTAAGTCCGCTCACTTGGAATCTATGGGGCAGCTCTGCGCTGGGCCCGTTACAAACTTAATTCCAGACGTCCAGAGCAGGCTAGAAGTAATCACTAAGTTATCCCAATAGGCACAAACATCCACATGTCCACTAACAGACCACAATCCGATAATCTAGGAAAGGATCCCAATAGGAATGTGAAAACACTAGAGTTTGCACCAGCATACAGATCAAGAGGGGCTCACGACATATTAAATTGTGGAAACATTTTTTTCTTATTATCACATATACCCTCACTAACGGAGGTAAACTCAACGGACCTGGACTCAGTAGAATTTATCAGCCAAGGGGACCTTGGGGGGAAGGGTGAGACCACACGGACAACATGGGGGTCGGAATCCATTGCACAAAAAATATTACTGGAAACTTTGACATTTGAAAATTGGGGCATAAAAATAAAACCCATCATCTCACCCGGTTATCCAGCACCATTATTACAGAGCCAAGGGGATAGACGGATAACAGAACGGTCCAACGCCCCTAAGTCAATATTGAGAGGGGCAAGGGGTCCATCGCCGGTCAGCATGAGGCAGCCACAGGACAAAAGGAGATATCACCCGAATCATCTACACCAAGGTCCCTGCCACGAAGACTCAGTATGGCCCATGAGGGTAGTTTCCAACCAAGAAATAAGCAAATGACAGAATAGCAGGTACAATCTCTCAGAAGGTGAAATAAACCTATTACGGATATGCTCATGGAACATCAATGGGCTAAACAGTAAGCTGTCAGATCACGCCTTTATGAATTATCAAAAGTCATTCCATATCATTGCTCTCCAAGAGACATGGATGATGGATCCACCACACCTACAAGGATATTTACGGTTCCATGCCCCAGCCCTCAAAAGAGCAAGATTTGGTAATCTGCAGGGAGGTCTGGTGATCTACGTAAACACCTGCGCAACTTTAGTCCATCTAGTAGCCTTAATAACACAGGATTCCATCGCTATAAAAATCTCCACCATAAGGGGGCCATCAGGGAATAGGCACAAGGATACAGTAATAATAAACATACATACATCTTAACAGGAAATCTAACGAGGTAAAGCAGTTGGCCAACTTTGTAGAATTTTGCATGAGCAAAGTCAGCACACCAGACATGATATTGACAGGAGACTTTAATCTACATCTACTTGGACCATCAAAAGCGGAGGAAGTTTCTATACTCAACCAGCTATGGAACATCTCGCAACAGGGAACCAATTCAACAGCAGCTCCCTCAAAAATCGGTCAGCTTCTTATAGAGGACCTTGAACATCTCATGCTGTGAGCAGCGACTGGCAGAACCACAGGCGATACACCCCCTGCATTCACTTATCAATCATCAACAAAAAATTCAACACTGGACTATACCTTTGTGTCCCTAACTCTCTTTAAAGAAATCTTCTCCTTTGGTATGAGCGACAAAGCTGATAGCGATCACCGGCCCCAGGAACTTGTATTGCGCACAAATATCCCAAGAATAACGAAATGGAAGGGCCTACCAGGCACAACTGCTACAATCAATTTCTGGAAAATAAAATTTACGCAAGCAACGCAAGATAACTTCCAGGAAGCTGCTAAATTTCTATTTGAATCACGGGAAGGCGACAGCGAAATAGAGAAATGGACAAATGATACACATGCTTTGGCAACATCTTTGTCCGCCCCGATTAAATCTAAACCAAAGCAGGGTCACACTAACTTCACCATGCCGCAAAAGAGTAAGATAAAATCCATCAAAAAAAGCATCAACTACTCTTCGCGGCAGGTGCGCCAGTCTCCAACCAACATCACAAAATTAGCTGAATTGCGACAGCAGAAAACACGTCTAAAGCAAGCAATTTGGGAAGCCAGGCATGACAACGAGGATATCCTATGGGCAAAACTGCATGCGGACTCTAAACTGAAAAACAGCGCGAGATTTTGGGAAACAATAAAAAGATTTACCCATCCGATGCACGAGGGTCTGTCTTCAAATATATCTGAGGAAGACTGGGCCACTTTTCTGGGAAATTGGGTGTCTCGAGTGGCCGATTCTGTGGCCTCTTCTCGGTCCTCTAAGCCGGCTAGAGACTTTCCCTCCAAACCCTGGTTCTTGAGCGGACCTGGCGCAGGTGTGGCTACTGCCCCATAGCTAAGCAAAGGCTTAGAGCCATGCAAAAAATTTACTATGAAGCCATAGCGCAGGCTAAGGGGCAATTCTGTGCTGCTCGCATCGACTCTGCTAGTAACCACTCCAAAGAGATCTTTTCCATAGTGCAGAGCTTTACATCTCCGTTTGCCCAATCGAGAGTGACTCCATCTTCACTGGACTGGTGTAACACACTTGCCTACTCTTTTAGGAATAAGATCCAGGCGGCTTTTCCTCCTGGAGTGATCAGCAGGGAAAGTTTTGCAGTGGAGCAATCGGTTGCCTCTGCCTGCTCGCTGTCAGCCTTCAGACCCGTAGACCCTTCGGAATCCCTCAAAATCCTTACGGGGCTCAAGTCAGGCTCGCAGTCGGATTTTTGCCCGGCCAGGTTTCTGGCTGCAGTGGCAATGAGCGTACATGCTGAGGTGAACCTTATTGTTAACAGGTCCCTCTCGACAGCTGTTGTTCCCCGGGCCTGAAAACAGGCGAAGATTTTGCCTCTCCTCAAAAAACCTTCCCTGGATCATCTTAATCCTGGGAATTACCATCCTATCTCCCTCCTTCTGGCCATCGCCAAGGTTTGTGAGAAGGCAGTGAACAAACAACTTACAGAGTATGTGGAGAGAGAGGTTCTCCTACACCCAGCTCAATCAGGGTTCCGAGCCTCCCACATCACGGAGACTGTCATAGTGGAGGTGTCAGAGGCTATACAGGAGTGCCTTGACACAGGTGGGAGAGCGGCTTTAGTTTTGTTGGATCTCTCCGCGGCGTTTGACACGGTCCGCACGATCTTCTGCTGGCTTGTCTAGCAGAAATTGGTGTTACGGGTGCTGTTTGGGGCTGGGTAAGGTCCTTTTTGGAGGACCGTGTTGAGCAGATTTGGCTCCCCCCGTGTTCCTCCCCTTCTCAGTTGGTCACTACTGGGGTCCCGCAGGGCTCCGTCCTTAGCCCGCTCCTCTTCAATATCTATGTCACTCCTTTGATTTATCTGGCAGAGGAGCTAGGGGCCAAGGTGATGGCCTATGCGGATGACACCCAGTTACTCTTCACTTGGGACAAGGCAACTGATTCGGTCCACGTGGCGCAGCATTGCCATGCTGCAGTTTTTAATTGGTTAGCGGACGCACAGTTGAAATGTAATGAGCAGAAATCCGAGATTCTGCTATTTGGCAGATTACCCCCCAATTTTCGAAATTTACTGTGGCCGTCGGACTTTCCTCTGCCATCCTCCACGGGCCACCCTGTCAAAAACCTGGGGATATGGTTCGATGAGTCTCTCTCTTTTTCTACGCACATTAAGAAACTGACCGGCTGCTGGTTCGGCCTTTTTAAAATCCTCAAGAACTTCTTCCCGCTTCTTCCACAAGTGGCGAAAGAAACCGTTGCTTGCGCTCTGATTTTGTCACGCTTAGACTATGCTAATGCCCTTTAAGTTGGTATTCCGGCCTACCTGCTGAAAAGACTTCAGGTCATACAGAATACGGCAGCCAGACTGTAATTGGGCATTTCAGCGTGGATCAGCGTGCATCACCATCTGCGCTCCCTTCACTGGCTCCCTGTGGCGCACAGAGTTAAATTTAAATCTCTGGTCCTGGCTCATCGGGCTCTCGGCCCGCTTTATCTTCAGAAACGCTTCTCTTTTTATGTCCCTTCGCGTGCCCTTCGGTCTATGTCCCTTCGCTTTGCCCGGGTCCCATGCTTTAAGCGTCAGAGGCTCGGGGGCAGCTCTGTTGCTGTGAAGGCCAGTCTGGCCTGGAATGCTCTTCCCCTTGACTTACACTCCATTCAGGACCCTGTATTGTTTAAACAGAAACTGAAGACTTATCTGTTTGCTTAAATCTCTCTTTCTTTCACCTTTGTGGCATCGCGCCAGGACACTCATGAGTAGCTGTGCGTGTTATAAGTGGATGTAACATAACAAATCACTTCTATCAAGGAAAAAACGTATTACATATAGAAACTAGCATGGATTCCACACAGCGGCCTATGATTTTGAAGCATCAATCCAACGAGGGGAAATGTAACTTCAGAGGAACGGCATGAAGGAGAACCACTGGGATTTACTCCTTTTAATGATTACATAAAATCAATCAACAAATACATCAAGAAGGGAAGGCAAGAAGGGGCACCGGGGCCCAACGGAATTCCACCCGTGCTTTATAAACAAGACACAGAATATTGGGCGAAGGCACTCAGTCCTCTGTTTAGGGAAATAAGAACAACAGGCCTACTCCCTCCATCCTGGCGGACTTCGATAATTTCACCAATTTTCAAATCAGGAAATGAAAGGCCGGAGGTCTGTCATTAATTAATGTCAATCAATAGGCTAAAGTCACCCTCTAGTATAAGGCCATCATCGTCCCGAAGACAAGAGATTGTAGCGTTCAGTTCAGTACAAAAATTGGGATCGTCCTTGGTAGGAGCAAAAAATGTTGATGATATAGACGTCAACCTCTTTAAGTTTAATTTAGTAAGAAGCCATTTCCCTATTTTATCGTGTGTTATACCGGTGCAGGAGATCAATGTTTTCTTCACAAAGAATTTCAATACTCCATTCTTCTTAACAGTCGGGGAGCAGTAACCACTTTTAATCTATTCAGGATTCATGTATTGTACCTCCTAATCCTTTTCTAGTTTCTTGAAGAAGGATGTTATCTCCTTTGAGTTTATGACAATAATATAAAATGTTCCTCTTTTTGCTGGGTGGTTAAGGCCTTTTGGCATTGAGAGATAGTACGTTATCAATCTATTCGATGTGTCCATCTATATGATATCAGTCGAGATTGGTCAATAATGCTTATTAATACCCCATTTGCTTGGTATGGCGACTGATCTAAGTGAGGAAGTAGTAGCAAAGAGGGAGTGAGGCAAAGCAAAGAAAAAATAGGGAAAGGTAAAAAAAACAAAAAAAGACATAAGCAAATATTCACCTATTTTATCCCACCCAACCCACTTAGTAGATAGGAGCTGCGGCGAGACTACCCAGAAGAGTTCCAACGGGTGGGATTACAAATTTTACAAAAAGCTGAATACTAGAGGATCAAAGATGTGAGGAGAATGCTAAGCATTCTGAGTTTCCTGCTTCATAATCTATTTTTGAAAATATATATGTGAAAATATATATCTATGCATATTGCTATAAAACCTAGTCTAATCTAACAGATTTGTATATAAACAGATATGAGCAGATATAGTCAAGCCTAGACAGAAATGGTGAAGTACACTCCAATGCCTAGGATAGTATAGGACAATCTCCATTGTCTTTTGTAATATAAGTAACGCTTAAACATAGCATAGCAAAAGTAGAACACAGAGCAATAATATCAACATAAAATGACAATAAAGACAATAAGACTATAACTATACCTTTGGGTGAGGCACCAGTTGGAACTCAAACATTAGATATCTTGTAGTACTTGTAGTACTTGTAGTACTTGTAGTACTTCCAGCAACCCTTAATGGTTTGTCGTGTATTCAATATACTAATTGTGTTATCTGGTCCTGGTGGCAGTGAATAGACATGTACTTGTGCTAGGTGTCCATATGTAGCTCCGATGGTTTGTTGAATAATGTGAGACCAGCCTCGTGGCGTGGGCCCTCCTGACCAGCAAGCCACCCTGCAACCGCACCTGATCCCCGATGTCACAGACTTCCGGCCACCATGGCCCAACAACCTGATGGCCGGCCGTGGCCCCAGCAACACCCAAGACCCTACCACGCATGCCCGGCCGAGAGAGCGAGAAGCCCCCAAGCCAGACCAGGAGACGCCGTCCCTGTCACACCTCTGGTCTCCTCCCCAAGGAGGGTTTCGATCGGCCACCAGGCCCCCGGTGAGTGGGCGCCTCGCCTGCTGGGCGTCTGGAGTCCCTCCCAGACCCACCTGAACAGATCAAAGGGCCGAGCGACAGGAAATCCCGACACACCGCCCCCAGGCACCAAGACCCCTCTCAGCGAGGACTCTGGACTTCAAAGAGGAGGGGGAGTATAACAAGGGGTGCTGAAAGGACGGGAGGTAGAGAAGACCTGGACCTACGAGAGCCCTGCTGACCTGGTCGCGGCTCCATCGACCCCTGAACCGAAGAACGCTACCCGAACTCTGAACCATCTGAGCCCTGCTGACGCTGTTGCGGCTCCCCGAACTCTGAACCATCTGAGCCCTGCTGACGCTGTCGCGGCTCCCCGAACTCTGAACCATCTGAGCCCTGCTGACGCTGTCGCGGCTCCCCGAACTCCGAACCATCTGAGCCCTGCTGACGCTGTCGCGGCTCCCCGACTCCGAAACCACCTGTGCCTGCTGAGTGACTCGCGGCACTCCCCTCCAGGAGAATCGGCAACGATTGCCGAGGGAAACAACATCCCCCAGCTCGAGGATTGAGAGCTGTCCGCAGAGACACTGACCTCAAAGACTGTCCCGCTACCCCCATACCCCCATCACGAGTTTGCCGCCGTTTGTGGCACTGATTCAATACCTGCATTTCGGATCATAAAGATCCCTTGAAACTATCGATAAAGTATACCGTCTTACGAAGAACTACTGTGTGGTGTCCCTCTGTCAGATAGTGCAAGCTCAACGCGTGCGATCCTAGGCACGAGACCCTTCCAGGAAGGGCCTCCCCGCCCGTGCTCGGCCTAACTCTGGGAGAGGTGGGTCAAAGGGTGGTCAGGAACGTATTCCGAAGCCCCCCCGGAGAACGCCTTTCCAACATTTGGTGGCAGACGACGGGATCCGAGCCGACACCTTGAGATCGTGCAGTAAACGGCTGACGCACTACCGAAGAGAGATGGAAGGAGAAACCTCCCTAGGTGCAGCAGGTACCAACACAAGCCCGACATTCCGAGAGGACCAGTTGGAATATTATACGCACCGAGAATTAAAACAATTCTGCAAAGACCTTGGAATCGCTACCACCGGATTAAGCACGAAAGAAGATTTCCAGGGAGCATTGAAGACCTGGGTCGAGGCAGGAGCTTCCCTGGCCCAAACAGAAGGAGAGCCGCCAAACGAACCACGAAGCATCCCGGTAAGGAGCAGCGCCCCAGAAGGGGGCCTATCCCCGGAGGAGCTAGCGGACAGAGAAAGGGGCCGCAACCACGAACTAGAACTAGCAAAACTGAAAATTGAGGGAGAGCTAAAACTGGCCGAGAAAAAGTTGGCGGTAGAACAATTACGCCTACAAGGAGAACTTGAGGAAAAGAAACGCCAGAGAGAACACGAAGAAAGAAAACTCCAACTAGAACACGAACGCAGCCTGAAGGAGATCGAGCTCAAGGCTAACAGTGAGGAGTCCAGACCCTCGGGAAATCAACCACCCTCCTCCACCGTGAAACCAAAGGTCCACATCCCCAAGGATGTGGTGAAGGAATATTACAAGAACGACGACATCCAGCAATGGTTCAAGGCCTACGAAGTTGCCATGACCTCCCACCGAGTTCCGCAGAAAGACTGGGGGGCTGGTTTGTGGGGCCGGTTCCTGAGCGAGGGGAGAGATACCCTGCTGGACCTGCCCTCCACGGTGCTGAACTCCTACAGTCACATGAAAGAGGCCCTAGTAGCCAAATATGGGCTCACCCCCGAAATGTACCGGCAACGGTTTCGAGACTGCAAGAAGATACCCGGTGCCACATGGGTAGAGTACGTGAACTTTTACAGCCGGGCCTTGGACGGGTGGATCAAGGGCAGCAAGGTCTCCACCTTTGAGGAGCTGTTCGACCTAATCGCGTGGGAACACTTGTCCGCCAATTGCTTTGTGGAGTTACGCCAGCACCTCCTGGACAGCAAGCTCACTGACCCGCGAAAACTGGCCATCGAAGCTGACCGATGGGTGAACACCCGGGCCTCCCGGGGTCCTGTGGGAGACTACGGTCGCCACAGTCAGGGACCCCCCCCCCGCCAGAGGGGCGGAGGGAACCAAGGCCGACCGAGAGAATTCCCGGGGGGATCCCAGCACAGTCCCCCCAGAGGCCAACCTCCGCACTTTCCAGCCCCACCTCCAGCCAGCACCGGTCCACCGGGAAGGTCAGGACCCCGAGTCAAGATCACCTGTTTCCGCTGCCAACAGACCGGACACTATGCCAGTGACCCCCAGTGTCCCATGTACCAACGACCCGCAACGACAACCCCTCCGGCTCGACAAATGGCCTCCGTAGCCCTAGGAGAAGAGATGGAAGACTCCGAAGAGTGGGAACCAGCCGCCATGGCCCTGGTCTCCCTAGGGGACCGAGAGATGGTCCCCGGAACACCCGTACCCGCCAACACGAAGAAGTACCGACAGCAGGTGACGGTCAACGGTCACCGCATCGAGGGCCTCCGCGACACCGGGGCGAGTGTCACAGCGGTCCACTGCCACCTGGTCTCCGAAGACCAGATCCTGCCCGACGCCTTCTGTCCAGTCATATCTTCGGACAATTCCGAGAGTCTATGCCGGATGGCCCTGGTACCCTTCGAATGGGGGGGGAGTCACCGGTAAATTGAGGGTGGCAGTCCGAACCTCCCAACCCGTAGACTGCCTCCTGGGCAACGACCTCGAGAGTTCCCCGTGGGGACAAGTGGAACGAAGAGCCCATCTAGAGATGATGGGCCTACCCGAATGGGTATGCGCCACCACGCGCTCTATGACTGCCCGATTGCCTTCCTCCGAGGGAGTTGAGGCCATGCCGCTAAACACAGTCGCCGTCCCCGAGGTCCGGGACCCGCTACCCGAGCCCGACGACCCTCTTCCGGAAGAAGAAACCGTTCCCGATAATGGGTCAGTGCATCCAGATCCCGAGCCCCTGACCGAGCTCAGGGACCTGCCCGAGATGGCCCAGTGGCACTGCGAGGGAGGTCCCTCCCGAGAAGAATTCTGCCAGGAACAAGCCACCTGCCCTTCCCTCATTGGACCCCGACAGCAGGCCGAAGCCCAGGTAGCAGGCGACCAGTCCGGAACACACTGGATATATTGGGAAAACTGCCTCCTGTACAGCGAACAGAAGTCGGCCGAGCTGGGATCGGCCTGAGTACTGGTGGTACCCCTGCGCTTCCGAAGTCTCCTCCTGGGCTAGCCCATGATGTACCCCTGGCCGGACACTTAGGCCAAGACAAGACCTACCAGCGACTAGTTACCCACTTCTATTGGCCCAAGATGCGAGCGAATGTGGAGACCCACTGCAAGTTATGCCTCACGTGCCAGGCCAGCGGAAGGAGTGGGGGGAAGCGCAAGGCTCCGCTACAACCCTTCCCCGTTGTTAGTACCCCTTTTGAGCGGGTGGGAATCGACATCGTGGGACCCCTGGATCCCAAGACCGCCCAGGGCCACCGATTCATCCTCGTCCTGGTGGACCATGCCATCCGCTACCCCAAGGCCATTCCCCTCCGCACCGTGACGGCCCCCGTGGTAGGCCGGGCCTTGATGGGGATCTTCTCCCACGTGGGGTTCCCTCGCGAAGTCGTGAGTGATCGTGGCACGAACTTTATCTCCAAATACATGAGGTCCCTATGGCAGCAGTGCGGGGTATCATACAAGTTCACCACACCATACCACCCACAAGGGAATGGCCTAGTCAAGCGATTTAACAGGACCCTGAAGGGGATGATCATGGGCCTCGAAGAACCCCTACGCCGGAGATGGGACGTCCTCCTCCCTTGCCTCCTGTTCGCCTACCGAGAGGTTCCCCAAAAATCTCTGGGGTTCAGTCCGTTCAAATTACTGTTACGGACACCCCGTCCGGGGACCCCTGAGCCTGGTCAAGGAGGGCTGGGAAACGACTCTCCGGGGGACCCCTCCTGACGTGTTCCGCTATATCCTGGCGCTTCGCAACCAGACCCGGAAATTCCAAGAACTCGCCGAGGCAAACCTCGAGGCTAGCCAAGAAGAGATGAAGCGCTGGTATGACCAGAATGCCACGCTGGTCGAGTTTCAGCCGGGTCAACAGGTCTGGGTCATGGCCCCGGTGAAACCCTGCGCCCTCCAAGACAAATGGACTGGACCCTTCAAGGTGGTCGAGCGGAAGAGTCAAGTCACATATCTAGTTGATGTGCAGTCCCCACGGAACCCCCTCCGGCTCCTCCACGTGAACCGCCTCAAACCCCACTTTGTGAGGACGGAGTTGAGTTTGCTCCTGGCCACCGACGATGGGACTGAAGAAGACACAGAGCCCCTTCCAGACCCCCAGTGTGCTAAAGAGACAGATGGCTCTGTAGAGGGGGTGAGACTGTCAACCACCCTCACCCCCCAACAGTCCGACGACTGTCGCCGGCTACTAAGACAATTCACAGACCTCTTCTCCCTAACCCCTAGGGTCACCGACTGGTGTGTCCACGACGTAGACACCGGCGACAGCCCGCCAGTGAGACACCGAGCCTACCGGGTCCCTGATCGGGTCCGAACCTGCATCCAGACCGAAGTAACCAAGATGTTGGCCCTCGGGGTGATTGAACCCTCCGACAGCCCCTGGGCCAGCCCGGTAGTCCTGGTCCCGAAAGCGGCTGCCCCTGGTGTCGCCCCCGAGCTGAGATTCTGTGTGGACTACTTGGGACTCAATGCGGTCACCCGAGCGGACGCTCACCCTATCCCCCGCGCAGACGAGCTCATCGACCGCCTCGGGCCGCTCGCTACCTCAGCACCTTCGACCTAACCTGCGGATACTGGCAGATTGCGCTCACTGAGGGAGCCAAGGAGCGCTCCGCCTTCTCCACCCCGGATGGGCACTACCGCTTTAGGGTGATGCCGTTTGGAATGAAGAATGCCCCGGCCACCTTCCAGCGGCTGGTGAACAGGGTCCTGGCCGGACTAGAGGGGTTCAGCGCAGCGTACCTAGACGACATAGCAGTATTCAGCTCCCAATGGACCGAACACCTCCAGCACCTCCGGCAAGTACTGCTGGCCCTGCGCCAGGCCGGCCTAACCATCAAAGCCAGCAAATGTCAAATTGGACAAGGCTCAGTGATCTATCTGGGGCACCAGGTGGGAAGCGGGCAGGTCGCCCCCCTCCAGCCGAAGATCGACACCATCTTGTCCTGGGAACCCCCAACGACCCAAACGGAAGTCCGGGCCTTCCTGGGCCTCACCGGTTACTACCGGAGGTTTATTAAGAACTATGGCAGCATCGCAGGCCCCCTCACAGAGTTAACCTCGAAAGAGCACCCGAAGAAAATACAATGGACTCCCCGGTGCCAAAAAGCGTTCGACGCCTTGAAAGCCGCTATATGTACTGCTCCGGTACTCAAAGCCCCCGACTACTCTCAGGAGTTTGTGGTCCAGACAGACGCCTCGGAACACGGCATCGGGGCAGTCCTCTCACAGTTCAACGACAAGGGCATAGATCAGCCCATAGCCTTCATCAGCCGAAGGTTGCTACCTCGAGAACAGCGGTGGAGCACCATTGAAAGAGAGACCTTCGCAGTAGTCTGGGCCCTCAAAAAGCTACGGCCCTACTTGTTCGGAACCCACTTCCGAGTTCAAACGGATCATCGACCCTTGCGGTGGCTGATGCAAATGAGAGGAGAAAACCCCAAGCTGCTACGATGGTCAATCTCCCTCCAGGGGATGGACTTCACTGTGGAGCATCGCCCCGGGACTGACCACGCCAACGCGGACGGCCTGTCCCGATTCTTCTGCTTCAGCGAGGAGAACCCCCAAGTGGATGGGTAGTTCTCCCCGCCTTTCAGCTGGGGGGGCACGTGTGAGACCGGCCTCGTGGCGTGGGCCCTCCCGACCAGCAAGCCACCCTGCAACCGCACCTGATCCCCGATGTCACAGACTTCCGGCCACCATGGCCCAACAACCCGATGGCCGGCCGGGGCCCCAGCAACACCCAAGACCCTACCACGCATGCCCAGCCGAGAGAGCGAGAAGCCCCCAAGCCAGACCAGGAGACGCCGTCCCTGTCACACCTCTGGTCTCCTCCCCAAGGAGGGTTTCGATCGGCCACCAGGCCCCCGGTGAGTGGGCGCCTCGCCTGCTGGGCGTCTGGAGTCCCTCCCAGACCCCCCTGAACAGATCAAAGGGCCGAGCGACAGGAAATCCCGACACACCGCCCCCAGACACCAAGACCCCTCTCAGCGAGGACTCCGGACTTCAAAGAGGAGGGGGGAGTATAACAAGGGGTGCTGAAAGGACAGGAGGTAGAGAAGACCTGGACCTACGAGAGCCCTGCTGACCTGGTCGCGGCTCCATCGACCCCTGAACCGAAGAACGCTACCCGAACTCTGAACCATCTGAGCCCTGCTGACGCTGTCGCGGCTCCCCGAACTCTGAACCATCTGAGCCCTGCTGACGCTGTCGCGGCTCCCCGAACTCTGAACCATCTGAGCCCTGCTGACGCGGCTCCCCGAACTCTGAACCATCTGAGCCCTGCTGACGCTGTCGCGGCTCCCCGAACTCCGAACCATCTGAGCCCTGCTGACGCTGTCGCGGCTCCCCGACTCCGAAACCACCTGTGCCTGCTGAGTGACTCGCGGCACTCCCCTCCAGGAGAATCGGCAACGATTGCCGAGGTAAACAACATCCCCCAGCTCGAGGATTGAGAGCTGTGCGAAGGATACTCCGCAGAGACACTGACCTCAAAGACTGTCCCGCTACCCCCATACCCCCATCACGAGTTCGCCGCCGTTTGTGGCACTGATTCAATACCTGCATTTCGGATCATAAAGATCCCTTGAAACTATCGATAAAGTATACCGTCTTACGAAGAACTACTGTGTGGTGTCCCTCTGTCAGATAGTGCAAGCTCAGCGCGTGCGATCCTAGGCACGAGACCCTTCCAGGAAGGGCCTCCCCGCCCGTGCTCGGCCTAACTCTGGGAGAGGTGGGTCAAAGGGTGGTCAGGAACGTATTCCGAAGCCCCCCCCGGAGAACGCCTTTCTAACAAATAAAGTAGCCTTTCGATTGTGGAGAAATCTCATTCTAGCTTTCGGTTTTACTAATTTTCAATTCTGCTTCTTCGACGTTTCAAATTGTAGTGAATCTGTGTTAGTTTTTCTTAGTTACATGATATTGGGCAGTGCATTTAGGTGCTGACAGATGGTTTTCATGTTTGCTACTGCATTTTGTTTTAATTTTATAGGTGTACGGATATCTGTGACTCCTGTTTGGTACTCTTTGTGTCTGATTTCTGGTCCTTAAGCTCTTTTGTAGGCCTTACATCTCTCTCTTTGGTGTCTGATATTATTGCGCCAGGAGTGTCTTTGAAAGGGCTCACAGATAGAGGAATAGCTAAATTATATAAAGCTGGAATGGGAAAGGGTGCAATGATTGAAAGAGAGGTGAGAGGAATAGTTTTAAACCATACAGCAGAGACTAGTATCCCTTATTTGTAAGCCGTTGGCAAGCACAAGAAGAACAGAGAATTAAAAATGTGTTTTGTAGCTAAAGTACTTCATGTTAAGCACTATACATTAGCAGTTCACATTAAAAGGAAAGACACAATCAAACTTATATGCTAGCAAAGTAAACAGTTATCTTTAGCAATCCGGCATAGGGGCACAGTAGTTTGCAGTCAGAAAAATACCCTAAAATAATGGCACTTAGAGATAATCAAAGTACATGTAGGACTTAACTATCAATATCATTCGAGCAACTAATTGTGTGACAATAAACATGAGTTTGGCCAGGAAAAAGGAGGCAGCATTAGGGGTCGTCCATTAGTGATTGGGAGCATGCTTCAATGAGGATATCCAGGGATCACATTTGTGTGAGAAGCCTCTTAAGAATGAAGCAGGCCTCACCTTGCAATGAACATGTAGACTGAAAATAGAAGAAAAATGTTTGACTTTGTTAAGTTTGAAGCGGGGATTACTGGGTTTTAGCCCTCATGTATTGCGCTGATGATGGTGGTATGCTGCATCAAGGAGAAATCCCTGAGCGACCCCTGCCTGCTTTGGCTGTAAGATGGCTGCGTCAGAGCTTTGGAATGCCAGGTGGTATATCTGCATGCTGCAGCATTACTGGCCTGTGAAAATGATTGGATGGACTGCTACTGAGGTCAGGGAATGCTCCGGCACATTTAGACCTCGCTGCTTTGAAGATCCATTCTGGGATTCAGCCAGAAAGGACCACGTAGCATTCCCCATTGTCAAAGCTTTGTTCTTATGCAGCCGTTTTGCAAAGCGCTGGCCACGCCCCCCCAAGTTCTGGCACCCCTCATGAATTGACAGGCCTCTGAGACAAAACTGATGCAAATATGTACTGAACTGTTCGGTAACGAGGCAAACCGAAATTCCTTACAAACCGAGACAAGGCCTGATGGTTGTAAGAAGTCGAACAAGTCATAGAAATAGCAAAGGCAGTACTGTAGCCCCAGTACCACAGATGGAGTTTTTTGGGGGGTGGGGGTTACATAGTGCAAACTCGACCTGAAGGTATTAGAGCCCTTTACATGAGCATCAGTAGTGTTACAGACTGACGCATTCATTTTGTTAGGCACTGGGAGATTACTTAATTTGCCCAGAATCGCAGGATGTTGAGAGACCAGGTTCCTCGGCTTCAAGGTCGCCCGCTCCAGCCGTTAGGCCACATCCTCGCCCCTAAGGGTTACAACACTTGATCTGAGTCTGCTTCACTGGTGCTTGGGTTACTTCTTGCAGGTCATCGTGAAGTGCTTCTTACCAAGGTCCTTTTACCAAGCTCATCCAGCCTTTGTGCTGGAAGATTGAACAATGGGTGTTTTGTTTTTGAGGTCGAAGCTTACCAGACAGCACACCTGTCTGGTTTGCTAACAGTTTCTTGAGGACAGTCTGAAAGTGTTGCTGGAATTCTGTTTAGAAACAGAACTATGCCTAGGACCACAGGACATCAGCATGTAGTGACTGAGTCACCATACCACATCAGTACCTATGGTCCCAAATCCAACTAGCTCATAGTGCCTCACCTGCCCTCCTAACCTTCCCAAATCAACAGGTAAATTTTCTCCTCAGAACAAAATCTTTAGCCCCCAGGGAGATCTGTGGAAACAGATCATCCACTTTTGTTTTCACACTCATGCATGTCCATAATAAACAAAAGAAGAAAGTTTACAATATTTATTGAAACTATTGTGCTTCCCTATGAAGCAACTATGCTGCAATTAGAAAACATGTAACTAAGCAGAGTAATTAGCATTACGAATAAACTGTATACAATGAAAAGCCCTACCATGGTGAATGATATATCTGTCTTAGCCTATCCTCACTATGTGGGCACAGTGACATATCTTAGATCTCTGGGATTAGAACCGGCCCCCATACCTGGCATTTGTAGTCCGGTGGTCAGCATCTCAGGTTGCGCAAGCTGGCGCTCCCATCTCTGGGTCTTTTCCTCTGCAAGAATTCTCCTCTCTGTTTTCAAAAGGCATGTCTGTATAAGAGGTATCTCACTTGAAAACAGCAGTTCTTTTATTTGTGTCTAAATGGCAAGCTATGTTGCTAACTGATCACAGAAAAACAGTGCACAGTATTGTTCAAACATGTACGAAATGTTCAGTCAATGTCTGAATATTAAAAACATGTGCAGTGTATTTCTCAAATAATATTGTGGCACAAAAACAACGTGCTGTGGGTAACGTGGGCAAAGCAGCCTACAACTTGAGTTAGGCTAAAATAAGGGAGAAGGAAGTGGTCCCTGAATGGAACTCAGGACATATCTTCCTTGAGATTGCATTAGGCCCATTGCTTACAATTGGCTTTCTGTTTTGTAACTCACATTTGCTTGTTTTCCATTTTCTGGCTTTATCTGTTTTAGGCTGTCTAGCTTGAGGTTGTCCCTCCCATGAAACATAGCCTATTTACTGTATTCATCCACGGGTGCTTGCTTTCTTGAAAGAGACCTTTAAATCTTTCTTATCGTGTCACATTTGCTGTGCATTTAAAGATAAAGGTCAAATATCAGGCTCTGTCTTTTAAGGGAGCTTGGTGTTTACTTTTCTTTCTCTGACAGGAAATATGTAACAATCTTGCTTCGTAGGGGACGTTTTTTTCCAAGCACACAACAAAATGTAAATATCTGTAAATGAACTGTGCAGATATTCAAAATACATCAGAATTAGGAAAGCACAGATAAAGCACCTTTTTGTTGTAATTCTGATGGAAGAAAATATTTTATCACGATCAAAACCAGTCAATACGCTAAGTCAGCGGTTCTAAACCTTTTGACTTTTGTGGACCGCCAGATAATCATTACTGGAATCACAGGACCCCCACTGTGTCAATATTGGAATCCGGGAGCCTCTTGGTCTAAGCAACTTTTTTGATTTGGACCTCAAAACAATACACAAAAATACAGAAGCAAGTATACACCAAATAAAATGCTCAAATATTGAAATATGTTGTGTAATTCACTATTAAATATAGAAAACAAATTCAAATGTTCCATTTTTCTTTTTTATTTGTAAATACTTTACCAATTTTACTTGATTCATTTTAATATTATTTAATTTTGTGAAACAGTCGCGGACCCCCTGCGCAGGCCTCACATGACCCCCAGAAGTCCTCTGACCAAAGGTTAAGAACCATTACACCAGGTAATGACGTTCCCACTCATTATCGTTTATGAGCTGTATACTTTTATCAGTTGAACTTTGTCTGTGCAAATGTAATGGTCATTTCAATTGAAAACGTGTTGTCTGTAATGGCAGTTCCCTACCACACCATGCTACTCTACAATACTGCTCCTCTCCCATCACCTTCCACTCTACACCACGGTACACTGCCACACTTTACTCCACCCTTTACCACTCTACTGTATGTCCTTCTACTCTACGCCTTACCACCCTACGCCCCTCCACTACATGCCACTCTATGAAACTCTACTCCACTCTAATCTATGCCACTCCGCTCTACTCCATTCTAATCTATGCCACTCTATACCACTCCACCATCTAGGACATTCTACACCCCTCCACTCTACGAAACTGTACTCAATTCTACAACACTGCCACTTTACGAACCTCTAAGCAATTCCCTTTATGTCACTCAACACCACTTTACTGCACTGTAAGACACACTGCTCCACTCTATTCCACCACGCTACTCTATGCCAATCCATTCTATGCCATGACACTCCGTGCCATACCACTCTCCACCACTCTGCTCTATGCCTCTCTACTCCTCTATGCAATTCCCTCTATGCCACACTACTACAAGACACTCCAATCGACTCTACGAGAGTCCATCTCTGCCCCTCCACTCTACTCACTCCAAGACACTCTGACACTCCCTTCTAATACTCTACTCCACTCTATGCCACTCCACTCTGCAACAATCTACTCCAGTCTATGCCACGACACTCTACTCCACTGTTCACAACTCCCTCTCTGACACTCCACAACACTCTACCCCACTCAATCAATCAACTGAACTTAATTCGGTTTCTGCATAAAACCATAAAAGTATTCTAAAACCTTACATAGTATAAGATTTAATCTTATACAATGTATTTATACAAAAAACACATGAATAGGAAATCTCATACAGTTCATTACAAAAAAGTTATAAAATGCATGCACAATAAATCATTAAAAATAAGAGAAAGAAGGGAGAATGAGCTCAAGAACCCTAACTTAGCTATATGTGTCACCAGCAAGCCCAACAAGGCGATACACCATCATTTCTAATCAACTTTTAATTAATCACAATAGGCTCCAAGCCTCCCTGCTGATTTCAGAACATTAAGAACAAAAAGAACAGTATCACCAGACAGCAATTGTAAATAAATAAAAGTTGGTCGCACCTGCTTAAACTCCAGCCTTTTTAAAATTGGGATACTAAAATGTTTCTGAGGAATCACATGGTGCTTACAAAACATTAAAAAGTGAAGCATGTCCTATGTAGACTTGCCGTCGCAGCCACAGGACTCTAGGATCTGACCTCTGCTACACCCGCATGGCTGAGCCAACAGAAGGTGGAAGAGATCAAAGCGAAACATGGTCAATAAAAAACGTTCATAGGTGCTAAGAGGCCCTAAAAGATGTGGCTTGGTGAATTTTCAGAATAATGAATTTACGAACACTAGGTTTCCTCAGTTCACACTCTTCCCTATCTAGTATCCTCTGATTATTAAAAGCCTCTCGCACCCTAACCAAGTCTTTCTTAATCACTAATTCTGTGTTGGTGAATAAGTCGGCCATTCCCAGTCTTCCTAAACACCTCTTTATATGGTTACGCCACAGAATATGGTGAGCGTGATCAAGAGCAATGCACTCCTTCGAAATCAATTTACCTAGAGATGGTCCTTCGCTCAGCTAGTTCTTCAACCATAATGTTAAGGGAAGAAGAGCCAACAGGCCAGAAAGGTAGGGCACCCCCAGTTCTTCATGTACCACTATAGTAGATGTACCCGGGGGCACACATAAAAGACGTTTCAGTGAAGGTATTCTCAGCCACTTGTAATTCGTCCCTGAAAACATGACCCCATATTTTGCTACCATAAGAGGCTTTAGTAACACATTTAGCCTGATATAACTGCAGGAGTACGGCAATCGGTCTCCTGCCTAATCTTGAACCAAAATAAAAAATAGCTGTATTAGCGCGCACTAGGCCTCCCCTCTTTCTCTATTTTAATGGCCTCCATTTTATTTTGTTGTCTATCAGGACCCCGAGGTACGAAAAAACGTCTGTACGAGGGACCTGAGCAGATCGAACTGTAAACCGATAAAGCTTTCTGGAGCGAGTCCCCACCTGCATCACATAGGATTTGGAATCATTTATTGACAGGTCCAAATCCACCATAAAGGAGGAAAAGGAGTTGAGCAGTGATTGCAACCCTCTTGCGGTCTTAGACAAACCCCACTCTACGACATTCTACCCCACTTTACCCTACGACACTGTCTCTCCCCTGTACGCCACTCCACTATACCACACTCTACTCTAAACCCCTCCACTCCTTGCCTTTCCACTGAACTTCACTTGATTCTACTCGTGCCACAACAATCTATGCCATTCCCTCCATGACACTGCCATTCCATTCTATGACTCTCTACTCCACTCTACAACACAAAACTGTGCTCCACTTTACGCAACTCCTTCCACACCCCTCCACTCTGCGCCACTCCATTGTACACCACTCTACACCACTTTACTCTACGACATTCTGTGACACTCCACTTTACAGTACTCTGCACCATTCTACTGTATGACATTCTACTCCACTCTACGCCCCCACTCTACACTCTTCCACTCTACTCCCTCCATGACACTCTACGCCACTCTGCTCTACGCCACTTCACGCCACTTCATTTCACTCTGCGCCACTCCACTCCACGTCACTCCACAACAGTCAACTCCCCTCTGCGCCCCTACTCTCTATGACACTCTACTCCCCCATGACATTCTATGTGTAGGAAAGCGCCCCTTTTTGTTATGGTCACCCTCACTTTTTGCCACTGCTACTGATGTTTTTCGACTGATGTGCACTGGGTCCCTGGCTCCAGGACCAGTGCTCTTTCTCTAAAACAAGGTAGAATATTTTAATTGTCATACAATTGGCACCCCTGTAAGCACCTAGTAAGTGGTACCCCTAGTACTTAGGGAATGGATACTATGAGGGTCCCTAAAGGCTGCAGCATGTATTAAGGAACCCTAAGGGGCCCCATACAAATTACATGCAGCCTGCCATTTCAGACTGCGTGTCAGGGTGCAAACCATGAGTTAAACATGACATGGCACACTCACTGTGTGCCATGTCAAAGTCATTGAATGGAATATATGTAAGACCCTACAACAGGCCTTGTAGCCCTAAGGCAGTGTGAATAATATTACATGTGAGGGCATAGCTGCATGAGCAGATATGCCCCTGTGTTGTCTAGTTCAATTACTAGATAGTACAAGTGAACAGGGAAGCCATCTTAAGCACGTGTACTGGGCACGGATCATTACGAGTTTCCCAGCTACATGATGGCTTCACAGAAACCTATGGTGTTTGATATCAAACACTTTGTAATAAATCTGTACTGATGCCAGTACAAGATTTATCATGACATGCACCCAGAGGGCACCTTTGAGGTGCCCGCTCAAAAACCTACCACAAGCGAGTGTGCTGATTGACTTGCCTCATCCAGCCTGCCACCACAGATATGTTTCTGAACCCCTACAGGTCAGAGCCCATGCTCTTTGAGGCCAGAAACGATGTCTGCTCCGGATGAAGGTGCTCACAACTTCTCCGGCAGGATGGCTAATGAATTAGCTTATCAAGTTCAGGGGCTTCAAAGCCCCTACCACCTTTGATATTCAACCCTGGGAGATGCCACCCCCTGCCCTGAGGTCAATTTGGCACCAGGACAGGCGGGAAATTAGCTATGCAAGTAGGTGTGTTGCACTACCAGGCTAGTCACACCCCTAAGGTGGGCTACATGATGTGCTCCACGACAGAATGGTTCCACTATTTTGTTTCTGGTGGAATTAGGAACTCTAGGACAGAGTTATGCCCACCCCCCACAGAAAGTGGGAATATAGAGGGTGTAGTGTCCTCAAGGGTAAGTAGCCTCCTGACACCAGAAACTCAGATTCACCTGACCCAAGAAGGAGGAAAAAGTAGAGCCGAAGAACCCAGGTACCGAAGACTAGCTGTGGGCTTGGCACCAAACCCTGCCTGCTCCTGTCTTGACAATTGCAAGGCCCGACTCGTCCTGCAGCTGTGCATTCTCCAAATGCCTTGAAGGGCTGTCAGCACTTCACCCAACTGTCAGCATCTCGCTTAAAGTGGGCCTGCAGGACCGACCACAACATCGGGTTCACCGATCTTCTGACCACCGGGTCCACCAACGCAGCAGCTTCCCAGGAGGAGGTCACTGTGCTCCAGGAGGTCAGATCTGCCTCCCTATCAAAGCTGGAGACACCAGGATTCCCAGGAGCCGCCCGCACCAATACCCAGGGACCGGACCCCTTGCAGCAACCAAGTCATGTACAGTATGCAGCCCGGACACCAACACCGCCAAGATTGACCTACCAATGAGTGACGTCAGCATCACCAAGGCCCGCACCAAGAGTGGCCCTGCTGTCCTCTTTTATCCCCATCTCCAAGTTGACCCCAAAAGTGAGCACCTAAAATGCAAGCGACCTGCCGAACAAAACATCTCTGCACCCTTGCCCCACTGCCCTAGCCCCCTGACTGTGCACCCTTGCCACAGAGACCCTCAAGAACAGAGCCCCTCTTTATGTTCCAACAGACATGGCCCCAAGTCCCCACTTGCAGCATTTTTCTGCTTACAGACTTGTCCATAGTCTTCAGCAGTAGCGTTTGAGGCTACCCTTGCGACCAGCACCTCTGCAACCAGACACCAAAACTACTGGTGGTTCGAAAGACTGTGGCCCACACTTAACATAGGTCCAGAAGAACAGTTCTGTAAGTCGTTTGCAAATGACCCTAGGCAGTGTATGTTTCTCCCATAGGATAACATTACCATGTTCGAGGCTAATGCCTCAAATATGACAGCTGTGTTTTCGAAGTGTTTGTGAATCGGTAACTCGAAAACTACTTACCTAATCTCGTAGATCTCTGTAAAAGTTTTTTTTATAAATTGGTGTCAGATTTCCTTATTGAGTGTGTGACACATTTATTGATGCTATGTGTGCAACAAATGCCTAACACTCCCCTCTAATAAGCCTAATGCTGCTCGACTACACTATCACAAATAGAGTACCTTGGGATTGCTAGAGCAATCCCCTGTACACTGGTAGGGGATAGCTGGACTCTGCACAGTGCACCTCATTTTGGTACACTATATAGAGAGCCAGCTTGCTACACTATGCCATTCCATTCTGCAAAACTCTACTCCACACTGTGCCACTCTAACCTATTCCACTCTACGCCACAACACTACTCCACTCTACGCAACTCCCTCTGTGCCACTCCACTTTACTCTATGCCACTACGCTCTATGACACTCCACTCTACCACACTCCACTCTAAGACACTGCATGCCAACCCACTGTGTGACACTCTACTACGCTCCCTCTACAACACTCTACACCACCTCACTGTATGACATTCAATGACATTCCAAATCCATAGACTCTATGCCCTTCTACTTTACTACATTCTACTCTCTCTACGATGCACCATGACACTCCACTTCACCCTACGCCGCTCCTCTCCACTCTACGTGACACTCTACTCCACTCTAGGCCACTCCACTCTATAGCCTTGTACGCCACTCTATGACTCTCTACTTCACTCTATATCCTTCTCTCTACTCCAGTCTACTCCCTCTACGGCATTCTATGCCACTCCACTCTATGGCACTCCACTCTACACAACTCCATGACATTCTTCACCACTCATGACACTGCACTCTGCTCTACTCTGCTCCACGCCACTCTGTGCCACTCCACGCCACTCTATGCCACTCCACGCCACTCTATGCCACTCCACGACACTCTACACCGCTTCATGACACTCCACTCTACAACCTGCCACTAATTTTAAGTCATATTTAACAGCAGCTTGTTCAGCCACTCTGGTGTAAAACATCGCTAAAAGACATTGTCAAAGGCACTAGCTCTTGCATAGAAGATACCTAGTGAGTTTGCCAATGCTTGTCTTGAAACAGATTTCTTGCGGTATCCCTCCCTCGGATTTTCAGAACTGGGCTTCCCTCTGCAACCAACACCCATGTTCCTTCCCCCCCATGTGACACAATGGCCGCTGGGCCTGATTATCACTATTTCATCGTCTCTCCAGCTGCGGTCGAGGTTCTCTTTCAGGGGGATTGTCACCCAGCACGGCTTAGCTTTCAACTGTGCAGTAGATGCAGTGGCACCAGGGTCTGGAGAAGCCCTCTGCATCCCAATTATGGCTGCATTTCAGTATGTAACCGTAGAGAGAAAGGGCCCACGTTGCATGCTCGCTCCAGGGCTCCTGACATTCTGCCCATTCTGCTGCCACCCACTTGATTAAGGGAAGCTTTTCTTGAGTAACCTAGCCCATATAACCATCCTAGTCCTGCAAGCATGCGGAATGGGGCAGTTTTCCACCAGCAGGGTGGCTTCCTTTGCTTCCCTCGATTTCCTCTCAAGATATCAGAAGTATGGTGCAGACCCCCAAATCCACAACAACCGTTGTACTGCTCTTGTTGGCACTGTTTCTGATTGTGTAAGTGATGGTGGTGGTAGGGGTGATTAGGCAACTTCCCTTTTGTTTCCCGTGGTGTCGCTGTTCAGTGTTTGTGAGGGAAGGTATGCTGCTGCTTTCTATGAGGTACCTGGGCTGTATTGGAGAAGCCTGAATTGCTACAGTTGGTAACGCTACTTTTCGATGCATCTTTAAACTACTGCCTGTGCTGCACCAGTTTTGAGTGTGAGGAAAGCTCGATATCTCAGTCAGTTGAACTCTTGTTGCTGAAACATGGTAAGCAGCTGGTTGCAATTTTGAATTTCTGCAAGGTCTAATCAGACTTCCTAACTGCTGAGTACCAATAAATTGGCTAATGTTAAAACCTGGTATTTATAGTACCTATATGCGGCAGAACTATGGCATGAACCACTATGTAAACAAGCACTTGCAAAGCCTTTAAGTTTGGCTTTTATGTTTTAGGGTATGCAAAATCATGCATGCGCAGATGTGTGTCGTGTCTCAATGCAACCTCTTTCTGTTTCCTGTGCCAGTGCCCTATTTTCTTTCCTGAAGTTTGTTGTGCTGCATGACACCAACACTGCAAACTTAAGGAATAAAAAATAGGAGCCCTTCAAGTTGGGGAATAAAAAAGGGGCATAGACTAGAACTACCACAACATCAAACAAGCATTTGCAATGCAATAGTTCTCGCATTAACGCAAGTTTAAGCTATTGGCATTGTAACTGACACTGTTTTATTTATGTTTCACAAACCAAAACATAAATAAAAGGTATTGTCATTTACAATGCCAATAGGGCAAACTCGTGTAAATGCGAGACCTGTTGCATTGCAAATGCTTGTTTTTAATGGTGTCCACTCCAATCAGTAGGCATGAGCATGGCATGTGATGCACGTTTACATAAATCATTACGCATGCACGTGCGTACTGAATGGCACAGTGCCATTAGCTTCATGATGCTTATGCTCTGGTTGCGTTCTGACATTCTTTTACTTTTTTTTTTTTGGCCAATGGTGTGCATGCATGTATTATCAATGCAACAGGTCCCAAAGTTTATTTGAGATTGTAAGGATAGATTTTATTGTTGGTGATAGATTTTTCAACTTTTCTAGAAGCTTATGACTTTCCTTCCATCTGAGCTCTCAGAGTTTTTAGATTTTGCACTTGTCCTTTGTAAGTGAACCAGGTTGTTAGTAAGGTTTTTAAGGCACAATGTTATTAATCAGTTAGTTGAGAGGCATTGACCATTTAAAAAACTTTTATGTGAACTGGATTGCTCCTGGAATAGATCTTTTAGGTTAAATGGTTGGTGTTACCGGGTCATGTGTTTGCGGGTTTCTCTCGTTTCCGATGGAGCATGATACCACAGCGCCTCGAGACCCTCATGGGTGAAGCAGCCACGCTCTACAAATCCTGATTGGTTGATTGATTCATTCATTGATGTTTAGTTACTCTCTCATTAAATATATTGCAGCAGCTCTGAGAAGTGACAGTACTACTCTCCCTTTTAAATTAAAGACAGCACTGCATAGAATCGGATACCACCTCTGAAACACTGACTTAGAAAACATTGGAGGCTGTGTTAACAGCTCGAGCTTGCCCCTTTCTGACGAGTAGCACCACCTAATCCACTATGGGTATAGCTTGGCTTCTTGGGGAACGGACACTATCTCCCCTTCTGTCCATTTCTGCTTGTATTGGTAGTGCAGAGAGCGCCTTATCATACATTTCCACCCCCCTCTAGAGTTGTATCGAACAGATTCCACATATTCGGTTCGTTACTTTTCTTTTCTTACTGGTGGTTCTATAGATAATGGCGGGGTTTTCTAACCACCCTTGACTAGCAGTCGTATTACACTCTGGCAGCCCACCCCATATCTCCGGCTGCTATCCATTGAACCCGGCTGGCTGGCTCGCCCTAACATTTACTGCTGCCGTCTGCCTGTGTCTGAAGTCCTATGTTTCAGGCCTGTGGCGTGGCCTCGCCGGCAGAGAGCACGGCGAGCCGCTCACCTGAACACCCGTAAGGGCCGCTGCATGTCTGTAGCTAAGTTTAGACGGACGAAAGTTGTGACTGAAAGTTAGACGAGGAAGAGCGGTGCAAGGAGGGTGTGGGGCCTGCCCAGCTCTGCCACCGAAACCAGGCTTTGTATTATTCAAGGGAAATGAGATCTGTGCGTGGCAAGAATAGTGCAGGCGGCTCGAGTTACAGCCCGGGTATACACTGATTCGGCTGCCCGGGAAGCTTTGCAAGTGCTCTTACTGAGGCTCGGCGTCGGCCCTCCTGCCGCCCCCAGACTCGCCCTTTCTGCCCCAGGCCATGCTTTCCGATAATACATTAGTGTTTGTGCATTTCACGGCGCCTGCCTCCAGGCACCCAGTCCTTTCTGCCGATTGGCCGAGCCGAGTGCCCCGCCCCCCGTTTGTATGAGGGATTGTCCGGTGCTGTATGTGGTGATATGTTGCATGCCGCCCACCATGGAAGCACACATACCGCTTTCTGCTCTCGCCATTCCAAGTCAAGTGATGGTCGTTTGCAGCGCTCTGCCAAGCCTTCTAAACCGTGGCTGGCACTGACTGATACAAAAAACGATTGTTTCACTTTCGCGATCGCTTCAAAGAAGCCTGCGAGTGGTGTGCACACGCGCGCGCCACGGCAAGCCATATGGTTTCAATTATCGCGCCGTGTCTGGGCACGATAATTTAAACCATATGGCAGGAATGCGCGTAATAGACACCAATAAGCCATGGGCGGAGCAATGCGCCCGCCTTTGGCCTATTGTGTGCGAGCTTAAAAACAAACACGCAGGCAAAGGCCAATAGCAGGCCACAAAAGTAAAAACACACGCGTGTACGATTCCAGGGTCCGTTTCAGAACCCCGGACAAAAGGACTCTCGCTGCGCGAGCAGAGCTACGCACTGCATCGCTAGGCGCGAGACCTAAAAACCACACCTATGATGCCTAATATCTGAGAGCATCTGGTGGAAATAGAAGGTACACAAAAATACAGGTTGTACAGCAGTATTGCTCAGATAGTTTGTGTGCATTTGTACATACCCGTTTTTGCATGCATTAGCACAATATGGACGTGGTTAACCGCCGCGCTTCTTTGCGCTCAGGCTATACCAAGGAAGAGTACCTGGATTATCTGAAACGGGGGGCGGAAGCTGTAGAGCAGATGATATCCAAGAGTGGCATAGACATGGCTGCCATATCATGGACACCAGTCTGGCCGTGAAGTGGCATTGGTGGTCCAAGCCCTCAGGCTTGAAACCAGAAACCCGTAGAAAGTCATAGATCACCCCTTCAACGTGAAGAACTTGTTCAGTCCTAGAATGGAGGAGATCCTCCAGCAGTACAAGATGGGTGAAATCATGGCCAACTCACCGAGTGCCAGCAAAGTGGTAACGGCCATACCATCTACTGTTTTCCAGCCAGTGCAGGGCTTCCAGTCAACTAGTCCCGCATAGTAGCACATGTATGGTGAAGCAAGGGCTTTAGGTTGTTTTTTGCTTTCAGTCAAATAATGAAGTTTGGTTGGCTGGCTGGGCAGGGATCCACCATCCTTTCTCTCAGTTCTGAAGTGTCAGTTCTTAAATACCTTATCCTCTTATCTTCTTTTCCTCTCGAGATTTTAGTAAGGTCTGGCTTGTCTCCTTCATGTCTGATGATCCTGGTAACTCTATACTGATTAAATCTGTTGTATTGTATAGTCTTTATTGTTTAAGTTAATTAAAACCATAACAATATTTCAATAAAAATCCGGGCATGTTATCACAAATATAATATACATGTTAAAACCTATGGTCACCAGTAGTATAATTGCAGATGAGATAGACTATTTGAGCAAATTGTCACCAATATAATGTACATATTAAAAGCTGATTGTCAGCAATAGTACGTTTACAGACAGAAGAGACAGTATTTGAACAAATGTGCTAAAGAGGTTTTTTTTTATATAAAGTGCTGTTGCGCTTGTCGAGAGACTTGTTCAGATTAGTCTCGCATATAAACGTAAAATATTTACCAAGTTGCAATTGAGTTGCAAATTGTTCGGATCAAGGCACTTTAGTATGGCAGATCTGCAGGTGCGAATGCCCCTAGTGTTAAAAGGATTTTTTTTGCAATAAAAGTCGATTTGATTTTAAAACGGGACATATGCAGAATAAATGAACAAAGTCCTGCTTTGCTGCACCACATAGGGTGCAAGACGGTGGCCCATTGTATTTCCAGGCTGGTTGATCAGCATTAGTCGGTAGTGACCCAAGACATATTGCTAGCAGCTTTCTTTTTAAATGTAGGGAGTATGTTATACTCAAATATGCTGCAGGTTGTAAAGTTGAATATGATTGCTGTACCATCCACGGGTGGGAGTGCTTGCTAAATATGATCTCATCGTCTATTAGCAAGTGCCTTTTTTCTACTTAATTCAGTGTTTGTCGAAATGATTAAATCTGTTGTGGCGAAAGGACATTCTTCACCTTAGCCATCATTTGCTGAGCTTTGTGGATTGGTTTCTGAGGATTCAAACTGTTAATTACCATGTGGGTCACATTTTGGACCAGCCAACTGCATTTTCAGACATTTACATTTTGTAAGTGGTGACTAGTGCTTAATGTAGTCCTCTCACACTGAGGCACAGTCCATATCACTGATGAAAAAAAATGTAAAGGCGCGCCAGCCTTTCCTTCTATGCAAAGTGTACTGCGGCTTCTCTGTTGCACACTGGGTACTTATGTTTTTTTAACACACAGAATGCTTGAGACTCCAGTTAAAGCTTTGCTTACTTGGAACATATGTTATTGTTAAGAGCAGACTTTACTGGACACCTGATGATTGTTTCAATGTGTGAGAGTCTACTACTAGATGACACAAGTACACAAGCACAGACTTTACTGTGTACGTAATAATTATTTCCATTCTTAAATTCTACCACTTCAGGGCACAGATACACTACTTCTATTTTTAAATTAGTAAAAGGGAGGTGAGAGTAGGGCACCTTTACCTTGACAATTCATTACATGGAATGGAATAATAGCGGGCACAAAACCAGACCAATAGCCTCAAAGTGAATTGTTCTCTAAGCCTGGCGTTTAACTCCAATTACTAAGAGCATAGAGTTTATCTATCAAAAGTAGTATTCAGTGGAATGTGATCATAGCACAAGGCTTATGACCTCTTGGGATAAATTATGGAATGTAGATTATTTTTTTATTCTGGTATTAAGGGCAGAGGGCATTTTTAGAGGAAACCAAAATAAATCCACTATCGAATATGAGTCATTCATAATTAACGTTTCAAGAAAACTTTTGAACCAAACATATAGACGTTTTTAACATTGTCTCCAATATAGCAATAACACCTTTTTTTCCTTCTGCATTCTTAGCCTTAATCGTTATAGCGAAGAATACTTTTCATACAGCACAGAACCAAAGCGAGAATCATCCCACAGTGTAACGTCACAAGTGAGTATGGAGTCATAAAAAACAACCTCACATTTTTCTTTTTTTTTTAAATCTTTCAAAAAACATTTCTCGTTTGGAATGTGTGCCTTGTATTCCAAATATATTCTCAGTAAACGAAGAGCTAAGTTATTTATTTCTCCTCCATGGTGGATAAATCCCCAAATATAAGTGAGTCACTGGACGCTGTATAGACAGCTGGATTCTCAAATACTTCATCGTGGTCATCAGAAGTATATTTTTTTCATTAGTTCCTGTCTGTTTGGTCACTAAAATCCTTATGCTGTACCTTTATTTTTGTTCACCACTGCATAGTATGTTAGTGGTCTTAATTGTGTTGTCCTCCGAATTTGACTACAGCATTACCCTCTATTAGGATCTCCCATGTGGCCTCGTAAAACAGTTTGGCGGAGCCCAGAAAATGGCAGCTAATCTGGTGAATATCTCCTCAATGATAAACTCACTTCTCTGGCTGCTGGTAGTAAAGAGAATCAAGGCCCTTTCCTTTTTTCCTTTTTTTTTTATTATTATTATTATTATTTTTTTTGAGAGGCGAGAGCACGTCATATTATTCACAATAAAGATGAGAAAACAAAAAACATGAGAAAGTACAAACATACATACAGGGGTACCGTAAGGGAATAAAAAACATCAGACATAATTAACAATCATTTCTACAACCTATTAGGCCAAAATAACATGGGAGATCAACCAGGAAGTGGGAAAACATTTTTTTTATTTTTTAGGCATAGCATTATTTATCAACAGTGGAAAATCATTGCTTTGACCATTCCTCTAAGGGGAGCCAGATCTTACAAGCGAGCTCCCGCCTCCTTCTTCCCCTTAATAAGGACACTGAAGACTCCAGATTGAACAGAGCCAGAATCCTGGCTCTCCAATTAAAAAACCGCGGGGGTTTCAGGGCTTAGCCATTGAGAGGTAATGCACAGCCGAATCATAGACATTGCTACAAACAAAAATGCAGAGACATAAGTCGTTCTTTCAGGTATCTCGATATCTACACACCCCATTATTACCAACTCTGGAGAGATAATGACCGGGATATTGAGCACCAAATTTAAAAAGCACTCAACATCGTGGAGAAATTCCCTCAAATTTGGGCAGGAGTGAAACATATGTATGGCATCTGCAGCTTGAAGACCACACCTGGAACAGGAGTCACCCTTCCGGGCCCCCCACATTGCAATTTTTGCCGGTGTGTAATATAGGTCAAACATTGCCATATAGCTTTGGGTCCGTAGGCTGCCAGAGACTAAGACGTAGCTTGCAAGGTCTAATGCTGACCTTATGTCCACCCCGGTCTTGCCCAATTTAGACTCCCACTTAGAATTTTGAAGATCAATATCGTCCGGCAGACCGGATACCATATGTTCATAGATTTTCCCAATTCTAGCCCTTCTTTGAATTACCTCAAATAGAATGACCTTTTCAAACACTGCAGGAGTTTCATGTAGGCGTTTATCGATGAAGCTTCTAATCTGAAGGTATTTGAAAAAGTCATGAATATTCAGATGAAACTTGTCCTTAAAAAAGGAGAAAGAGGCCATTTGCCCTTCAGAACTTAGATCGCCTATATAGTTCAAGCCTAATAGCTGCCATCTAAAAATAGCCTGATCCTGGAAAATAGAGGGGAGAAGCTGGGCAGCTTTAAAAGGCATATAAAAGTTGATATTAAAAATTGACCATTTGTGGCGAATTTTCCACCAGACTGAAAACATGGTGACTATAACTTTGAACCTAGTTGTTTTAAAATAACTTGGCTCAAGAATACAAGTTAGTATACCCTTAGCGGCCTCACCCAAACCTATCTCATAGATTATGGGTCTATTAGAGAGCGGAACCTCTGCCCTATCCCCGAGCAACGGCAGACCTAGATGTTGAAGCATAGCAGACCAATAAAATAATAAAAGATTAGGAACTGCCCAACCGCCCGATCCCTAGGAAGACACATCCACTTGGCTGCCCTTTGTGAACGACGATACCCCCAGAGGAACCTATAACAAATCCTTTCGGCCTTAGCAAGACTGTTTTGCGAGAGCTCTAGGGGGACGGTTCTAAAAAAATAGAGAACTTTTGGGAGGACCAGCATCTTAAGTACGTTACAGCGGCCGTGTAAAGAAAGATGCAGATGGTCTAACCGTTCGAACTTAGTATTGACCGATTCTATCAATGGAAGAATATTCAGGTCGGGGATGTTATCTACAGAAACAGTAATTTTAACCCCTAAATATACCGCTTCTGGAACCACAGGAACGGCAGAAGGACACATGTCAGATGATTGGACTACTTGCGTTTTTGAGACGTTCAACTTATAACCTGATAGGCGGCCAAATTGTTCAGCAAGAATTTTTAAAGCTGAAAAGGCCGAGCTAATATCACTGGTTAGGACAAGAATATCGTCAGCATAGGCTAATGTCTTATATTTAGTAGTATCGATCCTAATCGGCCAGATATTTAAATCCATTTCGATTTTACTAAGAAAGGGGTCGATATATAAGGCAAAGAGCAGGGGTGAGCAGGGACACACCTGCCTTGTACCCCTACTGATGTCAAAAGGCCCTGACACATGGCCAGAGATGCGGAGTGTTGCAGCTGGGGAAATATACAGTGCCTTAACAGCCTGAATAAATTCAGTGCTGAAACCCTTCCAGCGAAGCACTGCCCATAGAAACCCCCAGGAGACCCTGTCAAACATCTTCTCGGCGTCCCAAAGGATCACCCCGAGGGGAGCACAGGTAGCCTTAGCCCAGTCCAGAAGGGCGATGACCCGCCGAACATGGTCGGACGTGTCCCTGCCCGGGATAAACCCATGCTGACGTATAGAGACTAGCGGGGTAATGACCGCCGCTAGTCTGGAAGATAAAAGTTTTGAATAAATTTTGCTATCGGTATTGATCAAAGAAATAGGTCGGAAAGATGAGGGGTTTAATTGGGGCTTGTCTTTTTTCTTAAAAAGGACAATGGTAGTTTGGCGCCATGAGTTCGGAATAGTCCCCCATCTGTGTTGCCCTAAAAATTGATAAGATGTCCTGGCCGATCTCAGCGCAAAATACCCTGTAAAATTCTAGAGGAATGATGTCGGGACCAGCGGCCTTACCATTAGCCAAAGATTTTATTGCCAGCTCGACCTCCTCCCAGGTGATTGGGGTGGAGAGAACCTTGTTCTGTCACGTTGTGACTTTTGAGGTATTAATATTCTGAAAAAAGCCCTCAAACATAGACACAGTTGAAGGGTTAACCTTATCATCCATATAGAGCGCTGTATAAAACTTCTGGAATACATCTATAACCGCCTTTTGGGTGTCCTGAACGTTGCCCTGCGGGTCCTGGATTCTAATGATATGATTTGACACACTTTTCTGTTGGAGCCTTTTGTCAAGAATTCTGCCTGAATTTTCCCCATATTCATACATCATTGTACGATATTGGGTGAATTTATCGGCCAGGTCCTGCCCAAAGAATTCCAAGAGTTTAGCCTTAGTTATAGCAACCCTCTGCTGACTTAGATCTGTGTTGAGGCCATCCTAGATGTTACGTGTAAGTTCCATCTCTGCCAAACTAAGCTCCTCAACACAACTCTTAATATGCTCCTGTGTAGTCTTCCGTTGGAAGGCTGCAAAGCTCTTGGTCTCCCCGCGCACTGCAGCCTTAAGTGTGTCCCACACTATGCAATCGGAGGCCGTACTCCTATTAATATTTAGAAATTGGGATAACCATTTTCTCATATATTCCAAGTAAGCCTGGTTCAATAATAATTTTCTTTCGAATGTCCACACCCTGGGGGGTCTGGCCAGTCGTAGCAGCGGGTACATGGCTATTAGTGGGTTGTGATCAGATAAAGTTTTTGGACAGGCAGAGATGGAGGATGCCTCTACCACATGATCGGACATAAAGAAGTAATCCAGCCGGACCATTTTATTGTGAGGGGCAGAGAAATATGTGTATCCATCTTTATCTTTATTATCCCTATACCAGACATCAGTCAATCCATGTTCTTGAACTAAATTCTGGAGGGCCTTAAAAACCTTAGGTTTCCTACCAGAATACTTTTGAACCCCTGCTAAACCAAAGTTTCCGGGCAAGTTGATATTCATATCCCCACACAAGATCATTGGTTGAGACCATGTTGCTAATTCTAAATTTAGATATTTGAAAACTTCAGAATCGTCCATTTTAGAGCCATATATTGTACAGATGGTTAGAGGTCTATTGTCAAGCACTAATTCGACTATAGCTTATCTACCTAACCTATCTTCTGGAACCTTTTTACAAACACCGACCACTCGTTTCAATAGGATGGCCACACGTCTAACCATGGATGTCTGCCGAGAACAAGCAATTAAATCGTAACCAGGACCTTTCAAACTGTTCCGTTTCCCCCATGGTAGTGCGTCTCTTGTAGGCATACGACGTCCAGTTGCATAGTATAAATAATTTTAGCAAAGAGAGCCTGTTTTTTACCATCGTTTAGGCCACATATATTCCATGACTTTAGTCGCAAATTATCCACCCCCATTTGATCTCAAAAGTAGAGCTAATCTCAGCTGCAAACCATTATTCCTTTTAATTACAATCACAAATTTTAACATAGCACAAACAAAACATACCAAGAACAATACCATGACTAAAGCATAGATCAATAACCTTTGGACCCCCCCGCCGGTCCCCCGCCTTACCCCCACCACTAGCTCTAACCCCTCCCTTAACCCTGAAAAAAAAACTTCCAGCCCACCCCCAACCCCTACACCCCCCTTATAAGGCAACAGGACCTAAGTCCTAGTGATGGGATGAGCTGGTTACGCCGACTCCCCCCCCTGGATCCTTCACCCCAACTTTTACCAACACCCAAGTGTTTAAGCCAATTGTGAATCAAGCAATAGGAAATGAAAATTTGATGAGAGGAGCAGGTGCTCCAAACAATCGGCTAAACCCCCCTTTTATAAACCTAGAGCCCCCCTGGGATGGTAAGACAAAAGCATATTTGACTATACAGAATTCAGAAACTCCTTCGCCTGAATCTCTGAGAAAAAGTTTTTTGTCTGGCCTTGATGAATTACCTTAAATTTTGAGGGAAAAAGCAAAAAAGCCTGAGCGCCCTTCATTTGAAACGGAGCTATTAGCTGGCGGAGCTGCCACCTTCGCTCAACAGTTGCCGCCAGAAATCTGGTCTAGCGAAGAATTCACAGCCTTTCCCTGCACTTTTTCTGTCAGGCCTAGCTAAATCAAAAATGTTCTCTCTAGCCAAAACATTATTCACGCAAATTAGAATTGCCCGAGGCTTATCCTCAGCCTGCCCGGACTTTTGTCTTTTCTTAAAAGGAAAGCGATGAGCACGCTGTACTTCCAGCTGCCAGTCCCACTGTTTTACATCTGGGAAAGCTTCGGAGAAAAGTTCCACGATGAACTGCCTGGTGTCCGACCTTTCCATACCTTCAGGAATCCCTAGGATCCTCGGATTATTCCGCCTAGCCCTCTTTTCGAGGTCAGTCAACTTCCAGAGCATATCGTCTTTTTGTGCTTTAATAAGGTCCGTAAGACCCTTCTGAGTTGCCACCTCATCCTCCAAAGTGGAGATTCTTTCCTCAGCTTTGACAGTTCTGGCGGCGATGTGAGAGCAAGTTTTGGCTATTCTACGTATTGAATTCTGCATCCTGCGACATACCCCTTGAGTGCGAGCGCTCTCCTGCCGTGTTTCTTCACGGTGAGCCATGATGGACTGATATATGATTGAAAGTGTTATCTCACCAGGAGGGGCCTGGGGAGGATGAGCCAATGTACCACCCAAAGCTAAGGCATCATCCACTAGGCCAGGATGGTTAGAGAAGGAATAGTCCCAAGCCATTGATCCGAGTGATCCCGGGTCCTTACTCGACCAAAAAATCCCTTGATCTTTTGATTTTGAGTCCTCACGGACCGTGCGCGGGCCTCGGGATAAAGTTTCATCTTTGGGTGCTTCGATAGAGCGCCAGTCGGCAGGATCACTATCATCATCGGTCAGCTCCCTATCCAAGTCATTGTGTTCTGATAATGAGTAAAATTTATCAGCCCCTTCAGGCTCCCGTATAGATTTGTTAGTCATGACGGAGGCAATGGGGCAGACCACTTGATCCAGCATGTTGACGACAGTAGTGTTTAGAACAGTTTCAGAAATATGTTGAGCAGGAATGACATTATTTATGTCCTGTGAAACTACAGCTCCCATAATTCCGTTCCCCGAGGGAGAATTTTTTTCCTGGAGTTTGCTGGCCCCTAGAGCTACACCGGGGGTCATAACAATGCCCCCATTGCAACCAACCGGCAATAAACTGCTAGCAGCACCAGCACAATAACCAGTGTTTGGTGGGTCAAGCGGGCTGTACTCATGAAATTGAACTCCCAAGGTTTCATCCCTGCATGCAGCAGAGACCGAGGCAGCAATGGTTGTTGAGACAGAGACAGGGACATGAGCAGCTGATGGAGCAGGGTTTTTACTTTAAAACCGAATACCTATTTCATTTTCGCATGTTATAATTAAAAGTACTACTGATTAATTAGTAACTACTAAAAGTTTGTCGAGTCTGGTTTAATCAATCTTATTAACAGAAGAATTACACGTGGGAACGCTATTGCATGGCTAAATTAATAAATGAACTAAGTTGGTAAGCAAATTGACAAAATAGGTGTTGCTTATGTGATGTTATTGTGGTTTGCGCTTATAATTAATATGCATTAATGGCTTTTGATGTCGCAAATTGCTAGATAAATCCATACACATAAGGGTATTAGCAGGGGAATAACACTGTATAATTATTTCCATGCAGTAATTCTGTTTTATTTTTATTTCACTTAAGTTGACTAATGTGGCCTACCAAAAGATGGCTACCACCCGCAGCCTGCATTCGAGCTGATGGAAAATTTTGCAAGGAGGCTTCGCGCTGCCTGTGACCTTGCCCTCTCAACAAACTGAAAAGCCATGATCATGACGACAAACCCAGGACGGATGCCAAGAGCCCCTGAACATGATATTTGTTGCAAAACCAAATACTGAACTTATGAACTGATGATCCCATGACTGGGATACAAATTATCCAAAAGAGACATCCGTAGAAGTAACGAATTAGTTATGGACCCCTTATTTTTCTATTCATTATTTGGAACGATCGAAGTGTGAGAAAATCTCGTACAGTATCTCAAATGTACCAAGATGACATTATTTCCGCCATTCATCCGTTCTGAACAATGATTGTAACATTTCAGAATGTAAATTTTAGTATAAATATTAGTAGACTAGAGAGGTCTAGCGCCACTTCTTCCCGAACTGATGATCCGAGGTCCCGATGCTGACGGAGAGGACGGTGACTCTACATGACGGCTAGAAACTCTGATTGAATTACTGAGGACCGGTTCTGACTTAGGATCTGACTTTTAGCCAGAATAGGTAAATATGAGAGAAATGAATTTGCATTTAATTGGCTTTTCATGCAATTTTAGATAAACAAATATTCTGTTTGAATCTCTGAGTCGGGTGGTTATTTTATTGTCATGTTTATTGAACTTATTTGCTTATTATTTGAAATGTTTTCGCCAGATTTATAGCAACTAGTAGATGCCATTGACCTCAGGGTACATGCAGATTGGTTAGGTATCGAAAGTGTTTCTCCTTATACAGGGCACGGATAGAGTGGTAGGATGAATGTTGGTGTAATGGGCCCCACCAGCGTGTGATGTGTGTGTGCGTGTGCGACTGTGAGATCACTCCGTCCGTGGAAGTAGAGGAGATTCGGAAGCTCCGATCTGCACCAGTTTCTTGGTAGCAGAATGATGGTTAACTATTGTCTTGATCTGGCGAAATTGCGTGTATATAGGCTTGTTGATTATTGATATTTGTACTAACACTATATGTCGAAGTTGTATTGAGTTTTATGTATTGTGTACGGCTTCTGGGACGTAGGGAGTCGGTGACAGTTCCGTAGTAGGGCAGAGGGAGTGCTGCTCTCGGAAAAAGGCGGGATTGTTGGCCCTGTATGCAGACAGGGGAAAACGTGTGACAATTGAAGTTGCGCGTCGCATTGTCTGGGTTCGATAAGGTAGCATCGCCGTGTGTTGCCATTAGAAACGTATTTTCTGTGTGAGAGAAGTGTATATGATAGCGAAGGTTATCTGTGAAGTTCTGGTCTTAGGTCTCAGGGATCCGTATGGCATTCCGTTAAAGCTTATCACTAGAAAGGTAATAGGTATTTACTGAGCTTGATAGAAGGACAGAGCAGAGGTAAGCGCTGCTTTGTTAACGTGTGATATAATTCTGTAGTAGGACAGACTGTTCTCTGTTCTCGGGAAAGACAGAATTCTGTGCGAATGTACTACATTTTCTGGTGTGAAAGTGCATGAATGAGAAGGCATTCTGGTTAATTGTGAAACTCTTAGGAGCATTCCGGAGAAGACAGTTAATTGATGCTTGTTAGAAGGGTAGAGTAGAGGGATGTGCTACTTTATCAACGGAAGTAACGATTCTGTAGTAGGGCAGAGGTAAGCGCTGCTCTCGGGAAAGGCAGAATTCTCGTGGGAAAGGTCTTTTGCTGTTCTGTGGCTAGCGAAGCAGACAATGGAGATGTTTGTATGTTGTAACTAACAGACTCGTAGAAGTTGAAACAAAGTCTACCGAGTAGTTTTGTAAAGGAGGGGTAGATGAGAGAGACAGGAGACAGGAGCCGAAGCTGCTGCAGCGACTGCTGACGTCAGGGAGACCGCGCTGTGATTGGACAGTGGGTTAGAACAGTGGAAGCACGGTGATTGGTGTGCTAGTGTACGCCGCGCTAGGATTGGGAGACATACAGGGTGACGTAGACGCTCCAGGATTGGTGCGTTGGTGTGAGTCGCGCTGGGATTCGTGGACTGAGTCAGTGACGTAGACGCTCCAGGATTGGTGCGTTAGTGTGAGTCGCGCTGCAATTGGACAGGAGATTGTACAGTTGTAGAAAGGACAAACAGCTTGCGGAAAATAAGAAAATGTATTACCACGCTGAGGAAAAGAAAAAGAAATCCTTGTTTAGTAAGGTTAAGACCTGGTTTGACAAGGATAAGGATATTGTGACTAGGGAAGGACAGTTACTGCCCCCGATAAGAACCCTCGCATCCTTGATGGCTGCGAAGTATGGGTATCATACCTGTATTTGGTTAGATAACTGGGTGAAGTATACGAAAGAAGATGGAGTTTTAGCTTTCCCAGAACATGGCTCATTTAATCTGGCCATACTGAGGAACTTACGGGAACGGATGATGAGTCTAGAGCCTCGGCCTAGGCCGACGCAGTTTGAGGCATTGACTGAATGAGAAGATGAAATGCATGAACGAGAAAAGCAGAGGGGTGGGGAAAGTTACAGGTATATGTTCGGGGGAAAGTGTGATCATGAAACCCATCATGATCGGATGAGAAGGTGGCGTGATGCCAGTATGACCGAGGGATTATATCCTGTAAGAACAGCAGAGGAGTCAGAAGGGAGAAAGTGTACAGAGAAAGAACATAATGTAGAAACCAGGAGATATGGGGCGAATGAGTCTGATGACGATGTCTTAGAGGACATGCTCTATAAAAGACCACCCCCGTATAGACGAGAACCAGAGGTAGGAACAGCAGTGACCCCGATGAGAGATACCCTGCGGATTATTAAGACAGAGGGTACCACCCCTGGGTTGAAAAGCAGTTGTTCTCTAGCGGAAAGAGAAAGAGAGGGAGATAGTGAGAGAGAGAGAAAGAGAGAGAGAAAGAGAGAGAGAGAGAAAGAGAGAGAGAGAGAGAGAGAGAGAGAGAGAGAGAGAAAGAGAGATAGAAAGGGAGAATGAAATTGAGGATGAAAAGACCAGAGAACTAGCAAGAACTACCTTTGAACTGACAGAGAAAATCAGAGAACTGACAAAAAATCGTGAGGCAGTTACAGTGCCTGTGACAATAGGCCCGGTTATGCCGATTTTTGACAAGCAGAGGACGGGCGAAAGTGGTTTGACAGTACAGTGGAGAACGGGAGAAAATCAGTGGAGACATACCATATGTGGAGGAGAATTGAGTGTGCAGACTAACTCAAGTTTGAATTCTGGATGTGTGGAAGGGAACAGAGGATCGTTCTTAGAACCACATAGAATGACAGAACCAGGGGGTGCAGAAAAACCTGTGGGAATAACTGCTGAAGATTTGAATGATTGGCTTAAGGCTTTGCAGAAGAAAGAAAAAGAATCCCAGGGAATTGATGTAGCTAGGCTACGTATGGAAATGGAGGAGATGATTGTAGGAACAATCCCTACAGAAACTCTGAAAAATTATCAGGAAAGGGAGATCCTCTTCCTGTGCAAAAGCATTACATGGAGAGCAAAGAACATACATGACAGGTTGAAAGGAATAGCCAGTGAAATGGGGATTCACATGGACAAGGTAAAAGCTTTACAAAAGCCTTACCGAGTGGATTTTACAGATAAGGACATTGAGAATCTGAACAATGCAGGCCGAACAGGGCAGATCAAGGAGATGATTGCTTTGTTGAGGAAATGGGGAGACGTAGAAAGATGGAAAGACAGATGGTACCGAAAGCGAGAGGATGGGGCAGATAGAATTTACTCGACATTCCCTCTGAAAGAAAAGGAGAAAGCAGTGACAGCTTACCCCATGAGGGAGATTCCAGGAGGTGGGTATGTACATGTCCCATGGACCAGACAGGATATTTTATCATTTACAAATGTTTTCCCTCGACTAAGGGAGAAGCCCGTCGAGTGGTATAGACAGGTCGACAGATTTGTGAAGTTGTCAAAAGTACTGTGGATTGACCTGAATAGTCTGTTTGATATAATTGTACCAGCAGACCTGTGGGCAGAATGTAAAATAGTCATAGACTGGCCCACTAAGGAATACCCAAGAGATCCAAAGACAGGAGCTCCAGATCCGGAGGTCATGAAAAAGTATGAACAGGTTATGGCCTTCTTGAAAAATAAGGTACCCCCAAGGAAACAGACTGGGTTAAAATAGATCGAACACATCAAGAATTGAAAGAATCAGTCCATGCTTATTATGAAAGACTAATACTGGCTTTCAAACAGTTCAGTGGAGATGAGCATTTGGGTGACAAGGATCTGAGCCATTTTGTTTATAGATTTGTGTATGGTTTACGGCCTGAGATCAGTGAAATGATTAGGCAGCATACCGTAGACTGGCAGAGCAAGAAGATTGATGAGATCCTGAGACATGCAAAATACTTCAGTGATGAGATTGAGGCAAAGCAGAGGAAACTAAAAGAAAAGGCAATGTGGGCACAGGTGAAAGTTGCAGAAAGACAGGAAGCTCAGTTGGTTGAACAAGCAAATAACCCAGGAAATAAACCCAGGTTTGGTCCAGGAAAAGGGAAAGGAAATATTGAAGAAGCCAAGAACAAATTCCCCTGCCACAACTGTGGAAAATGAGGGCACTGGAAATCCAAGTGTAAGAATCCACCATCTACTAATGATGACAATCCATCATTGAATTCACAGGTGCAGAGTGAGGGGTGTGGTCAGCACCAGCAACAGCAGAAGGCTGCTAAGCAGCAGAATCAGGTGCCAAAACCACCCTTGCCGCAGAGAAGAGGATCTCAGAAGTACAGCCAAGAGTCGGGGTTCTACGATGAAGAGCAGGTAATCAAGCCAAAACGCGCAAGCGCTATATTTCAATACTGGCTGAAAAATTAGGGAAGCGACTCCGAGGGAGACTTCTGACGGTGCCGAAGAGAGGAGGAGGAGTGCGTACTTGGCGCAACTCTAGAAATAGACCAGGCAGGACCTTTTGTAGATGGAAAAATCAATGGTGAAAGTGTTACTTTTCTAGTTGACACAGGAGCTACGAGATCAACTGTCAGGTCAGCTGATATAAAGAATCTTCCTCTCTCGGATGAAGCAATCCAAGTAGTTGGTGTGTCCAACACACAGATTAAAACCCTTCTTACTGAACCAGTAAGGGTTAGAATAGGGAAATTTTCAGACATGCACCGATTTGTGGTGTGTGACTCTAGTCCTGTGAACTTGCTAGGCAGGGATCTGCTGTGCAAAATGAATTGCACTATTTTCTGTACTCCAGATGGAATAACTTTTGAAACACCAGATGAGGACGTCCTATACAGAATGACCATGGATAACAGGGAATGTGAGGCTTTGGGGACATATGCTGTATTTAATCCTGATGAGAAATGTAGATCCAGTGAAAATTACTGTAAAAGAGGGAGTGGTTTACCGAAACATTCCACAATACCGACTGACACCTGAAATAATTGAAGGAATAACACCCATAATTGAGAAAATGATTCAGCAGGGGGTGTTAAGGGAAATATTGAGCAGCCCATGTAATTCACCAATAATGGGACTGAAGAAACCTAATGGAAAGTTCAGAATAGTACAGGATTTGAGAAAAATTAACAAGATTGTTGTGTCATGCTGTCTCATTGTGCCAAATCCATCAGTGATTTTGTATCAGATTCCCCATGATGCAGAATGGTATACCGTAATTGATTTGTGTCATGCTTTCTTTTCAATCCCATTGCATCATGTCAGTCAGCCAATATTTTCTTTTAGATTTGGAGAGCGGATTTTGGCTTGGTGCCGAATTCCACAGGGGTATACAGAGAGCCCTTCAATATTTAATCAATTGCTAAAGAAATCTCTGGAAAGTCTAACAATGCCTGAAAATTCAGTCTTGGTCCAGTATATTGATGACCTGCTTGTGGCATCAAAAACTCGTGAAGCCTGTGAAGTGGACACCATTGCTTTACTGAATCACTTGGCAGATGGAGGATTAAAGGTATCTCCTGCCAAATTGCAATTCTGCAAGAGAGAAGTCCAGTATCTGGGACATAACATTGAGAAAGGCCTGAGAAAAGTGACCATTGACAGGATTAAAATCATTAGAGGAATGAGAGCCCCAATGACACAAAGAGAAGTGAGAATGTTCCTGGGAATGGTGGGTTACTGTCGTCAGTGGATAAGTAACTTTTCCCTGATTGCTAAGCCATTGATTAAATTGACCAAAAGTGAGGTGAAAGACCCATTAGAACTAAACCCAGAAGAAATGGCTGCATTTAGAGAGTTAAAGGACAGACTATGTGAAGCTCCTGCCCTAGGAATGCCAGATTACGAAAAAGAATTTGAGCTGTATTGTAGTGAGAGAAATGGATGTGCACTTTCAGTGTTAATCCAGAAACATGGACGCCTGAGAAGGCCAATTGCCTACTTCTTATCAACACTTGACCCAGTAGCTGTGGGTTTACGAGGTTGCCTAAAAGCAGTAGCTGCTACCTGTAAAAGTCTGGAACAAAGTGAGGGAATCATAATGGGATATCCTGTACGGGTATTCGTACCTCATGATGTGGCAATCCTTTTAACAAGGAGCCGGACACAGTTCATGTCTCATAGTCGGCTGACTAAATATGAGAAAGTCATTCTTGGTGCAACCAATGTGAGCCTGGAGAGATGTGTGAATGTGAATCCAGCGACTCTGTTGCCTGATGCTGAATGTGTGGGAATAAGAAATGAAGTTGATCATGACTGCCTGGATGTGCTTGATTACTGTACAAAACCAAGACCAGACATAAGAGATCTACCACTGCCTGAGAGTGATCATGTGTTGTTTGTGGATGGATCTTGTTTAAGAACGGATGAAGGAACACTGAGTGCTGCATATGCTGTATGTACAGTTTCAGGAGTTGTGGAAGCATCACCTTTGAAAGGAGTTAAATCCGCTCAGGTGGCAGAATTGGTGGCACTAACAAAAGCCTGTAAAATTGGAAGAAGTGTAAGAGTGACTGTGATGACTGACAGCCAGTATGGCTTCGGAGTTGTCCATGATTTTGGCCAGCTATGGCTACAAAGAGGTTTCCTGACCTCAAGTGGAACTCCTATAAAGAATGCTGAAGTGGTTGGAAAACTGCTAGAGACGATACTGCTGCCTAAAGAACTAGCAGTGGTAAAATGTGCTGCTCATGGTCAAGGTGATGATTTTGTCACCGTTGGGAATAAATTCGCAAATGACATAGCACAATACTGTGCACGAAACAATCATTCCATTAACCGGAGTAAAGAAAGAGAAATATCTTCTTGTTCCTTGATGTTTACTAATGAGGTGGGAAGATGGGAGGAAGTGAAACAATTGCAGGATGAGGTAGGAGACGAGGAAATGAAAGATTGGGTGAAAGCAGATTGTGCACCAAGGGAAAAAGATCATGTATGGGTCTATAGGGATGGAAGACCAGTCATGCCAAATAGCATGTTGTCAACAATGGCAAGGATGTATCATGGCCAAGGACATCTGGGGAGGGATGCTATGATAAGGGCCTTTAAGCAAACCTGGTATAGTCCAAAGTTCAGGCTGATAGCAGAAAGTCTCTGTCAGAGATGTCTGATATGTCAGCAATTCAATCCTGGAAAGAAAACAGTGGTAAGCCTAGGAACAATAGGCAGAGAGGGAGGACCTTTCACAAGAATGCAGATAGACTTCATTGAAATGCCCCCAGTCAACAGATTGAGGTATGTCCTGGTGGTGGTCTGCCTGTTCTCCAGGTGGGTGGAGGCATATCCAACAAGAAGAAACGATGGGATAACATTGGCCAAATTACTGTTAAGAGAGTTCATCCCAAGGTACGGGTTCCCAGTAACCATTGAATCAGACAGAGGAGGACATTTTTATAATGAAATCATGGGTCTAATCTGTGAAGCATTGAGTGTACAGCAGAAGCAACATTGTGCTTACCGACCAGAGGCTTCTGGTGTGGTTGAACAAAAGAATGGTACCATCAAAAATAGAATTGGCAAAATGTGCCTAGCCACAGGAATGAAATGGCCTTATGTCTTGCCTCTAGTCCTGATGACCATTAGGTCTACTCCAGACAGAACAACAGGTTTGAGTCCACATGAAATTATCATGGGACGTGCTATGAGACATGCATTTGTACCAGTCAACAAGCTGATGACTATAACTGATGACATGATTGTGGATTACTGTAAGGGCCTGGCTGACGCAGTTCATTCTGTGTTTCACCAGGTTGGAGAAGACGCCACCACACTTGAAAAGAAACCAGCCCATGATCTGAGCCCAGGGGACTGGGTAAGGATAAAAGTCCACAGAAGAAGGAATTGCCTGGTTCCAAGGTGGGAAAGGCCAAGACAAGTCATTTTGACCACAACGACTGCTGTGAAGTGTGCTGGAGTGAAAAATTGGATACATGCAAGTCACACACTGAGAGTTCCAAATCCAAGAGACGGCACTGGAAAAGAATACTTTGAAGAATCAGATTCCAGTGATGATGCAGACAGCGAGACAGTAAGAAGGAAAAAGAATCCTGAAAGTGAGTCAAGAGAAATTTTCATCCCACCAGAAGAGGTTCTGAAAAGAGCAGTGCAAACCGCAGAGGCGAGTTCAGATTCTGAAGAAGTTCCTGAGGTTCCAACTAACAATAACCAACACAAAAAGAAAGAAAGAAAAGAAAAGAACATTCCAACAGAAGTGACACCTGAATCAAATGAGGAAATTGGACAAGTTCCACCTGAGATAAATATTGAAGAAGAAGGGACAGACAAAGACAGAGAGGGACAGATTGCGGAAAACCCCCGAGGAGGTGTAGGGAACATCAACAACAAGCTAGGTGAAGGGACAAGCAGACAGCAAGAAGATTGCGTGTCGGAGACCCGAGGAGGGACAGAAGTAGGGAAATCTCAATTGGTGGAAAAAGAGACTGTTGAAGAAAAGGAAGTTGTTGGAGAAAAGAAAGCTGTTGATGAACAAGAGGCAACTGAAACAGAGTCTGATGAAAGTGACAATGAGATACATGGAGGACGAGTTCTGAGAAAGAGAACTTGGCTTGGAGAAAGAAACAATAAAGAAGGAAGACAAAAGAGAAATGCTAAAGGAGATCTTTGGCCGAATAAGATAAAGAGACTGAGGTATAGACTGACACGAGTTAACTCTTCGAAAGCTGAACAAGTGAACGAAGTGTCAAGTCAAAATCCCACTAAAGAAGAAGAAACAAAGATACCTGAGAGAACTAAAAGAATAAGGAAACCAAACTAGAGGTACAAGTCACCAGAATGGACGTATGTGGCACTGCCTGAACAAGGAGAAGAGGCAGACAGTCAAGGAAGTCCAGAGGAGGCTTTACTGAAAGAGGTTGCTGAAGAAGAGGCTGTGGGAATCCTGAGAGTTATCTTGTCCGACATTGGAGAAGAGACGGATGTTCAGGACCTGATACAGTTTGATGATGATGAAGAAACAGTGAAAAGTGATGAAAACCCAAGTTGAGTAAATCCAAGGAAAATCACTAGGAGAAGAAAAGAAAAAAAAAAACACTATTAAAATTAGTAGATTGTAAAATCTGTTGGGTACTTGTTGCCCTGAAGTTCGATAGAGGAGTACAAGAGGCTAAGTCGAAAGACACGGTCAAATTAACAAAATGGCTAACACTGAGAATAATAAAAGTAGATGTACCTTTCTGAAAAGATGGTGCAAGATGTGCTGCTGCTGTACAGGTTTATTAATGCTGCTTTGGAGAGTGCTTGCTCTACTGATTTCATTTAGAGTTACTATAGACACTTTAGAAGGTCATACTGAGAACAGAACTAATATAGGGAAGAGTTCACAGAAGATAGTACCAACTAGAACTAGCAATGTACATATACATAAGGATAGGTCAATTAATGATTTTTCTAGCAATGTTTTTTCCAAATTGTTGTATGAATACGTAAAAACAATGGAAGTAAGGGATTGCTACGTTTGCATGCAATTGCCTGCCTCTGTTTCGGAAGGAGTGACTTATCATCATCTTCCGGCTACGTATGGAATTTCATGTAGTGTGTTGATTAGTATATTTTATCAGTTAGGGAGATTAGATTATAATATGTCTAATATAGATAATATTCTTGGGCAATTGCCTATGAATAAAGCACTGAATCCTGCAAAAGAAGCTAACACTTTAGGTGACATTTTTTTTAGAAACCAAAGAATTAAGAATATGTTTTTAGAAACAATTTAACTTGCAGTTTGACGGGAGAAGAGAAGAATTTTCTAGACATGGTTGAGAGAAGAAGGTTGAACATGCACAAGAAAGCAGAAGGGCATAAAATGAGTGACACAATGTGGGATATTGAGAAAGAAAAGGAGTTGAAAAATGGAGCCAGTCCAACTATGGCTATAGATGCCCCACAGAAAGGCAAACTATGCATTACCAGGAAGAGATCCCAGTATGATTATTATTTCATAGGGACTAGTGAGTGCCATGATACATACTTTATTGCAATCGGATGGGGATTTAGAGGAGGAGAAGATCCAGTTTTTCCGGGAGTGTGTTATATTTGTGGGAACAAGGCTTATTACCGTTTGCCTGACCATTGGTTTGGCACATGTTATGTTGGCCTGGTCTTTCCAAAGATTTTTCACATGGATAGAGTAGATGATGCTGAGCATACTTATCCATTAACACGTTATAGAAGAGAAACATGGACAGAAATTGTAGGAGATATTTTTGGAGCTTTAATTCCAGCAGTGGGAATTTCTTTGAAGGCATTTGGCATTCGGAAGCTGTCAACAGTGGTGGATCGCTTGTCAACAAGCACCGCTGGAGGCTTTCTTTTGGTTAATACAGAAATGGTTGCTTTGCGTGCTATGGCGATGCAAAATCGACTTGCCCTTGACATTCTTTTGGCAAAAGAGGGTGGAGTCTGTGGAATGCTGAAAGTTCAACATTGTTGCACTTACATTCCTGACGAAAGCAAAGATCTAAAAGTTTATATCAAAAATATTACTGATTTGCATGAAGAATTAGTACCACTGGAAGCTGAAAGTATCTGGACTAAAATGGCTAATAAGATGATTGCTATTAAGAATTTTGTAGCTAAAATAGGTAGTACCATTTTTGGTAAGATATTATTTCCATTAACCTGTGTAATTGTTGCATTATTGATTCTTAGATTAGGATGTATGTGTTGTAGATATAGAAGAAATAAAAAGAAAATTACAAAAGAAAATGGTAAAAGGAGACAAAAGAAACCAGAAAGAGATCCACAAGAAATAGAATTAGAAGAGCTAAGAGAAAGCATGTATATAGAAACTAAGAAGGAAGATGAGATGGAAACAAGGGTTTGAAAAGAATGATTTTTGGATTTTTGATTTTGTGGTGATAAGATATCACCAAAGGGAGGATTGATGGAGCAGGGTTTTTACTTTAAAACCGAATACCTATTTCATTTTCGCATGTTATAATTAAAAGTACTACTGATTAATTAGTAACTACTAAAAGTTTGTCGAGTCTGGTTTAATCAATCTTATTAACAGAAGAATTACACGTGGGAACGCTATTGCATGGCTAAATTAATAAATGAACTAAGTTGGTAATCAAATTGACAAAATAGGTGTTGCTTATGTGATGTTATTGGGGTTTGCGCTTATAATTAATATGCATTAATGGCTTTTGATGTCGCAAATTGCTAGATAAATACATACACATAAGGGTATTAGCAGGGGAATAACACTGTATAATCATTTCCATGCAGTAATTCTGTTTTATGTTTATTTCACTTAAGTTGACCAATGTGGCCTACCAAAAGATGGCTACCACCACCAGCCTACATTCGAGTTGATGGAAAATTTTGCAAGGAGGCTTCGCGCTGCCTGTGACCTTGCCCTCTCAACAAACTGAAAAGCCATGATCATGACGACAAACCCAGGACGGATGCCAAGAGCCCCTGAACATGATATTTGTTGCAAAACCAAATACTGAACTTATGAACTGATGATCCCACGACTGGGATACAAATTATCCAAAAGAGACATCCGTCGAAGTAACGAATTAGTTATGGACCCCTTATTTTTCTATTCATTATTTGGAACGATCTAAGTGTGAGAAAATCTCGTACAGTATCTCAAATGTACCAAGATGACATTATTTCCGCCATTCATCCGTTCTGAACAATGATTGTAACATTTCAGAATGTAAATTTTAGTATAAATATTAGTAGACTAGAGAGGTCTAGCGCCACTTCTTCCCGAACTGATGATCCGAGGTCCCGATGCTGACGGAGAGGACGGTGACTCTACATGACGGCTAGAAACTCTGATTGAATTACTGAGGACCGGTTCTGACTTAGGATCTGACTTTTAGCCAGAATAGGTAAATATGAGAGAAATGAATTTGCATTTAATTGGCTTTTCATGCAATTTTAGATAAACAAATATTCTGTTTGAATCTCTGAGTCGGGTGGTTATTTTATTGTCATGTTTATTGAACTTATTTGCTTATTATTTGAAATGTTTTCACCAGATTTATAGCAACTAGTAAATGCCATTGACCTCAGGGTACATGCAGATTGGTTAGGTATCGAAAGTGTTTCTCCTTATACAGGGCACGGAAAGAGTGGTAGGATGAATGTTGGTGTAATGGGCCCCACCAGCGTGTGATGTGTGTGTGCGTGTGCGACTGTGAGATCACTCCGTCCGTGGAAGTAGAGGAGATTCGGAAGCTCCGATCTGCACCACAGCCCCCTCCCCCGACTGTGAGGCCGGATCACCCACCTCATTAATCACGCTTGACAGCTTCGCGCTCCCTGCACTCCCCGCACCAGCAGGGGTCTTTGCTGTGGCCGACAGAATTTTGAATAATGCCGGTAAAGTTTGTTTCTGTTTTTTGTTGCCAATCACAGCGAGCGCCGCCCGTTTACCATCCACCTCTCCTGCCGCCATCACACCGCCGCGGGACGCTTGTAGCTCCTTGCCCAAAGTGGTAGTCCCTGCAGGGCTGGCAGTCCACGCTGCTGATGCTCGCGTTTTGGCTGGGGGATTCTTCGCCAGCAGCCTTGGAGCCATTGTTCCAAGCGAATACCTCCGCACAGACAGAGGAGAAAAGAGACGAGGAAAACCGGAGCAACAGGAGGAGGACCCAAACAAAAGACAAAGTAACTTGCCGGTAAGGATACTTTGCAATTGTATCGAGCCCCTGAGCATGGCAATCATTAATTTTACAGTTCGCTTTTCACTTTTCCGTTTTTTCATCTTTCACTCCCAAAACATCCCAGGGAGGCTTATAGTCTCAGAGAGGGTACATTTTCCAGGAGAGGACGCACCACCAGCTCACACAGCCGAGCAGCCGGCTGCCATCTTGCCTCCGCCCTTTACTTATGTCCATAACGTTTCTTAATACCACACTTCACAATTCAAAATGTGCCTATTACACTCCTGGATGGTCTCTACTTTCTAAGGGGTGTTTGGGCAAAAAATTAAATACAACATTTTGTGCCAAGAATATCGGGATGTCAAAAATATAATTGTGAGGAATGTTGGTGGTAAAAACATCGTTTTAAGTGTTGGTTTTAATATTGTAAAAAATATCATTAGAGAAAATGTATTTGCATATAATTTATTTTATGTGTTATTTTGTATATGCATTTGATTGTAGTGTGTTTTATTTTAGTTGTTTAGTAAATTGTAGATTTTGTTCATAATTTAATTTTGTTATTTAATTTTTTTTAATTTTAGTAATGTGGACAACTATAAATAAATCATAAACTTTATTCGATTTTATTAAAAATCATGCAAGTACATAAAAACCATCATGATAATAAGGCAGATACAATTTCAGAAGACATTTCACTGGCTGACGGCACTTACCGTGCGTCTTTATAAACTCCAAAAAGAAACATAGACACTTTGAAACAAATTGACTGTGAAGTCAAAAGTTATAAAAACAAAAAAGGCTGGCCTAGCGTATCAAAATCATAAAGTAAAAAAAAAAAAAGTTTTAAAAATTTGTGACAAATCTGTGCAAACATGGGCATTATCATCACAATGTGCAAAGTGTCACATTTAAACGAAGAATTACAGAAGCAAAATGGAGGGTCAGTAAACTTGTGCCATGTTCCTTCTGGGTACAGCAACTGGTAGAGCAGACCATACATTTGGCCTTGTATACATCCAGCATGATTTTCAGAGGTTTATGACCCAAGTGGGAGGAAAATTAATTTATCTCAGCACATGCTCTGATGAGCGAGTCCTTATTCTTTTTACTTAGTGTTGCCAACTAAGTTTTGAATCTGATAGAATACCGAGGTATGTGAAATTTTCCACCTTATTTAGAATGTGGCCCTGGACTGAGAAAGTAGCACTTTTCGTGTTCTTTGGCCCCAAGACCATAATGTGTGACTTATTAAAATGAGAGCGCATGTCCAGACTACAATCAACAAAAAGATTTAAAAGCTCTTCTATAGATCTGGCCATACGAGCAATTAAAACAGCGTCGTTCACCCATAAATGTGCCTGGGAGCAATCTACCACCTGCTCTTGGAACATCTATACCCTAACCCGTAATCAAGCAGATTAACATACATAATAAAAAGAAAGGGGGGCAGGATGCTGCCGTGCCAGACCCCCTTGCTAAGTGTAAAGTGCCTGGTGCATTCGCAGTTGCTTCCATAACAAACTGAGGGCATCAATCCGTGTTGGAGATCCTTAAGGAAACTAACCAGGCACACATCCACCACCATGGACCCTAGCTCTGCCCAAAGTTTTTCCCCGGATAACCAAGTCAAAGACAGAGCTGAGATCCATGAATTATAAGATAGCCTTTCTTTGCCCATACATATTTATTCATTATAAGATGGAGATTAAGAGTCTGATCTACAGTGCCCCTCCCTGCACGAAACTCATACTGAATATCAGACAAGACAATCTGTTCCTCAGACCACTCAGTCAATCTATTCAGAATGACCCTGTCTATAATTTTAACTTCTATATCTATTGAACTAATGGATCTATAACAGAAAGGGTCACTCCTGTTCCCCTTTTTATAAACTGGTTCAATGACTCAGGGAGAGCACAGCCAATAGCAGCATTAAGATGCAGAGTCAACAGAGGGGCCCACAACTCATCACAGGCTTTAATCAAGTCACCTGGGATCCCATTGGCCCCAGTAGCCTTTCCCCTGGGTAGGAAGCCTGTAGCATCTCTAACGTCCTCCCACTGGAATGATAATTTGACGGTCCAATCCCTAGACGATAAGCCATCAGCAAAACGCTCCCCCTGATATAGTTCAGAAAAATGATCTTCCTCAGACCGGGCCGGAACCAGGGCCACCAGATCTGTCCCCCTCTCCTCTTTAAAAAAATAAAGGATGATCAATCACTTGCTAAAACTGCGTACACAGCTCTGTCTGCAATATCTTCCTGTAGGCAATTGTTGCTATACATGGAGCCCTGCAGAGTTTAACTTGACTCTTTTAGAATTATTTTTACCTGATTTAGGAGTGCCTTATGTGCCCTTGTGCAGGATATATCAAACCAATGGTGGGGCAACAGAGAACTCAGCTTTGCTTATTAGAAAGGGCAGTATTAATGTGGCTATCTATTTTGTTGTAAGCCAATAAAATACTTTGATAGGGGGAGTCTACATGCAGGCAAGTCCAGATTTTAGAAGAAGAACATATAAACAAATTCTTCAGAAATAACTCAGGGGTAATTTCCCCCCACTTCAGTCACTGCCCCTGAATTGACCACAAAATGATAAGAAGCAACTTTCTCAGTTTTCCACTGGAAATCTGCATCTAAAGGATTATGGTCGCTACGTATGTTCCAGTCCACTGAGAATGATGAGTTTGAAGCAAGGTATATTCTCACTGATATGTAGATGTAGTCTATAAAAGAACCGCCTCCAAGACCCTTAAAGGTGGGAGTGACTTTAGCCGTATGCAAACTCTCCCTCCTCAAGAGATTAACCAGATTGTATTCTGCAGACAGGTCATTCATTATATCCTCCTATTGAGTATCCTGAAGATGGGCCTAGTCCAGAAGGTGATCCCCATCATTTTAACCCTCGCCCTTTGCATAAATGACAACTACTGCAGGGATGAAGATTAAAATCCCCCCAAATCATTATCAGTATGGACACTGGGGCAACCATGCCCAAACTTTAACAGATAGGTACTGAGTGAGACCAAGACGTCCTCAGATTCCCTTCCATGGATGGCGTTATATAAGTTGATACACAGAATCCTAGTGGAATTCTTAAAGGAAAGTAAAGCATCTAAAATATGCAGAGAGGTACCCTTGAAGTCTTCTACTTTATGACAAAGGTTTAATTTAAGAAAAGTGGCAAGTCCCCTTCTAGGTCTGCTCCGGAGAGATGGAATAGCGTTTATTGCAAAAGAAACATAACCACCCATTTGGAGTCCGCCCCTTGTATCCCAGGTCGCCTGACATGTTAAGATATAATACAAGGCAAGAGACCTAGTCCAGTCGTCATTGTCTACCTTCACCCTCCAACCTGCTATATTCAAGGACATGACCCTAAAAAGCTTCTCCTTTGCTTGACCCTCAGGTGATACACAAGTGGAAAGCTTCTTACCCAGTCAGTCCTGGTCATCTAATCCATTTAAGAGTTTATAATGCTTAGACACAGCAATATTCCCAGCAATATTCGGAACAATGTACCTTCCGGCAAATCTAGGGACCTCCTTAAAGGAGGCTCCCTGGTGGGCCTTCCATGAGGGTGAAGGTTTATAAAAATATCACAGTGGTAAAGCTGTGATACCACAGGGGGATACTGACCCTGGACCAAGTTTGTTCAACATAAACCAGACCCTAAAATTATTGCAGAAATTGATTATAATACAGTACACCCTCTAAGTCTTCTTCAGGGCATTCCCTATCCAACCTACCCTATCCTCCACAATTATTTCCTCAAAGAGCCTGGACCTGATTTCTGGGGGGGCAAGCCAATGTACCATCTTATTTCTTAGATTCTCTAAATCTTCCTGAGCATAAAGCCTCTCATGAGGGACATTGGCCAAGATCAGGACGTAGGGTGTACAAGCTGGGGGTAGGTGTAACAAATCATGAGAAGTGGAACAATGCTGGGTGGCCCTCATCAGAGCCTTCCGAAGATGTAATGGAACCCTCTGCTCTACTCGTTCTGCTTCTTTCGCAGGTCTAAGCCCAACTCTATGGCCTCGGTTGAGGGATTTCCCCATATAAGATACCTGGGAGTCCTCCAGTTGCCCAAGACTTAATCACTTGAGTTTATGGCTCCACTAATCCTGTGGGTGGATTCAATTCTACATTAAGAACCCTGTCTCCCACCGACAGTTGTCTGTATAACTGACTTAGTCTCCTGATTATCGACAATTGGGGTTCTGCTTTGAAGAATTTCTACCTGATCTTTTAGGAAGTCTACAGACCTCATCAGTGATCTCACCTTACCTTCCAAAATATCAAATCTTGTTGTAAGTTTGTCTATAGCTGATAATAGTTTAGCAGACATAGCACTGGAATATTATGAACTGGGCTCTTATTTATCCTGGCCAACTGCCCCTTTTTTGACTTCCTGATGGTACCTGGGATTGATGTAATGGGTGGCAAGGGACGTCCTCTTGAGCAGCTACTTTTAGCTTTCAGACAGCCTGTGGCCTTACCCCCCCCCCCCCAAATCCCCTTTAACATGATGAGCAGGTGAAACCACTGTGGCCACTCCCTCCTCATTTATGCCTGATGCACCTATTCCAGGTTCTACAGGAGCAGAGACCACTGCAGCAGTTTATACATCCAGGTCCTGCCTTGAGTTAGTTAACTGCTTCTCTACAGATAAAGTTTCATCTGTGAGGGCCCCCACTCTATTCAAATATGATAAAAATGGATTTACTAGTTCTCTGTCTCTTATCAGTACCGCTGTCGGCTTCCACTTTCCTTTTGCCCATCTTAAAAAAAAAAGACGTAAAAATAAAACAAAGCGGAATATCCACTATAAAACACACTTCAACTAAACATGCAACAAAATCAAAAGGCCCCACCTAGTCCGAAGTGGCAACAGAACCTTAGTCCAATATTACGTGACCATACACCCAGGCCAATAAAAAAAGCCCTACCAATTAGTAAAAAGAATCAATTACAAATGTAGGCTAGCAGGAACCACCACATGGCCACTAGCTGTCCCCTTGCTTCTCCCCAACAGGTGTCGAGTATAGAGAGCAGTTCCCTCACTGTGGGTTACAGTAAGTCCGGTGACCAGCGGTCTTGAAACACAGTATTTAAACAAATAGTCTTACGGGAAAAACTATCTCATCCAAAACTCTAGAGGGTGGCCCTACCCTCCATCTTCCTGAGTTGAAAAATTCATTACAGTGCAGAAGACATTGCACTCTTCTTGCAGTTCCGGTTGGCAGCCGGAGGATCACACCCTTCTCCGTGCACCCTCTCTGCTAGGGGAAAAAACAACTTACCTTTATGTCCACCAAGCAGGAGCTGCTCCGATCCCTGGAAACCGACCGCCAACGTTGCTTGACAGGAAGAGCGTGCGCCACCTGGTGCGGTCGTGTCCATCACAAGAAGCATGACTTAGCCGTACAGGATCCGGACTTGGGAGTGCCTGAGAAGAGGGCACTCGGTGCACTGCTGTACACTGCCTTATCTCTGGAGGGGGTAAGACTGAAACCCGGCCTTCTGGACATCATGGGACTGGGTGTTACCAGTGCCGCAGCACCTTAGACACTTCGAACTAATTCCTGAAGGGTCAAAGGAAGAACTCTTGAGTATGGCCTAATAGTTTGTATTCCCTGGATGCGGGCACCATTGAATGGGGAATAACCCTGAACATGTCACATGAAGGAGAGTGGGCCTAGGATTAGCCTGATAACTGCTAGTGCCCCAACCTCAAGGGGGATTGTTTTTAAATGTTGTATACCTTTGCATGTGTAGCGTCAGAAATAAAATACTTATTTTGTTAGAAAAGCGAGCATTGGACTGGACATCGATTTATTGTGTGTACTGTTTGCATTTTGAGTTATTATTAGAAGTGGGGGTCTCTAGTTGGCAGAGGTAGGTACCTTTGACCAAGTAGGGGCCCTTGCTTCTAGTCAGGGAAAGGGGGATACACTCCTAAAATAACACCTGCTCACACCCTTGGTAGCTTGGCATGAGCAGACAGGCTTATCTCAGAGGCAGTGTGTAAAGCATTTGTGAACACATACAGTAATACAGTGAAAACACTACAAATGGACACCACACCCGTTTAGAAAAATAATTAATCTTTATCTAGACTTAACACAAGACCAAACGACAAAAATCCACAATACAGTCTTCAAAAATATGACTTTCTGATGGTAGAAATAGCTTAGTTCAATGTAGATGGTAAATGCGACACTTTATTCTCAAAGTACCTTGGATGCGTAACACAACATGAACAAAAGGGTCGCAGGGAAGGCGAGGCGTCAGTTCCTTGCTTCGATGGAGGTGGCGCATCTGTTTCTTCTGCAGCGCAGGGGAGGTGATGTGTCTGTTCCTTACCGGAGAGGAGGCGAAGCGTCTGTTTCTTACTGTGATCCGGTGCGATAAGATGGTGCCTCGATGCGATGCGACGCTCCGGTGTGATGCGACAAAATGGCGTCTTTGATGCGATGCGACAACTTGGATGTGATGCCTGCACACCTGATGGCCGTGCAGCGAAATATATGGTTTATTGAGCCACGACAGGCCCTGCGACTCGCTTCTCCGGTGATGCGACAGCAACGTCTGCGGCGGCGGCACGCTTCTCTGGTGATGCGACATGCTCCTTCGGCGATGCGATGGCAAACAGCTGCGGTGGCACGCTTCTTCGGCGATGCGACGGCAACAGCTGTGGTGGCGACACGCATCTTCCTCGTTGCATCGTGCTTCCAGCTCCCAGCAACACGCAGTCTCTAGAGGGCCCAAAACAACAGCAGGCACCTCTCTGCAGGTAGAATTCTCAGGAAGGAAATTGAGAGGGAGTTGGTGGTGAAGTCTTTGTGTCCCTGAAACTTCAGAACAGGAGGCAAGCTCCGCTTCAAGCCTTTGGAGATCTTCCTCAAGATGATAAAGTATACACAAAGTTCCTCTTCTCCTTTCCTTGGCAATAACTAATCATTGCAGGCCAACCCCAAAACAGTCAACAGCGCAGGGGCAGTCTCCTCCTTGAGCTTCCTTGGTTTCTCTCCTTGGCAAAGGTTTGTCTTGATTCCCAGAAGTGATCTAAAATTCTGGGGTCTGGGCCCCAGTATTTATACCACTAAATACGTTGTTCTCTGAAGGCAGAGAGTGTCGGTACCTAGACAAAACCAGTTATGTCCTTCCTGGTGCAGCTTCCTGGCAGGAGGTGGAGACAGCATTGTTTAAAGCAGGCCTGGCCCAGCTAGCTGAAAATAAATCTCCTCCCCCTACTCTCTATTCTATGTAGGCTCAGGCAAGTGAAAGGAAATCTCTTCCCCCTACTCTCTATTCAACCCAGGTCCTATTCAGCCCAGCCCTGACTCATCAGACTGCCGGAACCAAATCCCTCTCGAGCCCCCTGTCACTCTCAAACCAGACATGGAATACACAAACCTAGCAGAGGCATACTGGATGGTTAGGCAGGAAAATACCTACTTTCTAAAAGTGGTATTTTCAAACACAGAATGTAAAAATTATCCTCACTAAAAGATGTATTTTAATGTTCTGAGTTCAGGCATACTAAACTTTATTTTCCCATCTTGTTCCTAGGGTCAGTTATGTTTATAAGATGTTATAATCAAACTGCCCATTCTGGCCTATGGGAACAGATAGCCTTGCAATAGTGAAAAACAAAATTGGCTGTAATTCAGTATCAGGACATGCCACACACACCAGGGCATGTCCTACCTTTCACATACAATGCACCCTGCCCATAGGGGTGACTAACAAGTAGAAAAGGGAAGGTTTAGGGACTGGCAAGTGTGTGCACTTGCCAAGTTGACATGGCAGTCGCAGACTTCACACAGGCTCTGCAATGGCAGGCCTGAGCCACATTTTACAAGTTGCTTCTGTGGGTTACTCAATCGGTGCTGCAAGCCCACCAGCAGCATTTGATTTACAGGCCCTGGGCACACATGGTGCACTGTACTAGGGTCAGACAAGTAAATCAAATAAGCCAATCATGGAGACACTTATCCATTACAACAATTTCCAATAGGGAGCACTCGCACTTTGGCACTGAATAGCAGTGGCAAAATGCCTGAAGCATCTAGACCAGCAAAAACATTGCAAAAACACAGGAGGCAACAGCAAAAAATGGGAGGGTGACCCACGCCAAAGGTGCCAGATCTAACAGTCATGTTCACTGACCAGTATCTACTCTCCCCCCCCCCCCCCCGAGGGAGCCTTGATTGCTCTACCACAACTAGCACTAAGAGTCATGTGCAGAAAGGGTATTTAGCCCAGTTGCTCAGGACTTATAGTAGGATGGGATCAGGGACATCAGGAGTAAAAGGCCTAAACCACCACAGTTCGGCCCAGTAGCCCCTCCATACCCCGTGGCCCTCTTTTGTGTTCAAGAAGCAGCTGAAAGGCTTTTCAAGTGGATTTTCTTCTTCAGCGGACCATTGGAGTTGTGGGCGAGAAGCCTTTTTTCCCAACTGGAAGTAAGTGCCCCAGAGACTCCAACTTCCTGTTCCTGTCCAGCAGTGCTTTGTCCATCTCCTGGTCACTTTTCATTTGGATTTGGAGATGGAAGGATCACTCTCCTTATCTGCTCCATATATACCATTGGATGTAAAGACTTTGTATTTGAGATTTCACAAGTAAGTTCAAAAACTGTTGTATAATTGTGTTGTTTGATTGATTGGGGCATGCACCACGATTTATTTGTACTTTTATTCATTTTTTTAAAATTTATTGTGGTGGGTGGACTGTAGTTTCAGTAGGGGCCTAGTATTTTTCCCTGTGATTTATCTTGTTTTGTAAGGGAAAAATGTTGCACAATTTAGTACATGTTCTCCATTTATTAAATACATTTGCAAAATTCATTTAATGTATTATGTGGCCTAGTCTACGGAAACAAATGATGGACAGAATGCTGAATAAATCATACATTCACCCCCAGTCAAGAGATCTGGGTTAAGTCCATTGTTCTTTTGCTCACCATGCCAACCCAATTTAAACCCAGCCATATGCAAAAAAAACTATGGATTAAGGCCAAGATCTCAGTACTGGGGTGAATGTTTGACATTGTTCTGCATTCTGTCCATCAATTGTTCTTTTTGTATTTGTCACCCCAAGTGGGATGGGTATGCCCAGACGTGGGCCCCGTGCTCTCCATGCCACTGGAGTCAAGCTATCCTGGCTGATGAGACTGAAAGCCCGACACCGGTCCTAGGATGCTTGTTTCCAGTCCAGGGAGGACCTGGCCTGGCAGTTCAGGCTGGACTGTTCCCATTGGGCGCAGGGTCAAGACTGATTTGCATATGGCTGGATCCAAATTGGAATGGCATGGTGAGCAAAAAACGATGGATTTAGGCCCAGATCTCTGTACTGGGGTGAATGTTTGACATTGTTCTGCATTCTGTCCACCAATTGTTCTTTTTGCTTCAGGTGGCCTAGTCTGCCAATGGCTCTTTCAGCCGGTAGGTCCAGAACTAGTCATGGGTGCATGAAACAACTGTTTCCGTGGTGTCTGTTAAATTGAAACATCATTTGGGCCATGGATGTTATTGGATTAAATTACAAAATGTGTTTTTGGGGGGATTTAGAAAATGTTCTTCAAACAGTTTATAGGTGGGGTAATATATTTGATGCATTCGGAGGATGTGTGTTGTTTTAAAACAGTTTAGCCCAGTTAATTTTCATTTTTGGCATTGCTGAATTAATGCTGTTTTTCTCCTGTGTTACCATGCATCCTTTCTTTGTTTGGCCAGTGTGGGAGTGTGTTCACCAAAGGCCACCATTTGTCTTTGTTCCCCATGCCATGTTGCCAGGTGCCTTTTTTTGTATAGTCATTGTCCATAGGGCTGTATGTGTTCTTTGTTTTCTATGCCTCCTGCTTGTTGTTTGACCATGTGGCTAGTGGCTATTTTGTGTAGGAAGTCCTGAGTCTCCGGAGGAGCCTGTGATTTAAAGGCCATGGCTATGTTTCGTTTAAATAGAACTAAGGCCAAGTCAATAAATCAGTGCAAGTGTTTGTCACCCTTCACCCAGGGGCGCAGTCCCAATAAGCAGTATTCAAGGGTTGGAATTGTGAGAGTGTGTTGACAGTTCCTCTACCGTGAATGTGACTTCCTTCCATGCTTGTACTTTTATTGCACAAACCCATACCATATGCTTGAAGTCCACATTCTGCAATTTGCAATGGGTACATGCCGGGGAAAGCACTGGAAACATGCTGAATGCAGTCCGGGGAAAGATAGGTGTGGTGAATGTAATTAAACTGTGTGAAGCGGAACCTAGGTTTGCGGAATATATTCTTGATCACCTGTAGAGCGCGAGCCCATGCCGTGTCCATCAGTGGTTGTTGTAACACTGCGTCCCATTTGGCTCATGCTGTCTTGGTGGGGTAGTGTTGAGGGCGGTGTACAGAAAAGTAAAAGCATGGCGTGTGATGTCACATCAACAGTGTATTTAAAGCCTGTAGCGTAGGTGGTTCAGCCTCACTAGTGCCCCGTGTCTCGCGGACCACACACTGTACTATGCAATATGTTATGAATTGACCGGCGCTCTGTCCATACAACTCACCCAGCTTGTGAGACCGGCCTTACGGCGTTGCCCTCCCCATCATCCAGCCAACCTACAACCACCCTCAAGACACGACATCTCCGACTCCGGCCGCCCCAGCCACCCAGATCCGAGGGCCGGCCAGAGGCCTGACAGACTCGACACCCTACCACGCATGTCCAACCGAGGGAGCGGGAACCCTCGAGCCAGACCCAGAGGCGCCAGCCCAGTCACACCTCGGGTCGCCTTCCCCGGGAGGACTCGATCGGCCACCAGGCCCCTGGGGAGCAGGCGCCTCCCCTGCCGAGCGTCTGGGGTCCCTCCCAGACCCACCTGAAAAGACCAAAGAAGTGAGCGGCAGGAAATCCCGCCGAACCCCCTCCGTCACCCCAGTCCTCCCTCTGCGAGGACTCCGGACTTCAAAGAGCCAGCGGAGTATAACAAGGGGTGCCGGAGAAACGAGTGCAGAGAAGACCTGGAACCATCCGAGCCTGCTGACGCTGTCGCGGCTCCTGAACGCTGAAGTCACCTGGGCCTGCTGAGTGACTCGCGGCCTCTCGCTATTGAACCATCTGAGCCCTGCTGACGAGGTCGTGGCTCCCGAACACTGAACCATCTAGGCCTGCTGAGTGACTCGCGGCCCCCAGCTATTGAACCATCTGAGCCCTGCTGACGGAATCGCGGCTCCCGAACTCCGACCACCTGTGCCTGCTGAGAGACTCGCGGCGCTCCCCTTGAGGACGACTCGGTAAGAGATCGCCCAGAGACACGACACCCTCCAGCTCGAGGATTGTGAGCTATCCGCAGGGTATTTCGCAGAGACACTATCTTGAAAGACTGTCCCGCTACCCCCATTCCCCACGACCGATTTGCGGTACTTTGTGCCACTGCTGTACTGCTTGCATCTTGGATCATAAAGATCTCTTAAAATCATCGATAAAAGAACCTATCGTCCTACAAAGAATACGTGTGGTGTCACTCTGTTCGTAGTGTATCTCAGGGTGTGCGCGCCTGGTTCGGCCTACGTGGGAGAGGTGGGTCAAAGGGGTGGGCAAGACGGGCATCGAACCCCCCTCCGGCGAACGCCTTTCCAACATTTGGTGGCAGACGACGGGATCCGAGCCGACACCGAAAGAGAGCATGCAGTGAACGACTGACGCACTACCAAACAGAGATGGAAGGAGAAACCTCCCTGGGTGCCGCAGGTACCGAAATAAGCTCACCGTTCCGAGAGGATCAATTGGACTATTACACGCATAGAGAATTAAAACAGTTTTGCAAAGACCTTGGCATCGCTACCACCGGACTAAGCACAAAGGAAGACTTCCAGAAAGTACTGAAAACCTGGGTCGAGACGGGGGCGCCCCCAACCCAAACGGAAGGAGACTCTGCCCATGAACCACCAAGCATCCCGGCGAGAAACAACGGGCCAGAGGGGAACCTGTCCCCCGAGGAGCTAGCGGACCGAGAGAGAAGCCGCAACCACGAACTTGAACTGGCAAAACTAAAAATCGAGGGAGAAATAAAACTGGCAGAGAAAAAGTTGGCCGTCGAGCAGTTACGGCTACAAGGGGAACTCGAAGAGAAGAGACGCCAAAGAGAGCACGACGAAAAGAAACTCCAGCTAGAACATGAACGCAGCCTGAAGGAGATCGAGTGGCGGGCTAAAAACGAAAAGTCACAGCCACCCGGGAATCCACCGTCCGCTCCCACCGGGGAAACCAAAGTCCACATCCCCAAGGATGTGGTAAAAGAGTATTACAAGAACGACGATATCCAGCAGTGGTTTAAGGCCTACGAAGTCGCCATGACCTCTCACCGAGTCCCGCAGAAGGATTGGGGGGCTGGCCTATGGGGCCGGTTCTTAAGCGAAGGAAGAGACACCCTGCTAAATCTGCCCTCCACGGTCATGAACTCCTACAGCCACATGAAGGAAGCCCTCGTGGGCCGGTATGGACTCACCCCCGAAATGTACCGACAACGGTTCCGAGATTGCAAGAAGATACCGGGCACCACGTGGGTAGAATACGTGAACTTTTACAGCCGAGCCTTGGACGGGTGGATCAAGGGCAGCAAGGTCTCCACCTTCGAAGAACTGTTCGATCTGATTGCCTGGGAACATTTAGCGGCCAATTGCTTTGTAGAACTGCGCCAGCATCTCCTGGACAGTAAACTCACCGACCCTCGGAAGCTGGCCGCTGAGGCTGATCGTTGGGTGAATACCCGAGCCACCCGGGGCCCCGTGGGGGACTACGGCCGCCACAGTCAAGGCCCCCCCCGCCAGAGGGGCGGAGGGAACCACGGCCGACCAAGAGACTTCCCCGGGGGGTCCTCAACCAGCCCCCCCAGCAGCCCACCAGCGGCGGGGTCAGTCCCGTCCCCAGCAAGCACCGGAGCCCCAGGACGGCCAGGTCCACGAGCTATGATCACCTGCTTCTGCTGCCAACAGCCCGGACACTACGCCAATGACCCCCAGTGTCCCCAGTATCAGCGAACCACAACGACCAACCCCACGGCCCGGCAGATGGCCTCCGTGGCTCTGGGGGAAGAGATGGAAGACTCCGAAGAATGGGAACCGGCGGCCATGGCCCTGGTCTCCCTTAGTGATCGAGAAATGGTCCCCGGGACACCCTTGCCCGCCAACACAAAGAAATACCGACAGCAGGTGACCATCAACGGCCACCGAGTCGAGGCCCTCCGCGACACCGGGGCGAGTGTCACCGCGGTCCACCGCAGCCTAATTTCAGAAGACCAGATCCTAACCGGTGCCCTCTGTCCGGTCGTATCCTCCGACAATTCTGAGAGCCTCTGCCAGATGGCGCTGGTGCCCTTCGAGTGGGGAGGGGTCTCCGGAGAACTGAAGGTAGCGGTCCGGACATCACAGCCCGTAGACTGCCTCCTGGGCAACGACCTGGAGAGTTCCCCGTGGGGGCAAGTAGAACGAAGAGCCCATCTGGAGATGATGGGCCTACCAGAATGGGTCTGCACCACCACGCGCTCCATGACCGCGCGATTGCCTCTCTCCGAGGGCGGTGAAGCCCTCCTACCGAACACTATCCCCGAGAGCCGGGACACCCTACCAGAAGCGGACAACCCTCCTTCAGAGGGAGAAGAAGACACTAACCCGGGAGAAGGACCGGAACCTTCCGCCCCGGAGGCCCTGACGGAGCTCGAAGAACTGCCCGAGATGGCCCAGTGGCGCTGTGAGGGGGGGCCCTCCCGTGAAGAGTTCTGCCAGGAACAGGCCACCTGCCCCTCCCTCGTGGGACTCAGACAACAAGGCGAAGCCCAGGCCGCCGGTGACCGAACCGGAACCCATTGGATCTATTGGGACAATGGCCTCCTATACAGCGAGCAAAAGTCCGCCGAGCTAGGCGCAGCCCGGGTACTGGTGGTACCCCTGCGTTTCCGGAGCCTCCTCCTGGGCCTGGCCCACGATGTACCCTTGGCAGGACACTTAGGCCAAGACAAGACATATCAGCGATTGGTTACCCCCTTCTATTGGCCCAAGATGCAAGCGAATGTAGAAGTACACTGCAAATCCTGCCTCACGTGCCAGGGCAGTGGGAAGAGTGGCAGAAAACGCAAAGCTCCCTTACAACCGTTCCCCGTTGTGAGTACCCCGTTCGAGCGGGTCGGCATCGACATCGTGGGACCCCTGGATCCGAAGACCGCCCAGGGCCACAGATTCATCCTTGTCCTGGTGGACCATGCCACCCGCTACCCCGAGGCCATCCCCCTCCGCACCGTGACGGCTCCCGTGGTGGGCCGGGCTCTCATGGGGATCTTCTCCCGTGTCGGATTTCCCCGCGAGGTTGTGAGTGATCACGGCACTAACTTTATATCCCGCTACATGAAGTCCCTGGGGCAGCAGTGCGGAGTCACGTATAAGTTCACGACCCCCTACCACCCCCAGGGCAACGGCCTAGTGGAACGCTTCAACCGAACCCTGAAGGGAATGTTCCTGGGCCTCAAAGAGCCCCTGCGCCGGAAATGGGACGTCCTCCTCCCTTGCCTCCTGTTCGCATACCGAGAAGTCCCCCAAAAATCTCTGGGGTTCAGCCCCTTCGAACTGCTGTACGGACATCCCGTCCGAGGGCCCCTGAGCCTGGTCAAAGAGGGCTGGGAGACAAGCCCCCGGGGGACACCCCCTGATGTGTTCCGCTACATCCTGGCGCTCCGCAACCAAACGAGGAAGTTCAGAGAACTCGCAGAGGCTAACCTCGAGGCCAGCCAAGAAGAAATGAAGCGCTGGTATGACCAGAACGCAACCCTGGTCGAGTTCCAGCCGGGCCAGCAGGTTTGGGTCATGGCCCCGGTGAAGCCCTGCGCCCTACAAGACAAATGGACTGGTCCCTTCAAGGTGGTCGAGCGGAAGAGCCAGGTCACGTACCTGGTCGATGTACAGTCCCCACGGAACCCCCTCCGGGTCCTCCACGTGAACCGTCTCAAGCCCCACTTTGTGAGGACGGAATTAAGTTTGCTACTGGCCACCGATGATGGGGCAGAAGAAGACACCGAACCCCTGCCCGACCCCCTGTGCGCTAAAGACCTGGATGGTTCCGTGGAGGGAGTGAGACTTTCAACCACCCTCACTCCCCAACAGTCCGACGACTGCCGCCAGCTGCTCAGACAATTCGCAGACCTCTTCTCCCTCATTTCAAGGGTCACCGACTGGTGTGTCCACGACGTGGACATCGGCGACAGCCCGCCTGTGAGACACCGAGCCTACCGGTTGCCTGACCGGGTCCGCACCTGCATGAAGACCGAGGTACAGAAGATGCTCACCCTGGGAGTAATCGAACCCTCCGACAGCCCCTGGGCCAGCCCGGTGGTCCTGGTCACGAAGGCGGCTTCCCCAGGGGTCGCCCCGAACTAAGATTCTGTGTGGACTACCGGGGGCTCAATGCGGTCACCCGAGCAGACGCTCACCCTATTCCCTGCACCGACGAGCTCATCGACCGCCTGGGGGTCGCTCGGTTCCTCAGCACTTTCGACCTGACCTGCGGATACTGGCAGATTGCTCTCACGGAGGGAGCGAAAGAACGCTCTGCCTTCTCCACGCCAGATGGCCACTACCGCTTCAGGGTCATGCCGTTCGGGATGAAGAACGCCCCAGCCACGTTCCAGCGGTTGGTGAACAAGGTCCTGGCCGGACTCGAGGAGTTCAGCGCAGCGTACCTTGACGACATCGCCGTATTCAGCTCTCAATGGCACCAGCATCTCCAGCACCTCCGACAAGTACTAATGGCCCTGCGCCAAGCCGGCCTAACAGTGAAAGCCAGCAAATGCCAGCTCGGGCAAGGCTCCGTGGTCTACCTGGAGCATCAGGTGGGCAGCGGCCAGGTCGCCCCCCTCCAGCCGAAGATCGACGCCATCAAGTCCTGGGAGCCCCCCACTACGCAGACGGAGGTCCGGGCCTTCCTGGGCCTTACAGAGTACTACCGGAGGTTCATTAAAAACTATGGTAGTATCGCGGGGCCCCTCACGGAGTTGACCTCCAAAAAGCTCCCGAAGAAGGTGCAGTGGACTACCCCGTGCCAGCAGGCGTTCGACGCCTTGAAAACCGCCATGTGCACCGCCCCCGTACTCAAGGCCCCCGACTACTCCCAAGAGTTTGTGGTCCAGACCGACGCATCCGAACACGGCATCGGGGCCGTCCTCTCGCAGTTCGACGACAAGGGCATTGATCAGCCCATAGCCTTCATCAGCCGAAGGCTGCTGCCGCGAGAGCAGCGTTGGAGTACTATAGAACGAGAGACCTTTGCCGTAGTCTGGGCCCTCAAGAAACTACGGCCCTACTTGTTCGGAACCCATTTCCGAGTACAGACGGACCACCGGCCCTTGCGGTGGCTAATGCAGATGAGGGGGGAGAACCCCAAGCTACTACGATAGTCCATCTCTCTCCAAGGGATGGGTTTCACTGTCGAACATCGCCCCGGGCGGATCATGCCAACGCCGACGGCCTGTCCCGGTTCTTCCGCTTCGGCGAGGAGAACCCCCCAGTGGATGGGTAGTTCTCCACGCCTTTCAGCTGGGGGGGACGCGTGTGAGACCGGCCTTACGGCGTTGCCCTCCCCATCATCCAGCCAACCTACAACCACCCTCAAGACACGACATCTCCGACTCCGGCCGCCCCAGCCACCCAGATCCGAGGGCCGGCCAGAGGCCTGACAGACTCGACACCCTACCACGCATGTCCAACCGAGGGAGCGGGCACCCTTGAGCCAGACCCAGAGGCGCCAGCCCAGTCACACCTCGGGTCGCCTTCCCCGGGAGGACTCGATCGGCCACCAGGCCCCTGGGGAGCAGGCGCCTCCCCTGCCGAGCGTCTGGGGTCCCTCCCAGACCCACCTGAAAAGACCAAAGAAGTGAGCGGCAGGAAATCCCGCCGAACCCCCTCCGTCACCCCAGTCCCCCCTCTACGAGGACTCCGGACTTCAAAGAGCCAGCGGAGAATAACAAGGGGTGCCTGAGAAACGAGTGCAGAGAAGACCTGGAACCATCCGAGCCTGCTGACGCTGTCGCGGCTCCTGAACGCTGAAGTCACCTGGGCCTGCTGAGTGACTCGCGGCCTCTCGCTATTGAACCATCTGAGCCCTGCTGACGAGGTCGCGGCTCCCGAACACTGAACCATCTAGGCCTGCTGAGTGACTCGCGGCCCCCAGCTATTGAACCATCTGAGCCCTGCTGACGGAATCGCGGCTCCCGAACTCCGACCACCTGTGCCTGCTGAGAGACTCGCGGCGCTCCCCTTGAGGACGACTCAGTAAGAGATCGCCCAGAGACACGACACCCTCCAGCTCGAGGATTGTGAGCTATCCACAGGGTATTTCGCAGAGACACTATCTTGAAAGACTGTCCCGCTACCCCCATTCCCCACGACCGATTTGCGGTACTTTGTGCCACTGCTGTACTGCTTGCATCTTGGATCATAAAGATCCCTTGAAATCATCGATAAAAGAACCTATCGTCCTACAAAGAATACGTGTGGTGTCACTCTGTTCGTAGTGTATCTCAGGGTGTGCGCGCCTGGTTCGGCCTACGTGGGAGAGGTGGGAGAGGTGGGAGAGGTGGGTCAAAGGGGTGGGCAAGACGGGCATCGAACCCCCCTCCGGCGAACGCCTTTCCAACACAGCTCTTGGAAGGACATAAGCTGTCCTTCATTATAGCGATCACCTGCCTGTGTGATTGCAACCTCGGTCCATGTGGACGGGTCAAAGCGCCTTGACGACCGCTGCAAGAGCGACAAGTCTCAAATAGGGATTGAGGGGGTATACGGATGTAATGGGCCCTTTGGATGCAGGTAACTACGCCAGTAGAGGCGGGCCACCGTCATTTGTCGTTATTCAAGCTCAGGGCGGAGTGTTGAGTTAGAAAGCCAGGTGTATACATTTGTGCCCCATAGCGTTGCGTTTATAAGCAGAGATTCAAGGACGGTTGGTGTGATCAACTAGGCCATAGGCCATCGTAATTGTGCCACAATGTAATACAGCTCTAAATTGGGTGCCCCCAGCCCACCCACAGTGAGCAGGTGTTGCTGAACGGGCAGTGCCACCCAACGAAAGCCCATGTTGCAATTTAGTTATAATTGTAATTTTAGTTTCAAATTACGTTTTTTTAAATTGTGATTTTCTTTCCATTTTGCCTCGGTCGATCCATCATCCATTTATCTATCTATCCACCATAGGCCATAGCCGCATAACAGCATTCAGTTTTTTAGGTATATAATTCCATTTCCTTCTGGACACCCTGGCTGTAGTGCACTTTAGAAACATCTGCATTATTCATTTGTGTAATGATGATTATTCCATTTCCCCCTGGGCCACATTCTACCATACGGCAACAGTAACCTCATTTTTAAAAAAGATTACTATTCCATTTACCTATACAGTGTGTTATTCTGATGGGGAATTAAATTGCATGGTATTGTGGTATGATTTGAGGTTACGGTGGTTATTATTACCTAAGTAAATAACCACACGAATATTGTGTTTGTCTATACTAATTAAAACTGCAAACAATGCCACATTTCACACAAAATGTTTTTCTTGCTTGTTTGCTTTTAGGTGTACAAGAGAAGAGACATCACCCGCAGTACTGCCAAACAGAAGGCCTGTGCAGTCACACACCAATCCTCCAATCTCTTTTGCTTGTGCAGCTTAGTGCAACTGCCAACTGAGACCTTTAAGATGGCCCCAAAGAAAGATACTTTCAAGAAAGTGGTCAGTGAGAAGAAGCAGCTTCCCACGAGTGGCATGTCACCTCAAACCTTTTTTGGACTATCACATCATGTGCCTGCCACACCGGCCTCTGGGGAGCAAGAACCTCCTCTTTGAGACTCATTGGCTCCCAGATCTCGCACAAGTAAAAGGAAGGGTACTATTCTACTATCTTCTCCAAGCACTACTTATGATGATGATAGGGACATGAAGTGGACCCTGGCAGACTCCAGGAGAGGCAAGGGAAAAGAAACGTTCCTGAAAGCCTTAGACTTATGGAAGGGGATGAGGAGGAGGAGGACGACGACGAGGCAATCATTGTGGAAGGTAACACAGAGCAGTCCAACATTGCTATTCAACCTGCTCCAAGGGATGTGGCACAGGTAACAAAGCCAGCTCCCATATTTGCAAAGCTGCAGCAGAGATCTGCACTAGTAATCCCTACGTCAGTAGAAGTATGCACTGCAGAGAGGTAATCGATGACACGGTCACCTACCTCCAGTTCTTCAGGCTTTGACAATGGCACAGTAAAAAATATTCCTGCCCGGTTTGGGACTTTTTAACGGTTAGCAAAGAGGGGGAGCACATTGCAGTATGCACCATGTGCCACACAAATGTTCGTTGAGGGAAACCTGGTACACATTATGGCACTAGAGGCCAAACAAGCCATATGAAAAAACACCACACAATCAAGAGGGAGGAGCACCTCAAAAAAAATTGCTGAACGTGGTCATGGTGGTGAAGGTGAGGAAGAGAGCTGGGAAACATCAGCTACAAGTGCAATCACGGTGGGAGGTGGTGATGACCAGGAAGAAGAGGGTGACATCCTCACACAAAGCAGCCCTGTCCCCAGCCATGTGCCAGCAGAATTGCCCACCTCAGCGACTTCAGAATGACACAAGACTCAAAGTCAGCTTGAGACACTACGGCATACAGTGAGTGCCTCACTACAAAGTGCACCACCACATACTTCTCAAAAGTCACCCGCGTCGTTGGCTCCAGAAAAGAAGAAAAAAAATACAGTCTACTATTACGGACATGTTCAGGCAGGAGGGGCACTATGACCGCACCCACCCACTGGCACGTTTGTACAATGGGAAGATGGCAAAAAAAAAATGTGCGGGGCCTCCTCCCTTTTTAAGACGAGCATCAGCACGCATGCGCTCATGGAAGACCTGCTGTAATCACTCTATGGAGTGTAATTACAGCTGCTGCTTGCCATTGGTTAAACATTCTATTGCTTTTGTTTCTGGCTCCTCATTGGTCGGTGCTCCCGATACATCACTTCCGTTTGTAAGCGAGGAGCACCGTCCAAAGACACTTTCCTTACACTGTAGGTTTTTAATAATCTTGTTGAGGGACTTTTTTTTTTTTTTACTAGCGCCCCATTTTGCGCTTTACCTTTAATGGCAGCCGTGTCACTTTCTTTAGACGCAGCTCATCTAGGGACGCAGCAGCTATTAAAGTAAAAGTGCGGCATGGGACGCTTTTACAAAAAAAAACATTTGTTTGTCAACTATAGAAACTATGTTTTTTTTTGGTAAAAGCGCCCTATGCCGTGCTTGAACTTTAATAGCTGCCACGCCCCTTTCTTTAAACGAGCGGCGCCTAAAGAAACGAGTTGCCTGCAAGGAAATAACAATCATTATTTTATTGTTGTTTTTGGCCTGTCACTGCTTGTTCTGCCATCTGCTTCCATCGCTTTAATGCAGGTACTAATTTGTCTTCTTTGTCAAGACCCTTTATGTTGGCGCCAAACACTGCTTCTTTGGTTAGGCTTCCACTGCCCTGCTTCATCTTTAGATTAGTGCAGTGTCCATGTGGCTGCTTCATGGTGTTTTGCCTTTTATTTTTTTTCCCCTGTATTAGGCCAACACTCGCCTTCCCTTACTCCATACTGGCGGCACACATGGCAATGCCTCTCCCAGCAGCTGCCCAAGACTCACCTTCGCCACTTTCACCTAGTATCCCGGCCATGGACAAGGGGGAGGAGGAAAAGGAATGATCCGTCACCCTGAACATCCTCGGGCTTGGGTGAGGAAATCAGTCCTCAATATAATAACTGTAGATAGGGCTAAAACGTGTGTCTTTGTTTAATTAGCACTTGTGTTTTCAGCTGATCCTCGTTAACTGCTTCAAACTAACGAGGATCGCCTGAAAACACAACCAGTTGCAGCTTATTTTCAGCCTATCCTCGCCCCTCCCCTCCAGCCCGTTTGTCCTGGTTTTACTTTATCAGCAACCAAGCCGAGCATAGTCCCTAATTCAAACTTGCCGTTACTGCTCAGTCTTGTGCTGGTTCCCTGCCTCCTTCTAATGTTTCTGCTTGCTTTCCCACCCCCTACCACCCCACCCCACCCTCTGTCCTGCTTTAATTACCCCACACATTCCCCCCTCATGTTTATTTACAGCCTCTAGATGTTTACAGTTTTAAAAACACTTCCTCCCTGCTTTACTGCCATGCAGCATGCCGTACTTCCTGGGACTCGTTCCTAAGGTATGATATTTTAGGTCTCGCCTGACTATCGCGTAAGCGATCGCTCAGCGAGACTTATGTAGGGGCTTCAGAAAATGCTCCCAAAGGCTTCCCAGACGGATCGGGTGGTGGTTACGTGCATGTGAGACCGGCCTCGTGGCGTGGGCCCTCCCGACCAGCAAAGTACACTACAACCACGCCGAACCTCGTGGACACGGCCTTCCGGCTCCCATGGACCAACCTCCCGAGGGCCGACCAGATCCCCAACACGCATGCCTGACCGAGGGAGAGCGAAACCCCCAACCCAGACCAGACCGAGAGGCGCCGACCCTGTCACACCTCTGGTCTCTTCCCCGAGGGAGGTTTCAATCGACCACCAGGCCCCCGGTGAGTGGGCGCCTCGCCTGCTGGGCGTCTGGAGTCCCTCCCGGACACACCTGAACAGATCAAAGGGCCGAGCGACGGGAAAACCCCCGACACACCGCCCCAGGCACCAGACCCCTCTCTGCGAGGACTCCGGACTTCAAAGAGGAGGGGGAGTATAACAAGGGGTGCTGAAGGGACGAAAGCAGAGAAGACCTGGACTGACGAGAGCCTGCGGACTTGGTCACGGCTCGATCGCTCCCCGAACAGAAGAACGCTACCCGAACCATCTGAGCCCTGCTGACGCTGTCGCGGCTCCCCGAACTCTGAACCATCTGAGCCCTGCTGACGCTGTCGCGGCTCCCCGAACTCTGAACCATCTGAGCCCTGCTGACGCTGTCGCGGCTCCCCGAACTCTGAACCATCTGAGCCCTGCTGACGCTGTCGCGGCTCCCCGAACTCTGAACCATCTGAGCCCTGCTGACGCTGTCGCGGCTCCCCGAACTCTGAACCATCTGAGCCCTGCTGACGCCGTCGCGGCTCCCTGAACTAAGAACCTCCGGTGCCTGCTGAGTGACTCGCAGCCCGCTCCTCCAAGAGAATCGGCAGAGATCGCCGAGAGAAGCAACATCCCCTCAGCTCGAGGATTGAGAGCTGTGCGCCGGATACCTCGCAGAGACACTGATTGAGAGACTGTCCCGCTACCCCTTACCCCTCATCACAAGATCGCTGCCGCTTGTGGCATTTAATTCTGCACCTACCTGCCGGATCATAAAGATCCCTGATAACTATCGATAAAAGTATATTCTCGTACAACGAATTACTGTGTGGTGTCCCTCTATCCGAAGAAGAGAGTAGCGCAGCGTGTGCGATCCTAGGTACGAGACCCTTCCAGGAAGGGCCTACCTGCTCTTGCTCGGCCTAGCTTTGGGAAAGGTGGGCCTCAGGGTGGTCAGGAACACATTCCGCAGCCTCCCCGGGGGACGCCTTCCAACATTTGGTGGCAGGCGACGGGATCCGAGCCAACACCTAGAGATCGTACAGTAGACGGCGTACGCACTACCAAGAAGAATGGAAGGAGAAACTTCCCTAGGTGCCGCAGGCACCAACCCGAGCACGACATTCCAAAAGGACCAGTTAGAATATTATACGCACCGAGAACTGAAACAATTTTGTAAAGACTTTGGAATCGCTACCACCGGACTAAGCACGAAAGAGGACTTCCAGGGGGCATTAAAAACCTGGGTCGAGGCCGAAACTCCCCGCACACAAACAGAAGGAGAGCCTCCCAACGAACCACGAAGCAACCCGGGGAGGAACGGCGCCCCCGAGAGGGGCCTATCCCCAGAGGAACTAGCGGACCGAGAAAGAGATCGCAACCACGAACTAGAACTAGCGAAATTAAAAATCGAAGGAGAGCTAAAACTGGCTGAGAAAAAACTGGCGGTGGAACAGTTACGCCTACAAGGAGAACTAGAGGAAAAGAAACGACAGAGAGAGCATGACGAAAAAAAACTCCAACTAGAGCACGAACGTAGCCTACAAGAGATCGAGCTCAAGGCTAGGAAGGAGGGGGCCCAACCCTCGGGAACACAACCCATCTCCTCCACCGTGGAACCAAAGGTCCACATCCCCAAGGATGTGGTAAAAGAATACTATAAAAACGACGATATTCAGCAATGGTTCAAGGCCTACGAAGTCGCCATGACCTCCCACCGAGTCCCGCAGAAAGACTGGGGGGCTGGGCTGTGTGGCCGGTTCCTGAGCGAGGGAAGAGATACCCTGCTGGACCTGCCCTCCACCGTGATGAACTCCTACAGTCACATGAAAGAGGCCCTAGTAGCCAGATATGGGCTCACCCCTGAAATGTACCGGCAACGGTTTCGAGACTGTAAAAAGATACCCGGTACCACCTGGGTGGAATACGTGAACTTCTACAGCCGGGCCTTGGACGGGTGGATCAAGGGCAGCAAGGTCTCCACCTTTGAGGAGCTGTTCGACCTAATCGCATGGGAACACTTGTCCGCTAATTGCTTCGTAGAGCTACGCCAGCACCTCCTGGACAGCAAGCTCACCGACCCTCGAAAACTGGCCATCGAGGCTGACCGATGGGTGAACACCCGGACCTCCCGGGGCCCCGTGGGAGACTACGGTCGCCACAGTCAAGGACCCCCCGCCAGAGGGGCGGAGGGAATCAAGGCCGGCAACGGGAGCTCCCGGGGGGACCCCCGCTCAGCCCGCCCAGAGGACCATCTCCGCCCTTTCCGGCTCCACCTCCGGCCAGCACCGGGCAACCAGGGAGGCCGGGGCCCCGAGTGAGGATCACCTGTTTCCGCTGCCAACAAACCGGACACTATGCCAGCGACCCTCAGTGTCCCCTGTACCAGCGGTCCACCACAACAACCCCGCCGGCTCGACAGATGGCCTCCGTAGCCCTGGGGGAAGAGATAGAAGACCACGAGGAATGGGAACCAGCCGCCATGGCATTGGTCTCCCTAGGGGACCGGGAGATGGTCCCCGGAACGTCCCTGCCCGCCAAGACGAAGAAGTACCGACAGCAGGTGACGGTCAACGGTCACCGCATCGAGGGCCTCCGGGACACGGGGGCGAGTGTCACAGCGGTTCATTGTCACCTGATCTCCGAAGATCAGATCCTGCCTGACGCCTTTTGCCCCGTTATATCCTCAGACAACTCAGAGAGTCTCTGCCGGATGGCCCTAGTCCCCTTCGAATGGGGGGGAGTCTCCGGCAAGTTAAAAGTGGCGGTCCGAACCTCCCAGCCCGTGGACTGCCTCCTGGGCAACGACCTCGAGAATTCCCCGTGGGGACAAGTGGAACGGAGAGCCCATCTCGAGATGATGGGCCTACCCGAATGGGTATGCGCCACCACGCGCTCGATGACTCTCGGGGCGCCTCCCTCCGAGGGGGAAGAGGCCCGGCCGCTGGACACCGCCACCACCCCCGAGATCCAGAATACACCACCAGAGGCCAACGACCCCCCTCTGGACGAGCCGACCGCTCCCGACGAAGGGTCAGTGCCTTCCGACCCCGAAACCCTGACCCACCTCGAGGGCTTGCCAGAACTGGCCCAGTGGCCCTGCGAAGGGGGCCCCTCCCGTGAAGAGTTCTGCCAAGAACAATCCACCTGCCCGTCCCTCATCGGACCTCGACAACAGGCCGAGGCCCAAGCAGCAGGCGACCAGATGGGCACCCACTGGATATATTGGGAGGATGGCCTCCTGTACAGCGAACAGAAGTCGGCCGAGTTGGGATCGGCCCGGGTACTGGTGGTACCCCTACGCTTCCGAAGTCTCCTCCTGGGCCTGGCCCATGATGTACCTTTGGCCGGACACTTAGGCCAAGATAAGACTTACCAACGACTCGTCACCCACTTCTATTGGCCCAAGATGCGAGCAAATGTGGAGGCCCACTGCAAGTCCTGCCCCACGTGCCAGGCCAGCGGAAAGAGTGGGGGCAAGCGCAAGGCTCCGCTACAACCCTTCCCCGTCGTCAGTACCCCTTTTGAGCGGGTAGGAATAGACATTGTGGGACCGCTGGACCCCAAGACCGCCCAGGGCCACCGGTTCATCCTCGTCCTAGTGGATCATGCCACCCGTTACCCCGAAGCCATCCCTCTCCGCACCGTGACGGCCCCCGTGGTAGGCCGGGCCTTGATGGGGATCTTCTCCCGCATGGGGTTCCCCCGCGAAGTCGTGAGTGACCGGGGCACAAACTTTATCTCCCGATATATGAAGTCCCTCTGGCAGCAGTGCGGAGTATCGTACAAATTCACCACCCCGTACCACCCCCAAGGAAATGGACTAGTCGAGCGCTTTAACAAAACGCTGAAAGGAATGATCATGGGCCTCGAGGAACCCCTGCGCCGGAGGTGGGACGTCCTCCTCCCATGTCTCCTGTTCGCCTACCGGGAGGTTCCCCAGACATCCCGGGATTCAGCCCATTCGAACTACTATATGGGCACCCCGTCCGAGGACCCCTGAGCCTGGTCAAGGAGGGGTGGGAAACAACCCCCCGGGGGACCCCCCCGGATGTGTTCCGATACATCTTGGCGCTCCGCAACCAGACCCGAAAATTCAGAGAACTCGCAGAAGCAAACCTCGAGGCCAGTCAGGAAGAAATGAAGCGCTGGTATGACCAGAATGCCACGCTGGTCGAGTTCCAGCCGGGCCAACAAGTCTGGGTCATGGCCCCGGTGAGACCCTGCGCTCTCCAAGATAAATGGACTGGGCCCTTCAAGGTGGTCGAGAGGAAGAGCCAAGTCACATATCTCATCGATATGCAGTCCCCGCGGAACCCCCTCCGGGTTCTCCACGTGAACCGCCTCAAACCTCACTTTGTACGGACCGAATTAAGTTTACTCCTGGCCACCGACGATGGGGCCGAAGAAGACACTGAGCCCCTTCCAGACCCCCTGGGGGCGAAAGAAACCGATGGATCCGTGGAGGGAGTGAGACTGTCAACCGCCCTCACAGCCCAACAGACCGACGACTGCCGCCGGCTACTAGGGCAGTTTGCGGATCTCTTCTCCCTGACCCCCGGGGTCACCAACTGGTGTGTCCACGACGTGAACACCGGAGACAGCCCGCCAGTGAGACATCGGGCCTACCGGGTCCCTGATCGGGTCCGAACCTGCATCCAGACCGAGGTGGCAAAGATGTTAGACCTCGGGGTGATCGAACCCTCCGACAGCCCCTGGGCCAGCCCGGTAGTCCTGGTTCCGAAAGCGACGACCCCGGGTGTTGCCCCCGAGCTGAGGTTTTGCGTGGACTACCGAGGCCTCAATGCGGTCACCCGAGCGGACGCTCACCCTATCCCCCGTGCCGACGAACTCATTGACCGCCTTGGGGCCGCTCGCTACCTCAGCACCTTCGACCTGACCAGTGGGTACTGGCAGATTGCCCTCACCGAGGGAGCCAAGGAGCGCTCCGCCTTCTCCACCCCGGATGGACACTACCGCTTTAGGGTGATGCCGTTCGGAATGAAGCATGCCCCGGCCACCTTCCAGCGGCTGGTGAACAGGGTCCTGTCCGGACTAGAGGGGTTCAGCGCAGCATACCTCGACGACATAGCGGTCTTCAGCTCCCAATGGGCCGAGCACCTCCAGCACCTCCGCCAAGTCCTGCTGGCTCTGCGCCGGGCCGGCCTCACCATCAAAGCTAGCAAATGTCAAATTGGGCACGGCTCCGTAACCTATCTGGGGCACCAGGTGGGAAGTGGGCAGGTCGCCCCCCTCCAGCCAAAGATCGACGCCATCTTGTCCTGGGAACCCCCTGCAACCCAAACGGAAGTCCGAGCCTTCCTGGGCCTCACCGGCTACTACCGAAGGTTTATTAAGAACTATGGCAGCATCGCAGGCCCTCTCACAGAACTAACCTCCAAAAAACACCCCAAGAAGGTACACTGGACTCCCTCCTGCTAGAAGGCGTTCGACACCCTAAAGGCCGCAATGTGCGCGGCGCCAGTACTCAAAGCACCCGACTACGCCCGGGAGTTTGTAGTCCAGACGGACGCTTCGGAACACGGCATCGGGGCAGTCCTCTCTCAGTTTGACGACAAAGGCATAGATCGGCCCATAGCCTTCATCAGCCGAAGGTTACTGCCCCGGGAACAGCGGTGGAGCACAATTGAACGAGAGACGTTCGCAGTGGTCTGGGCCCTCAAAAAGCTACGGCCCTACCTGTTCGGAACACACTTCCGAGTGCAAACAGATCATCGACCCCTGCGGTGGTTGATGCAGATGCGAGGGGAATACCCCAAGCTGCTACGCTGGTCCATCTCTCTCCAGGGGATGGATTTCACTGTGGAACATCGCCCCGGGGCTGACCACGCCAACGCGGACGGCCTGTCCCGATTCTTCCGCATCAGCGAGGAGAACTCCCAAGTGGATGGGTAGTTCTCCCCGCCTTTCAGCTGGGGGGGGCACGTGTGAGACCGGCCTCGTGGCGTGGGCCCTCCCGACCAGCAAAGTACACTACAACCACGCCGAACCTCGTGGACACGGCCTTCCGGCTCCCATGGACCAACCTCCCGAGGGCCGACCAGATCCCCAACACGCATGCCTGACCGAGGGAGAGCGAAACCCCCCAACCCAGACCAGACCGAGAGGCGCCGACCCTGTCACACCTCTGGTCTCTTCCCCGAGGGAGGTTTCGATCGACCACCAGGCCCCCGGTGAGCGGGCGCCTCGCCTGCTGGGCGTCTGGAGTCCCTCCCGGACACACCTGAACAGATCAAAGGGCCGAGCGACGGGAAAACCCCCGACACACCGCCCCAGGCACCAGACCCCTCTCTGCGAGGACTCCGGACTTCAAAGAGGAGGGGGAGTATAACAAGGGGTGCTGAAGGGACGAAAGCAGAGAAGACCTGGACTGACGAGAGCCTGCGGACTTGGTCGTGGCTCGATCGCTCCCCGAACAGAAGAACGCTACCCGAACCATTTGAGCCCTGCTGACGCTGTCGCGGCTCCCCGAACTCTGAACCATCTGAGCCCTGCTGACGCGGCTCCCCGAACTCTGAACCATCTGAGCCCTGCTGACGCTGTCGCGGCTCCCCGAACTCTGAACCATCTGAGCCCTGCTGACGCTGTCGCGGCTCCCCGAACTCTGAACCATCTGAGCCCTGCTGACGCCGTCGCGGCTCCCTGAACTAAGAACCTCCGGTGCCTGCCGAGTGACTCACGGCCCGCTCCTCCAAGAGAATCGGCAGAGATCGCCGAGAGAAGCAACATCCCCTCAGCTCGAGGATTGAGAGCTGTGCGCCGGATACCTCGCAGAGACACTGATTGAGAGACTGTCCCGCTACCCCTTACCCCTCATCACAAGATTGCTGCCGCTTGTGGCATTTAATTCTGCACCTACCTGCCGGATCATAAAGATCCCTGATAACTATCGATAAAAGTATATTCTCGTACAACGAATTACTGTGTGGTGTCCCTCTATCCGAAGAAGAGAGTAGCGCAGCGTGTGCGATCCTAGGTACGAGACCCTTCCAGGAAGGGCCTCCCTGCTCTTGCTCGGCCTATCTTTGGGAAAGGTGGGCCTCAGGGTGGTCAGGAACACATTCCGCAGCCTCCCCGGGGGACGCCTTCCAACAGTGCACAACCACGCGCATTCCATTTGCCACCAGCTACTTCCGGCCCGTGCGCCGCCTCACGCATTCAGAGAGATTTAGTAAGGGGCACAAGACCTTAGGAATGCAGTTTATGGCCAGTGCATGTGAGGCATTCAAGCACGAAGCTGGCATCTGGCATCAGACTTGAAAGCAGCAGACTGCTTTCGCCAGCGCGCGCTTGGCCTCACTTCCTGCATCCCCTCTTACAACAATTAACTTTCGTTATAACTCACACCTGTGAGACCGGCCTCACGGCGTTGCCCTCCCCATCATCCAGCCAACCTGCAACCACCCTCAAGACACGACATCTCCGACTCCGGCCGCCCCAGCCACCCAGATCCGAGGGCCGGCCAGAGCCCTGACAGACTCGACACCCTACCACGCATGTCCGACCGAGGGAGCGGGAACCCTCGAGCCAGACCCAGAGGCGCCAGCTCAGTCACACCTCGGGTCGCCTTCCCCGGGAGGACTCGATCGGCCACCAGGCCCCTGGGGAGCAGGCGCCTCCCCTGCCGAGCGTCTGGGGTCCCTCCCAGACCCACCTGAAAAGACCAAAGAAGTGAGCGGCAGGAAGTCCCGCCGAACCCCTCCGTCACCCCAGTCCCCCCTCTGCGAGGACTCCGGACTTCAAAGAGCCAGCGGAGTATAACAAGGGGTGCCGGAGAAACGAATGCAGAGAAGACCTGGAACCATCCGAGCCTGCTGACGCTGTCGCGGCTCCTGAACGCTGAAGTCACCTGGGCCTGCTGAGTGACTCGCGGCCTCTCACTATTGAACCATCTGAGCCCTGCTGACGAGGTCGCGGCTCCCGAACACTGAACCACCTAGGCCTGCTGAGTGACTCGCGGCCCCCAGCTATTGAACCATCTGAGCCCTGCTGACGAGGTCGCGGCTCCCGAACACTGAACCACCTAGGCCTGCTGAGTGACTCGCGGCCCCCAGCTATTGAACCATCTGAGCCTTGCTGACGGAATCGCGGCTCCCGAACTCCGACCACCTGTGCCTGCTGAGAGACTCGCGGCGCTCCCCTTGAGGACGACTCGGTAAGAGATCGCCCAGAGTCACGACACCCTCCAGCTCGAGGATTGTGAGCTATCCGCAGGGTATTTCGCAGAGACACTATCTTGAAAGACTGTCCCGCTACCCCCATTCCCCACGACCGATTTGTGGTACTTTGTGCCACTGCTGTACTGCTTGCATCTTGGATCATAAAGATCCCTTGAAATCATCGATAAAAGAACCTATCGTCCTACAAAGAATACGTGTGGTGTCACTCTGTTCGTAGTGTATCTCAGGGTGTGCGCGCCTGGTTCGGCCTACGTGGGAGAGGTGGGTCAAAGGGGTGGGCAAGACGGGCATCGAACCCCCCTCCGGCGAACGCCTTTCCAACATTTGGTGGCACACGACGGGATCCGAGCCGACACCGAAAGAGAGCGTGCAGTGGACGACTGACGCACTACCAAACAGAGATGGAAGGAGAAACCTCCCTGGGTGCCGCAGGTACCGAAATAAGCTCACCGTTCCGAGAGGATCAATTGGACTATTACACACATAGAGAATTAAAACAGTTTTGCAAAGACCTTGGCATCGCTACCACCGGATTAAGCACAAAGGAAGACTTCCAGAAAGTACTGAAAACCTGGGTCGAGACGGGGGCGCCCCCGACCCAAACGGAAGGAGACTCTGCCCATGAACCACCAAGCATCCCGGCGAGAAACAACGGGCCAGAGGGGAACCTGTCCCCCGAGGAGCTAGCGGACCGAGAGAGAAGCCGCAACCACGAACTTGAACTGGCAAAACTAAAAATCGAGGGAGAAATAAAACTGGCAGAGAAAAAGTTGGCCGTCGAGCAGTTACGGCTACAAGGGGAACTCGAAGAGAAGAGACGCCAAAGAGAGCACGACGAAAAGAAACTCCAGCTAGAACATGAACGCAGCCTGAAGGAGATCGAGTGGCGGGCTAAAAACGAAAAGTCACAGCCACCCGGGAATCCACCGTCCGCTCCCACCGGGGAAACCAAAGTCCACATCCCCAAGGATGTGGTAAAGGAGTATTACAAGAACGACGATATCCAGCAGTGGTTTAAGGCCTACGAAGTCGCCATGACCTCTCACCGAGTCCCGCAGAAGGATTGGGGGGCTGGCCTATGGGGCCGGTTCTTAAGCGAAGGAAGAGACACCCTGCTAGATCTGCCCTCCACGGTCATGAACTCCTACAGCCACATGAAGGAAGCCCTCGTGGGCCGGTATGGACTCACCCCCGAAATGTACCGACAACGGTTCCGAGATTGCAAGAAGATACCGGGCACCACGTGGGTAGAATACGTGAACTTTTACAGCCGAGCCTTGGACGGGTGGATCAAGGGCAGCAAGGTCTCCACATTCGAAGAACTGTTTTACCTGATTGCCTGGGAACATTTAGCGGCCAATTGCTTTGTAGAACAGCGCCAGCATCTCCTGGACAGTAAACTCACCGACCCTCGGAAGCTGGCCGCTGAGGCTGATCGTTGGGTGAATACCCGAGCCACCCGGGGCCCCGTGGGGGACTACGGCCGCCACAGTCAAGGCCCCCCCCGCCAGAGGGGCGGAGGGAACCACGGCCGACCAAGAGACTTCCCCGGGGGGTCCTCAACCAGCCCCCCCAGCAGCCCACCAGCGGCGGGTTCAGCCCCGTCCCCAGCAAGCACCGGAGCCCCAGGACGGCTAGGTCCACGAGCTAGGATCACCTGCTTCCACTGCCAACAGCCCGGACACTACGCCAATGACCCCCAGTGTCCCCAGTATCAGCGAACCACAACGACCAACCCCACGGCCCGGCAGATGGCTTCCGTGGCTCTGGGGGAAGAGATGGAGGACTCCGAAGAATGGGAACCGGCGGCCATGGCCCTGGTCTCCCTTGGTGATCGAGAAATGGTCCCCGGGACACCCTTGCCCGCCAACACAAAGAAATACCGACAGCAGGTGACCATCAACGGCCACCGAGTCGAGGGCCTCCGCGACAACGGGGCGAGTGTCACCGCGGTCCACCGCAGCCTAATTTCAGAAGACCAGATCCTAACCGGTGCCCTCTGTCCGGTCGTATCCTCCGACAATTCTGAGAGCCTCTGCCAGATGGCGCTGGTGCCCTTCGAGTGGGGAGGGGTCTCCGGAGAACTGAAGGTAGCGGTCCGGACATCACAGCCCGTAGACTGCCTCCTGGGCAACGACCTGGAGAGTTCCCCGTGGGGGCAAGTAGAACGAAGAGCCCATCTGGAGATGATGGGCCTACCAGAATGGGTCTGCGCCACCACGCGCTCCATGACCGCGCGATTGCCTCTCTCCGAGGGCGGTGAAGCCCTCCTACCGAACACTATCCCCGAGAGCCGGGACACCCTACCAGAAGCGGACAACCCTCCTTCAGAGGGAGAAGAAGACACTAACCCGGGAGAAGGGCCGGAACCTTCCACCCCGGAGGCCCTGACTGAGCTCGGAGAACTGCCCGAGATGGCCCAGTGGCGCTGTGAGGGGGGGTCCTCCCGTGAAGAGTTCTGCCAGGAACAGGCCACCTGTCCCTCCCTCGTGGGACTCAGACAACAAGCCGAAGCCCAGGCCGCCGGTGACCGAACCGGAACCCATTGGATCTATTGGGACAATGGCCTCCTATACAGCGAGCAAAAGTCCGCCGAGCTAGGCGCAGCCCGGGTACTGGTGGTACCCCTGCGTTTCCGGAGCCTCCTCCTGGGCCTGGCCCACGATGTACCCTTGGCAGGACACTTAGGCCAAGACAAGACATATCAGCGATTGGTTACCCACTTCTATTGGCCCAAGATGCGAGCGAATGTAGAAGTACACTGCAAATCCTGCTTCACGTGCCAGGGCAGTGGGAAGAGTGGCGGAAAACGCAAAGCTCCCTTACAACCGTTCCCCGTTGTGAGTACCCCGTTCGAGCGGGTCGGCATCGACATCGTGGGACCCCTGGATCCGAAGACCGCCCAGGGCCACAGATTCATCCTTGTCCTGGTGGACCATGCCACCCGCTACCCCGAGGCCATCCCCCTCCGCACCGTGACGGCTCCCGTGGTGGGCCGGGCTCTCATGGGGATCTTCTCCCGTGTCGGATTTCCCCGCGAGGTTGTGAGTGATCGCGGCATTAACTTTATATCCCGCTACATGAAGTCCCTGTGGCAGCAGTGCGGAGTCACGTATAAGTTCACGACCCCCTACCACCCCCAGGGCAACGGCCTAGTGGAACACTTCAACCGAACCCTGAAGGGAATGATCCTGGGCCTCGAAGAGCCCCTGCGCCGGAAATGGGACGTCCTCCTCCCTTGCCTCCTGTTCGCAAACCGAGAAGTTCCCCAAAAGTCTCTGGGGTTCAGCCCCTTCAAACTGCTATACGGACATCCCGTCCGAGGGCCCCTAAGCCTGGTCAAAGAGGGCTGGGAGACAAGCCCCCGGGGGACACCCCCTGATGTGTTCCGCTACATCCTGGCGCTCCGCAACCAGACGAGGAAGTTCAGAGAACTCGCAGAGGCTAACCTCGAGGCCAGCCAAGAAGAAATGAAGCGCTGGTATGACCAGAACGCAACCCTGGTCGAGTTCCAGCCGGGCCAGCAGGTTTGGGTCATGGCCCCGGTGAAGCCCTGCGCCCTACAAGACAAATGGACTGGTCCCTTCAAGGTGATCGAGCGGAAGAGCCAGGTCACGTACCTGGTCGATGTACAGTCCCCATGGAACCCCCTCCGGATCCTCCACGTGAACCGTCTCAAGCCCCACTTTGTGAGAACGGAATTAAGTTTGCTACTGGCCACCGATGATGGGGCGGAAGAAGACACCGAACCCCTGCCCGACCCCCTGTGCGCTAAAGACCTGGATGGTTCCGTGGAGGGAGTGAGACTTTCAACCACCCTCACCCCCCAACAGTCCGACGACTGCCGCCAGCTGCTCAGACAATTCGCAGACCTCTTTTCCCTCATTCCAAGGGTCACCGACTGGTGTGTCCACGACGTGGACACCGGCGACAGCCCGCCTGTGAGACACCGAGCCTACCGGGTGCCTGACCGGGTCCGCACCTGCATCAAGACCGAGGTACAGAAGATGCTCACTCTGGGAGTAATCGAACCCTCCGACAGCCCCTGGGCCAGCCCGGTGGTCCTGGTCCCGAAGGCGGCTTCCCCAGGGGTCGCCCCCGAACTAAGATTCTGTGTGGACTACCGGGGGCTCAATGCGGTCACCCGAGCAGACGCTCACCCTATTCCCCGCGCCGACGAGCTCATCGACCGCCTGGGGGCCGCCCGGTTCCCCAGCACTTTCGACCTGACCTGCGGATACTGGCAGATTGCTCTCACGGAGGGAGCGAAAGAACGCTCTGCCTTCTCCACGCCAGATGGCCACTACCGCTTCAGGGTCATGCCGTTCGGGATGAAGAACGCCCCAGCCACGTTCCAACGGTTGGTGAACAAGGTCCTGGCCGGACTCGAGGAGTTCAGCGCAGCGTACCTTGACGACATCGCCGTATTCAGCTCTCAATGGCACGAGCATCTCCAGCACCTCCGACAAGTACTAATGGCCCTGCGCCAAGCCGGCCTAACAGTGAAAGCCAGCAAATGCCAGCTCGGGCAAGGCTCCGTGGTCTACCTGGGGCATCAGGTGGGCAGCGGCCAGGTCGCCCCCCTCCAACCGAAGATCGATGCCATCAAGTCCTGGGAGCCCCCCACCACGCAGACGGAGGTCCGGGCCTTCCTGGGCCTTACAGGGTACTACCGGAGGTTCATTAAAAACTATGGTAGTATCGCGGGGCCCCTCACGGAGTTGACCTCCAAAAAGCTCCCGAAGAAGGTGCAGTGGACCACCCCGTGCCAGCAGGCGTTCGACGCCTTGAAAACCGCCATGTGCACCGCCCCCGTACTCAAGGCCCCCGACTACTCCCAAGAGTTTGTGGTCCAGACCGACGCATCCGAACACGGCATCGGGGCCGTCCTCTCGCAGTTCGACGACAAGGGCATTGATCAGCCCATAGCCTTCATCAGCCGAAGGCTGCTGCCGCGAGAGCAGCGTTGGAGTACTATAGAATGAGAGACCTTTGCCGTAGTCTGGGCCCTCAAGAAACTACGGCCCTACTTGTTCGGAACCCATTTCCGAGTACTGACGGACCACCGGCCCTTGCGGTGGCTAATGCAGATGAGGGGGGAGAACCCCAAGCTACTACGATGGTCCATCTCTCTCCAAGGGATGGATTTCACTGTCGAACATCGCCCCGGGACGGATCATGCCAACGCCGACGGCCTGTCCCGGTTCTTCCGCTTCGGTGAGGAGAACCCCCCAGTGGATGGGTAGTTCTCCACGCCTTTCAGCTGGGGGGGACGCGTGTGAGACCGGCCTCACGGCGTTGCCCTCCCCATCATCCAGCCAACCTGCAACCACCCTCAAGACACGACATCTCCGACTCCGGCCGCCCCAGCCACCCAGATCCGAGGGCCGGCCAGAGCCCTGACAGACTCGACACCCTACCACGCATGTCCGACCGAGGGAGCGGGAACCCTCGAGCCAGACCCAGAGGCGCCAGCCCAGTCACACCTCGGGTCGCCTTCCCCGGAGGACTCGATCGGCCACCAGGCCCCTGGGGAGCAGGCGCCTCCCCTGCCGAGCGTCTGGGGTCCCTCCCAGACCCACCTGAAAAGACCAAAGAAGTGAGCGGCAGAAAGTCCCGCCGAACCCCTCCGTCACCCCAGTCCCCCCTCTGCGAGGACTCCGGACTTCAAAGAGCCAGCGGAGTATAACAAGGGGTGCCGGAGAAACGAATGCAGAGAAGACCTGGAACCATCCGAGCCTGCTGACGCTGTCGCAGCTCCTGAACGCTGAAGTCACCTGGGCCTGCTAAGTGACTCGCGGCCTCTCACTATTGAACCATCTGAGCCCTGCTGACGAGGTCGCGGCTCCCGAACACTGAACCACCTAGGCCTGCTGAGTGACTCGCGGCCCCCAGCTATTGAACCATCTGAGCCTTGCTGACGGAATCGCGGCTCCCGAACTCCGACCACCTGTGCCTGCTGAGAGACTCGCGGCGCTCCCCTTGAGGACGACTCGGTAAGAGATCGCCCAGAGTCACGACACCCTCCAGCTCGAGGATTGTGAGCTATCCGCAGGGTATTTCGCAGAGACACTATCTTGAAAGACTGTCCCGCTACCCCCATTCCTCACGACCGATTTGTGGTACTTTGTGCCACTGCTGTACTGCTTGCGTCTTGGATCATAAAGATCCCTTGAAATCATCGATAAAAGAACCTATCGTCCTACAAAGAATACGTGTGGTGTCACTCTGTTCGTATTGTATCTCAGGGTGTGCGCGCCTGGTTCGGCCTACGTGGGAGAGGTGGGTCAAAGGGGTGGGCAAGACGGGCATCGAACCCCCCTCCGGCGAACGCCTTTCCAACAACACCCATATGCTCATTCCCTCCCACCCTTCCTTTGATGTCCGCTTTTCTTGTTGTTTACAAACCACGCCACACACTGCTGCACGCCACACACTGCTGCACGCCGCACACTGCTGCATGCCGCACACTGCTGCACGCCGCACACTACCGCACGCCACACACTGCTGCGCACACTGCTGCATTACACACTGCTGCATTACACACTGCTGCATTACACACTGCTGCACGCCTTACACTGCTGCACGCCTTACACTGCTGCACGCCTCACACTGCTGCACGCCTCACACTGCTGCACTCCTCACACTGCTGCACGCCTCACACTGCTGCACGCCGCACACTGCTGCACGCCGCACACTGCTACACACCACACACTGCTGCATGCCACACACTGCTGCACGCCACACACTGCTGCATGCTGCTGCACGCCACACACTGCTGCACGCCACACACTGCTGCATGCCTCACACTGCTGCACGCCGCACACTGCTGCACGCCACACACTGATGCACGCCACACACTGCTGCACGCCGCTGTTGGACTTGGCTCTTCTGGCAGGTTCACCCTGAAACTTTTTGCGATTATCTTAGCTTTTTCCCTATGTTGTGTGAGCGGTTTTAGGCCTCTAGGCGCTTTTACACTGTGTCCCAGTGGAAAGTGCGTGCACGCTGTTACATTTAGTGAGACTGACCTGCCCTCCCATAGGAATGCATGGGGAATGTATGTGTCCATGGTAGTTCCTGATGCGTGGGGAGTGCAGGGTCGAGTTTGGTATGTGCGAACTTGTGAGAGTGAATGCTGCGCGATGATGTGTGCGGCGTTACTGTGTCTAGTATAGAAGTGCCACTTCTAGACGCTGGCATAAATGTGAAGTGACTGTCTGGCGTGTGATTGGCTGGTGTGCCTGGCTCCAGGAGTAGGATGGGTCTGCCCTAGTGGTGAGTGGAGAGATCTGCATGTTGATGAGTGGGAGGAGTACACCTGGGACCTGAATAGGGCTGGGCTTTCCCCACACAATGCTGGCTCCGCCCCCTGTGGTGCGACTGATGACCCTGGCCTGTTCTGTGAATAGGGAGGGGGGCTGAGGAAAACAAAGTGCTCAAGAACCAGTTGCATCTGGTTCGCCCCTTCCCTGCACCTTGAAACAAAGGTAACCTGTGTATAAAAAGGGGCTGTGACCCCATGTAAAATGTTCTCTCTTGTTCCTAATTTGAGGGGGGCCTGCTGCTGCTGCTGGGCGCCAGGAGGACCGCCACTGGGGACTGCCTCCCTGCCTGGAGGGCCCAGTGAGCTGGGCCCTGCCCTTGCCCCCCTGCCTCCTGGACGCCTTTATTCCTAAAAACCTTGCCTTATCTGGAGGAGCACTGTGGTTTGGACTAAGGAGCGCCTTCGTAGTGACCAGCAGCGCTGAGCTGCGATAATTTACGAGGGAACCCCGACGTAGGGATTCCCCCGCTTTTTGCCGTGTTTGATAGCGGGTGCCCACCCTGCATTGTGGTGCTAGTTGGCGGGTGCCCACCCCGCTTATGAGGTAGTTTCAACAGGAGCCTACCCCGTATTGTGGTGCTCGTTGGCGGGTGCCCACCCCGCTTATAACGTAATTTCAACGGGCGCCCACCCTGCGTGTTGCCAGTTCAGCGGGAGCCTACCCCGCGTTGTGCCGCATCATTGACTTAAAATGGTAGCGGGTGCCCAACCCACGCTGGCGCCTTCCTAGCGGGTGCCTACCCCGCTTTGTGTGCTTAAGAATGGGAGACTACCCCGTATCTCGCCGGAGAACACCGCCGTGACCCGGAAGTCCAGAAGGGCGGCCTTGGTGTGGGCGGGGCGCTCCACGAACCAGGAAGCGGACGGGAGCCTACTCCGCGCTCCTGTGATCACCGCAGCCAAGAAGCGGATGGGAGCCTACCCCGCACTTCTGAAAAGGGAAGAAGATCACAGGGACAAAAGCGGCGTTCGCACCCGGGGCCCCCGAGAGCGAGGGAGAGCCCCGTGGTGCCGAGTGAGGCACGGAGGAGTGCTGCAGTGGCTGGCGGGGCTCCCGTGTGAAGAAGAGAGCCCGCGTGCAGCTGCAGAGGCCCCTGTAAAGAGCGAGAGGACCCCACCAGAGGAGCAGTCAAGACAGTCCGGTGAGTGGAGTAGAGAGGGGGCCGTGTCTTCCTCCTCCAAGGAGGGCCTGAGTCTGGCCAGTACTTTGGTGCCAGTGTTTGTTTTACCCTCTTTCCCCAGCTGCCCTGCAAGAGCGCAGGCAGCTACAAGGAGGGGTCAGAGTTGATAGGAGAGCCCCAGTGAGGCCCAGAGGGCACAGTTGTGCCCGGGCCTTTTTACATACTCACAGCTGCCCCGCCAGACAGAGGGCAGCTGCAATGTTCTGGTCGTGGGTGCAGTGGGCACCAAAGTGCCAGGCCTTTTCTTTGATTTCTACAGCTGGCCAGCAATTAGTGGCCAGCTGCCACGTTTAGGTGGTGCAATTGCCCACCTCAGCTGCCTGCGCAGCCCAGCCCTGACATTTGGACAAAGGGCGTGTGAGCCCCTGAGAGGCCAAGTTGGCCTGGGGGCAGTTTTCTGTGTTGTGCCCTCACCTAGGGCACATGGTTATTCTTACCTGTGTATGTTTGCGCAATGTATATTACCTATACAATGTTTTTTCCTAACTGTGTCTATGCGTAGGAGATTGTTTTGCTAGTAGAAATTATGCTAGTGTGCTCATGGTTCCCTACGTAATATATGCCTACGGTGTTTAGGATTGCGTAGGGTGTACTTACCTTTTACCAGTGGTTACTGGTTGTGCTCTACATTTATTATTTGTTCTACATTTCTACATTTACAATTTGGTGATTTGTGATGACTCTGACAGTGGTCCATGTGGCCCTGTCTTGTGTAAATAGTCCCCTGTAAATTCCTCCCAGTGCCAGTTGGCACAGTGTAATGTGTGTGAATATTATCTAATGTGTTTGGTATAATACAAAGGCTATTTTTATATATAACCTTGTGTGGAGTTTCTTTTGTGGTGGGCCTTGGGTGTTGTTGCTGGGTGCGCGCGCAAACGCTTTACACATTGCCTCCGGGATAAGCCTGACTGCTCGTGCCAAGCTACCAAGGAGGTGAGCAGAGTGGTGGTTTCTGCCTGGCTCTGGCGCAAGCCCTAGCCAACCAGAAATCCCATTTCTAACAGCTGCACACTGCTGCACGCCGCACACTGCTGCACGCCGCACACTGGTGCATGCCACACACTGCTGTACGCCACACACTGCTGCATGCCGCTGCATGCCACACACTGCTGCACGCCACACACTGCTGCACGCCACACACTGCTGCACGCAGCACACTGCTACACACCGCACACTGCTGCACGCCGCACACTGCTGCACGCCACACACTGCTGCACGCCGCACAATGCTACACGAAACACTGCTGCATGCCACACACTGCTGCACGGCACACACTGCTGCATGCCGCACACTGCTGCATTACTCACTGCTGCATGCTGCACGACACTGCTGCACGCAGCACACTGCTGCATGCCTCACACTGCTGCACGCCTCACACTGCTGCACGCCGCACACTGTTGCACGCCGCACACTGCTACATGCCACACACTGCTGCACGCCACACACTGCTGCATGCCGCTGCACGCCACACACTGCTGCACGCAGCACACTGCTGCACGCCGCACACTGCTGCATGCTGCACACTGCTGCACGCCGCACACTACTGCACGCCGCACACTGCTACACGAAACACTGCTGCACGCCACACACTGCTGCACGCCACACAATGCTGCACGCCACACACTGCTGCACGCCATACACTGCTGCACGCCGCACAGTGCTACACGAAACACTGCTGCACGCCACACACTGCTGCACACTGCTGCATTACTCACTGCTGCATGCTGCACAACACTGCTGCACGCAGCACACTGCTGCATGCCACACACTGCTGCATGCTGCTGCACGCCACACAGTGCTGCATGCCTCACACTGCTACACGAAACACTGCTGCACGCCACACACTGCTGCACGCCGCACACTGCTGCACGCCACACACTGCTGCACGCTGCACACTGCTGCATGCCGCACACTGCTGCATGCTGCACACTGCTGCACGCCGCACACTCCTGCACGCCGCACACTGCTACACGCCACACACTGCTGCACGCCACACACTGCTGCACGCCACACACTGCTGCACGCCACACACTGCTGCATGCCGCTGCACACCACACACTGCTGCACGCCACACACTGCTGCACGCCGCACACTGCTGCATGCTGCACACTGCTGCATGCCGCACACTGCTGCACACCGCACACTGCTACATGCCACACACTGCTGCACGCCACACACTGCTGCACGCCACACACTGCTGCACGCCACACACTGCTGCACGCCGCACACTGCTGCATGCCACACACTGCTGCACACTGCTGCATTACTCACTGCTGCATGCTGCACGGCACTGCTGCACGCAGCACACTGCTGCTCGCCGCACACTGCTGCATGCCGCACACTGCTTCACGCCGCACACTGCTGCACACCACACAGTGCTGCACGCCACACAGTGCTGCACGCCACACAGTTGCACGCCACACACTGCTGCACGCCGCACACTGCTGCACGCCTCACACTGCTGCACGCCTCACACTGCTGCACACTGCACACTGCTGCACGCCGCACACTGCTGCATGCCGCACACTGCTGCACACTGCTGCACGCCACACACTGCTGCATGCCGCTGCACGCCACACACTGCTGCACGCCGCACACTGCTGCACGCCGCACACTGCTACATGCCACACACTGCTGCACGCCACACACTGCTGCACGCCACACACTGCTGCACGCCACACACTGCTGCACGCCTCACAATGCTACATGAAACACTGCTGCATGCCACACACTGCTGCATGGCACACACTGCTGCACGCCGCACACTGCTGCATGCCACACACTGCTGCACACTGCTGCATTACTCACTGCTGCATACTGCACGACACTGCTGCACGCAGCACACTGCTGCTCGCCGCACACTGCTGCACGCCGCACACTGCTTCACGCCGCACACTGCTGCACGCCACACAGTGCTGCACACCACACAGTTGCACGCCACACCCTGCTGCATGCCGCACACTGCTGCACGCCACACACTGCTGCACGCCACACACTGCTGCATGCCGCACACTGCTGCACGCCGCACACTGCTGCACGCCTCACACTGCTGCACGCCGCACACTGCTGCACGCCGCACACTGCTGCACGCTGCATACTGCTGCACTCCACACACTGCTTTTATGCGAGTTTATGCTACTGACATTGTAAATGACAATGCCTTTTATTTGTTTTAAAATCAAAACATAAATAAAAGGCATTGTAATTTTACAATGCCAATAGCTCAAACTCTTATAAATGCGAGACCTATTGCATTGCAAATGCTTGTTTTTTCGGTCTTGCTGTAAGCAATAATTATTTCAAAATGTTATTTTAGTCATCTCAAATTTTTCGACTCAATACATTTTCTAATATATAATTACTTTCAGGACCTTTATCTTTACACAGCACGCATATTTTCATTATCTCATGATTTCAATTGAGTAATTTAATCAATACCGGCGGTCAGTTCACCTGCTTAATTATAGCAGCCTTTGTCGTCCTCTGCACTAATTCCCAAACATCCATTGTTAAGAGCTTGGAAAATTTTCATTGAGTAATGTAACATTAACGCTCAAAAGGGTTACAGAAACAGTGACAAAAGCAGTCTGTTTTGCTTTGCTACTGCACTACTTTTAAAAACGGGTCGTTACAACCCCATTGTTGACCCTACCTAAGCAATTTACAGATTGATGTCCTTGTTTTATCGGCTTCAGCTGGCGTCCATGGAATTCTTTGGTGTTGTATTTCACCAGCAAGTCAAGTCAAGAAAGCTTTATTTGATTTTCAGAACAAAATCATAAAAGCATACATTAAAAAGTACAATAAACATTAAGTACAATTAAAACAGTCGACTGAATTGAAAGTAATATTAATATGTCAGTCCTATACAAATCGTAAAAGTCCATTTAAAAAGAAACTAGTATTCCTCGAGAAACAACAAGATCTAAAATATAGGGTTAGTACTCGTATTGATTACATTGAGTTCCGAAATTTGTCTTAGGAAACTAGATACAGCAAAGATAACAGATTCATTTTCTAACTGTAATAACCTAGTTAAGGCTGATCTACACGTACGAATACCCCAGGCCTTTAAAATTGGTTTCAGGAAAGCCCCCCTTGGAATCTGATAAAATTTACAAAATAAAACACAATGGATATTTGATTGAGCAGAAATGTCATCACATGGGCATACTAAAATTTCGTTTGACCAGTTATTACAATCTGGGAAGGTGGTCAAGCGAAAAAAGGTGCCTAGTCTAAAACGGGTCAACAACATTCGGGCATAGCAGCTTGACTGATTCGAAAGGTACCCTTGGAGCCCTTCATGAGCAGTGATTTGCTGGTATCCAATGACTGCGATTTTAGTTTTTTCCAGATTCCACCTAATATTAATTAGATGGTTAAGGGCCAGTTCTCTTAGCGATTTTCTGGACACCGTTTCCATGCTTGATGGCCTCACAAAAAACTCTGGATGTCCGAGGTCAGTTAGCATGTTCTTTACATAAGTGACATTGTAAAATAAAACACCTAGGCAGTCTAAGCACAAAACAATATAATATTCAATAGAAAGACATAAATGTTATAGAAGGAGACACAACATACAAAATATTATAAAAAAATTATATGAAATTTATTATATTTAAATGTTGCAATGATAAAGGTAAATTGATGATGAAAGACAATATGATTTGAAAATGTGATTCAGACAAAAGTTAAATGAAATAGACAGTGCATTATACAGTATGCAACCAATCACGTCTATAGTCAGTCAAATAACAGAATATAAATACAGAAAAATAAAAATAGGAGTGGCGAAGACCGAGATGTTCTCAACGCGCGTTTCGACGCTAACAAAGCGTCTTCATCAGGAGAGCCACAGTATCTTTGAATCCTATAAACATACAAAATATACAATGTAAAGTACAAACCAAAAAAAAAATTTTAAACAATTATTATTCAAATGATTGTTGCTTTTTGTTAATTTTCTAAACACTTTTTTCTTGAAACCATGGTGCTCCTTCACATTAGTGTAATACCAATGACACAAAAGTGCTGTCACAAACCAATCCAAAGTGAGAATACCAGATGAGGGAGAGAAATGAGTTCAACTGTCGATGTGTGAATAAGAAAAAGAAGTAGTAATAGATAGGAACAGTATTGTGGTGAATATACTTGGATAAGTAATCTGAAAAGTGCGGGGTAGATGTAGAGACATCGAAGTGACATATAAAGAGTAATGCGACAGAAGATGTCAAGAATAGTCATGAGGTGAAAGAAAAGAAAGAAAAAGAGAGAAAAGAAAGGGGAAGGATCTTACTGTATCGATAATTGAGCGAGACGATAAGTAAACACATGAGGTCCAACCGAAATTGACAGGTATGGAGAATACTTCCTATTTGAAATAAGAACAGACAAAAACACAAAATACATATAAAATACTCAAACAAAAAAATGAAACAAAAAAATGAACCTGAGATGCAGGGCAATGCGATATTCACTGATACAAAAACTACACAACATACCTAATGATAAGAGGCGTCGCTAGTGGCGAAGAATGAGCCAAAATAGTCAAAATCCACGAAGGAAGAGATATCAGAGCCGTCCATTACAGGTTATGAAAATCACGAAGGGTACTATGGATAATGGGGAAATAAATAAAACACAAAAAATGAAAATATAACTAAAAACGATAACGAAAACGTGAAACATAACTCTGAAAAGGATGCCAAAATGTACCTGCCGCGCAGATCCAGTGGATATGTAAAATCAAGGAAACATTCAAGAGATTAGCGGAGGTTCTATTTCTCAATGGTAGTAGTTAAATGGAGCTGGCAGCTTCCAAACGAATCAAGGATGATTGCGTGTGTATAACAGGTGACCACTAGGGGAAGAAAAAATATAGGAAGGAAAGGGAAAGAGACTAATTGTTACTTTAAGATGCATGAAAGTACGTAAAAATGAATGTTGCTTTGAAAGGGGACCGTAGGACGACTTACTTGATTGAGTCACGCATCAAAAATATCCACGTCGATGGACCACAGACAAGGGTGAGCTAATCGACTGGGACGCCCGATTTAAACGAATTACGTGTGGTCACATGATAGAGCGAGCGAGGACGTCGGGCGTAAGCAAGATCGAAAGAGGACAGCGAGAGAGTGACTGAACTCAAGTATTGCGGCGAGGAGGAATGCTGAAAACAGTGGACATGATAGGGAGGGGACAATTAAAAGATGCTAAAGATAAACAGTCTCAACAGAAAAAATTATATATAAGAAATAATGAAAATAAAATAAACGTGAAATATATGTACTGGGAACCAATACATAACCTTGATTGTGAGGGACAAAAAAGACAATGTACAGAATGGAAAGATAAAAATCAGGCTCATATAGGATTGTAACATATAAATAATATGAACAATAAATATCAAATTAGAATATACAGTGCAGGAAAGTCCTAAAGGCATTGAGACATTAGGATCTGTTGAAAAGAATTGCATTTTCCCAGGGTAAATCATTGTTCAATCCTTTATGGAACGTGTTAAGGGTGAAGATCCAAAAAACTTCTCGTTTTTTGCGGATTTCTTCGCTCTGTGTTTCACTTTCCAGATGGATTTTTTCAAGTGTATGCCATTTGATTTCTTCAGCTGAGTGTTGGAGCTCTTTGTAGTGTTTGACCATAGGGGCCGCTAGTTTGTTAGTACGAATAGCGGAACGATGCTCATTGAGGCGAGTGGCAATGGGTCTGGAGGTTTCTCCAACATAGCCAGAGTTGCATGGGCAGATGATCAAATAGATGACGTTATTCGTTCTGCAGTTAGTCATGGATGTCGAATGAGTGGTATATCCATTAAGAGTAACAGTGCTACCTTCTATGGCTCCATCGCATGCTTTACAACTGGAGCGTAGACATTTGAAGGTACCTTTGATGGGTAGGTTGCCATCAATGGTTTTCTGAATAAACGGGACATGGGTGTTGATGCGTGATCTGACAATAAAGTCTTTCAAATTTTTGTTGCGTCGATGCGCATACAGAGGTTTCTTTAAGTGTGTTGAGGGATCTTGATCAGAATTGAGAATATGCCAATTGGCATTGATGATACGACGTACCTGTTCATTCATGGTGGAATGTTTTGTGATACATACCAGTTGGTCATTAGTTTTAGGGTCTTTAGCTCGTAACAGAGCGTCCCTGTCGTAAAATCTCGCTCGTTTGAGGGATTCTCGAATCAACCGATGTGGATAACCTCTAGCGAGGAATTTGTTTTTCATAATCATAGCTTGCGAGTCAAAATAGTAGATGTTAGTACAATTACGACGCAGTCGCAAGAATTGACTGAAAGGGATGCTTTGTTTCTGTGCCCTAGGATGGTAGCTATTGAAATGTAGCAAAGTATTTCTGGCTGTTGGCTTAGTGAAAAGGTCCACTTCCAAATGCCCAGAGTTGTATGTAATCAGAATGTCCAGAAATTCGATTTTTTGTTTATTAGTATGTGCTGTGAATTTGAGGTTGGTGTCAGTGACATTAATCCATAGGAGGAAATCCTTGAGTTGTTCTTCAGTGTCTCCCCATATGAAGAAGATGTCATCAATGTATCGTGCCCAACGATACACTGATTCAAAAAAGGGAGCAATTTCATTATAAATGAAATTGGATTCGAATTTGGACATGTAAATATTTGCTACCGAAGGAGCCACAGTAGCTCCCATACTTACGCCGCGAATTTGTTTGAACCAGGTGTTGTTGAATTCAAACGTATTTTCAGTTAGTACAATACTGAGGCATTCCAGGACAAAAAATTTTGGGCAAGGTATTTCGTGTTTATCAATAAACCAAGAGACAGCTGCAATGGCTTCCTTTTGAGGGATGTTACTATATAGTGACTCTACATCTAGAGTCACTAGGGTCTCTTGGTCAGGGTTGAAGGGAAGGTATTCAACTTTCGAGATCATGTTACCAGTATCTTTCACATATGATGTAATTTTGGAAATGAAAGGACGAAGCCAGTGATCCACGTATTTGGATAATGGTTCAGTGACTGATCCTATTGTGGATACAATGGGACGCAAAGGAGGTTGTGTGATATTTTTATGGACTTTTGGTACTCCATAGAAACACGGCATAGTTTTCTTAGAGTTGGTGAGAAATGCAAATTCTTTATCGTTTATTTCTCTCTCTCATCTGGTATTCTCACTTTGGATTGGTTTGTGACAGCACTTTTGTGTCATTGGTATTACACTAATGTGAAGGAGCACCATGGTTTCAAGAAAAAAGTGTTTAGAAAATTAACAAAAAGCAACAATCATTTGAATAATAATTGTTTTAAAAAGATTTTTTGGTTTGTACTTTACATTGGATATTTTGTATGTTTATAGGATTCAAAGATACTGTGGCTCTCCTGATGAAGACGCTTTGTTAGCGTCGAAACGCGCGTTGAGAACATCTCGGTCTTCGCCACTCCTATTTTTATTTTTCTGTATTTATATTCTGTTATTTGACTGACTATAGACGTGATTGGTTGCATACTGTATAATGCACTGTCTATTTAATTTAACTTTTGTCTGAATCACATTTTCAAATCATATTGTCTTTCATCATCAATTTACCTTTATCATTGCAACATTTAAATATAATAAATTTCATATAATTTTTTTATAATATTTTGTATGTTGTGTCTCCTTCTATAACATTTATGTCTTTCTATTGAATATTATATTGTTTTGTGCTTAGACTGCCTAGGTGTTTTATTTTACAATGTTATTTACCCTGCCCTAGGAGTACTGTTAGTCCCTGCAGGGGGTCCCTATTTTTGAACTTTACATAAGTGAGCCATTTGATTTTACTTATACCATCAAGTTTAAGGCAGTCAGTGATTATGTCTCTGTTTAATGAAGTCTCAGGGGTAACCCATATTTTGTGCCACAACAGGATAGGCGCGATTTTTATAACATCTGAAATATATAATAGGCCCAGCTCAATATGTACAATGTAGGTAGCTGATGATTTGGGGACCCCTAATAAGTAGCGAAGGAACTGATTTTCAGTTTTTTGTATCAATTGTGGGTTTTCAATGCCCCAAAGGCCAGACCCATAAGTAGCAGTAGAGATACATTTTGCTTTATAAATTAAGATCAGTTCCTTCACAGGTCTACCACCTAGTTTGTCCGCAAAGTGTTTCAGGGCGCCTATTGCCCGGGTGAAAGCTAGATGTCTGGCATTTAATGCTGCATGCCAATTACCCTTCCTATCAAAATTTATTCCGAGGTAAGAAAATCGATCCGTGGTCTCGATCCTCTTGCCATCAAGGAAGATTGGGCAGGGTGCTTTCTTTGTCCCGGGACCACATGCCATAGTGTATGTTTTTGTAGTATTGACTTTTAGCCCTCTGTCTCTCATGTAATTAGCGAATTTCAGGACGGCCCTCTGTAAGCCAATCCTAGTTCGGGACATAATAGCGGCATCATCAGCATAAAGGAATAGTGGCGCTGGTATTCCCAATATAGTTGGGTCATCGCACTGTAACTCCTTTAGATATTGACCGATGGAATTTATATATAGAGTGAAAAGAAGGGGTGCTAAAATGCACCCCTGTCGCACCCCTCTCTTAATGGGAAACTTGTCAGAGCACTCGCCCTTATTGCCATAACGTACCCTGGCACCTGCATCCCTATACAATGCTCTTATAAACTGGAGGATATTAAAATCTATACCCATTTCAGATAATGTGGACCATAATTTCTCGTGGTCCACACAATCGAAAGCAGAACTCAGGTTTACAAAGGTAACAAAGAGGTTTCCCTTTTTGGCCTGAGTATACTTAGATAAGACTAAAGCCAAGTTTAGTCCCTGCTCTGTGGTGCCTTTGCCTGATCTAAATCCATACTGTAAGTGTGAGACTACGTTGTTCTCTTCTGCCCAGAGTAATATCCTGTTTAAAATTATCCGGCCGGCTACCTTCATTAATGCATCTAATAATGATATTGGCCGGTAACAGGTGGGGTCATTTCTGTCTCCTCTTTTAAAAATTGGAACAACTATAGCTTCAGACCAGGACGATAAAAACCCATGTTGGTTTGAATGGTTTAAGACATTTGTTAACATGGGAGCCCAAAGATCTAACTCAGCTTTGTAGACATCTATTGGGACTCCGTCCGGGCCCGGTGCTTTACCTGAAGGGCTGTCTTTGATTGCCTTAATGACCTCCTTACAAGTAAAAGCAATACCTAGCGGGAATATGTTCAATGGGTTTGTAATATGTTGGGTGCCCGTCTCATCAAGCGTGAGATTAACCGGGTCAGAGTGATTAACTTTATCATACAGATGTTTAAAATGATTGACCCAGATTTCCCCGTTGATGGCTGTGTCTATGATGTCTGTCTGTTTATTCTGTAAGTAGGGAGCATTAACTGCTTTCCAAAAAGCAGTATTATCCTTAGATTTAGAGGCTTCATGCAGAGCCGACCAAGCCTCTTTCCTCAAGGATAGTTTCCTCATTTTAAGAGCCGACTGATACAGCTTTCTAGCTTGGCGAATCTCCACAGGGCATTTAGTTGATGCATGCAATGCTCTTTTTAGAGCTGTAAGTGCTTTTGTACAGCTGTTGTCAAACCATCCATGAGTGTTATTGGAATTTGGTCGGTGCTCCCTTGTTAACAACTTTTTCAGTTCTGATTGTATTTTTAAAAATGAGCCGATAATTATTGGTGACTCCTCGGTTTCTGACAGACAGATAAGCATGTCTTCTTGAGTTGTTGCTGTTAAGTTATATAGGAATCTTTCAGGGTCTACCCTGTCCCATTTTATAGAGTAGCCATTTTTAGTAGCTAGGTTAATAGTGGGTTGGTATATAAATGTATCCACTGAGGTCTGTTGGCACCCTTTAATTTTTAAGTTAAAAGAAATTGGATAATGATCACTAAAAACAGCATCAAGTGTTTCCCATGCTAATACTAGCCCTGCGTGGGTTGTAGATATAAAAGTAAAGTCTATTGTTGAGTTGCACCCCCGCCCGTGAAAAGTAGGCTGAAACGGAATATTTGGAGTACATAACTCGTTAATATAGGACAAGTTAAAATGAAAAATCATATTATTAAACGTATTGCCTGAAATCGAGTGGATGAAATGGGTGGGATTTTCATCCCTATGTTCACCGAGGTCGCAAATGCCCTTGGAACCATTAGGACAAACAGTACAATTAAAATCACCCAACCAGATAAGAGCCATCTCACCTTTTTTCTGGTCCTTAATAGTGTTAACACTTTGCATAAGGTTATCAATTACACTTTCTAGACTATTTATTGAGACGTTATTATAGAAATTTATTAGGGTCAGAAGCTTAACGTGACCCCAACTAATTAATAAAATCTGATAATACTCAGTAGTCATGTATCTGAGTATTTTTATTCCCTCTGTAATAGAAACATATATACACAGGCCCCCTTTATTTCTCCCCTGTGGGCTTACTAATGCAGGTGTGTGAAAAGTCTGATATCCAGGTATATGCAGTTCATCTACAACCCATGTTTCCTGAAGACAGATAATACTATAATTAGTGACTATATCTAGCCACATTTGATTGGTCACTTTATTTATAAGACCTGCGACATTCCATGATAAGATGTTTTGGGTAGCATTTACCCTCCTAGAGGGGGAGTCATCAATGCTGTCTCTGAATATGATGGCCATAGTGGGAGAAGGAGCTAACATTGTTTGACTATTAGATTGAGACATAGAGTCCGTGTATGTTTTATCTAGGTCGTTCTGACCCTGGTCGTTTACTGCCTCTGGGGTATTTGTTCCCTTGTCCCAGTTTTTATAGACATCCCTGCCTGGGGATATATTTCTAGAATGATCATTGGGTGTCACAGTAGTAGTAACATAAAAGTGGACCTCCCGATTGTTCTTCGTCTGTCAGTCCAGGTCATCTAGCTCGGTTAGTGCCTCAAAGTGGTTAGCTAGGGGGATGGACCATTGTGGATACTGAAATGCATTTCGTGAACTATGATGTTGATGGGGGAAGGGCCTATCTACATGTAATGGAAATGGATAGGAGTCTGCCTGATGGCTAGATAACCTAAAGGGTTGGGGTAGGGGGGTATATCTAGAATTCTTAAGTGTCTCGCGAATGGATCTATTGTTATGGGGCATCAGAAGCGATTGAGGGTAAAAGTAGCTCAGATCGCGGGTTGATATTCCTGTTCCTCCTCTCTCAAGGTACCAGTCTACTATATGGTTAACAACCCTTCGATCCTTAAAGTTAATAATTAAAATGTCCCCCTCTATATCTTTGGGTCTATGCCCTACCCATGCCAGTCTTCTTACAAATAGAATTTCGCCGTTTATGTTAGGGGGCAAAGGTCTATTTTTCCTAAACCAATAGATTGCTTTGTTTTTAAGTTCTTTAAACCCCTCCGTCTTCCCGGCTATCAACTCTGGGACTCCTGTAAGTACTATAACGTATGGAGCCGCCTCGGGTGGCAAGTCTATATGGTGACCAGTTCCTTTCGTAGTCCTGTGCGGGTGAAGTACCCTAGTGGTGGTTGGGGTTTTACTTCCTGGTGTGTTCAAATGTGCTGATGGTCTCACCGCGCCTGCTGTAATAGGCGCATTGACGGTGTTAGGCGGGATCAAGATATTTTCTGCAAGTGGGGGTGAGATATCCCCAGTGGAGGTACAATTAGAGGATTTCACCAGCAAATATTCCACTGTTTATTTCACTGGCCATATAAAATTTAATTTCAGACAACTGAAATGCTACATTGGATCAGGAGACAACAGTTTTCAGTGGTGAACTCAACTACCTCTACAACGGTAGGTGCCCCAAAATCACATATCTAATGAAATGTGGCCCATTTTTGCAATTCCTGCAAGTCTTGGCAAAAGGAGGCTAGACAGTTTCCTTCAAACATAAGCATGAATATTGCTGTAGACTGCGAGTATGACCTGGTCCCGAAAAATGACATCCATGCGCAGGTGTTTTACATGCAAAATTTAAAAAGTTATATTTATTTAGAAGTGATCTTATAAATCTACAAACAAAGATGCAGTGGTCTCACTTCTCACTAATCCAAACAAAAAGCAGAATATATTCAACAACACTTAGCCTTCTGTCAGCAGAAACATATTAATTATGTCCCACAATCCACAAATCACAGCTAATCTGATGGTGGTGCAACTGTTCCATTAACATATTAAGGACATTCTCATGCAGAAAGTAGCACTTTTATCATATATGCACGAAATGAGAATGGTTGTACATGATAATTGTTACTCAGTACCAAGGTGATGACTGTCCTGGACGATGCTCATGTCTCATAAATTGTCCAGAGTGGGAGTCCATAGCTAAGCAACTCACCGTATCAGTACAAAGCTGCGGTCCTAAGAGCAATTGGCGTTAGCTGCCATTGTGAACATGTTTTTATTAACTTCTCTGCAGAGTGTGACCCTCAAAAAATTCTTAGGTTACCGTAATGTAGAGCAGTCTCAAGGCCAGAACTAATGTGTTGGATGCAAGCAAAATGTGAATGCCACTTGAACGGGCTTGGCCACATCTAAAACAACATCTACCGTTGTGAGGTGTAACTTCTATGGATTTTTTATGCCTCAATATTTAAATAAATGCATAATTTCACTCAATGCCACATACTTTCATGACACATAATTCTACTCTACACATTTCCATTCCACACCACCTAATTCAACAATAAACCACATAATTCAACCCAACAACACAATTACACAACACACCACATACATCCAGTACACACCACAGAATTCCACATCATGCCGCACAATTCAACATCCCGCCACATAATTAAAGTACACTACATACCACTTCATAACAAAATATATCATTGCACATGTTAGACGGACCGGGAGGGTCGGCCGAGGACAAGGGGAGAGGTCTCCGGGGAGAGCCGTCTCCAGCGATCGTACAGATGCGTAACTTCCCCCCCACAGATATACACCACACAAGGATAGGATTTAACGTTCTTTATAAGCGATTTCTTAAGGTACGATGGAATGGTACAAGAAGGTCTGGACTCAGGGGTCCCCTCGATTCTAGTCTCTTGGTTTGGGAAAGGGGGGTAGCGGGACAGTCTGGTTACCAATCTGGTAGCTGAGATGGTCTGATGGATAGCTCACAATCCTCGAGCTCGATGTTCTAGCTTTGGACGGTCCGCGGCAGCGCCAGCAGGTCCCGGTGAAGGTGGTCGTTACACGGTCCGCGGCAGCGCAAGCAGGTCCCGATGAAGGTGGTCGTTACACGGTCCGCGGCAGCGCCAGCAGGTCCCGATGAAGGTGGTCGTTACACGGTCCGCGGCAGCGCCAGCAGGTCCCGACGAGGATGGAGGATGTAGAAGGCCGCGGCAGCGCCAGCAGGCAGGACGATAGTTCACAAGGCAGGGCTACGGCAGCGCCGGTAGTCCGTCAAGGCTGAGTTCTCTCGGTGTCTCTCGACTCCAGGATACAACTGCCTTCCTGCTCTGGAGCTGCCCTAGTTATAGGTCTGGCGCCCTTTGATGTCCGGACCCTCGCGCTTGGAGGTCGGAAGGTCCGGGATGAGGGAGTCCAGACACCCAGCAGGGGGGTGGAGCCAGCGCCCGGGGGAGCTGGAGGGCGATCGGCACCTGGCGGGGGAGAGCCATCGACAGTTCTTTCTCCCCTTGACCTGCCAAGTGGTCCGTTCACCTCCTGGGTGGATGGTGGTGCCGGGATGTCGGGGCCTGGCCAGGCCCAGGGTTAGGGTCGAGCTGAGGCCACGCGGCCTCGTGGTGCAGTGTCCAAGATGGCGGCTGATCCGGCCGGGAGAGCCGGTAGTGGTTCGGCCCCATGATATATGGATGTCCGGGGGCAGGAGTTCCGTCGGGAGACGGGGTGCGGGTTGCTTTTGTGGGTAACACCTGGGGGTCCGGGGCTTGGGCCCTGTCATGCGGGGAGGGAGCAAGCCCTTCATGTGGCCTGTCCAACATGCGTCCCCCCCAGCTGAAGGCGGGGAGAGTCACCCATCCTCTTGGGGACTCTCCTCGTCGAGGCGGAAAAAGCGTGACAGGCCATCTGCGTTGGCGTGGTCTTGGCCCGGTCGATGTTCCACAGTGAAGTCCATCCCCTGCAGGGAGATGGACCAGCGCAATAGTTTTGGGTTTTCCCCCCGCATCTGCATTAGCCACTGCAGGGGTCGATGATCGGTTTGCACCCGGAAGTGGGTGCCGAAGAGATAGGGCTGGAGCTTTTTGAGGGCCCACACCACTGCGAAGGCCTCCCTCTCGATTGTGCTCCAGCGCTGTTCTCGGGCCAGGAGGCGTCTGCTGATGAAGGCCACCGGCTGGTCAAGACCCTCGGGGTTCAGCTGGGAGAGAACCGCCCCGATGCCGTGGTCGGAGGCGTCCGTTTGCACAATGAATTCCCGACTGTAATCGGGGGCCTGGAGCACAGGGGCAGTGCACAGGGCGGCTTTCAGCTTCTCGAAGGCCGCTTGACAGTCGGGGGTCCAGTTAATCCTCTTCGGGTGGTTTTTGGGCGTGAGGCCCGTGAGGGGCCCCACAATGCTGCCATAGTCCCTCACGAACCGCCGGTAGTAGCCGGTGAGTCCCAAGAAGGCTCGGACCTCGGTCTGCGTGACTGGGGGTTGCCAGGACTGGATGGCAGCGATTTTGAGTTGCAGAGGGGCCACCAGACCGCTTCCCACCTGGTGTCCGAGGTAGGTCACGGACCCCTGACCAATTTGGCACTTGCCGGCCTTGATTGTGAGGCCGGCCCGCTGGAGGGCCTGCAGGACCTTTCGGAGGTGGTGGAGGTGGTCGGACCAGTGGCGGCTGTACACAGCGATATCGTCCAGGTAGGCGGCGCTGAACTCTTCGAGCCCCGCCAAGACCTGGTTCACTAGTCGCTGAAAAGTAGCTGGGGCATTCTTCATGCCGAAGGGCATGACTTTGAAGTGGTAGTGGCCATCGGGGGTAGAAAAGGCGGACCGTTCTTGGGCTCGGGGTGTGAGACCGATCTGCCAGTAGCCCGCTGTCAGGTCGAAGATGCTGAGGTAGCGGGCAGCCCCCATGCGGTCGATCAATTCATCCGCCCGGGGGATGGGATGAGCGTCGGTCCTGGTGACAGCATTCAAGCCCCGATAGTCGACACAGAATCGGAGTTCAGGAGTGGTGCCGGGGGCAGCAGCTTTGGGGACCAGCACGACCGGGCTGGCCCAGGGGCTGTCCGAGGGCTCGATGACCCCGAGCGTGAGCATCTTGGACACTTCCTCTTGGATGCAGGCCCGCACCCGATCTGGTACGCGGTATGCCCGGTGTCTGATAGGGGGACTGTCCCCAGTGTCCACGTCGTGCAAGCACCAGGGGGTGACCCCTGGGGTGAGGGAAAACAAAGTAGCAAACTGCAGCAGGAGGTCCCGGCAGCCTTGGCGCTGCTCTGGGGTGAGGGCCTCGGAGAGCCGGACCCCGTCCACGGAACCATCTTTCTCCTGAGTCTTCAGGAGATCAGGGAGAGGCTCGGAATCTTCTTCCGCCCCACTGTCTGTAGCCATCAGGAGGCTGAGTTCCGAGCGCACAAAGTGGGGTTTGAGTCTGTTGGTGTGGAGGACCCGGAGGGGGTTCCGGGGAGACTCCATATCGATGAGATAGGTGACGGGGCTCTTGCGTTCGACCACTTTGAAGGGCCCCGTCCACTTGTCCTGCAAGGCACATGGTTCAGTGGGGGACATCACCCACACTTGTTGACCAGGTTCGAATTCGACGGAGGAGGCATTTTGATCGTACCATTTTTTCATGTCCTCCTGACTGGCCTCAAGATTCGCTTTTGCCATTTCCCGGAATCGCCGGGTCTGATTGTGTAGTGCCAGGAGGTACTTGAAGACGTCTGGAGGGGTCTTTAGGGGGGCCATCTCCCAACCTTCTTTGACTAGGCTGAGGGGCCCTCGCACAGGGTGCCCGTACAAGAGTTCGAAAGGGCTAAAACCGAGGGACTTCTGGGGAACTTCTCGATAGGCGAAGAGGAGGCACGGAAGTAGTACATCCCACTGGCGACGGAGGGGCTCTTCCAATCCCCCAATCATTCCCTTGAGCGTGCGGTTGAATCGCTCAACTAGTCCGTTTCCTTGAGGATGATAGGGGGTCGTGAATCGGTAGGTGACCCCGCACTGTTGCCAGAGGGACTTCATATATTTCGAAATAAAGTTTGTGCCTCGGTCGCTGACGACTTCTCGGGGGAAGCCCACCCGGGAGAAGATCCCCATTAAGGCCCGGCCGACCACCGGAGCTGTTACAGTTCGCAGGGGCACAGCCTCGGGGTAGCGGGTGGCGTGGTCCACCAGCACCAGGATGAACCGATGTCCTTGTGCTGTGCGGGGGTCCAGGGGCCCCACAATGTCTATCCCCACCCTCTCGAACGGGGTGGTGACAACTGGGAAGGGTTGCAGAGGTGCTTTGAGCTTGCGGCCGCTCTTCCCGCTGGCCTGGCACGTGGGGCAGGACCGGCAGTGGTTGAGGACGTCGTTTCGCATCCTCGGCCAGAAAAAGTGGGTCACCAGGCGACTGTAGGTTTTGTCCTGGCCCAGGTGTCCAGCCAGAGGGACATCGTGGGCCAAATTCAACAGGAAGTCTCTGAAACGGAGGGGCACCACCAGCACTCGACTGGCCCCTAACTCCGCGATTCTCTGTTCACTGTATAGCAGGTCGTTATCCCAATAGACCCAATGGGCTCCGGTGGTGTCCCATGCGCTCTGGGCGATGGCTTGCTGGCGGAGTCCCTCGAGGGAGGGACAGGTCTTCTGCTCTTGGCGGAACTGTTCCTGGGTGGGCCCCCTCTTGACGCCACTGAGCCAGGCCGGGAAGGTCCTGGGGCTGGGCGACCCCTTCGGGGGTTTGTTCTGGGGGGTCGGTATAGTCGGTGTCCTCTACTGGAGCGATCGGGGGAGGAGGTGCAGGCCATTCTGGTTCTTCTGGTTGGGGGATGGCACGGGCGGCCATGGACCGGGTGGTTACGCACGCCCAGTCCGGGAGGCCCAGCATCCCCAGGTGCTCTCTTCTTTCGACGGCGGCCCATGGGGAACTCTCAAGATCATTCCCCAGGAGTCAGTCCACGGGGGCATCATCCCGGACCGTCACCTTCAACATGCCGGAGACCCCTCCCCATTCGAAGGGGACGCAGGCCATCCGACATAGACTCTCGGAATTGTCGGCTGAGCGGACGGGGCAGAGAATGTTCGGCAGGATCTGTTCTGGTTTTACCAGGTGACAGCGGACGGCCGTCACACTGGCCCCTGTGTCACGTAGGGCTTCGGCCCGGCGCCCATTAATGTTCACCCACTGGCTATATTTTCTGGTGTTGGCGGGTAGGGGGGCCCGCGGGACCATGTCTTTTCCCCCTAGGCACGCTAGAACCATGGCGGCCGGTTCCCACTCTTGTTGTGCCTGCTCGTATTCTTCTTGTTCTTCGGAGATTTGTTCTCCCCCCAGGGCGGCGGCCGCTACCTGGCGGGGTTTTGGAGTTTGGTTCTGTGGACAGTTCGGGTCATTGGCGTAGTGGCCGACTCGCTGGCATCGGTGACACGTGACGTTGGCTCGGAACCCCGGGCGCATCGGGGGGTTCCCCCGGTTGGCCGGGGGCGGGGTGCTGGCAGTGGGAGCGGCCGGGACGGTGTCTCTCCCTCGCCCCTGGCCTCCTCCTCCTCCTCCTCGGGGACGGTGCTGACCTTGGTTGTTCCGGTTCTGCTCGTGTGGCCCTCTCCGGCCCACTCGGTGCTTTCCCACCGGTCAGCTTCGGCGGCGAGTTGCTGTGGGTCAGTCAATTTACTGTCGAGGAGGTGCTGCCTGAGCTCGACGAAGCAGTTGTTAGATAGGTGCTCCCACACCATGAGATTAAAAAGTTGCTCGTAGGTCGTCACGTGGCTTCCCTTGATCCAACCCTCGAAGGCTCGGCTGAAATAGTTGACATATTCCACCCAAGTTGTACCCGGGATCCGGGTGCAGTCCCGAAACCTCTGGCGGTACATTTCGGGTGTGAGCCCATATCGGGTGAGGAGGGCAGCCTTCATGTGGTCATAGGATGACATCTGATGGTCTGGGAGCTGTAGCAGGGCATCGCGGCCTTCGTTGACGAACCTCCCCCATAGGCCGGCTCCCCAGTCACTTCGATCGATCCGGTGGGAGGTCATGGCGATCTCGTAGGCCTTGAACCACTGTTGTATGTCGTCCTCTCGGACATACTCTCGGACGACATCCTTGGGGATGTGGACTTTCTTTTCTGTCGCTCCCGGGGTGCGCGGTCGCTCGGGCACCTCCGGTTCTTTGTTCTGCTTCCGTAGTTCTATTTCTGCCAGTTTGCGCTCGTGTTCGTATGTTAATCTTTTTTCTTCGAGCTCTCTCTGCCTCTGTTTTTCTTCCCGTTCTTCTCGGAGCCGCAGATGTTCTAGGTTCAGTTTTTGCTCGGCTAATTTCAGTTCACCGTCCATTTTGAGTCGTGCCATTTCTAACTCATGTAGTCTGTTTTTTTCTCTTTCTTGGATCTCTTCCTGCGAGAGGCCCGTTCCTCGCTCCTCGGGAGCCGTGGCGTTCCTCTCCGATGCTGCACCGTTTCGGTCTGGGGATCTGGCGACCCCGGTTTCTGCCCACGACTCAATGGCGTGCTTAAAATCGTCTTTGGTACTCAGGCCGGTGGTAGCAATGCCTAGTTCCATGCAGAATTGTTTCAATTCACGATGGCTGTACTCTTCCAATTTATCCATCTGGAATTTCTCGGTGGATCCGCTCTCTTTGGTTGACATCGTGGTTTTGTCGTGGGGTGAGCTACTCTCTGTACGATTACGCGTTGATTCGGATCGCGCCGCTGGCCACCAATGTTAGACGGACCGGGAGGGTCGGCCGAGGACAAGGGGAGAGGTCTCCGGGGAGAGCCGTCTCCAGCGATCGTACAGATGCGTAACTTCCCCCCCACAGATATACACCACACAAGGATAGGATTTAACGTTCTTTATAAGCGATTTCTTAAGGTACGATGGAATGGTACAAGGAGGTCTGGACTCAGGGGTCCCCTCGATTCTAGTCTCTTGGTTTGGGAAAGGGGGGTAGCGGGACAGTCTGGTTACCAATCTGGTAGCTGAGATGGTCTGATGGATAGCTCACAATCCTCGAGCTCGATGTTCTAGCTTTGGACGGGCCGCGGCAGCGCCAGCAGGTCCCGGTGAAGGTGGTCGTTACACGGTCCGCGGCAGCGCCAGCAGGTCCCGATGAAGGTGGTCGTTACACGGTCCGCGGCAGCGCCAGCAGGTCCCGATGAAGGTGGTCGTTACACGGTCCGCGGCAGCACCAGCAGGTCCCGACGAGGATGGAGGATGTAGAAGGCCGCGGCAGCACCAGCAGGCAGGACGATAGTTCACAAGGCAGGGCTACGGCAGCGCCGGTAGTCCGTCAAGGCTGAGTTCTCTCGGTGTCTCTCGACTCCAGGATACAACTGCCTTCCTGCTCTGGAGCTGCCCTAGTTATAGGTCTGGCGCCCTTTGATGTCCGGACCCTCGCGCTTGGAGGTCGGAAGGTCCGGGATGAGGGAGTCCAGACACCCAGCAGGGGGGTGGAGCCAGCGCCCGGGGGAGCTGGAGGGCGATCGGCACCTGGCGGGGGAGAGCCATCGACAGTTCTTTCTCCCCTTGACCTGCCAAGTGGTCCGTTCACCTCCTGGGTGGATGGTGGTGCCGGGATGTCGGGGCCTGGCCAGGCCCAGGGTTAGGGTCGAGCTGAGGCCACGCGGCCTCGTGGTGCAGTGTCCAAGATGGCGGCTGATCCGGCCGGGGGAGCCGGTAGTGGTTCGGCCCCATGATATATGGATGTCCGGGGGCAGGAGTTCCGTCGGGAGACGGGGTGCGGGTTGCTTTTGTGGGTAACACCTGGGGGTCCGGGGCTTGGGCCCTGTCATGCGGGGAGGGAGCAAGCCCTTCATGTGGCCTGTCCAACAGCACATAATTACCCTCCATTACAAACAATATCACTACACAATTCCAATAGACTCAATACCACCTAATTACAAAACACTCAGTTCCACTGCACACCATGCCACATACTTCCACTACAGAAATCCTCAACACCCCACTAGACCTGCACACACAATTTTACAACTAACAATACCAATCCCACCCACATAATTCCACTCCACATCACATACACCCACTCCAAACCAAACAAGCATTGGCATAGCCAATAGGTCTCGCCTTTGGGACCTTATAAGTGTTTAGTTATCCAGCACAATATCCTTGGTGCAACAACATCAATTGTTGCATTGCTAAACACTTATAAGGTCCCAAAAGCGAGACCTATTGGCTATGCCAATGCTTGTTTTTCATGTGCATGGGCCACACCCTTATGCAAGTAAAGGAATGCCCCTTGGATGTTGCGTTGGTGCTACATGTGCGCCAGCACTGTCTATATGTCCAACTGCTTTCCTTTTCTCCCTTTAGTTACCAATCCATGTTGGATCAGTGCGAGAAAAGAAAGTGTACAAAAGTGTTTATTTAAGCAGGTGAGACTGAAGCGGCAGGGGTGTAGGGAGAAGAAGCAACACGGAGGACATGAGTGGGAGAAGTAACACAAAGGGAAAGAGCAACGTGACGCCGGCAGGGAAGAGCACACGGGCGCGAAAGCAACACAGGATGAGTGGGGGAGAAGATCAGAGGTGTGAGAGGAACAGAGCATAGCAAAGAAGTATCTGAGGGAGACAATTAAAAAACACATGCACTCACGAGGAGAGTTGAAAAAAATAGCACTCGAAAAGCAAGAAGTGGAAGACACACGTAGTGCGTTAATGATTCAGGGAAGGGACACATGCATGAAGAGGCAGGAAACCCCACATGACCTAGTAAATAAGAAGCAAGCAAATGAGAGGGACAATAAAACCAACCAATGGTAAGCAATGGTTGGGCATTAAGCCCACTCTAAGCTAAAAAGATTTCTTGCAACAGACAGTACAAGTGCTGATTTAGTAGGTGAGACATATAAAGGAGAATGGATGCTAAATGGATGCAGGGCGAGAGTTCAACATTTTTGACAGAAATAGTCAGTTAAATTAATAAAGAAATCCCAACACTGTTTCTGAATCTGAGGTGCTTAGATTTGTACTAGATGAACCAAGAACAACAAGCATTTGCAAATTCACAAAATCACGTCTTGCAAATTAACTTTGTTGCTGCTTATTTTTTTGGGTGGGGGTGGGGATTATTTTGATGTGCTACCAAGTGCCACATTGATTTTCCCAATGCTTATCCGATTGCAGCACAAGTTTGAGCAAAGCTAAAATTATGGTTCGTGGCCATTCTGAAATGCCATTTATTTGTTATGCTTGTGTTATTCCAAGATAGTTGTAAAGTTGTGTGTTCTAGTTGTGTTTAGACACAATGTGACAGCCATTTTGGCAAGCTACAAGTTTAATAAACTTATAATTACAAGATGGCCACCCACTGCTTCCTTTACGAGCGCATTTGCAAAGCCAGCAAGTGATGTGTGGCAGAATAACGACAAAGCTATGAAGGTGACACAGGGAGCAAAAATGGTGGCTACAGAGCAATGGGAGAAAGCACAAATGTGCAATAATCAGTTGGCGGGATGGTGTGTTATTGGAGAGCACATGATTTAGGGCTCTGTAATGAAGAGAGAACCAAATTGTACACAGGCCAAGGCATATCCGGTTCTAAACTGCACTAACTGGTCCAGGCATGTTTAATCTGAAGATGAAGGAGCCTTGCTGCTTGGCTTAGAATGGCTTGGCACGTGCTGATCTGGGCAATAGGTAGACCAAGCTAAAGATAAGGGCTGGTATGATGAGAGCGGCATTGAGGTTGAAAAATAAGACAGGAGATTAGGTTTCATGCCAGTAAAAGGCCACAGATGCCTGATTTATCCATCTGGCTGACATCAGCCTTGAAGATAAGCCCCGACTCAAGTGGCTATGTTGAGAAAAAAATGGGCACACCTTTAATATCATTATTTAGTGAAAAATGTTTTGAGGTGTGCAGGGAAAGCTCTAAAATGGATAACTGAGAAGGTGGTTGTCCACTATGTTGTAGACTACTCGTAATCCTAGCAGTCAGAGGATGGCCCAGGTTTTCTACTGTTAGATTACTTCTAATTGTATTTAAATTTGCAGCTTTTGCATATTCACAAAGGATCCCATGATCGCTCCATTTAATCAAATGACAATATTTGATTTCCAGGAGTACCATACCAGGTGGAAAATTCTTAATGTGCTTTTGCACCCATGACAACATATTTTAAACAGGGAGAGCGATTGTCAAGATGGGTGATAATCATTCCTCAACCAACACTGGCTTATGGGCATTATTTGGATAGTGATCAGGAATTACTAAATAATTCTAGGATCGGTACGGAGTATAGTATAATAAATGTATTGATGTAACTGTTTCAGACTCTAATGAGAGCCCGAATGAATTCGCCAAAGCCAAGCGGATCTAGCTGTGGCACAGAAACATGTTGGAAGTTAGGCAGTAAACAGCACTGTAAGTAACAACCTCAAAATATTATTATGAGATCAACTTTTCAAAGTTAGCGGGTGGATTTTCGTTTGTGTGTTTCAACTACATAAGCAATACCAATAAACAGTTAAAAGAGAAATCAGATTACAAAGAAAGTGAAAGTAACTAGGCCATGTTATGTATAAAAAATAAAAAAAACACAAGCCTGGTGAAAGTTACACAAACAATCAGTCAAACACATTTATAGAGCGCGCTACTCACCTACAAGGGTCTCAAGGCGCTGGGAGTGGAGGGTGGGTGCTGCTACTGCTCGAAGAGCCAGGTCTTGAGTTGCTTCCTTAAGGAGAGATGGTCCTGGGTCAGTCGGACCAAGCAGGGTGAGCAGCCCTACAGTTGTGCTATTTTGTAGGTGCAAGCATGAGTGCCAACAAAATGATGTGGTAGGATTTTAAAAATATATATATTTACCAGTTTGTGATTGATCGGTAAATAAAAGTGCTTTCAAGGTTGATGGGCAGGGAGCAATTGGCTGTCTTGTATTACATCCCCCCACCCAAAAAAAGACATAAAAAATAAGACCACGACTGGAGAAGGGGCAGTTACGAGGAAGCGAATGGTGGGAGGGGCAGCAACAAGGAGAAGGAAGGTGGAAGAGGAAGCAGCACTTGAGGGAGAAGAGTGGGCAGGTGGGAGGAGGGAAGAGAAGGACTCCAGGAAGAAGCACACTCGAGATAGAGCAATGCGGTGGAGATGCGCATGAGGGGGGAGTGTAAAACTAAGGGACACGGGAGAAGAACACAGGTGAGAGAGCAATATGGAGCACTGTAAAGGGGGAAGAAAAGTACATAAGGGAGACAGCTAGAGAAGATAATGAAAATAAGAGCATGAATTGTTCACGGAGAACATCAAAGCGGCTGTGCAGCCGCGAAAGTGAAAGTGATCGCGAAGGCGATCAAGCGTGGCGCGCGCCCGCGCACATGCACTGTAGCTCTAGGCCGGCCATGGTAGCATTTTTTTAAGCCCCCGAACAAAAAGTCTCGCCAGACCAGCACATGCGCTGGGTCAGGCGAGACCTAAAAACATGGGTAAAAGACATAGTTATTTACAATGCCAATAGCTCTAACTCTCAAAAATGCGAGACCTATTGCATTGCAAATGCTTGTTCTTTTATGGAAGGAGTGGGATTCTTAGAATTTGTGGCAGCCATCTGTTCAAAATGGAGGTTCTCAGTTGGACCTATTATGCCAGAGTTGCTATTCCAGCGTTGCATCACAATGTGCTGCAATTGGTTGGACAAGCTTAGCAGCAAAGTGTTGTTCACACTATTCACCTGATGACCGACATGTGGACCAGTTTTCAGGCGACTGATTACATGTGCATCACTGCACACTCAATCTCTTTTGCGGGGGTAAATCAAAAGCTATCTACAGGTCTTGGCCCTGAAGAAATTTGTAAGAACATTTGGTGGCATGAAACAGTGGCCATGTTCACTATGGAGAAATCACATACTGCTGTAAACATCTTGGACAAATTGAACGCCAAGGTGTATGAATGGCTGTGACCCATTGGTCTCGGAATTGGATTTTTTGCCACGGACAATGGCAGTAACATTGTCACGGCAATGTCAGAGGGTTGCTATTTCAGGGTTCTGTGTTTGGCCCATTGCATCAACCTGGTGGTGCAAAACTTTCTAAAAAACAGAAGATGTAGCAACATACTGAGCACCTGCAGAAGAATATGCACTCATTTCAGACATTCTTTTAAAGCCTGGAAGCATTTGCGGATTGTTCAGTGAACTAATAGAGCACCAGTTTAAACCCTGATACAGGAGGTTCCAACACATTGGAGCTCGACCTATTACATGTTGCAACATCTTTTTGAGCAGTACAAACAGATCAATGAATATGTCATTTAAAGAGTAGGGGATGCAGTTGGGAAAGCTATGACAATGGATGGGTCAACATATCCTGTTGTTGCATCTGCTGTAGGACCAGGTAATGAAGGTGTCTGAAAGGGTCACCCCTGCAGGTGTGAATGAAAACACAGAAATGCATGCCTTGGTTGAGAGCTTAATCTTTCACTTGGCTTGAAATACAAGGCTGCAAGATGACATCATCTCATTCAAACAGTACATCTCTGCCATACTTCTTGATCCACGGTAGAGAAAAGTCTGTCCACTTTAATTCCTTTTTCTGAAGGGGATGTTTCAAAATACAAGAGGTCTATTGTTGAGCAAGCCGGAGACCTAGAAGAAGAATGACTGGAACTTTGAGTCCTACCCTGCTGTTCTGGGGCGCCACCTTCAACTTCTTGTCTCACAGTAGCCAACAACACCATCAACCAGAACATCGGCAACAGCAGCAACAGAAGGACCAGACCCAACCTCTGCATTGTATTGGTTTCAATCGGCTGTGCTCAAGTCAGTACAGTGAAAAGGCAATGGCAAGCGGCTGAGCAAGTGGCAGCACCAATGACCATCCACAAGATGTTCCAGGAGTAACTGTATGATCGAAAAGAGGTCTATATGGATCAAAACCCATTGATGTATTGGCATGGGAAGATGCACCAATGGCCAGAGTTCAGCAGGCTGATAATAAAGTATCCGGCTTGTACTGTAGCCAGTGTGTCTGCTGAGTATGTGTTCTCTGCAGCTGATCTGGTTGTTACAGTGAGCAAGACCAGTCTTTCACCACTAAATGTGGAGAGATTGACTACGATGAAAACAAACCAACATTTCATACCACACAATTACACCATTCCTAAAGCAGCAGAGGAGGAGGAGGATTGTTCATATTTAAGTGTGTTAGCTGACCAACTTCCTGGTGATCCTCCTGAGTTTTAGGATGAACTTTACTTCTTGGAATGAGTATGCCAGGGCCCCCATATAACTTTTTAATGATCTCTCGTTGAACGTCTATCTTTGCCGCCCCAAAAAAGTAGATAGTGAAACATCGTTATTTTTGTGTTCAATATATCCTGCCCCACCATTTGTAATCACATATATATTGCTGGATTGCAGTTGGACCAGTGTGCATTGAATAAGCCTCCACAATTCCTTCATGAAATTGGAGACGATGCCGGCCTCAATCATGCCTATCCTTTTTTTTGCATCACTTAGCAGGGCTGCCCCAGAATATCGTGCATTTACAAGAGTGCCAATACCAAATTCCAATGTGTTGCCTGCGTCAAAGACGAATTGTGTACCTTTGCAAACCTAGCCTTCCCGTGCTTGGATTGGAAGAGATAATTACAACTATTGCACGGTGCGTGAGTGATTGTGAGTGATGATTGATGATTCATGTGCTAGCAGTGAGTGGCGGAGGGCATTGGTTAACTCCATGGGGCCGATCCCGATGTGGTCGGAAACGGCTCCAACCGTCGGTTGTAGCCATTCCGACCGTATCGGCATGTTCCGTTCGGATTTGGGTCTGCCCGACCCATTTTGATGGGGTCAGTCGCTTTCGAATGGCCTGCAACAGGCTCGGAAAGCCCGGCTGCCATTCAGAAAATCATCCATCAATCTCTTGGGTGGCTCTTTTCTGTCGAAGGATTATGATGGAAGATTCCCACAGCCTTTTTGTGCTGGCCTTTCCTGCACAGAAAAGCTGTGGGAATCCTACTTTGGGGGCCCCCAGCAGGGCCCCATGGGTACAAGGCTTCTGGATGGCTGCCTAGGGGACACCATAGGTGTCCCGCTGTTGATCCCTGCACCCGGTGGCAGGCACCTTGAGGTGCCTGCTACGAGCTGCAGGGATGAACTGTACCTCTGCTCTTTGCAATGAGAGCATGCATTCCATTCGGAATGCATGCTCCCATTGTAAAGAATAGGATTGGTTGCATCCAACGTGCTGGGCTGGAACCGTTGACAGGAGGTCGTTCGATTCCAGTTTATAAACAATGTCGGATGGACTCCGGCCTAGCTAATGAGGGTTGATACCCCATAACCAGCTCCTGTGATGCTTGTTTCTGGTCAAGGGAGGATCTGGCCTGGCAGTTCGGGGTGGACTGTTTCCATGGGGTGCAGGGTCAAGACTGATTTGCAGTCTGAACTGGAATGGCATGGTGAACAAAAACAACTATGGATTTAGGCCCAGATCTCTGCACTGAGGGTGAATGTTTGACCTTGTTCATCATTCCATCCATTAATTGCTCTTTTTGCATTTGTTTCCATAAGTGGGATGGCTATGCCCAGATGTGGGTCTCGTACTCGCCGTACCAAAGAAGTCAAGCTAGCCTGGCTGATGAGGGGGTGAAACCCTGAAACCGGTCCAGGATGCTTGATCCGGTCCAGGGAGGACCTGGCCTGGCAGTTTGGGCTGGACTGTTCCCATGGGGCGCATAGTCAAGACTGATGTGCTTATGGCTGGGTCCAAAGTAGAATGGCATGGTGAGCAAAAAAAGATGGAATTAGGCACAGATCTCTGTGCTGGGGGTGAATGTTTGACATTGGTCAGCCTTCCGACCATCAATTGTTCTTTTTACATTTGTTGCCCTAAGTGGGACGGGTTTGCCAGACTTGGGTCCCATGCTCGCCATGCCACTGAAGTCAAGCTAGCATGGCCGAGAGGGATGATACCCTGAAACCGGTCCCAGGATGCTTGTTTCTGGTCCGGGTAGGACTGTTCCCATGAGGAGCAGGGTCAAGACTGATTTGCATGTGGCTGGGTCCAAACTGGAGTGGTATGGTGAGCAAAAAAACGTAAGATTTAGGCCCAGATATCTGTGCTGGGGTGAATGTTTGACATTGTTCAGCATTCCGTCCATCAATTTGCTTTTTTGCATCTGTACTCATCTATAGGTAGTACCATGAATCTCACATGCAAGATGCAAATCCTGAATGACTTCCTTAATGCAGCTCTCAGATATGGCTGCACTCTGTTTTCTTCATAATAGCTGCAAATTAAGTCAAGAGGGTCAGCCAATTTCAGCTTACTTAAATCAACATTCTGTGATAACGCAATCACTTGCCTTTTCAGAATGGCTTTTAAGGCCAGCTAAGACATATTTCCTAAAAGGCCATCTTTAACGAGGTTTAGGTCTTTAAGAACTTTGATGGCTGCCTGTCAATATATTTTACAGGGGTCCTTTTCTAGTTTGTAAATATCTTGGCTCACGCTTTTGAGCGTATTTGGTTTTTCCTTTGTGACCATGTAATAATATTTGATGCCCGCTGATTTACATTCCTTGTCCTGCTTGTGAAGTGCAAACTCCAGGTGTATTTAAACTTGGCACGTAGCATGTGGGAGATGAAGTATTTTTACGTATGTAATGCGTTGAAGCTTGTCTAATACTTCTGGAAATTGTGGACCCAAAGCAAGATGGCCATAGAAAATGGCCGGAATCAGCTTCGCTTTAACAACTTTCATGATTGCCTCAGCCGAGGGGCTGTAAAGATGTGCAGTCACTTTGCACAAGGGGTATGCTAGCACACTGGATTTTATCCTGATGTTATTTATCTGTACAGAGGCACTGCCATTATCAGAGAGTCAGACTCTAAAATAGTTGTATGTTGATGTGTAAGTCATCCTTAATTGGTCTACCTTCCAAAAATGCTTGAGCTTGTTTTTATGTTTCCCAAACACAATTACCTTAGTTTTGTTTGTGTTAACTTTTTGCTTTGTTAGATTAATTGCATTTATTCAATTCATCCAGTGCCCGTTGAATGCCTACTTTTGCCTGATGTAAAATGAGCAGATTGTCTGCATATTGTATGATCAGAACTGTTTGACTGCCTGTCCTCTGGGATGGGTGGAAACAATGAGCTTTGTTCAATGCACGTCCAAGATCTACTGTGTATAGGTTGAAAAGAGAGGTGCCAAAACACAACCCTATTTGTTTCTATTTGTTGTGTGACTCCCACCTTTACCCAGTTTGATGCACTTCTAGAGACCTACAGTAGCCTTCAGTAGGGTATTAGGTATACTTAGGCTATCTGGTTTTAGGTTTAAACCTATAATAACTGATAAAACCCCACCGAAAGGAAAATAGCCCTCACCGGTGTAAACATATAAACACTGAAAAAACACCTTTGCAACCACAAACTAAATGCCATTCAAAGAAAGGATAAGATGAGTGAAAGAGACATTTTTATTTCTTCCTGAAGGGGCCAATACAATGTAACTGTTATACAAGGTAGCATCAAGAAAGACTGGGCTCACATGAGTTTTGTTGTTTAGGGATGTCACGAAAACATTGTCTCTTCTTCCTTCTGCTTTTTTCAGTTTTGTGGTCTTTGGTCTAAAGATGCAGTGTTATTATTTCAAGTTCAATAAAGATTGGAGTGATACTGTTTGTATTTGCAGTAATTCAGCTATGTATGTGAAAAAGTTGTATGATGGTCTGTCAAAATCGATACGTGAGCTGAAGTGCTTCCCTGTAAGAGATCCTTGTCACTTGCTGGACGGTATGCTGAAATAATCTTTACAATCTTCTGAGTCATTGAAGAATGCTATTGACTTTGTAGTCCATTCTGGTGCAGTAAAAATGTATTTAGATCTCATATACTCTGTGCACATGCACTATCAGCGCAGAAAGCAAGCAATAATTGAAATTAAATTAAAATTCCATAGACACCGGAAAAACACTTTTTCTGTTGTTTTTAATGGCTTGAAAATGTGTAACCACTGATAAGCACTGTTTTTTTAAGATATTGAAAAAACCGGGGGGAAAAAACTGAATTTACCAAAAATAGAAACTGAAAACAGGAAAGCCTATACTCCACTTAGTTAGCTTCATCCACAGGAGTGGCCGGCTCACACTATCAAAAGCAGCGGTATAGTCAACAAAGCATACAAACAGGGGAGGGTTTGATGGTGCCAAAGTGCTGTGTGCCAGACATGACAATGCTGCTATATTATTTATTGTCATTCACGGCTGTCTGGACCCTGTCTGGTAGAAAGGGTTCCGTTTTTCAGTCTCAATCCACTCTTCCAGTATCAGAGAGCAGGGTCTAAGGAGGAGCAGTATCACAACTGTAGGAGACAGGTCACAGGGTGTGTATGACTTTATGACTTTTTAGGAAGCACAAACGTACATGACGTTCTCTATAAAAATCGATTTGCCTCAATGAGGGCGGCGGGGTGTGGGGTTGTGAGGGCGTCGGTTGTGGGGTTGTGAGGGCTGGAAACTCCACTCTCTGCAGCTAGAAAAACTGCAAAGGAAGAGCTGTCCCTGTGGACTGGCTCTGGAAATGGTCTCACTCCTGTCCAGCCCTGTTTCCAAGACATTAATACCGAGGAGAGTTCCTTGCCCCTGTAGAGATTGAAGCTGAGAATTAAATGTGCACATCTGTAAGGGGTACATACTAGGAGAGAAATGTGCCCAACATTAAGTACTCAATTCATGGGGAAAGGTGCACATCTGTCAAAATATTATTACTGCGTACTATGTAAAATATAAACCATATGGTTAATTGTGTGTCTTTTTATCCTCTTAGATCATATGGTTGTGCACTAATGTCTCCAATTATTACCTTTATGCAGATATGCACATTTTCCCCGGGTGTCTGAATTCCTGCCCAGTAATAATGTTCCACAGACTTACAAATATTCTACAGCATGGCTACTCACAAACTTTCTGTTGGGGCCAAAATTACAGTGTGGTTTGTGGCCGAGGGCCGCACCGGTGTGGGTGGGGTCAGTGGGGACGGGGTCAGTGGGGGGAGGGGCTAGAGTAAAAAAAAAACATTTCGAAATATTAGACAATGCAACAATGCTGTATTTCAAAAGCAGATGTAACTACAAAGAACACATTTTGATAATACACTTTTATTAGCAGACAATAGCAATCTTAAGAGGCATTGCATAGCTTCATACATACTTTGACCCCAATTCCATCAGTCTCTCTCTCTCTCTCTCTCTCTCTGTCAGTCAGTCTCTCTCTGTCAGTCAGGCTCTCTCCCCCCGTAGTCAGTCAGTCAGTCTCTCTCTCAGTCAGTCAGTCTCTCTCTCAGTCAGTCTCTCGGTCAGTCAGACTCTCTCTATCTCTCCCAGTCAGTCTCTCTCTGAGTCAGTCAGTCTCTGTCAGTCTCTCTCACTCTGTCAATCGGTCTCTGTCTGTCAGTCTGTCTCTGTCAGTCAGTCTCTCTCACAGTCAGTCTCTGTCAGTCAGTCTCTCTCTGTCAGTCTATATCTGTGTCAGTCTCTGACAGTCAGTCTCTCTGTCAGTCAGTCTCTCTCTCTCTCTAAGTCAGTCTCTCTCTCTGTCAGTCCATCTCTCTGTCAGTCTCTCTCTCTCTCTCTCTCTCTCAGTTCATCGCTCTGTCAGTCTCTCTCCCCCTCAGTCAGTCTCTCTCTCCCTCAGTCTCTCTCTCAGTCAGTCTCTCTCTCAGTCAGTCTCTCTCTGTCAGTCAGTCTCTCTCAATCAGTCAGTCTCTCTCTCCCAGTCAGTCTCTCTCTATCTCGGCCATTCTCTCTATCTGTCAGTCAGTCAGTCTCTGTCAGTCAGTCAGTCTCTCTGTCAGTCAGTTAGTCTATCTCTCAGTCTCTCTCTGTCAGTCTCAGTCAGTGAGTCTCTCTCTGTCAGTCAGTCTCGCTCTCTCTCCCTGTCAGTCTCTCTCTCTGTCAGTCTCTCTCCCTGTCAGTCTCTCTCTCTGTCTCTCTCTCTCTCTTAGTGAGGAGTATCTCTCTTAGTCAGTCAGTCTCTCTCCAAGTCAGCCAGTCTCTCTGTCAGCCTCTCTCTCTCTTAGTCTCTCTCTCCCTTAGTCAATCAGTCTCTCTGTCAGTCAGTCTCTTTATCAGTCAGTCAGTCTCTCTCTCTGTCAGTCAGTCTCTGTCAGTCAGTCTCTCTCCCAGTCAGTCTCTCTCTCTCTGTCAGTCTCTCTCTCTTTGTCAGTATCTCTTTCTCTGTCAGTCAGTCTCTCTGTGTCAGTCAGTCAGTCTCTGTCAGACAGTCTCTCTCTCTCTGTCAGTCAGTCTCTCTCAGCCAGTCTCTCTCTTTATGTCACTCAGTGTCTCTCTCTCTTTCAGCCTCTCTCTCTGTCAGTCTCTCTCTGTTAGTCAGTCTCTCTCAATCAGTCAGTCTCTCTCTCCCAGTCAGTCTCTCTCTATCTCGGCCATTCTCTCTATCTGTCAGTCAGTCAGTCTCTCTGTCAGTCAGTTAGTCTCTCTCTCTGTCAGTCTCAGTCAGTGAGTCTCTCTCTGTCAGTCAGTCTCGCTCTCTCTCCCTGTCAGTCTCTCTGTCTGTCAGTCTCTCTCTCTCCCTGTCAGTCTCTCTCTCTCTCTCTCTCTCTCTCTCTCTCTCTGTCTCCCTCTCTCTCTTAGTGAGGAGTCTCTCTCTCTTAGTCAGTCAGTCTTTCTCTAAGTCAGTCAGTCTCTCTGTCAGTCTCTCTCTCGCTCAGTCTCTCTCTCCCTCAGTCAATCAGTCTCTCTGTCTCTGTCAGTCAGTCAGTCTCTCTCTCTGTCAGTCAGTCTCTGTCAGTCAGTCTCTCTCCCAGTCAGTCTCTCTCTCTCTGTCAGTCTCTCTCTCTCTCTGTCAGTATCTCTTTCTCTGTCAGTCAGTCTCTCTGTCAGTCAGTCAGTCTATCTCTGTCAGTCAGTCGCTCTGTGTCAGTCAGTCAGTCTCTGTCAGACAGTCTCTCTCTCTGTCAGTCAGTCTCTCTCAGCCAGTCTTTCTCTTTATGTCACTCGGTGTCTCTCTCTCTCTTTCAGCCTCTCTCTCTGTCAGTCAGTGTCTGTATCAGTCAGTCTCTCTCTCTGTCAGTTAGCCTCTCTCAGCCAGTCTCTCGCTTTATGTCACTCAGTGTCTCTCTGTCAGTCAGTCTCTCTCTCTTTCAGTCTCCCTCAGTCAGTCTCTGTCAGTCTCTCTCTCTGTCTGTCTTTCTCAGTCCGTCTCTTTCTCTCTGTCAGTCTCTCTCTCTGTCAGTCTCTCTCCCCCTCAGTCAGACAGTCAGTCTCTCTCTCTGTCAGTCAGTCTCTCTCTCTCTCTCTCTCTCTCTCTCTCTCTCTCTCTCTCTCAGTCAGTCTCTCGGTCAGTCAGTCTCTCTCTCTCTCTCTGTCAGTCTCTCTCTGAGTAAGTCAGTCTCTGTCAGTCAGTCTCTCTCACAGTCAGTCTCTGTCAGTCAGTCTCTCTCTGTCAGTCTATATCTCTGTCAGTCTCTGTCAGTCTCTCTGTCAGTCAGTCTCTCTCTCTCTAAGTCAGTCTCTCTCTCTGTCAGTCCATCTCTCTGTCAGTCTCTCTCTCTCTGAGTTCATCTTTCTGTCAGTCTCTCTCTCCCTCAGTCAGTCTCTCTCTCCCTCAGTCAGTCTCTCTCTGTCAGTCTCTCTCTCTCTCTCTGTCAGTCAGTCTCTGTCAGTCTCTCTCTCTCAGTCAGTCAGTCTCTCTCCTAGTCAGTCTCTCTCTCTCTCTCCCTGTCAGTCTCTCTTTCTCTGTCAGTCAGTCAGTCTCTCTGTGAGTCAGTCTCTCTCTGTCAGTCAGTCTCTCAGTCTCAGTCAGTCAGTCTCTCTGTCAGTCTCTCTCGTTGTGTCACTCAGTGTCTCAGTCAGTCAGTCTCTCTCTCTGTCAGCCTCTCTCAGTCAGTCAGTCTCTTGCTCTGTCAGTCTCTCTCTCTCTCTCTGTCAGTCAGTCTCTCTCTCTCAGTCAGCCTCTCTCAGTCAATCTCTCTCTCCCTCATTCATTCAGTCAGTCTCTCTCTCTCTCGGTCAGTCAGTCTCTCGGTCAGTCAGTCTCTCTCTGAGTCAGTCTCTCTCTCAGTCAGTCTCTCTCACTGTCAATCAGTCTCTGTCAGTCAGTTTCTCTCACAGTCAGTCAGTCTCTCTCTCTCTGTCAGCCTCTCTCTCTGCCAGTCAGTCTCAGTGAGTCTCTCTCTCTCAGTGTAGGAAGGTGGAATCTGACTACATGGTTGTCCCCACTTTTTTCCTGGTGTTTTGATGGCTTCTGACTAGTCTGGCTGGGATCCTGCTATTCAGGACCCCAGCCTATGTGCTTACTCCCTTAAACAACATGGAGTGCATATTAGGTGCACTAGTGATTGGAGACTGTGGTGCCTTATGAGTCCCTAGTATATAGTACCTTAGGTACCAAGGGCATAGGTACTTCACAGGCCTACCAGGGGCTGAAGCATGTATTATGCCACCCCTGGGAAGCAGACTAAATCTGACACCACAGGCCTGCTACTGCAGCCTGAGTGAGGTGGTGCTAGCACTCCTCACTGAGATATAGATTCACTATATCTCTCCCTGTACACACATTTAAACCTATGAGTCACCCCTAAGGCAGGCCCTATCAATCCTGAGGTCAGGGTGCTTGGTTTCCATGTGAGGGGGTGCCTCTGCTTGAGCAGGGCCCCTCTGCAGCTCTCAGAGTCCATTCTCTGGGGCTCTTTGTGAATGTGGTCAAACCATATACTCTTAAGTGAATTATAACCTCGCGGTAAATGCTAACTTTGGAATGGCTGCATACAAAACATGTAGTGTTTGGTGTCAAACACTTTGGAATCATACCCCCACACCAGTAACTGGTGTGGGAGTATGATCCCACCCTTCTAGAGGGATAGACATGTACCTACTGTGGAAACACGGTAGAATCCTGAAGAGCCCTGGCATCACAAAATGGATGCCACCAGTCACAGACACTGGGCTGCCCTCCTGCTGATGACCAAAACTCGCAGTGGAGGAGGCCCAACAATAGGTATCCTGTCACAGGGAGGTGTGACCACCTCCCAGACAGGGTTTAGTGTATTGGGGCTTGGTGGGTGCACTCCTAGAGTGCTTTGAAGTCCTCTAGAACTACTTACCCTGTAAGTGACTTGCTTGTAGACTCTCCCGAAGTATCTTAAAATTCTTAATTTCCAATCGCCACTTGCTCCATTGAAGTCAATAGGGATTCGCGGCTGTGTTTTCACACTGCATGCGTCTCCAGTGGGTCCTTTACTTACCTGCCTTGGGTGGTTTCGTGAGGCTCCAGCGCTTCTGAAGGCCCTAGGCCTTGTCCCCTCGCAAGTCGTTATCTCTAAGTCTCTTTTTTAGTATATGGTCTGGTACGCCCCTAGGGCCCCAGCCATATTTGTGCTTAACTTATTATGAAATGTTGACTTGTGTATATGTTCCTGACTTCTAATCTCATAAAGATATTAGCAGAGAGTTGTTAGTAATAAATACATATATATTTGATATATATACCTGTGTGGTGTCCTTTCATTTAGTGATTCAAGAGATTATAAGGTAAAAGAAGCTGCTTTACATTCCTCTAAAGACTTAGCCTGAAGGCTGCTCTCCAAAGCTACCATTAGGATAGCTTTCTTGAAAGGTTGTCTTAAACCTACTACCATAAGAGTCGAATTGTACTGGTGCAAGGTGTCCACTTTAACTAGTGCACAGCATATACCAGGCTAACTTCTCACATTGGTGGGCAGCGTGTGGGTTTCCAGCTTGCCATTGTTTTACCAGAAAATCTCTATTTGAAGTACTAACTGAAAACCACTATAGGTACTCAAGGTACATATAAAGTCAAGCTTAGTATCAATAAGTTCTACTGAACTTAGAGCTGTGTGTTAAGGGATAGCACACCCTTTCTACAGCTCAAGCTAGGATCAGTAGGCCACATACTAGTGTAGGTAGCACAACACTAGAATGTCCTTAAGGGTTGGAACCAGTGGGTCCACCCAGCCTCAGTATAAGGACATGACTTTCTTTGACTTGAAAGCCATGCGTGCTGCAAGGCATCTGAGGATAGGACAGAGACCCTCCACACTACACCTGATAGATCTGCTGACAACAGATTATCTTAGATTAGCTCTAGGAGCTAATGGGTCTGAATCAGGGGGTGGGTCAATTACAGTGTCTGGGTCAGATGATGAAAATCAGGATGACCAGGACTCTGTGTTTGAAGGGCCAGATCCACAAGGGTCTGAAAAGGACAGAGAAATTCTCCATAAGAGAACTGACCACTCCTATCACTCCTGCAGAGAATCTGTCCAGCAGAGGAGCTCCTATTTTCCTAGAAGGGAGACCTCCTCTGACAGAATGTACAAACTGCTGCAGTATGAGGACGCAAGATTTGCCCTCAAAACCAAGCGGTTGGCATTAGATAGAGAAGCCTCTGAGCTCCAGAGAGCTTCTAGAAGAGAGGGATTAGAACCCCCTGGTGGCAGCAACAGTGTCCCTAGAGGCAGAGAATATATTCCAGACCATAGGAACCTGAGCAAGGTTGTTTCTCCCTACCAGAGTGGGGATGATATCCACAAGTGGATAACTGCTATGGAAAGGGCCTGTAGAGTGCAACAGGTCCCCCAAAAGCAGTGGGCAGCAATCTTGTGGCTCTCCTTTTCAGATAAAGGTAGAGACAAGCTCCTCACTGTTAGATAAGAGGATGTTGATGACTATGAAGTCCTGAAGAGTGCACTGATAGATGGGTTTGGCTTAACCACTGAGCAGTACAGGTTGGAGTTCAGAGATACCCAGAAGGCACAGACACAGGACTGGGTGGACTTTGTAGATTGTGCTACCAAGGCTCTGGAGGGTTGGATAATTGGCAGTAGAGCAACTGACTTTAAAGGATTGTATAATTTGATTATGCGTGAGCAGATACTTAACAATTGTCAGAACCAGCTCTTACACCAGTACCTGGTGGACTCTGATCTGACCTCTCCCCAAGAATTGGGAAAGAAGGCAGACAAATGGGTCAGAACCAGGGTGAGGACCAAGAACCAATGTGGTGACCAGAAGAAAGATTCCACTAAGCCCAAAGAGAAAGGTGGGGATAATAACAATACAGAAAAGTCCTCTGAAGGGCCCCAAAAATCCAGTTCTGGAGGTGGGTCCCAAAATCCTTCCTCTTCCAATAAGAAACCATATTGACATGTGTGCAAGCAACCTGGCCACTGGAAAGCTGACTCCAGCTGTCCAAAGAATGGCAATAAAGAAAATGTTCCTCCCACTGCAGCTCCAACACCTCCTGTTACTACCAGTAGTAATCCCCCAGGTGGTGGGAGTGCACCCAAAAACTTAGTTGGGTTTTCTTGGGGAACCCAGGTGGACTCTGGCCTAACCAGGTCCCCTACACAAGCAACTTGTGAGAAGTTGGCCTATGCTGGTCACTAGTTATAGTGGCCACTTTGCACCAGTCCAATTCGACTCTTATGGTAGATAGGTTTAAGACAACCTTTTAAAGAAAGCTATCCTAGTGGTAGCTGTGGAGAGCAGCCTTCAGGCTAAGTCTCAGAGGAATGTAAAGCAGCTTGTTTTACCTTATAATCTCTGGATTCAAGATGAAGATGACCTCAAAGCAGAAGGGACAGTGTTCACAGTCACTTGCCAGTGACTGGGGGCCAGGAAGATGGATGCCCACAGATGCCGGGTGATTTCAGGTGATCAAGGGTGTTTTGACTTCGCCCACGAGGTCCAGGAGGGATCGACGATGACCAGCAGCTGGATTCGGAGTGTCCCACAACGTCTGCAGCTGACTGAGGTGTCGGCAACCGTATTGGAGCCAACAAGCATTGGCAACTGCAAGTCTCGTGAAAAGTGAATAAAGTCAGCGGTGCAGACCAGCAAGGTCTGAGAGACTCACCCAGCGAGGGTTCAGTGATGGCAGACCTGGAGCAACCAGGGGAGCCCTTTGGTTTGATAAAGTCTTGCGGGGACCCACAAGCCAATGGGCAAGGGATCACTAATACGCCTCGTGAGGAAACGCTTTACAGGAGCCCACGGTCACTCGGGACGGGGTAGGCCTCTGATTTTCGGTGCACTACCTGCTGGAGGCTTGGGCCACAAATGGTCCAAGGCACAAGTTCGTAGAATGTTGTGAAGGGGTTGCACTCGACAATAGTGCACGGTTCCCAGGTATTGCTGTTCCTCGTCACTCGTGGGGTCCACTCGTCTCAGCTCTGCTGGTGACTCACAATGGCCGTCGAGAAGTCAGGAAATCCACTTCCGGGGCTGCAGGGACTTCGGACTCCGGCGGGAGCGGGAAAGTTTGCGACCGTTGATTCAAGTTTTTGGTGCCTGCCAAGCAGGGGAGTCACTCCTTGACTCCAAGGAAGATTCTTCAGTCTTCCAAAGGTAGTGGAATGTCAAAGGGGCAGGATTCTTCTTGTAGACCGTTGTCCAGGGATCTCTGATTTGCAATGGCAAGGGTTCCCTAACTTATACTAAAAGAAAGGGAGGGACTAGCTCTATGAGCACTCCTCTGGGAGGGTCAGGGTAGGGGGTGGTTATACCCACTTCCCTTTGTCCAGTTTCGCGCCAGAGCAGGGACATATGCACAGAGGAGCCTACTGCTCCCCCAGTGCAGGACTTCAAAGCACTCTAGAAGTGCACCCACCCAGCCCCAATACACTAAATCCTGTTTGGAAGGTGGTGACACCTCCCTGTGACAGGATGCCTATTGTTGGGCCTCCTGCACTGCGAGTTTTAGTCAGCAGCAAGAGGGCAGCCCAGTGTCTGTGCTGGTGGCATCCATTTTGTGATGCCAGGGCTCTTTCAGGTTTCTACCGTGTTTCCACAGTGGGTACATGTCGTCCCCTCTAGAAGGGTGGGATCATACTCCCACACCAGTTACTTTTGTGGAGGTATGATTCCAAGTTGTTTGACACCAAACACAACATGTTTTGATGCAGTCATTCCAAAGTTAGCATTTACCGGGAGGTTATAATGCACTTAAGAGTATATGGTTTAACCACATCCACAAACAGCCACAGGGAATAGACCCTGCCAGCTGCAGAGGGGCCCTGCTCAGGCAGAGGCACCCCCTCACATTGTAAACCAAGCACCCTGCCCTCAGGATTGATAGGGCCTGCCTTAGGGGTGACTGATAGGTTTATATGTGTGTGTATGGTGAGATATAGGAACCTATAACTCAGTGAGGAGTGCTAACACTACCTCACCCAGGCTGCAGTAGCAGGCCTGTGGTGTCAGATTTAGTCTGCTTCCCAGGGGTGGCATAATACATGCTTCAGCCCCTGGTAGGCCTGTGAAGTACCTATGCCCTTGGTACCTAAGGTACCATATACTAGGGGCTCATAAGGTACCACAGTATCCAATCACTAGTGCATCTAATATGCACTCCAAGTTGTTTAGAGAGAACAGAGAGATGGGGGTCCTGATTAGCAGGGACCCAGCCGGACTATAGCCAGAAACCAGTGTTAATATCAGAAAAAAAGTGGGGGCAACATAAGTGCAGATCCTACTCTCCTACACAACCCCCCCAAACGCAGGGACACTAAACTAACCTTGACCAGTTGAGTCTTCGTGTTCTAAGTGGAAATACCTTGAGAGTTCATCTGCATTGGCATGGTGGGTCCCAGGTCTATGCTCCACTGTATAGTCCATCCCCTGTAGGGAAATGGACCACCTTAGCAGTTTAGGATTTTCACCTTTCGTCTGTTTGAGCCATAGGAGGGGCTTGTGGTCAGTCTGAACTATGAAGTGAGTGCCAAACAAGAATGGCCTCAGCTTCTTCAGGGCCCACACAACAGCAAAGGCCTCCCTCTCTATAGCTGACCAACGTTTCTCTCTAGGGGGCAGCCTTCTGCTTATAAAAGCTACTGGCTGGTCTTGACCTTCATCATTCAGTTGAGACAGTACAGCTCCCACACCCAGCTCAGAAGCATCTGTTTGGACAATTAACTTTTTTGTGTAGTCTGGACTCTGTAAGATGGGGGCAGTGCACATGGCCTGCTTTAGGTCATCAAATGCCTTTTGACAGCTAGCTGTCCACTGAACCTTTTTTGGCATTTTCTTTGAGGTAAGATCATTTAAGGGGGTCACTATGGATCCATATCCCTTAACAAACCCCCTATAGTACCCAGTAAGGCCTAAAAAGGTTCTCACCTGTGTCTGGGTGGTTGGAGCTACCCATTCCATTATGGTCTGGATTTTGCTCTGCAATGGTTGAACCTGGCCTCCACCTACAAGGTGACCCAGGTACACAACCTGACTCTGCCCTATCTGGCACTTAGTGGCTATGATAGTGGGGCCTGCTTTTTGCAGGGCCTCCAAAATATTTCTGAGGTGGACCAGGTGATCCTGCCAGGGGGAACTAAAGACAGCAATATCATCTAGATAAGCTGAGCAATACGTTTCCATACCTGTCAGAACTTTGTTCACCAACCTCTGAAAAGTGGCAGGTGCATTCTTCAAACCAAAGGGCATCACCACAAAGTGGCAGTGCCCACCAGGGGTTGAAAATGCTGTTTTGGCCTTGGCATCCTCAGCTAATTTGATTTGCCAGTAGCCAGCTGTTAGGTCAAATGTACTCAGATATTTGGCTGAGGCCAAAGTATCAATGAGCTCATCTGCCCTGGAAATTGGATAGGCGTCAGTCCTGGGGGCTGCATTGAGGCCTCTGTAGTCTACACAAAACCTCATTTCTTTCTTACCACCCTGGGTATGAGGTTTAGGCACAAGGACTACTGGACTAGCCCAAGGGCTATCTGAAGGCTCAATTACTTCTAGTTCCAACATTTTGTGGACCTCAGTCCTGATACAGCCCCTGACATGGTCATATTGCCTGTAGATTTTACTCTTGACAGGCAGACTGTCTCCAGTGTCCACCTGTAGGAGAGTAGGGTCTGCTATCCTATGGTCACCCCAAATTTTTGCTTTTTGCTTCACTGGTTTTTGACATATTGAGGCTGTGGGCCTGCCAATCAGACCCCCAGCCTGCGGTTCTCTCTACTAAATTAAAACTATGCACCCTAGGTGCATAACCAATTGGAAGTGGATCACCCTGTCAGCCCCTGTACCAGTGTACAGTAGGTACCCAGGGCATTGGTGTATCTAAGGCCTGCCAGGGGCTGCAGCATGTATTATGCCACCCCAGGCTTGGCCTAACAAATTTGACACAACTGGCTGATCACTCAGCTGGGGTAAGTTGGTGTAACCACCTCTTACTTAGGTGTAGTATACCTATACCTAACCTTAAATGGAACACATGTTAACCTATAAGTCACTCCTATGGCAGGCCTTAACAATCCCGAAGGCAGAGTGCTTGGTTCCATGTGAGATGGTGCTCTGGCATGAGCTGAGCCTGTCTGCAGTGGTCGGAACAACTTCCTTCTACTGTTTCCAGATATCGTCATACCATATACTCTTAAGTGCATTATGAACCTCGCGGTTAAATGCTATCTTTGGTTTGGCTTTATCAAAACATGTCAAGTAAGGTGTCATACGAATTGGAATACTAACGCCTCGCCAATTCGGGCGACGGGGTTAGCATTCCACCCTTCTAGAGGGACACGACATGTACAGTACCTGAAACCCGGGTAAAATCAGACATAGCCTCAGCTCCACAAAATGGATGCTGCCACCACAGACACAAGTCTGCCCTCCTGCTGCTGGGAGTCCTTCCAGCTTGGGAGGTGTGGACAAAGGGTTTCCTGCCAGGGGAGGTGCGTGCACCACCCCAGACAGGATTTTGTGTATTGGTCAGGTAGGGCTTGAATGAAACCAGACATGCCTGAGGCTCACAAGGAGCCTCGGTGCATATGCCAGTCCAAACCGGTCCTGGGGCACACCAGTCCCGGGCCTGGGGCGAGCTGGACAAAGGATTGGGGGTGTAACCACCCCCCTTCCTGGTCCCACCCTTAGGGAGGGACCTAGCAGGTAGTCCGGCCCCTAGAATCCGCTTAAAGGTAGGAGCTGTGTCCTAAGACTTCAGACATCCTGGAATCAACTTGAAACTAAGAAGAAGACGGGAACTTCGACGCTCTGCCGCACAGAGGACTGAAGCCAATCTCCCCTGTGGTCAGGGAGTGACCACCTTGCTAACGCAAGCACCATCCAGCGAATCAACGTCTGCTTTGCCGCCGCCTCCCGCCGGAGCCCGAGCCCAGAGACTGACAAGACCTGGACCTCCAGACCTCTCACCGCCCGATCCACAGTCCCTGAAAAGAGGAGACCCGTGGAGGCACCGAGACACGTGGAGCCAGCCATCTTGAAAAGACCACGACAAGCTGCAAGTGCAACAACCGAGGCTCCCTCCAAGTTGTTCTTTGGGATCTGAGAAGCCCAACCCTCGAGCAGCATCTGCACCAAAGGTGAGCCCTCCAGCATCTCCACGATCTGCGTGGGGCCCTTCTGCATTTTGCCACTCGACGCGCCTAACCGGTTGCTGGCCCGCTGGCTAGTAGCCATCTTGGCGACGAACTTTACGAAATACACCGCTGGTCTGGTTGCTCCAGACTGGCCCTTGCTCCCCTCCAAAGGAGCAATCCCTCTGACCTTGCTGGTCAGAACCATCAGCTTATTTCATCTCCTACAACAATTGCTTATAGTATCCAGTAAGGCCTAAAAAGGTTCTCACCTGTGTCTGGGTGGTTGGAGCTACCCATTCCATTATGGTCTGGATTTTGCTCTGCAATGGTTGAACCTGGCCTCCACCTACAAGGTGACCCAGGTACACAACCTGACTCTGCCCTATCTGGCACTTAGTGGCTATGATAGTGGGGCCTGCTTTTTGCAGGGCCTCCAAAATATTTCTGAGGTGGACCAGGTGATCCTGCCAGGGGGAACTAAAGACAGCAATATCATCTAGATAAGCTGAGCAATACGTTTCCATACCTGTCAGAACTTTGTTCACCAACCTCTGAAAAGTGGCAGGTGCATTCTTCAAACCAAAGGGCATCACCACAAAGTGGCAGTGCCCACCAGGGGTTGAAAATGCTGTTTTGGCCTTGGCATCCTCAGCTAATTTGATTTGCCAGTAGCCAGCTGTTAGGTCAAATGTACTCAGATATTTGGCTGAGGCCAAAGTATCAATGAGCTCATCTGCCCTGTCTGCAGTGGTCGGAACAACTTCCTTCTACTGTTTCCAGATATCGTCATACCATATACTCTTAAGTGCATTATGAACCTCGCGGTTAAATGCTATCTTTGGTTTGGCTTTATCAAAACATGTCGAGTAAGGTGTCATACGAATTGGAATACTAACCCCTCGCCAATTCTGGCGACGGGGTTAGCATTCCACCCTTCTAGAGGGACACGACATGTACAGTACCTGAAACCCGGGTAAAATCAGACATAGCCTCAGCTCCACAAAATGGATGCTGCCACCACAGACACAAGTCTGCCCTCCTGCTGCTGGGAGTCCTTCCAGCTTGGGAGGTGTGGACAAAGGGTTTCCTGCCAGGGGAGGTGCGTGCACCACCCCAGACAGGATTTTGTGTATTGGTCAGGTAGGGCTTGAATGAAACCAGACATGCCTGAGGCTCACAAGGAGCCTTGGTGCATATGCCAGTTCAAACCGGTCCTGGGGCACACCAGTCCCGGGCCTGGGGCGAGCTGGACAAAGGATTGGGGGTGTAACCACCCCCCTTCCTGGTCCCACCCTTAGGGAGGGACCTAGCAGGTAGTCCGGCCCCTAGAATCCGCTTAAAGGTAGGAGCTGTGTCCTAAGACTTCAGACATCCTGGAATCAACTTGAAACTAAGAAGAAGACGGGAACTTCGACGCTCTGCCGCACAGAGGACTGAAGCCAATCTCCCCTGTGGTCAGGGAGTGACCACCTTGCTAACGCAAGCACCATCCAGCGAATCAATGTCTGCTTTGCCGCCGCCTCCCGCCGGAGCCCGAGCCCAGAGACTGACAAGACCTGGACCTCCAGACCTCTCACCGCCCGATCCACAGTCCCTGAAAAGAGGAGACCCGTGGAGGCACCGAGACACGTGGAGCCAGCCATCTTGAAAAGACCACGACAAGCTGCAAGTGCAACAACCGAGGCTCCCTCCAAGTTGTGCTTTGGGATCTGAGAAGCCCAACCCTCGAGCAGCATCTGCACCAAAGGTGAGCCCTCCAGCATCTCCACGATCTGCGTGGGGCCCTTCTGCATTTTGCCACTCGACGCGCCTAACCGGTTGCTGGCCCGCTGGCTAGTAGCCATCTTGGCGACGAACTTTATGAAATACACTGCTGGTCTGGTTGCTCCAGACTGGCCCTTGCTCCCCTCCAAAGGAGCAATCCCTCTGACCTTGCTGGTCAGAACCATCAGCTTATTTCATCTCCTACAACAATTGCTTTTGCCAAGGCTTGTTTGCTTCGATCAAGTCGCTGACACCGCCGACAGCGAGAGCCTGCGTGGGACAGCTCGTGACTCGACTCCTGGACGTCGTCGACCTTCAGGGACCACGTGGCTGCAGAGACAAGCTACACCTTTCTTCCTGTTTGCACCCGACATCGCCTGGTACCCACCTGGTGCCACGCTGGTCACTGGCTAGTGACTGTGAACACTGTCCCCTCTGCTTACAGGTCTTCAACATCTCCGATCCACTCTTGGATCCACCGCATCTCTTCCGGGGCGACCGCCTGCAGCATCTTTGACTACAGGCTCCATTGAACAGATAGAAGAAACCCGACGCACCTCGACGCCTATGCACCCGCTTCCTGTGGGTGAGGTAAAGCTGGCACTCCGGTGCCCAAGTGTAGAGAATCATCTCTAGTGTCTGTGTTTCCAATCTTAAGTTCCTAGCCCATCCGGAAGATTCCTTTTGCAGTAACTTTGTACTTTTTACGCACCCATTGAAAACCTATGGGAGCTCGCGTGTGACTATTTGCTCTGCACACGCAACCCGTGGACCTCCTGGTCACTAACTGAAGTTAGCTCCTTGTAGGCCCAGCGATTCTAGAGGCCCTAGGCCTTTTCCCTTTTCTGTTCGTGGTACTTATACCACTATTTTAGTATATGGTTTGAGCGGCCACCAGGGCCTATCCATATAAAGTGCAACTTCTGTGTATTCTACTGTAATCTTGTTTGACGATTTGTGCTCCTGTGCTCATAAAGAGACTAGGGGTTACTTTGAGAAATAAATACATATATATTTTGAATATATATCTGTGTGGTGTCCTTTCATTGGTATAAAAGGAGGTTGCATTTGGTAAAACAGCTGGCTTAACACGCTTCACGAGTTTAGCCTCAAAGACTGCTTAGCCTACGCTACCACTAGGGCAGCTAGTCCGAAAAGGTTGACTTACAACCACACCATAAGGGTTGCTTGGCATGGTACAAGGTGGTCACTTTAATTAGTGAACATCATATACCAGGCCAACTTCTCACATTGGTGAGCAGCGGTTGGATTTGAGCTTGCTGTGTTTTACCATTGTAATCTCTTGGTTACCAATTGAAAGATCACATAGGTACCTGTAGGTACATATAAAACAAGATTAGATATACATAAGTTCTACTGAACTTAGTTGTTGTAGAGCAAAGGGAGTAGCACACCCTGACTACAACTACTAGATAGGTTTAGTAGGTAAACCCAAGTGTAGGTAGATTGCAACACATCCACCCACACTTAAGAGCAATGGCTGGGGCAGAGGGGTCCACTGTACCCATCTCTGTTGAGAGTGACCCCCAGAGGGCACCATCCATCTTTGCTACCCTTAATCAGAATGAGCTCAGGCATTTGGCAACTCTTAGAGGCCTTAAACAGCCCAAGAACCCTACCTCTGCAGAGCTCAGAGAACTCTTACAGAATGATGAAAATAAGAGAGCTCAAGAAAGCTTCCCAGTTAGCCCCCTTAGGGACAGGAACAGGAGGCCCCCCTTCTGAAGATGCCACTGAGGTACCCCTTTCCAATAGCCATCCCTTAGATGAACACCATACTACAGAGGAGGAAAGTGAGGGGGATACAGATGTGAGTGAGGATGAAGGGAGAACTAGCCCAGTGCCAAGTGTTATACTAAGGCTATTGGGGACTGACAGTGGGTTTACCCCATTGGATCTCCCCAGTGGACTTAACACAGGGCTTGGGAGGCAAAGGAATCGCTCAGGCGAATCCAATGCTTCTCATGGCTCTAGAGGCTCTCAAGGTCACTCCAGGAAAAGGATGACCACCCCTCAGAGGAGGGAACATGAGGCCAGAATGCAGGAAGCCCAGTTGAGGATCAGGAAGCAGGAGCTAGAAGTAGCCCTGATGGAAGAAAAACTGAACAAGGCTAGGCAACCTAAAGAGAGTGGGTCTATACCCACTGGTGGCAGCATTGTCCCTAAGGACAAAGATAGGGTCTTTGATAATAGGAACCTGTCTAAGGTTGTGCCCCCCTACAAAAGTGGGGATGGTATCCACAAATTGATAACTGCTCTTGAGAGAGCCTGCAAAGTACAGCAGGTTCCTGAAGACCAGTGGGCAGCAATCCTCTGGCTCTCCTTTGAAGGAAGGGGCAGAGACAGACTCCTCACTGTTAGAGAAGAGGATGTCAGAAACTACAGAGTCCTGAAGAGTGTCCTAGTTGATGGGTTAGGCTTAACCACTGAACAGTACAGGTTAATGTTCAGAGACACCCAAAAGACACAGACTCAGGACTGGTCTGAATACATTGAATGTGCCACTAAGGCTTCGGAGGGTTGGTTGCTGGGAAGTAAGGTATCTGATTTTACAGGATTGTATAATTTGATGATGAGAGAAAAGATTTTAAATAACTGTCAAAACCAGCAACTGCATCAACACTTGGTTGACTCTGATCTGACCTCTCCCCAAGAATTGGGAAAGAAGGCACACAAATGGGTCAGAACCAGGGTTAAGCAAAAGAACCAGAACCAGGGCCAAGGGGGTGATCAGAAGAAAACAGACCAAAAGGGTGGAGATCAGAAACCTAAAGACCAGAAGTCTTCAACAGGGCCCCAAACTACTGCTAAGGAGGGTGGGTCCCAACAGTCCAAAAAGAAGAAAGAAGGTCAAAAGAAACCCTGGTGCAATCATTGCAAGAATACAACTCACTGGACTAGTGATTGCAAAAAGGGTGGAGCCCCCAACACTGTTGCCCCTAAGGCACCTGCTCCCAGTACTACTGTTAGCAGTGTTGGTCCCCAGACAAAGGGTGTAGTGGGAATCACTATGGGAACTGAAGGAGATTCTGACTTAGACAGAACCCTGACACAGGCAGTCCTGATCTGTGATGGGGACATTGATTTGTCCCTGACTGTGAGCCCCAGTAACCTGGGCAAGTACAGACAGACTCCTTTAATTAACGAAAAAGTGGCTCAAGCCTACAGGGACACATGTGCCAGTGTCACTATGGTGACACCAGGCTTTGTGGACCCTGGACAGTACATACCAGGTGAGAACTACCTGGTGACCAATGCCAGCAATGCCACTACTTCACATAGTGTGGCAGTTGTTAACTTCTCATGGGGAGGGGTAACTGGCCTCAAAAGGGTTGTGGTTAGTGCAGACCTCCCAGTAGAATGTTTGTTGGGCAATGACCTAGAGAGTTCTCTATGGTCAGAAGTGGAGTACAGGACTCATGCAGAGATGTTAGGTATATCATCACATGTCCTTGCTGTGACCAGGTCACAGGCCAAAAAGTGCCTCACCGAACCTCAGGTCTTGGATCCTGGAACAATGGACCAAGCACCTACCAAGAAGAAGAACAGGAGGGTCAAGGCTGTGCCTTCCCCCCTGCCTCAGAGTGATGATCAGCCTTCCCAGGAAGCTGATCTAGAGGACCCTGAAGGAACTGTCCCTGAAGAGCTTGAACCTGATCAGGTTGAGTTTCTGGGGACAGGGGGACCTTCAAGGGCTGACTTGAGGCAGGCTCAATTATCCTGTCCCTCTCTTGAACCCCTCAGACAGCTGGCTGCTGCTGAGGCTGCTGGGAATGCTCAAGGTACCCATAAAGTGTATTGGGATGAAGGGCTCCTTTATTCAGAGGCTAGAGACCCCAAGCCTGGTGCCACCAGGAGGTTGGTTATACCTCTGCAATTTAGGGGCTTCCTTCTTACCTTGGCCCATGATATTCCTTTAGCAGGACACTTAGGCCAGAATAAGATTTGGGACAGGCTTGTCCCACACTTTCACTGGCCTCATATGAATGAAGATACAAAGGAGTTTTGTCGCTCCTGTGTGACCTGCCAAGCCAGTGGCAAATCAGGTGGCACAACAAAGGCCCCCCTAATACCACTACCTGTGGTGGGGGTCCCCTTTGAAAGAGTGGGAATAGACATAGTAGGTCCCATGGATCCTCCCACTGCATCTGGGCACAGATTTATACTGGTGGTAGTGGATCATGCCACCAGGTATCCAGAGGCAATTCCCCTTAGGACCACTACAGCACCTGTTGTGGCCAGGGCCCTGCTGGGAGTATTCTCCAGAGTGGGGTTTCCTAAGGAGGTAGTATCTGACAGAGGTACCAACTTTATGTCAGGATACTTGACAGCTATGTGGAAGGAATGTGGTGTCAACTACAAGTTCACCACCCCTTATCACCCACAATGCAATGGGCTTGTTGAGAGATTCAACAAGACCCTAAAGGGTATGATCAAAGGATTACCTGAAAAGCTCAGGCGAAGATGGGACATCCTTCTACCCTGCCTTCTGTTTGCTTACAGAGAGGTCCCACAAAAAGGAGTTGGCTACAGCCCCTTTGAATTGTTGTTTGGGCACCCTGTAAGAGGCCCACTGTGTTTAGTGAAGGAAGGATGGGAGTTACCTCTCAAAAAGCCTAAACAAGACATAGTGGACTATGTACTTGGTCTCCGCTCCAGGATGGCTGAGTATATGGAGAAGGCATCCAAAAACCTTGAGGCAAGCCAGGCCTTACAGAAAGCTTGGCATGACCAAAAGGCTGTCTTGGTTGAGTTTCAGCCAGGACAGAAGGTATGGGTGTTGGAGCCAGTGGCCCCAGCAGCACTCCAAGACAAATGGTCTGTGTGAGAAGTTGGCCTGATATGTAGTGCTCACTATTCTAGTGATCACTGTGTATCATTCCAAACAACCCTTATTGATGATTGGTTATAAGTCAACCTTATAGACCAGCTATCCTAGTAGCGTGGATACGAGCAGTCTTAGGCTAAACTCTAGAGGGCGTGTTAAGCCAGCTGTTTACCATCACATATACCCCTTGAACACCAAGTGAACGGACACCACACAAGTTGTTATGAAAATAAAGGATATTTATTTATAACAAGACTACCCTGGCGCTTTATGAGTCAGGGAGCTAAGCACAATACAAAACTCTTAGGAAAATACTTCTGGTTGCACAATTTACACAAATGCCCGAGGGCACGAAACCATTACACTGCAAGTGGAAGGGGTGAAGTTAGAAAGTCTAAAGTTACTGATTGCGGAGTGATCCGATCAGTGGGACTAAACGGGAAAGGAACTGGACACTTGTAAAGCGAACCTGCGATGGAGCACCGAAATGCTCGAGTTACCTAGCCCAGAGGCTGCGGCGGTTGAAGGTTCGGCAAGATGTCGGAAGTCCTCGTTGTAGTCTCAGGAGCCTGAAAGAAGAGTTGCTGGCAGGCGACCAGTGTCGATGTTCAGCGAGATCCAAGCCTGGATCGGTGATGAAGGAAACCTGAAAGCAGAGGGGACTCAGTTCTCAACCGCTAGCCAGCGATCGTGTGGGCACCAGGAGGGTACCGGCTGAAGTCACCTCGACCAGGTGAGTGGATGACGTCGGACTCGGCTGTTCCTCGGACCAGGAGGTGCGGCGGCGACCAGGATGGAGGGCGAGCTGTCCCACGAAGGTGTCTGCTGTCGATGATGCTGGGCCCAGGAATGGGGCAGCGGATCTTGGCAGTGGCAACCCACGCGGTGGAGTCAAGATGGCGTCTGGAGAGGACCAGGAGGGTCCGAGGTACTCCTCTGTTGAAGGGGAGCAAGGGCCAGTCTGGAGCAACCAGACCAGTGATGAAACAAACGTGGTGCGTCGTGAGGAGGGCCACAAGCCGGTCGGCGAGTGGTCGGACAACGCGGTGAACAGCAAGGAGCAGAAGGGCCCCCACGCAGATCTCGTGGATGCTGGGGAGGCGGACTTCGGTGCTGGAGCTGCTCAGGGTTAGGGCTTCTCAAACCCTAGGTGCACTCACTCGAGGGTCCCTCGGTGGGCGTGCTTAGATAAGCGTTGTGCAGGTTCTGAAGATGGCCGGTCCCGCAGGTCTCGTCACACCTACGACTCTCAGCTGGGCTGATGAGGTAGGTAAAAGGTCAGAGATGGCAGGGAACTCGGGTCTCGTCGAGCTGGGCAGTCTTGATCCGTGGGAGAGACTTACAGCAAACCGCAAGCGCTTAGGTGGTGCCTGCTGGTGCAGGGTGGCTACTCCTTAGCCACAAGGGAGAGTCTTCAGAAATAGTCGAGAGTTCCTTTCGTGGAAAGTAGTTCAAGATTCAGAATTATCCAATTTGGGAAGGGGACTCGCTCCTACCTTTATTCTAAGAAAAGGGGCTGGCCCGTGACTAGGTTCTACCTTTGGGTGGAGCCAGGAGGGGGGTGGTTACACCCCTCTCCTTTGTCCGGCTTCGCCCCAGCTCAGGGGCTGGTGTGCCCCCCGAAACTGGTTTGAGCCGGGCTATGCACAGTGAGCACCGGGGTGCCACTGGCAATCACCTTCCTTTCAGCCCTGCCTACCTGGGATACACAAACCCTGTCTGGGATGGTGCCAACACCGCCCTCGACAGGAAACCCTTTGTCCAAGCTCCCCTCGCTGGAAGGTCTCCCAGCAGCAGGAGGTCAGACTTGTGTCTGGTGGCAGCATCCATTTTGTGATGCTGAGGCTTGAGACAACTTTAACCGGGGTTCAAGGTTACTTCCATGTCGTGCCCCTCTAAAAGGGGGGAATGCTAACCCCGTCGCCAGAACTGGCGAGGGGTTCGTATTCCAATTCGTATGACACCTTACTCGACATGTGTAGGTGATGCGATGCCAAAGTTAGCAAATAACCGCGTGGATTATAATGCATTTAAAAGTAGTTGGCCCGCGTCACCATGGAACGGCTATTAGGACTTGGTTCCGCAAGCCGTCGACGGGCTCAGCTCGCGCCAGAGCACCGTCCCACATGATTCCCTGCACTCTGCCTTCAGGATTGATAAGGCCTGCCATAGGAGTGACTGATAGGAATCCATGTGTCCATTTTAGGGTTAGGTGTAGGAATACTACACCTACAGCAACGGGTGACTGCACCACGTTGCCCCAGCTGTCGTGCAGCCAGTTGTGTCAGATTTGGGCGGCCATTCCAGGGGTGGCATAATACATGCTGCAGCCCCTGGTAGGCCCTGGGTACACCGATGCCCTGGATACCTGTGGTATGCTGAGACAGGGACTGACAAGGCGGCCCAGTTCCAATTGGTGGATGCACCTAAGGTACATGTGTTTAATTTCGAGAGAGAACAGCTAGGCTGTGGGTCTGATTGGCAGGCCCACAGCCGGGGAAAGTCATAAACCAATGAAGCAAAAGCAAAAAATCTGGGTGATCATAGGATTGCAGACCCTACTCTCCTACATGACCCCCCCCAAACTTTGGGACAATAAGCTAACCTTGACCAGGTGAGTCTTCTTGCTCTAAGTGGAAATACCTGGAGAGCCCATCTGCATTGCCATGATCAGTGCCAGGTCTATGCTCCACTGTGAAGTCCATCCCCTGTAGGGAAATGGACCACCTAAGTAGTTTGGGGTTTTCACCCTTCATTTGATTTAGCCACAAGAGGGGCTTATGGTCGGTCTGAATCTTGAAGTGAGTGCCTCAACTTCTTCAGGGCCCAAACCACAGCAAAGGCCTCCCTCTCAATAGCTGACCAATTCTTCTCTCTGGGGGTCAGCCTCCTGCTAATAAAAGCTATGGGCTGGTCATGACCATCAAAATTCAGTTGAGATAGAACAGCTCCCACACCCAGCTCCGAAGCGTCTGTTTGGACAATGAATGGTCTGGAGTAGTCTGGACTCTTTAGGATAGGCGCTGTGCACATGGCCTGCTTTAGGTCATCGAATGCCTTCTGACAGCTTGCTGTCCACTGAACTTTTTTTGGCATCTTTTTACTTGTCAGGTCGTTTAGCGGGGTCACAATGGATCCATAATTTCTGACAAACTTCCGGTAATAACCAGTCAGGCCCAAGAAAGCTCGAACCTGAGTCTGGGTGGTTGGAGGAGCCCAGTCCTGGATGGCCTGTATTTTGCTCTACAATGGTTGAACCTGGCCTCCACCTACAAGGTGGCCCAGGTATACAACCTGTGTCTGCCCTATCTGGCACTTAGTGGCCTTGATAGTGAGGCCTGCCTTTTGCAGGGCCTCTAACACTTTCCTCAGGTGGACCAGGTGATCCTCCCAGGTGGAGCTAAAGACAGCGATATCGTCCAGATACGCCGCGCAGAAGTCGTCCAACCCAGTGAGAACTCGATTCACCAGTCTTTGGAAGGTGGCAGGTGCATTTTTCAAACCAAAGGGCATTACCACGAACTGATAATGCCCACCCGGGGTAGAAAATGCTGTTTTGGGCTTGGCCTCCTCAGCTAGCCTGATTTGCCAATACCCAGCTGTCAGGTCAAACGTACTTAAGTAGCTGGCCGAAGCCAACCGGTCGATAAGTTCGTCTGCTCTTGGTATTGGGTGGGCGTCAGTCTTAGTGACTGCATTGAGACCTCTGTAGTCCACGCAAAACCTCATCTCTTTCTTACCGCCCTGGGTGTGAGGTTTCGGCACGAGAACTACGGGACTAGCCCAGGGGCTGTCCGAGGGTTCAATGACTCCCAACTCCAACATTTTCTGCACCTCCGTCTTGATGCAGTCTCTGACATGATCAGGTTGCCGATAGATTTTACTCTTTACGGGCAGACTGTCCCCAGTGTCGACCTCATGGGTACACCAATTGGTCTGACTGGGCGTCAGAGAGAACATATGTCGAAAGGATTGAAGAACCTGTTTACAATCCTTTTGTTGATGTCCAGAGAGGCTGCCACAAAAGACAACACCATCTACTGACCCATCGTCAGGGTTCTGAGAGAGCAGGTCCGGGAGAGGGTCACTCTCCTCCTTCTGTCCCTCGTCTGTGGCCATGAGCAAGCCCATGCCCTCCCTGTCGACATATGCCTTGAGCCTGTTTACATGGAGCACCCTGTGGGGGCTCCGGGGAGTTCCCAGGTCTACCAAGTAGGTGACCTCTCCCTTTTGCTCAATGATCGTGTGGGGCCCAGACCATTTGTCTTTGAGTGCTGCTGGGGCCACCGGCTCCAGCACCCACACCTTCTGTCCAGGCTGGTACACAGTCAGGACAGCCTTTTGGTCGTGCCAAGCTTTCTGTAATTCTTGGCTCGCCTCAAGGTTTTTAGACGCCTTTTCCATGTACTCCGCCATCCGCGAGCGGAGACCGAGTACATAGTCCACAATGTTCGATGCCGGCTTTCTGAGAGGTCTCTCCCTCCTTCCTTTACCAAACAAAGGGGTCCCCTTACAGGATGTCCGAACAGAAGCTCAAAAGGGCTGTAGCCAACCCCCTTCTGCGGGACCTCTCTGTAGGCGAACAAGAGGCAGGGTATCAGGACATCCCATCTCCGCCGAAGCTTTTCAGGTAGTCCGTGAATCATCCCTTTTAGGGTCCTGTTGAATCTCTCAACAAGCCCATTGCATTGTGGGTGATAGGGTGTGGTGAACTTGTAGTTGACACCACACTCCTTCCACATTGCAGTCAGATATCCCGACATGAAGTTTGCACCTCTGTCTGAGACGACCTCCTTAGGGAAGCCCACTCTGGAGAACACTCCAAGTAGGGCCCGTGCCACCACAGGTGCTGTAGTGGTCCTAAGTGGAATAGCTTCAGGATACCTAGTGGCGTGGTCCACCACCACCAGTATAAACTTGTGCCCTGATGCTGTCTGGGGTCCATTGGTCCGACAATGTCGATCCCCACTCGTTCAAAGGGTACCCCCACCACCGGTAGTGGTATGAGGGGGGCCTTTGTCGTGCCACCTGACTTACCGCTGGCTTGGCAAGTGACACAGGAGCGGCAAAACTCCTTCGTATCTTCGGACATGTGGGGCCAGTGAAAGTGTGGAACAATTCTGTCCCAAGTCTTATTCTGGCCTAAGTGACCTGCAAGGGGAATCTCGTGGGCCAAGGTAAGAAGGAAACCTCTCAGAGACAAGGGGATGACCAGCCTCCTGGTCGCACCAGGTTTGGGGTCTCTTGCCTCGGAGTACAGGAGTCCATCGTCCCAGTACACCTTGTGGGTACCTGTGGCGTTCCCTGCAGCCTCAGCAGCAGCCTGCTGTCTGAGGGGTTCAAGGGAGGGGCAGTCTAACTGTGCCTTCCCCAGGTCTTCCCTGGAGGGTCCCCCTGAGCCCAGAAACTCAACCTGACCAGGTTCAAGCTCTTTCGGCTCCGTTTCCCTCAGTTCTTTAAGGTCAGCCTCCTCAGAGACTTGATCCACGACCTGGGGCAAGGGGGAAGGCGAAGCCTTACCCTTACTGCTCCTCTTCTTGGAAGGTGTCTGGTCCGTTCTTCCAGGATCCAGCACCTGTTCAGTGGGGCACCTTTTGGCCTGTGACCTGGTCACAGCAAGGACATGTGCTGGCAAGCCTAACATTTCCATGTGAGTCCTCTGCTCCACTTCTGACCATTGTGACGTTTCCAAATCATTGCCCAACAGACATTCTACGGGGAGGTCAGAACTAACCACAACCTTTTTCGGGCCACTTACCCCTCCCCAGGAGAAATCAACAACTGCCATACTGTGATTGGTAGTGACGTTGCTGGCATTGGTCACTAGGTAACTGGTACCTAGCAGGATCTGTCCAGGGTCCACAAAGTTAGGCGTCACCATGGTGACACTGGCACAAGTGTCCCTGTAGGCCTGAGCCACTTTTCCATTAATCAAAGGTGTCTGTCTGTATTTGCCCAAAGTATTGGGACTGGCGTCAGGGGACATATCCATATCCCCTGTACAGACAAGGACGGCCTGAGTGAGCGTGCCGACTAAGTCGTCACTCCCCTCGGTTCCCAAGGTTAACCCAACTAATGCCTTGGGAGGCGCACTACCACTGCTGACTGTACTAGGGGGTGCAGGTGCCTTAGGGGCTGCAGTGGCAGGAGTTTGCCCTCCTTTCTTGGTGCACTCACTAAACCAGTGAGTCTTACTTTTACAGTATTGGCACCACCTTTTTGACTGGCCTTCTTGAGTCTTCTTCTTCTGTGAAGCCTGACCCCCACCCTCTTTGGTTTGTTGGGGACCTGTCGAAGACTTCTGGTCATTTTGTTCGTTTTTGTTACTACTCTTCTGGTCTGCTTTCTTCTGACCCCCCTGGTTCTGGTTCTGCTTGACCCTTGTTCTGACCCATCTGTCTGCCTTCTTTCCCAATTCTTGGGGAGAGGTCAGATCCGAGTCGACAAGGTGTTGATGCAACAATTGGTTCTGACAGTTGTTTAAAATCTGTTCTCGCATGATAAGATTGTACAATCCTGTGTAATAAGTAACCTTGCTACCCAGCAACCAGCCTTCCAAAGCCTTAGTGGCACAATCGACAAAGTCAGTCCAATCCTGAGACTGAATTTTCTGGGTGTCCCGGAACAGCACCCGGTACTGTTCCGTGGTTAAGCCGAACCCATCAATCAGTGTGTTCTTCAGGACTTGGTAGTTGTTAGCATCCTCAGCTCTTGTAGTGAGGAGCTTGTCCCTTCCTTTACCTTCAAAGGAAAGCCACAGTATAGCTGCCCACTGACTTGGGGGGACGCACTGGACAGTGCAGGCCCTCTCCAAGGCAGTTATCCACTTGTGGATGTCGTCCCCTTGTTTAAAGGGGGGCACTATTTTACTCAGGTGTCTAGTGTCTATACCCCTGTCTTTCTCTCTATTGAGAATGCTGCCACCAGTGGGATCTAACTCACTTAATTTCTGCTCTCGGGCCAGGGCAAGTCTTTCTTTGGCGAGGGCGAGTTCTTCCCGCTCGATCCTCAGATTGACTTCCCTCATCTTCGCTTCATGCTCCCTTCTCTGAGGGGACGTCATTCCTCTCTGAGAAGATGCCTGAGAGACATGTGTGTGAACCGATCTGCCAGAGCCTCTGGAGAGAGAGCTAGCTCGTCCGTTCCCAAGGTTAGGCCTGCTTGAGCGTGGGCCCGGGGCTCCCCCAGTTCCACTCTCATGCCTGCTTAAGTTGGTCCTTGTAAGCCTGCCGACTACCACTGGACCTTTGTCTGCCTCGTCTCCTGATAACTCCTCCTCGTCCTCCTCCTCTGTGTGGAGGTCGAGGTCTGGGTCACCGAGGGTTCCCTCTAAGGGAGGCATGTTCCCATCAGCACTGGAGGGACCTGTGTTAGAGGACCTCCTAGCATCGTACGCCTCTAAGAGACCTATCAGAATTGCGATGGTAGGGTTAGAACCCTGGTTTAGCTTCCTGGAGGCACACAGTTGTCGCATCTCCTTGAAGCTAAGAGCTGCATATCGTGACACGACCTGTGGAGGGTCACTGACCACTAAGGGAGTCTGCGAAGACTCTCCGTGGACCGACATGCTTTTCTAGTGAGGTGTAAGTGATGCACCTACCTACACTATGGGTTTACCTACTGATCCCTTGCTAAGAGTTGTAGTCAGGGTGCGCTAAGCCCTGTTACACTACAACAGCCGGTTCAGTAGAACTCGGAGTATTCTAAGTTAAGTTATATGTACCTGGGTACTTATGTGATCTTTCACTGCGATATTCTTAGGATACGTGTGTGGTAAAACAACAGCAAGCTCAAATCCCAACCGCTGCTCACCAATGTGAGAAGTTGGCCTGATATGTAGTGCTCACTATTCTAGTGATCACTGTGTATCATTCCAAACAACCCTTATTGATGATTGGTTGTAAGTCAACCTTATAGACCAGCTATCCTAGTAGCGTGGATACGAGCAGTCTTAGGCTAAACTCTAGAGGGCGTGTTAAGCCAGCTGTTTACCATCACATATACCCCTTGAACACCAAGTGAACGGACACCACACAAGTTGTTATGAAAATAAAGGATATTTATTTATAACAAGACTACCCTGGCGCTTTATGAGTCAGGGAGCTAAGCACAATACAAAACTCTTAGGAAAATACTTCTGGTTGCACAATTTACACAAATGCCCGAGGGCACGAAACCATTACACTGCAAGTGGAAGGGGTGAAGTTAGAAAGTTTAAAGTTACTGATTGCGGAGTGATCCGATCAGTGGGACTAAACGGGAAAGGAACTGGACACTTGTAAAGCGAACCTGCGATGGAGCACCGAAATGCTCGAGTTACCTAGCCCAGAGGCTGCGGCGGTTGAAGGTTCGGCAAGATGTCGGAAGTCCTCGTTGTAGTCTCAGGAGCCTGAAAGAAGAGTTGCTGGCAGGCGACCAGTGTCGATGTTCAGCGAGATCCAAGCCTGGATCGGTGATGAAGGAAACCTGAAAGCAGAGGGGACTCAGTTCTCAACCGCTAGCCAGCGATCGTGTGGGCACCAGGAGGGTACCGGCTGAAGTCACCTCGACCAGGTGAGTGGATGACGTCGGACTCGGCTGTTCCTCGGACCAGGAGGCGCGGCGGCGACCAGGATGGAGGGCGAGCTGTCCCACGAAGGTGTCTGCTGTCGATGATGCTGGGCCCAGGAATGGGGCGGCGGATCTTGGCAGTGGCAACCCACGCGGTGGAGTCAAGATGGCGTCTGGAGTGGACCAGGAGGGTCCGAGGTACTCCTCTGTTGAAGGGGAGCAAGGGCCAGTCTGGAGCAACCAGACCAGTGATGAAACAAACGTGGTGCGTCGTGAGGAGGGCCACAAGCCGGTCGGCGAGTGGTCGGACAACGCGGTGAACAGCAAGGAGCAGAAGGGCCCCCACGCAGATCTCGTGGATGCTGGGGAGGCGGACTTCGGTGCTGGAGCTGCTCAGGGTTAGGGCTTCTCAAACCCTAGGTGCACTCACTCGAGGGTCCCTCGGTGGGCGTGCTTAGATAAGCGTCGTGCAGGTTCTGAAGATGGCCGGTCCCGCAGGTCTCGTCACACCTACGACTCTCAGCTGGGCTGATGAGGTAGGTAAAAGGTCAGAGATGGCAGGGAACTCGGGTCTCGTCGAGCTGGGCAGTCTTGATCCGTGGGAGAGACTTACAGCAAACCGCAAGCGCTTAGGTGGTGCCTGCTGGTGCAGGGTGGCTACTCCTTAGCCACAAGGGAGAGTCTTCAGAAATAGTCGAGAGTTCCTTTCGTGGAAAGTAGTTCAAGATTCAGAATTATCCAATTTGGGAAGGGGACTCGCTCCTACCTTTATTCTAAGAAAAGGGGCTGGCCCGTGACTAGGTTCTACCTATGGGTGGAGCCAGGAAGGGGGTGGTTACACCCCTCTCCTTTGTCCAGTTTCGCCCCAGCTCAGGGGCTGGTGTGCCCCCCGAAACTGGTTTGAGCCGGGCTATGCACAGTGAGCACCGGGGTGCCACTGGCAATCACCTTCCTTTCAGCCCTGCCTACCTGGGATACACAAACCCTGTCTGGGATGGTGCCAACACCGCCCTCGACAGGAAACCCTTTGTCCAAGCTCCCCTCGCTGGAAGGTCTCCCAGCAGCAGGAGGTCAGACTTGTGTCTGGTGGCAGCATCCATTTTGTGATGCTGAGGCTTGAGTCAACTTTAACCGGGGTTCAAGGTTACTTCCATGTCGTGCCCCTCTAAAAGGGGGGAATGCTAACCCCGTCGCCAGAACTGGCGAGGGGTTCGTATTCCAATTCGTATGACACCTTACTCGACATGTGTAGGTGATGCGATGCCAAAGTTAGCAAATAACCGCGTGGATTATAATGCATTTAAAAGTAGTTGGCCCGCGTCACCATGGAACGGCTATTAGGACTTGGTTCCGCAAGCCGTCGACGGGCTCAGCTCGCGCCAGAGCACCGTCCCACATGATTCCCTGCACTCTGCCTTCAGGATTGATAAGGCCTGCCATAGGAGTGACTGATAGGAATCCATGTGTCCATTTTAGGGTTAGGTGTAGGAATACTACACCTACAGCAACGGGTGACTACACCACGTTGCCCCAGCTGTCGTGCAGCCAGTTGTGTCAGATTTGGGCGGCCATTCCAGGGGTGGCATAATACATGCTGCAGCCCCTGGTAGGCCCTGGGTACACCGATGCCCTGGATACCTGTGGTATGCTGAGACAGGGACTGACAAGGCGGCCCAGTTCCAATTGGTGGATGCACCTAAGGTACATGTGTTTAATTTCGAGAGAGAACAGCTAGGCTGTGGGTCTGATTGGCAGGCCCACAGCCGGGGAAATTCATAAACCAATGAAGCAAAAGCAAAAAATCTGGGTGATCATAGGATTGCAGACCCTACTCTCCTACAGTCTGGACCCCATACAATCCTGGAAAAGAAGGGAGAGGTCACCTACTTGGTGGACCTAGGAACTCCCAGGAGTCCCCACAGGGTACTCCATGTTAACAGGCTTAAAGCATATGTTGACAGGGCAGACATGGGCTTGCTCATGGCTACAGATGAGGGACAGGAGGAAGAGAGTGACCCTCTCCCAGACCTGTTGTCTCAGAACCCTGAAGATGGCTCAGTTGAAGGAGTGACCCTTGGAGGCAACCTCACTGCCCATCAGCAGACTGAATGTAGACAGGTTCTACAATCATTTTCACATATGTTTTCCTTGATACCTAGTCAAACTGACTGGTGTACCCATGTGGTGGACACCGGTGACAGTCTGCCTGTAAAGAACAAGCTTTACAGACAACCTGACCACGTCAGGGACTGTATAAAGGCTGAGGTACATAAAATTCTGGAATTAGGTGCCATTGAACCCTCAGAGAGCCCCTGGGCTAGCCCAGTGGTTCTGGTCCCCAAACCTCACACCAAAGATGGCAAGAGAGAGATGAGGTTCTGTGTGGACTACAGGGGTCTCAATGCTGTCACCAGGACAGATGCACACCCTATTCCAAGGGCAGATGAGCTCATAGACAAACTAGCTTCTGCAAAGTGTTTGAGCACATTTGACTTAACAGCTGGTTATTGGCAAATCAGATTAGCTGAGGAGTCCAAAGCCAAAACAGCATTCTCAACCCCAGGTGGGCATTATCAGTTTGTGGTGATGCCCTTTGGTCTGAAGAATGCACCTGCCACCTTCCAAAGGCTGGTGAACCAAGTCCTTACTGTGTTGGATGACTTTTGTGCAGCATATCTTGATGACATTGCTGTCTTTAGCTCCACCTGGGAGGATCACCTGATCCACCTGAAGAAGGCTCTTGAGGCCCTGCAAAGGGCAGGCCTCACTATCAAGGCTACTAAGTGCCAGATAGGGCAGAGTAAGGTTGTATACTTGGGCCACCTTGTAGGTGGAGGCCAAGTTCAACCACTGGAGAGTAAGATACAATCCATAAAGGACTGGTCCCCTCCAACCACCCAGACTCAAGTTCGAGCTTTCTTGGGCTTGACTGGGTACTACAGGAAGTTTGTTAAGAACTATGGGTCCATTGTGACTCCTCTTAATGATCTGACATCCAAGAAGATGCCCAAAAAGGTTCAGTGGACAGTAAGCTGTCAAAAGGCATTTGATGACCTGAAGGAGGCCATGTGCTCTGCACCTATCCTGAAAAGTCCTGACTACTCCAAAGAGTTTATTGTCCAAACAGATGCTTCTGAGTTGGGTGTGGGAGCTGTGCTGTCACAACTTTATGTAGATGGTCAAGACCAACCCATTGCTTTTATTAGCAGAAGGTTGACCCCCAGAGAGAAGAATTGGTCAGCTATTGAGAGGGAGGCCTTTGCTGTGGTGTGGGCCCTGAAGAAGCTGAGGCCATACTTGTTTGGCACTCACTTCAAGATTCAGACCGACCATAAGCCCCTCTTGTGGCTAAATCAGATGAAGGGTGAAAACCCCAAACTGCTTAGGTGGTCCATTTCCCTACAGGGTATGGACTTTACAGTGGAGCACCGGCCAGGTACTGACCATGGGAATGCAGATGGTCTCTCCAGGTACTTCCACTTAGGACATGAAGACGAGAATGGTCAAGGCTAGTTTATTGTCCCAGCGCTTGGGGGGGGTTGTGTAGGAGAGTAGGGTCTGCTATCCTATGGTCACCCCAAATTTTTGCTTTTTGCTTCACTGGTTTTTGACATATTGAGGCTGTGGGCCTGCCAATCAGACCCCCAGCCTGCGGTTCTCTCTACTAAATTAAAACTATGCACCCTAGGTGCATAACCAATTGGAAGTGGATCACCCTGTCAGCCCCTGTACCAGTGTACACTAGGTACCCAGGGCATTGGTGTATCTAAGGCCGGCCAGGGGCTGCAGCATGTATTATGCCACCCCAGGCTTGGCCTAACAAATTTGACACAACTGGCTGATCACTCAGCTGGGGTAAGTTGGTGTAACCACCTCTTACTTAGGTGTAGTATACCTATACCTAACCTTAAATGGAACACATGTTAACCTATAAGTCACTCCTAAGGCAGGCCTTAACAATCCTGAAGGCAGAGTGCTTGGTTCCATGTGAGATGGTGCTCTGGCATGAGCTGAGCCTGTCTGCAGTGGTCGGAATAACTTCCTTCTACTGTTTCCAGATATCGTCATACCATATACTCTTAAGTGCATTATGAACCTCGCGGTTAAATGCTATCTTTGGTTTGGCTTTATCAAAACATGTCGAGTAAGGTGTCATACGAATTGGAATACTAACCCCTCGCCAATTCTGGCGACGGGGTTAGCATTCCACCCTTCTAGAGGGACACGACATGTACAGTACCTGAAACCCGGGTAAAATCAGACATAGCCTCAGCTCCACAAAATGGATGCTGCCACCACAGACACAAGTCTGCCCTCCTGCTGCTGGGAGTCCTTCCAGCTTGGGAGGTGTGGACAAAGGGTTTCCTGCCAGGGGAGGTGCGTGCACCACCCCAGACAGGATTTTGTGTATTGGTCAGGTAGGGCTTGAATGAAACCAGACATGCCTGAGGCTCACATGGAGCCTCGGTGCATATGCCAGTCCAAACCGGTCCTGGGGCACACCAGTCCCGGGCCTGGGGCGAGCTGGACAAAGGATTGGGGGTGTAACCACCCCCCTTCCTGGTCCCACCCTTAGGGAGGGACCTAGCAGGTAGTCCGGCCCCTAGAATCCGCTTAAAGGTAGGAGCTGTGTCCTAAGACTTCAGACATCCTGGAATCAACTTGAAACTAAGAAGAAGACGGGATCTTCGACGCTCTGCCGCACAGAGGACTGAAGCCAATATCCCCTGTGGTCAGGGAGTGACCACCTTGCTAACGCAAGCACCATCCAGCGAATCAACGTCTGCTTTGCCGCCGCCTCCCGCCGGAGCCCGAGCCCAGAGACTGACAAGACCTGGACCTCCAGACCTCTCACTGCCCGATCCACAGTCCCTGAAAAGAGGAGACCCGTGGAGGCACCGAGACACGTGGAGCCAGCCATCTTGAAAAGACCATGACAAGCTGCAAGTGCAACAACCGAGGCTCCCTCCAAGTTGTGCTTTGGGATCTGAGAAGCCCAACCCTCGAGCAGCATCTGCACCAAAGGTGAGCCCTCCAGCATCTCCACGATCTGCGTGGGGCCCTTCTGCATTTTGCCACTCGACGCGCCTAACCGGTTGCTGGCCCGCTGGCTAGTAGCCATCTTGGCGATGAACTTTACGAAATACACCGCTGGTCTGGTTGCTCCAGACTGGCCCTTGCTCCCCTCCAAAGGAGCAATCCCTCTGACCTTGCTGGTCAGAACCATCAGCTTATTTCATCTCCTACAACAATTGCTTTTGCCAAGGCTTGTTTGCTTCGATCAAGTCGCCGACACCGCCGACAGCGAGAGCCTGCGTGGGACAGCTCGTGACTCGACTCCTGGACGTCGTCGACCTTCAGGGACCACGTGGCTGCAGAGACAAGCTACACCTTTCTTCCTGTTTGCACCCGACATCGCCTGGTACCCACCTGGTGCCACGCTGGTCACTGGCTAGTGACTGTGAACACTGTCCCCTCTGCTTACAGGTCTTCAACATCTCCGATCCACTCTTGGATCCACCGCATCTCTTCCGGGGCGACCGCCTGCAGCATCTTTGACTACAGGCTCCATTGAACAGATAGAAGAAACCCGACGCACTTCGACGCCTATGCACCCGCTTCCTGTGGGTGAGGTAAAGCTGGCACTCCGGTGCCCAAGTGTAGAGAATCATCTCTAGTGTCTGTGTTTCCAATCTTAAGTTCCTAGCCCATCCGGAAGATTCCTTTTGCAGTAACTTTGTACTTTTTACGCACCCATTGAAAACCTATGGGAGCTCGCGTGTGACTATTTGCTCTGCACACGCAACCCGTGGACCTCCTGGTCACTAACTGAAGTTAGCTCCTTGTAGGCCCAGCGATTCTAGAGGCCCTAGGCCTTTTCCCTTTTCTGTTCGTGGTACTTATACCACTATCTTAGTATATGGTTTGAGCGGCCACCAGGGCCTATCCATATAAAGTGCAACTTCTGTGTATTCTACTGTAATCTTGTTTGACGATTTGCGCTCCTGTGCTCATAAAGAGACTAGGGGTTACTTTGAGAAATAAATACATATATATTTTGAATATATATCTGTGTGGTGTCCTTTCATTGGTATAAAAGGGGGTTGCATTTGGTAAAACAGCTGGCTTAACACGCTTCACGAGTTTAGCCTCAAAGACTGCTTAGCCTACGCTACCACTAGGGCAGCTAGTCCGAAAAGGTTGACTTACAACCACACCATAAGGGTTGCTTGGCATGGTACAAGGTGGTCACTTTAATTAGTGAACATCATATACCAGGCCAACTTCTCACACCACCTCATGAGTGCACCAGGAAGTCTGCCTTGGGGTCAGGCTAAATATATGTCTAAACTGTTGCAGCACTTGTCTGCATTCAGTTTGCTGATGGTCAGTGAGGCTGCTTGCCAAAGCAACACCATCTACTGATCCATCATCAGGGTTCTGTGAGAGCAGGTCAGGGAGAGGGTCACTCTACTCCTCCTGTTCCTCATCAGTTGCCATGAGCAAGCCCATGTCAGCCCTGTCAACATATGGCTTGAATCTGTTGACATGGAGCACCCTAAGGGGGCTCCTGGGAGTTCCCAGATCCACCAAGTAGGTGACCTCTCCCTTTTTCTCAACAATTGTGTAGGGCCACTCCACTTGTCTTGGAGAGATGCTGGGGCCACAGGCTCCAACACCCACACTTTCTGTTCTGGCTGATAGACAGTCAGTACAGCCTTTTGCTCATGCCAAGCTTTTTGTAGTGCTTGGCTTGCCTCCAGGTTTTTGGTTGCCTTCTTCATGTATTCAGCCATCCGGGAGCGGCGACCAAGTACATAGTCCATCACATCCTGTTTGGGAGGTTTGAGAGGTAACTCCCAGCCCTCCTTCACCAAACATAGTGGACCTCTGACAGGGTGCCCAACAGAAGTTCAAAAGGGCTGTACCCAACCCCCTTCTGTGGGACCTCCATGTATGCAAACAGAAGGCAGGGAAGTAAAAAGTCCCATTTTCGCCTAAGCTTTTCTGGGAGGACTTTAATCATTCCCTTTAGGGTTTTGTTGAACCTTTCAACTAAACCATTGCATTGTGGGTGATAGGGAGTAGTGAACTTGTAGTTTACACCACACTCCTTCCACATTGCTTTTAGATACCCTGACATGAAGTTTGTATCTCTGTCAGATATAACCTCCTTAGGGAAACCCACTCTGGAGAAAACTCCAATGAGGGCTCTTGCCACCACAGGGGCTGTGGTGGTCCTGAGGGGAATTGCTTCTGGGTACCTGGTGGCATGATCCACTATCACCAGGAGAAACCTGTGCCCAGATGCTGTTGGAGGGTCATGGGGACCAATAATGTCAATCCCTACCCTTTCAAAGGGTACCCCCACCACAGGTAGTGGTATCAGGGGGGCCTTTGTTGTGCCACCTGACTTGCCACTGGCTTGGCAAGTGACACAGGAGTGACAAAACTCCTTGGTGTCCTCTGACATGTGTTGCCAATGAAAATGAGGAACAAGCCTATCCCAGGTCTTGTTTTGGACCGAGTGTCCTGCTAGAGGGATTTCATGTGCTAGGGTCAAGAGGAACCCCCTAAACTTCTGAGGTATTACCAACCTCCTGGTGGCTCCAGGGGTAGGATCTCTAGCCTCAGAATATAGGAGTCCCTCATCCCAATAAACTTTATGGGACCCACTAGCACTCTCAGCAGCATCAGCAGCAGCCTGCTGTCTGAGGGGTTCAAGAGAGGGGCAGCACTGTTGCTCCTTACTCAGATCTTCCCTGGAAGGTCCCCCTGCCCCCAAGAACTCAACCTGATCAGGCTCAAGTCCCTCTGGGGCAGTTCCTTCTTCAGGATCTGCTTCTCCTCCCTCAGGAGGTGAATCTAAGATCTGAGACAGAGAGGAAGTCACTGCCTTAACCCTACTGCTCCTCCTCTTGGGTAGCATCTGGTCCATAGTTTCGGGATCCAGAGCTGGTTCAGCTTTATGCATTTTGGCCTGTGACCTGGTCACAGCAAATACCTCTGCTGGACAGATTCTCTGTCAGAGTGATATGAGTGGTTAGATTCCCTTGAAGGGACCTAGGCCTCTCTTCCACTCTGTCAGCTCTCTTAGGGAGAATTCCTCGGTCCTTTTCAGACCCTTGTGGGTCTGGCCCTTCAATCACAGACTCCAGGTCATCTTGATTTTCATCATCTGACCCAGAGACTACCGCTGACCCACCCCCTGATCCAGATCCACTAGCTCCTAGAGCTAGTCTAAGATCATCTGCTATCAGTAGATTTATCAGGTGTAGTGTGGAGGGACTCTGTCCTAACCCCAGGTGTCTTGCAACACACATGGCCTTCAAGTCAAAGAAGGTCATGTCCTTATACTGAGGTTGAGTGGACCCACTGGCTCCATCCCTTGTGGACATTCTAGTGTTGTGCAGTGTTGTAATACCTACACTAGTATGGGGCCTACTGGTCCTAGCTCGAGCTGTAGCAAGGGTGTGCTATCCCTTCAGAAACAGCTCTAAGTCCAGTAGAACTTATTGATACTAAGCTTGACTTTTATATGTACCTTGAGTACCTTAAGTTGTTTTCAGTTAGTGATTCAAATAGAGATTTTCTGGTAAATCAATGGCAAGCTGGAATCCCACACGCTGCCCACCAATGTGAGAAGTTGGCCTGGCATATGCTGGTCACTAGTTATAGTGGCCACCTTGCACCAGTCCACTTCGACTCTTATGGTAGATAGGTTTAAGACAACCTTTTAAAGAAAGCTATCCTAGTGGTAGCTGTGGAGAGCAGCCTTCAGGCTAAGTCTCAGGGGAATGTAAAGCAGTTTGTTTTACCTTATAATCTCTTGATTACCAAATGAAAGGACACCACACAGGTATATATATCAAATATATATGTATTTATTTCTAGACACACTCTACTAATCTCTTTATGAGATTAGAAGTCAGGAACACATTCAAATATCAACGTTTCACAATAAGTTAAGCACAAATATGGCTGGTGCCCTAGGGGCGTACTAGACCATATACTAAAAAAGAGGTTTAGGAAAGTCGACTTGCAAGGGGACAAGGCCTAGGGCCTGTAGAATCGCTTAGTCTTCACTAATCCACCCAAGGCATGTAAGTAAAAGACCCACAGGAGACGCGTGCAGTGTGAGAACACAGCCGCGGGTTCCATATTGATTTCAATTGAGCAAGTCGCGGTTGGATTTTTGAAGTTTTAGGGTACTTCGATGAAGTCTACAAGCAAGCCACTTACAAGGTAAGTAATTCGAGGGTCAACACACACTAGGGCACCGGAGTGCACGAGTTACCTCACCCAGGGAAGTTGGGTGCATAGGTGTCTTTTGGTGACGGGTCGCGTCGCTGTTTTCTATGGAAGCCAAAGAAGATTTGCTGCTTGCGAAGACTGGAGAAGTGTCCGGTGGAATCCAAGGCTGGATTCAAGATGAAGATGACCTGAAAGCAGAAGGGACAGTGTTCACAGTCACTTGCCAGTGACCCGGGGCCAGGAAGATGGATGCCCACGGATGTCAGGTGATTTCAGGTGATCAAAGGTGTTTTGACTCTTTGCCCACGAGGTCCAGGAGGGATCGACAATGACCAGCAGCTGGATTCGGAGTGTCCCATGATTTCTGCAGCTGACTGAGGTGTCAGCAACTGGATTAGAGCCAACAAGCCTTGGCGACAGCAAGTCTCGTGAAAAGTGAATAAAGTCAGCGGTGCAGACCAGCAAGATCTGAGAGACTCACCCAGTGAGGGTGAGTGAGGGCAGGCCTGGAGCAACCAGGGGAGCCCTTTGGTTTGATAAGAAAGTCTTCCGGGGACCCACAAGCTAACGGGCAAGGGATCGCGAAGACACCTCGTGAGGAAATGCTTTACAGGAGCCCACGGTGACTCGGGACGGGGTAGGCCTCTGATTTTGGGTACACAACCTGCTGGACACTTGGGCCACAAATGGTCCAAGGCACAAGTTCGTAGAATGTCGTGAAGGGGTTGCACTCGACAATAGTGCACGGTTCCCAGGTATTGCTGTTCCTCATCACTCATGGGGTCCACTCGCTTCAGCTCTGCTGTGGACTCACAATGGCCGTCAAGAAGTCAGGAAATCTGCTTCCGGGGCTGCAGGGACTTCAGACTCCGGCGGGAGCGGGAAAGTTTGCAACCATTGATTCAAATTTTTGGTGCCTACCAAGCAGGGGAGTCACTCCTTGACTCCAAGGGAGATTCTTCAGTCTTCCAAAGGTAGTGGAACTTCGAAGGGCCAGGATTCTTCTTGTATAGCGTTGTCCAGGGATATCTGATTTGCAATGGCAAGGGTTCCCTAACTTATACTAAAAGAAAGGGAGGGACTAGCTCTACGCTAACTTTGGAATGGCTGCATCAAAACATGTTGTGTTTGGTGTCAAACGCTTTGGAATCATACCCCCACACCAGTAACTGGTGTGGGAGTATGATCCCACCCTTCTAGAGGGATAGACATGTACCTACTGTGGAAACACAGTAGAATCCTGAAGAGCCCTGGCATCACAAAATGGATGCCACCAGTCACAGACACTGGGCTGCCCTCCTACTGATGACCGAAACTCGCAGTGGAGGAGGCCCAACAATAGGTATCCTGTCACAGGAAGGTGTGACCACCTCCCAGACAGGGTTTAGTGTATTGGGGCTGGGTGAGTGCACTCCTAGAGTGCTTTGAAATCCTGCACTGGGGGAGCAGTAGGCTCCCCTGTGCATACACCAGTTCAAACCGGCTCAGAGGCTACCTGCCCCTGCTCTGGCGCGAAACTGGACAAAGGGAAGTGGGTGTAGCCACCCACTCCCCTGACCCTCCCATAGGTGGGGACATAGAGCTAGTCCCACCCTTCCTTTCAGTATAAGTTAGGGAACCCTTGCCATTGCAAACTAGATATCCCTGGACGACGCTCTGAAGAAGAATCCTGGACCTTCGACTTTCCATTACCTCTGGAAGACGGATGAATCTCCCTTGGAGTCAAGGAGTGACTCCCCTGCTTGGCAGGCACAAAATCTTGCAATCAACGGTCGCAAACTTTCCCGCTCCCGCTGAAGTCCGAAGTCCCTGCAGCCCAGGAAGAGGATTTCCTGACTTCTAGAAGGCCATTGTGAGTCCCCAGCGATGCTGAGGCAAGTGGACCCCATGAGTGATGAGGAACCGCAATACCTGGGTACCGTGCACTATTTTCGAGTGCAACCCCTTCACGACGTTCTACGAACGTATGCATTGGACCACGTGTGGTCCAAGCCTCCAGCAGGAATTCCTCCGAAGATCAGAGGCCTACCCTGTCCCGAGTGACTGTGGGCCCCTGTTGAGTGAATCCTCCGGAGGCGTCTTCGCGATCCCTTGCCGGTTGGCTTGTGGGTCCCCAGAAGACTTTTCTACAGTTCCAAGGGGCTTCCCTGGTTGCTCTAGGCCTGCCCTGACTTACCCTTGCTGGGTGAGTCCCTCAGACCGTGCTGGTCTGCACCGCTGACTTTTTATCTTTTCCACGAGACTTGCTGTTACCAAGGCTTGTTGGCTCCAATCTGGTCACCGACACCGCAGTAAGCTGCAGACTTCGTGGAGGACGTTGAATACAGCTCCTGGTTGTCGTCGACACCTCCTGAACCTCGTGGCTGAAGAGTCAAGACACCTGTGGATCACCTGTAATCACCCGACGACTGTGGGCATCCATCTTCCTTGCCCCGGGTCACTGCCAAGTGACTTTGAACACTGTCCCCTCTGCTTTCAGGTCTTCCTTCTTCTGAATCCAGGCTCGGATTCCACCAGACATTTCTCCTGTCTTCACAAGCAGCAAGTCTTCTTTGGCTCCCATTGAAAACGACGCCGCGACCCGACACCAAAAGACACCTATGCACCCGGCTTCCCTGGGTGAGGTAACTCCAGCACCACAGTGCTACTGTGGGTGTTGGCTCTAGAACTACTTACCCTGTAAGTGACTTGCTTGTAGACTCTCCCGAAGTATCCTAAAACTCTTAATTTCCAATCGCGACTTGCTCCATTGAAGTCAATAGGGATTTGCTGCTGTGTTTTCACACTGCATGTGTCTCCCGTGGGTCCTTTACTTACCTGCCTTGGGTGGTTTCGTGAGGCCCCAGCGCTTCTGAAAGCCCTAGGCCTTGTCCCCTCGCAAGTCGTTATCTCTAAGTCTCTTTTTTTAGTATATGGTCTGGTACGCCCCTAGGGCCCCAGCCATATTTGTGCTTAACTTATTGTGAAATGTTGATTTGTGCATATGTTCCTGACTTCTAATCTCATAAAGATATTAGCAGAGAGTTGTTAGTAATAAATACATATATATATGATATATATACCTGTGTGGTGTCCTTTCATTTAGTGATTCAAGAGATTATAAGGTCAAACAAGCTGCTTTACATTCCTCTAAAGACTTAGCCTGAAGGCTGCTCTCCACAGCTACCACTAGGATAGCTTTTTGAAAGGTTGTCTTAAACCTACTACCATAAGAGTCGTACTGGTGCAAGGTGTCCACTTTAACTAGTGACCAGCATATACCAGGCCAACTTCTCACACTCAGTCAATATCTCTCTCAGTCAGTCTCTCTCTCTGTCAGTCAGTCTCTGTCAGTCAGTCAATATCTCTCTCAGTCAGTCTCTCTCTGTCAGTCTCTCTCTGTCAGTCAGTCTCTCTCAATCAGTCAGTCTCTCTGTTAGTCTCTCTCTGTTAGTCTCTCTCTGTCAGTCAGTCTCTCTCTCTCAGTCAGTCTCTCTCTCTCTCTTTCTGTCAGTCTCTCTCTCTGCCAGTCTCTCTTTCAGTCAGTCAGTCTCTCTCTCTCTGTCGGTCTCTCTCTGTCAGTCTCTCTCTCTCTTTCAGCCTCTCTCTCTCTTTCAGTCTCTCTCTCTGTCAGTCAGTCTCTCTGTCCGTCTCTCTCTCTCTGTCTCTCTCAGTCCATCTCTCTATCTCTGTCAGTCAGTCTCTCTTTCTCAGACAGTCAGTCAATCTATCTCTCTCCCTCAGTCAGTCAGTCTCTCTCTGTCAGTCTCTCTCTGTCAGTCAGTCAGACTCTCTCTGTCAGTTTCTCTGTCAGTCAGTCTCTCTGCCAGTCTCTACTCTCTCCATTCTCTCTCCACTGTCTCTCTCTCTCCCTCTCCACTCTTTCTCTCCACTGTCTTTTTCTCTCTCTCCACTCTTGCGCCACTTTCTCTCTCACTCACCACTTTCTCTCTCTCTCACACTCTCTATCTTCTTTGGAGGGGGGCATGAGTACATTACCTGCAAGGTCCGCTGGCCACCAAGGAAGGCCTGCCGGGCCATACTATGAGTACCACGGTCCGACAGTATCTCTGTATTTCCAGTGTGCACACTTCTCTCCCAATATGTCTTACAGATGTCTGTTTTCTTTAGCATTAATCGTACAGCGTTACACATTTTCCCCATTATTAACGATATACAGCTGAGCATATTTTTCTTTATTATTAATGTCTTACTGAGGTGCACGTTTCTCGCCGGTATTAATGTTTACAGAGAGGAGCCTTTCTCCCCACTATTAATGCTTTACAGTGGTGCCTCTCTCCCCAGTATTATCTTACAGATGTGCCTTATTCCATGAATTGAGTCATTGATGTTGGGCACATTTCTCTCCCAGTATGTATCGCTTCTTACAATGTACTTATCGCACAATAAATCACCAACCACCACTTACTTGTTAGCAAAAAAGGCCACTTTATTAAGACAGGTGCCAAATCATAATTTTTGCAATGCAATAACTTTCCAAAGTTTGTCTTCAAATCACCCCAAACCTAACCCCCAATGTAAAAACCCTACCCCTAAACAGAATCCCGACCCCTGTGTGCATTTTCCCCTACTTCTCATTTCCTGATCACGTGACTGCTCCCCCCCCTCCCCCGTTGGAGGATAGGCTAACCCGCTCAAGGCTGCCCACCCCCCCAGCAAAACCCCGCCTACCCAGGACACTATACAGCCGTAAAAACAAAACACAAGAAAAACCTGTCTTATCGTGGCAAAAGGAAAAAGAACGTCGGTGTAATGCCAACACCAGGAAAAATTGGGGAAGAAAAACAATGCTATGAAACCAGAGGGTGGGTGGGTGGGACAAAAAGAGTAAACCAGCCCCTCCTCCCCGCTCCCGAGGGCCCAGTGATTTTCCCGCCCCTGCCTCCCTCTACTTATTACCTTCGGCGCGCCTCGCGCCCCTAATCAACCCTCTACCCTGCACCTGGGTGGCCGCTCCATTGTGCGAAGCCACCCAGGGGGAGACCTGGCTCGCGCCCTGCACCCCCTGGGTCCCCCCTCGCACAATAAATCACCAACCACCACTTACTTGTTAGCAAAAAAGGCCACTTTATTAAGACAGGTGCCAAATCATAATTTTTGCAATGCAATAACTTTCCAAAGTTTGTCTTCAAATCACCCCAAACCTAACCCCCAATGTAAAAACCCTACCCCTAAACAGAATCCCGACCCCTGTGTGCATTTTCCCCTACTTCTCATTTCCTGATCACGTGACTGCCCCCCCCCCCTCCCCCGTTGGAGGATAGGCTAACCCGCTCAAGGCTGCCCACCCCCCCAGCAAAACCCCGCCACCCAGGAAAACCCACAGAGTTTTCCTGCCCCACCCCGCAACTTGGTGGTAGTGCACAAACCCTTTTCAAGCGCACCATATTTGTTCCTTCCAAATTTTCGCAATCAAATCCCGCAACTCCAGCAGGTAATATGCTTGCCCCATTGTAGATAAATGTACCCCATCCTCACGAAACATATACCCTTCCGTGCATTTAATGTTGGGATGAGCTAGGACCTGCACCCCATGACCCTCACAAAAATGTCTCATAGTGCGGTTAACCTTTCGTCTCGCTTTTTCCATTGCTGCATGATGCCGTGCTCCTCTCCAGTGCAACCTTGTAATGAACTCTGTCCAGATCAACTGAGTGCTCTCCCAGGTAGCCCGGAGGACCTCCAAATCATGTTTCATCAACTTTATCAATGACAGCCCTGACAAATCAACGAGGTCATTTTCACCCAAATGAATAATGAGCAAATGTGGCGGTCCCCTTCCAGAGCACATCGTGGCCAGCACCGGAAACAAACCCTCCCAACGCATTCCCCCTTTTCCTTTCCATACCACCTCGTGGTTGGCACTGCGCAGTCCAAGGGAACGCCCACACATCTGTTGTTCGGCATAGACTGCAGCCCATTTAACGAAGGAGTGTCCTACTATCCATGTCGATTTTTTCAAACTTACGGGCCCCGGTGCCAGACCTAGACAGAAAAACAATGATTAACCAAAGAAAAAACGAGGAGCTATGCAGAGACTTTCCGCACATATTTCTCACAACATTTGGACTTCCATCTCCCAATACGGCGTATGTCTGCCCAGGACCACCCCAACCTGGCCGCCTCTGTAGCCGCCCCGATCCGGAAAGAGTGTGTCCCAAAACATAAAGGGTTTTCCCCCAAAAGAAGAAGTACCTTCCTCATGACCGCCAGCAACTGAGCCACCAACATAGGCTGCCCCGAGGCGTGGCAAAACACAAGACCCAGGGCAAAACCACTAGAAGCCTTGAAACTTTCCCATTCCCCTACCGGGCAGCACAAACCATCCTCACTTCTGTTTAAGAAAACCCATTTACCCCTGCCCAGCTGATCCGTCTTTGACATTCTCAACCACAGGCTCAACCTGTGCCCCTCAATAAATACCTCATCACTGCGGATACCTGGCCTATGACGCAGCCCAAGCAGTTCAGAGGCTCTGAAAGCCCCAAAAAACAACCATAAGAAACATAATCTAAACAGCCTGCACTCAGACTCATCATAACATACCAAAGGTAACTGCCGCAGCATTCCTTGCAGCAAATCATAAGTTACCGCCCTGCGTAACTGTTTCGTCCCCGCCTGCACCCTGCTTAAGCCTTTGAGGACCCTTTTCACCAAAACCCCCTGAACCAAATCCCTCCCCCACCACAATTGTCCGTAAAAAGAAAGCCCCGCCAACTTGCCAGAAATAGTAGTATGCGAGAGGCCTTTGTCAATCAAGTGTAACACAAAACCTAGCACCAAATGAGCATCGGTCCAACTCCCCCTATTCTCAGCACACAGTTTACCATAGCTCAAGAACTCTCTCCACGCCTGCTGATAGCTCCGTCGTGTAGAAGCCGCTATGGAGTTTTCCACAAAAGCGGCAAGTCTCAATCCCCCCACTCCCAGACACACTGCGGGATTGGCGTCTTGGTGTGTTCCGCCCCAGGAGCCAGCCTGCGAAATCTCGCCCACTGTAAACGAGACAGAGAGTCTGCTATACTGTTATGCACACCCGGGATATGACGCGCCTTAAACACAACATTGAGCTGTAAACATTTGAGCATAAAAGCGCGCAGCAAGCGTAAAACTCTCAAATCCCTGGCTTTCTGCTGGTTAATCAACTGAACCACCGTTAAATTGTCCACGTGGAAAAGCACTGAACGATTCTGAAACTCATCGCCCCAGACATATAGAGCAACCAAAAGTGGAAAAAACTCAAGAAAAGCAATACTGCGCCCTTGCGACATCCAATGACGTGGCCAACTCTCAGCGCACCAGCGGCCCTCCCAAAATACACCAAATCCATGCGCACCAGAGGCATCCGAGTAGATCTGCACTTGCCAAATCATGTCTTCGTCCGCAAAAAACAAAGACACCCCATTAAACTCTGCTAGAAATGTCAACCATATAGCCAAATCAGCCCTCGTAGCCGCTGAAATACGCACTCTGTGGTGAGGAAGAAAAGCCCCAGACATAGCCATGCCCAACCTCCTGCAAAATGTTCTCCCAGCCCGGACCACCCTGCAGGCAAAGTTAAGATAACCCAACAGCTTTTGCACCTTCCTGAGCTCCAACTTGCGCTCGTCAATCACAGAGGACAAAAATGCAGTGATTTCTTGAACTTTCCCCGCTGGCAACCTTGCTACCATTGCAATGGTGTCTATTTCAATACCCAGAAACACCATCGTCGTGTTGGGACCCTCTGTCTTATCCGGGGCCAATGGCACACCCAGCTCCTGCGCCAACGTCTGAAAAGCCCGCAGAGCTTCCTGGCACTGACCTGTACCCTGAACTCCAATGAAAAGAAAATCATCTAAATAATGACAAATGAGGGTATGTCCAGTAACCTGAGTGAATCGCCACTGCAGAAATGAGCTGAAAAGTTCAAAGAGGGCACAAGAGATAGAGCAGCCCATAGGAAGCATTCGATCTACATAAAAAGCTCCCTGCATCTGCATTCCCAAAAGTTCAAAGTCAGAAGGATGAATGGGTAACAGCCTAAAAGCAGATTGGATATCACTCTTGGCCAATTGCGCCTCCCTCCCTGCCGATCTAACCAAACGCAAGGCATCATCCACAGAAGCGTATGACACACAGGCATCGTCGGGCGAGATGAAATCATTAATGGAGGAGCCCTCAGGCCATGACAGGTGGTGTATCATACGAAATTCCCCTGCTTTCTTTTTAGGGACCACCCCCAGTGGAGATACAATCAAATTGGGCATGGGACAGCTGGAAAAAGGACCAACAACTCTTCCGGCTTCTACTTCACCCTGCAACTTCAGCTGAACCACCTGTGGCAACTCCTTAGCTGACTTCAAATTATCAGACCACCTACCCAGTCTAGGCCCCTGGTAACCTATCTTGAAGCCTTCTTTGAAACCCCAAAAAAGCCTACTGGCGGCCTCAACATCAGGATACTCCTGCAACCATTGGCCCAGAACCTCCAAATTAACCGGAGTAGGACCCCTTTCCTGCAAACTGGAAAGCATTGCCCCTTCCCCTCTGTCCCCTACCCATGTCACCGAACCGCTGGCCGGCGAAGCATTGCGTGAGGGGATGCCTTCCACCACACTGGGAACACTCATGCTTATATCGGCAAAACTGCCTATTGCAGAAACCCCTGTTGAAATACCAACAGGCTCCAAAAATAGGGGTCTGACCTCTACCTCCAAACCCCGCCCCAGGTTGGACGGGACGAGCGGGAAAGGGCCGATAGGATATAGGTAAACCACTAGCCGTGTGCGTAGTAGCAGGCGGCTGAGAAGACGCCATCCATTGAAGCCACAGTTCGGAATCCACATCACCCCAAGGTCTGTCCTGAGACACACTCAGACGGGCTCTAAACTCCTCGTCATATGACAGCCACGCAAAACCCCCAAAGTAACTCTGAGCTTTCCGAATAATATCCATGTATTTGAAAATCGCTACCGCCCTATCTGGGTATTTTTCACAATATACACTGGCATATATCAGGAAAGCAGACGACCAGTTCTCAATATTCTTAGGCACCCTGGGACGCCTCGCCAGCTCCCACTCCTCCTCCTTGGAGCCCTCCTTTGCCTGAATGTCACGGTGCAACAATTTAAAAACATCCACAAACTCATGGCGCCAAATCCTGCTTTTTGTCTTGTCAGATAGATGTGAGCCCAACGGCATGGCAATCCCCATATAAGGCAATTTTTTGTGTATATTTTTATCTTCCTCCACTACCTCCGGGGCCCCTTTACCTTGATCCAGAAGAGGCTGAGACCCAGGGACGGGGGCAACCCCCCCCCCTCCCCACACCCACAGAGGAACCTTGCTGCTCAGACACTGTCTTGTCCCCCAAAGTATCTCCCCCAGTACCAATAGACCTGGTCGCTTTCGGTGGTTGACCCCCTTGTTGCCAAACTGACCACCACCCCGTAGTACCTGAAGGCAAAGGAGCTGGTCGAAGAGTGTTGACGGGCCCAGCTGCTTGCTTGCGACTGGTAGCTTCCAGAGCCTGGTCCGTTGCATAGTCCGCACTAGACGTCTGCAAAAAACTAAGCACATTTGGTTGCCCCACAAAACCCCTCTTCCCCCTCACAGGTTTCCCCCGGTGTTCCCCACAAGCCCCATCCCCGTCCCTCACTTCCCCTTCCTCCAATTCATCACTGTCCAAATCCAATTGTCCCAAGACACCAAAATCACCAACAGGTGCCCCATTGTCCCCCATCCCCTCCAAGAAACCCCCTCTCCCAAACCCCAAAAGCTGCTGATCAGTCCCCCTAGTGGAGGGGTGCCCCCGCTGGGAAAGGCAATCCGCTCCAGATCGCCCCCCCTCAGTAGGCCCCCCAGACAGAGCCACAGCGTGCTCCATCCGCCGTGTGCGCTTGCCGGCCGCAAACCGTGTGGCTAAAACCGGCATATCTTCCTGGAAGCCGCTCAAACCAATACGTTCCTTTCCAAGCGACGCAAACCCCTGACCCTCCAAACTGCCACCCCTCCCAACGCCCGAGGCTGCTGCCCCGTGCACCCAGATCCACTGTCCACCTCGTGGCGCCTGTAACCCTCTATCGGGAAACCCCTCTAAGCTGGAAAACTGTGCTGCGCGCCCTAACGTGGAGCTCGTGCCCTGAAAAGCTGCCTGGCCAGTAGAATCACCAGTGGGAACAAGGGGGGAAGCGCCAATTAGCTCAGGGGAACTGGCAGTCGATGACGCAAAAACCGGCCCCTCCGTCGCACTCTGCCGCCCCAAAGCGCCTTCACTCACATGAACTGGACCCGTCACCCCTGTGCCCAGGGCCCCCGACACCCTCCTGGGTGTCACCACCACTGAACTCTTCCTTAAGGGGCATTCTTTAGGCACCTCCGGGGGAAAAACACCAGGCAATGCCGTCGCAGGGCTCAACAGAAACGTCTGCCCGTTCAACTGCACCAGCTGTGTGCTGTTATGCCAAGACAAATCAACGGACCCTGTAACTGGGGTGGTGGCTTGCCTCTGAACCGGCCCGGGGACCTGCAAAACCTCCATACTCTTCACCCGCCCCTCACTCCTGGCACGCCCAGCCTGACAACCGGCCCTGCAACCCGCTCTCCTCCCACGCAGCCCGGCCTTCGAAAGGGACCGCCCCCTCCTTCCCCCCACTGTAGTCCGCCTAGGGCCCACAACCAGCCGTGCAGGAGCACATACCTGCGCCTCTTCGGCCGCTTCCTCCGACGGGCCTGCCTGCTCCTCATGGTCCCCGAACTGGGCCGGTTCCGGCGCCACCACCGGACACATTGCGACCTCCTCCACCGCGTCGGGCCCCGGGGACAAACAGGCCGCCACCGCTCGAGCGACGCCCCTCCTGGCCTTACGGGGTGCGAGGTCCAGGCCCACCCATGCCTGGCCAGCAACGCCGGGCTTCAACAGGTCACTCCTGCCAGCTTCGTGCAGCACCCGTAACGCCTCCCGCACCACCTCCTGTGACGCCATGCCGCCTGCGCACAAACTACGGGAAGCGCGATGTACCAAAAAGAGTAAACCAGCCCCTCCTCCCCGCTCCCGAGGGCCCAGTGATTTTCCCGCCCCTGCCTCCCTCTACTTATTACCTTCGGCGCGCCTCGCGCCCCTAATCAACCCTCTACCCTGCACCTGGGTGGCCGCTCCATTGTGCGAAGCCACCCAGGGGGAGACCTGGCTCGCGCCCTGCACCCCCTGGGTCCCCCCAAAGAGTCGCACTATTAGTTGAGGGTTCATGTCATAAGCTAAAATGTTTCCTTTATAAGACAAAATGTTCCAGACATGTCTTTCCACCTGATACTATTTTAAAAAGTTTAAACCAAATAAATAAGTGATTAAGAAGTCAAATTGAAAGACACAAGAACTACACATCAGTATACAGAGACATATATTGCACACAACGCGTGATGGTATATATTGTGCACCGACTAGCGAGGAGGGATGGAAAAAGGTGAAGAAGCCCAATGAGGTAGGGTCGGACTGGCCTATTGGGCAACCAGGCAGTGCCCCGCGGCCTCATCTGATGTGTCAGTGTGTGGGCCGCGTTAGTTCGCTGTATGTGGCTTGTTTTATGGGCAGCTGGGCCGTATTTTACTGTTGATTTACCTGATATGAAACCAAACATTGCCTGCAGCCATCTCCAATCCATGCACACTTCCATAGCATACAAAATACCAACACTGATGTCTTTACAAGTTCAAAGCTGCCCCAGTTTGCAAGCATGGCCAACTTTTTTGTGGTCTGATTCGCATGTGTGAGACACGTAGTTTGGTGCCTGGGACTATTTTCTGCGCAGTCCGACCCTGTCGCCAGGGGTGTCACACGAAGGGGCCGCAGCCCACCTGAGTGATAAGCGAGGGCCGGGTACAGGACGACACTTATACTATTTTTGCACACATACCCTCGGGTCTGCGGGTTCGAAGCGTGTGGGACAGCAGCGTTGCTGTCGCCATTAATGGCTGCGATTTACCGACCACTTGTGGGTGTAAAGATGAACGGGCCTTGCAGGGAGGGGGCGGCCGGGGCACCAGCAGCGAATCGTGGAGAAAGTCAAAGCTGTACTTTAAACCCAATGAGTTATCATAGTTCTCCTTCGGTTACGATCATGGGGGTTTATAAAGCAATATTCTGCGATCCCAACCGCCCAGTGCTCCTGTTCCCGCCACAATCCCTCTCCGGTCCCGCAGGTGTCTGGGCTTGGCCCCTCCGGCCTTTCTTCTGATAATGACCCGGGGCTGCGATATGAGTTTTGACCCTCCAATCGCTCTTCTGTTTTCATCTCTTTTAAGCTCCGCGTCATCTGCCTTTTAAAAGTGTTTTTTTTCAGTTAAATTGTTCCATTCCCATCTCTTTACAAAGAATGAATTGAGACACCACTGGACTTTCCATTGCAGAAATGGAATTTACATCCATGGACTTATTACGTAGCTTTTGACTTTGTGTGTTCTTTTAGGTGTATATCATATACTCGGAAATGAACCCAGAATGTTTTTTTGTTCCATTAAGAGCTTATATGTTGAATCGATAACATTCAAGTGTAGGTATGTGCAGACGGTGATTACAAACCATCTTACATTGGAAAATGGGTGTATTTTACTGTTTGGTTTGGTTAGGATTTACTGAGGCGTTACAGGCGTTCACTAATTACCGGAAGAGGAAGTGACGTCACGAAAACCACAAGTCTGGCCCGTTTAACGGTCGTATTTCTATACTTCAAAATATTGGCTCCTAGTTTAGCAACTTGAACTCCCTACTCTCTCCATACCTCAAAATATATAGCTTCACTCCTTACTGTTACTAAAATTGTAGATGCATTTATTTATTCATCATTTTGTCACTTCTCTTTAAATTGAAGTATTGAGCGGGTTAGTCGATTGGTAAAGCAGTGTTTCATAAAGATGTGAAGTGAGTGGATTTCTAAAGTTCGATTACATGTTTAGTGTTTTCATATATATTAGTATTCATATGAAAGGGGAATTATAGCGCAGTAGAACTAGCCTGAAATGTCTCGTGTGTCCCATGCAGAATCGCTCGATGAGGTAGGCTCGCCTGGTAATGGGACTCATTGGGGTTATTTGAGATGCAGGGCGGGAGCGCGGCCCATCCTCTTCACGTAGTTCGGAAGGGCGATAAAAGCATCTCTAGAACCCGTGTTTTTTCCCCTAAACGGCTGCAGGGGAGGGGCAAAATGAGCCATTTCTCCACATATCGGCTTATAATATATATTTGAATGTACACCTCTCCTTCCAAACAGAACGCCAATTGTAGAACTAAGGGAGTGTATTAGTGGGCTGTTCTTATTTCAAATACTGACTATTTGACCCAAGTTACTGTGATTAGGGAGAGAAATGAATTCAGTGTATGCCTCTGCGGGGATACGGGGCGATAGAAGCGACATCTTGCAAATTACAGGTTGGTGGTTTACTGTGGAATTTCTGAACATAAAGGTATAACTAATTCTATACTTGTATTTAAAAAGAAAGGCGCCCTCATATAAAAGTTGCGTTTTCATTGTGTATCGCAGGGTTCTTCCATCCACCGGTACGCCCACCCCCGTTCCCGTTTGTGCCCGCCGGGCCCTCGGCTCTTTGTTATGTTAATGAGTCCAGTACCTGTGCCCAGGATGGAAAAGGCCACGCCCCCAGCCCGGGTACATAACCCCCTGTCTGGGGGCAGAGCCCTCGCTTTCCCTCGTGCTGCGGCCTCTGTTGCTGGAGTTTGAAGACGAAGACCTGACCGGCCCCAGGAATCCTTAAAAGAGGGCGGGAGTCACGTCCCGCAGGAACAGCTCGGCCTTAGCTACAGGCATCGGGGAGTCCCGTTCACATTCAGGTATGCCGCTTTTTAACGAGCCTGTTATTTTAAGATGTGCGCCATGCTCTGTCACCTACAGACTGTGGGCTACAGTCTTTGGTGAATCGAGGCAGTGGGGGGCACTGATGCAAGGACAGCGGTCCCACTCCCTGTTCTGGCAGTGATGGGCACACCGGCTAATTGGGATGAAGAGAGCCTCTCTTACCCCTTGGAACTAGTGCCACAACACCGTTGTCCCAGTAACGCTAGCCTCCTGTGGGCGACGGTTGCCCGTGCCTCAAACTGCACCCCGAGTTTTAAACTAAAATGGGGCGATCTTGCAGCGCTTTGAATTTGAATGTTAGAAACATGGACTGAAATATTAGGTTTTAAATACCAATGTGCCCGTATTTTTGTTTTGCAAACCTCCGTTTGTGAGGCTCGCTGATGCTTTAATGCGATGGTATTCCGGTTCACCGCCTTGTCGCTAAGATTTCGATGGCGGGGAGCCGGAGAAAATAAAACTAATCTCCCAGTGGCGACACCCCAAAACGAACAAAATAGGAGTTTGCGTTTTATTTATTCTCGGAACAAGGGGACGCCAATGTTGACCTGACCACATAATTATGTAGGAAGTGACGTTACGCACGCGCTTGGAATGGCGGTTTTGCGCACTGCTATCAAATGTGTGTAGCTTTGTAGGCTATGTAACTGTTCTAATGACAAATGCGGACGCTGCTGCTTTCTGTATTGCGATGAAACGAATTTATGCTAATCCGGCCTGGAGTGGGGGTTTCAAATATGAGGGAATGCTTTCGTGTCACGCATCTTGAAGTGGTTTCCGATGCCTGTTCTTTGTCTTAGATGTTTGGTGTGTATGCCTTGGTTTTCCGCGTAAATTCATCGGACGCGACACAAGGCAGGTGTAGGCCCTGAAGTTTGTTTGATGGTGACCTCCAGGAGAGTTGCAGCGTTTGATGCTTTCCAATGGCTCCCCTGCTGCGTGCACGTGACCTTGTCCTGAAATTCGACATTTTTTGTTGGTCTTCGATTGCACACATAGGTGTTTATGTACAAGCCCCCTGCGTTGCCAGTGTGTCATTTTCTAGGACGCTCCGGCAGCGCAGAGTGCAGACCCATATCTACGCGGCCAAGCAAAGCCAGTTTGCGTGGCTTTCCATGGCCTCATATGTATGGTGTAAGGCAGCGCATTCCGCTGTGTTGCTTTACCCTGCTCAGGGCAGCGTTCCATGGTCGTTGTGGGGGGTTATCCCATACAACGCCTATAGGTTTTGACACATTTCCAGATTTACAAGTATCTCTAAACCAGGGAATGCGTCCAAATATTTTATTTCTCCTTGTTTTTCCCTCTTTCTGTGTGACTGCATTCTGCAGCACACGTAGAAAGAGAGAAAACCTCCATTGATTGTTTTTGTGCAGGAAGGTTTCCTGCACAAAAACAATCCTGCTAACAGTGCAGACACCCTTGAACCATGGTGCAAGGGTGCCTACGTTGGCGCCAGGCACAATACTGTGTACAGGCTCTGGCTGGAAGGGCAGGAATGCACCCTATCTTGTAAATACAGTGCATTCCTGCCCTTTCGAATTGGCATTGGACAGAGCAGCACAGAGATGTAAGGCGCTGCCCTACGCCATTCATTGTAAACGAGGCCCTCTGTTCCGCTCTTACTAATGAATGCATGTGAATTATACTGCGGCAATGACACGAGGACACACTTAAAACTGACCGTAACACGAGGCACGCTCACTCTTATCACAGGCACTAGCAGTGCCCCCTTCCAGTGAAACTCGGCACCCGCCTGACAGCCGCGAGACAGACATTTCATTGTATCCCCCTCTTTTGTCCGCGTTTTTAGCTTTAAAGGAAGGACACTAGAATATGAACCCACACGTGACCAAGACTGAACTGATCCTGGAAGGGCACGCAACCCAAATATCAACAAACCTGGCGGAGGTTGAGCTGGAAGATTATTTTGAGGTTCTGCAAGAGCTTGGCTCTGGCGGCTACGGATGTGTGCTGATGGCACAAAACAGGACAACCGGTGAGAAAGCAAGGCTTAACAATAGAGTCAGAACTAGGGGCTAGGTACCTCGATCAACTTTCTAAAATGATCTGTGTAGGATATCATTAAACAACTGAAACACATTGTCCATAAAGTAGAATACCCTAGAGGTCATGTTATTTTGCAACCCATTTTTTCCCATCAAAACTTATTTGTTTCGTCCTGATACTGAATAGAAATTGCTTTGTTTCCCAATTTTCCAGTGCTTTATGATCGTCTTGCGTTTAGTGTCTTCTGTGAAACAAATCGCTTGACCTGGTTGTTCTTCGACCTTCCCTCCATGTGTCATCTCTGCTCACCACTGGGGGCCCTGTTGGTGCTACCACCTCTCTGTACTAATTGAAACAAAGTTATTACATTGCACAGGTTCACAAAATCTCCAGATTGAGGTTGAGGATGTCCTGTGCATTTTGCAAAGTATGTCCTTAACCAATCACTGCTTTTTCTCTACAGACCAGAAAGTGGCCCTGAAGCTTCTCAGGAAAGGCCGTACATCACAGAGGAGCTTTTTGATGGAGTATTGCATAGCTTTCTGTCTCTCCTCGCACCCCAATATTATCGCCAGCTACGGAGTTGTTTTCCAGACCAAGGAGCACTATGTATTTGCCCAGGAACTGGCCCCTAGAGGTGATCTCTTCTCCTTGATTCAGGATCAGGTATGTAAACACTTGGGCCAGTCTAGTACAGCTGCTATACGTTATGTGGCAAATTAATGCATTCCTAGCGGGTTGTGTGTATCTGTCTAATGCTGTGTGCAGAGCTCTGTATGTATGGGTCATGTCAAGGGTTTACAATATGGTGCATTTTCTCATGTGAATCCTTACTAGTCAATTTGTACCTATTCATATTTTATTTTTCTGCTTTTCAGGTTGGAATTCCAGAAGAGAAAGTAAAGCGCTGTGCAGTTCAGATATCTAGTGCTTTGGACTTCATGCGGAGTAAAGGGCTTGTGCACCGTGACATCAAACCAGAGAATGTGCTACTCTATGATAAGGATTGTCACAGCATCAAAGTGTCTGACTTTGGGTTCACTCGACTGAAGGGAACTGTTGTCTCTGCAAGGTCGGGAACGATCCCATACATGTCCCCGGAAGTTTACAGGCCCCACGCTGACTGCTTGGAGGCTGACTACAGCCTGGATGTGTGGGCTTTTGGTATACTTCTCTTCTGTGTGTTGACTGGCACCTTTCCTTGGGAGACACCAAGATTTGAAGACATCAACTACAGCATCTTTGTGGACTGGGCGACTACAGGTGCAGGCGGGGTCCCTTGCCGGTGGAAACGTTTCACTGTTGAAGCCCTCAATATGTTCCGTAAATTTCTGGCTCACAATCCTCTTCAGAGGAGCAATGCGGTGGAAGTCCTACACTTCATTGATTTTCCTTGGACAGTGGATCCCGGCCTAGCAGGTGCTTTAGAAGACACCAACGATGTAGCAGAAGGCAGCAGCACTGAGCTCACCTCCGGTGACTCCATGTCTTCTGGCGGCGATGGACAGACTGTGGAGACGAGCAGTGGCTCTTCGAGCTCCTCTGGTTCTGAAGGCAGTGACGCAGAAGGGAGCAACAAGAGCATCAGTTTTGGCTCCATCATCTCAGACTCCTCCGACAGCACACGTTCTTCTCTTGAGCCAGAAGTGTTTTTCACAGACTTTGAAATTAAGCCAGATCAATGGAGAGAACATAGCACAGACCAGCCCCTACTCACAGATTACTCATCTCTGTTCGTGGGAGCTGAGGTAGAGGTCTCGTGACATGGTGTCTGAGTGCGAATGAGACCGACGGAATGTCCTTTTCATGAACCGCAAAGAGAGACCGCATGTCCGTACTAAGAGAACAGAAGCTGTGGTGGCTCCCAGACATGGTTAGCGCTCCACATTGGAGTGGAACAGCCTCAAGCATTGTTTAGAGACCAAGGTGAGCTAATGTATCCACCTCTGTCATGATTTCACATGTTAGGTTCTTACTCAGAACTCTTATCCTAAGATTACAATTTCAAATGCTGCGGCCATGGGCTCAACCATTGATCACATATTGGTGCTTCTCCAACTCAGGCAGTTCTGTCTTATGCATTTCTACAAAGCAACACAAATTCAAGCAATGCTTAATAGTTATCTATTATTTCCATCTATTTGTGAGTTGCACTGTCAGCTCCGCCCAGTCTAGGTTGGCACAGCTACAGGTAGTCAGTGCGGGGAGCACAGTCACAGGACATTCACGAGGAACACCCTCTTGCAATTGGAGGTATTCACTCATCTATAGGTGCACTTACGGACACACACCACCAGGGGTTTTATGCTAAATTGATCAATGTGTATTTTGTCTATTTTTTCACATGATCTTTTTCAGTTGTCTGCCTGGATGTAAAATAACACTAAGATAGAATATTGCTGCTTATGATAGCACAGAGAGATTTGGTTGGTCTCTGATTTCAAGAAATAGTTTCAGTGTATTTATCACTATTAGCATATTTATGGAATTAGCTCATTGAAATCTAATTCTTGTTTCTCTTTCCTTGAAGTTTGTGGGAAAATGGGATGGGTCATTGAGCCCACCTTTTCCCACGCCATGGCTGGACAGAGGACGCATGAAGGGCACAGCTTCCGGAACCCTAACCTCTAACACCAGCAGCTACAGCTGAGCAGTGGGTCTTGACAGGAGAGGGTGCAATATGAGGGTTTGAAACGTTTCATCCTAGAAGAGACCCAGAGAGCCACAGGCAGAAAGGAATCAGCCACGGCTCAATACTGAAGATGGTTCTGAAAATTCTGAATCGTGGCTCAGAGTTTTATGGAGAAGTGTTACCAGAAAGAATTTCAGAAGTGTCTCTCACTCTGAGAAGTCTTTATGTGGAGGTGAAAGTTAATTTAAGGAACACAAAGTCTCCCTTTTTGAGACAGAGATGGAACAATAATAATTCTAACTTTAACCCCGATGGGGAACCATGAGTAGAAACTAAAAGTCACGTCCTAAATTGAGGCTAATCACAAGGAACTCTGTTTTCAATCCAGCATTTGCATGAGGGGAAAAACCATAAAGGCCGGAAGTGCAATTAAATTGTAGTAGCTTAAATGATCTTGGCAGTCTGCAGCTAGATTTTAGTACAAGGTGCCAGTACCTTTGTGGCCAGTAGTGGCAAACATGCGAGGCCTATTACCTTAAGAAGTAACCCAGCTCGATGGGCCCTTGTGAGTTCGATAGAACCATGCCAAGATACTAAGTGTGCCATGGTGAGACACTCACTGACCGGCACTTCTTCAATCAAGAACACACTCATTCATGTTTGGGACATTCTCCTCTTCTACCACTTCCACTTCAGGGCTGTTAAGTGTGTCATAATTAGGTTTTGTAAAAATACCATCTGCAAAATCCAAATTCTGTATTTTGCTGTGACTGAATCATTAAACGTTCAGTATGCATCTGGAATTATTGTTGCGTTTTTGTTGTTTATGGAGACCTAATGCTTATAACATGAAAATAACATGCATGTTGGGCATCAACTGAACACATAACATTTAAATAGCACATTGATAGAATAGGAGGTGAAAAAGCTCTGAAATGTACGTTTCTGCTGATTTATTTGAGACACCCCTTTTTCACCCATGACTAGCACATACCCTGCATATGGGTAGCTCTTGCATTGGTTCCACCCTGCATCCCACAACCCTAGAGGACTCACTTGCCTGAGTTTAGTGAGCAATTCAATGTCTGATCTTATGGGACAATCAAAGGTGGGCGTGGTCACAATTATTATGACAGGAAAGGTTAAGGCTTCTAAGAACGACTGAAGGGTGATTACTAAGAAACGTTTCAATGAGATGAGGTGGCAGAAGTAAGGGTGGAAGACGGTTGTCTATCACCTAAGACCAGGGCCACTGGAATTATGCGATGGTGCGGCCACAGCGTTTTTAGGTCTCGCCTAGCGTCGCAGCTAATGCGCTGCCGCCTTGGCGATATCTATTGTTGTCGGTTTGTCGGTGGAAGGGGGACAGGAGATGTGCATGCTCCGGACAGGACAGACGATGTGCACGCATACAGCTCATGCGCTCAGCACAACGTGTCGTACAGGACAGGCGATGTGCACGCATACGGCTTGCGCACTCAGCACAACTGCTTATTCCACCACTGATTCTAGTGAAGACAGTTGGTGCCCTTTCTGCTGCTCGAGGTCTTACCTCCGCGCCCCTGACTGTTCTAGTGGTGACGTTCAGTACCTCGGCTGATTCCAGTGGTGACTTTCAGTACCTCAGCTGATTCCAGTGGTAACATTCAGTACCTCAGCTCCAGTGCCTTCAGTGCCTCAGTTTCAGTGGTGATGGCTGGTGCCTTCAGCTGATTCTAGTGGTCAGCTCTGGTGACAGCTGGTGGTGATACCTGGTAGCCCCTAGGCTCCGGTGACGTCTGTGGTGACAGCTGGGACACCCTAGGCTTCGGTAACAGGTGGTGGGGATCAGGTGGTGTCGGTGGGGCCCCCTGCAGACTCCGGTGTCAGTGGCACCCCCCTGGTGATGTTGGTGTCCTGAGTAATCTCTTCTCTGCAGCTAATCTCCGGCCTCCAATGACCTCCTAGGATTAAAAAAGCTGAGAGCCTGGAGTCTGTGTAGGACGGAAGAGGACAGCCAATCAGCGACCAGCAGGCCACAGGACTTATCACCCCCACGTGACATCATTGCGCCAGACACACACCGCTGCATGCACACAGAAACAGGCATACCGACAAACACACAGCGCTGCACATACACAGACACACCGCCAGACACAAGTAATGACAGACAGAGGTACACACAGGTAAGAGTGGCACACGTGTGGGTAAACAGAGACGCACAGACAAAAAGACACACAAGGGCATTCAGAGACCGAGACGCACACCTAGCAGTCATTCAGACGTCCTCACAGGCAAGGACAGACCTAGGCACATATAGGTAAGGTTACACAGACAACAGGACAGGGACTGGCACTATGGCAAGGACAGAGGGACAAATGGAAGGGCGATAAAAGGGTCATGCACAGGCAAGAACAGACAGGGGTATGCACATGGAAATATAGACAGGAGCCGTGCTTTAAATGGAAATGGAAGTGCGGGTACTCACTATTTAGAGTACCTGCTTGCTCTTGAGAAGTGCCAGTACTCTCCCATTTAATGTATTGGAGCAGTGCTGAGAGGTGCATGTACTCTCCCTTTCAAATAAGAGAAGTGCAGGCACTCAGTACCAGATAGCACCTGCCCATTTAAAGCACTGGTCAGGAGTACACATTGGTAAGGACAGACAGAGCTGCATAGATAGGCACACATGCATGTTCAGGTACACTCAGATACTTGCACTCGAGCAGCATTAAGGACACAGTATGTCTTATTTAGTCTGTAAGCACTATTTTCTATAATGCGTTTCTCCTACTGCAGGCATGACATGCTTTCCTGCAACATTCAGCGCGGCAATGCACGCTTTCACTTTCAAAGCAGCCCAGGACAAAGGCGGCCGATGTCTCGCATTTTCAAGATTTTGAGCTATTGGCATTGTAAATGGCAATGCCTTTTATTGATGTGTTAATTATCAAAGCAGATAAATAAAAGGCATTGTCATTTACAATTCCAATAGCTTACACTCTTGCAAATGCGAGACCTATTGCATTGCAAATACTTGTTTGCTTAATTCTAGATTTGCCACATTTGACACATAATGCACCATCTGCTGCATAATCTGCAGATTTTAACCCAAAAAATATTTCCAGCTCAAATGTTTTAAAAGATTCAAACAGTGCAGCAACACGTGTTACTGTGCAGTGGAAGGCCCTCTGGAAAGATTGACTGATCAGCTTTCTGTTGCTTATTGCTATATTTGAGAGTTAAACTGGAACTAATGAGGTGCAGCCAATGCTCAGACAACGGTAACAGGTGTCGAAATTACAAAATAATGATGTAACGCTATAAAAATAACGTGCGCCTTATGCTGCATAATTTACCTTTTCTTATTACATAATTTACTCAGCCCTGCGGTATAATATTCTCTCCACTGCCTTATAATTCCAGTTGCCCTGCCTAAGGATATAGCCTCCCATTTGGAGAAACCTAAGAGGCCAGGGGGGCCTCAGGAGCAAGTGGGGGGGCTCCATCCCAACCCCAGGCCTGGAAGTGAGGCCTTGCCAAGACTCCAAATAGGAGCCTGCATGTGGCATTGGCTGGTTAGGGGCCTGGCGCACAACACTGACAGCTGTCAATGGGCGTTGTTGGTTATTTACGTTTGGGGAAAGTTTTCCCTGGGTTGTCTGACCCAAGGGGCAGAATGAGCCCCCTCTCCTTGTTGGCCATGTTGGTACTCTGTTCAGTGTCTCAGCACCCACTACATAACTCCAGAAACCAAACCTATACACCCTTCTATCCCAGCTACCACAAATTAGCACCATCACTTACAAACAAGGCACATCTCTATCCTATACCACTAACAAATCTACTCATCACTAACACAACCCAAATCCACACCATACTTAACTATATATCCCGTCCAGACACATACTCCCTGCTCTAATTACTCCTAACAGACCAATTTTTGTCACTAACAAACCCATACTCAGCCTTCCATCTTTCCAACCTCCAACACCCTCCTCTTCATTCTACCACAATAACACAACCACACAACACTTACATTCCATTGCACCACACATATTACCTCTTGCAGCAATCAAATCTAACACACTCTTAACTCTAGTTCATCCCCTCCTACACACAAGATACACTCTACTCACAAACACATCATCACCCCCTTTACCCTACAACTTCCACTCAAAAACAATACTTTACATACAAATCCTTCTCAGAAAACAAACACATCAGCACCTCCTTTCACTGCTCGTCAAAAACAAAACATAACACACACCGGAACAACAAAATCTCTCTCACACAACACCTCATAATACTTTCCATCACAAACTACAAACATACAGCTACCTTCCAGACTACACAAGTGATACACACCATGAACAAACTTTAATGTCAAGCTTTCTCTCCTCCCCCACACCTAACACATATACAGCAACTCTATTTTAACCACATCTCATCCATTGGACAGTTTAGAACCTTACTACAAGACCCACGTGCTGCACCACCACCCATAACTCATACACCTTCTGCCCTAAATACAGACCCAAACAAAGTAAGCTACATGCCACTCCTCACAACTTTACTTCTCTATGTCTACTGCACAACAAGGTTACACTACAAAAACAACATACTTCCATAGAGGCGCTAAGCCTTCTGCGTTACTCAAGCACATTAAATATCAATTTAAGGTATTTCTGTGGTTTGGTTATGCTTCAATCTTATGGTGAGCGAGCTGCCAAAGGGTGCTACTGAATGATAGTATTTTCTTTTTGTCCACCTTTATATTAGGTGATGTGTTAACATCTTGTTGTACTACTGTATACATTTTCACTCTCCAAATAGGCACTGCACAGCTTCAATTTTTTACATATTAAGCTTTTATAGGAAAAGAAATGTATTGTCATTTTTATAAACATATCTCTATTTTCTGAATTGGGCTTTTTGGTGAAGGGTGAACCAAAAATATTTTGTCTATGGCAGAGTAATAAAACTAAATTCAACTTTGAAAGATGTAAAATTTATTGCAAACGTAACTTAAAGATATTTACAGTACGATGATTCTGTTCAAATAAAGTTTCGTTTTACAAAAAAAGAAAGAAAAGAAAAAAAATACAGCATACTCACCAACTCACTCTCAATCACTGTCTTCAATACCTACACAGGCAGACCCATCAAAATGCCATCTTAGCCTGCTGGACGAGGAACCTGGTATAGAACAGCTACACAATTGCTCTCCTCATACAACCAGTACCAACACTAAGGACACACCTGCTACAAGCCCACAAAGTACTGCTCACTCTTCTACAAAACAAAGTCACACTATCGCTAAAGCACATTCTCCAAACTGTCTACTAATAAATGCTCAATTGCTCTCTAAAAACAAACATCACCTCTACGACCTTCTCACTGACACAAAACCTGGCATACTCTTCATAACTAAATCATGGTTGGAAGATGATATGGCTCCAGACCTGCATGAAGCTGTGCCTCAAGGCTATCAAACGATCACGCAAAATCATACAGGTAAAAGAGAAGGTGGTCTAGCTGTTATGTTCAAGCAAACACTAAATATCATTAAAGCTGACGTCTCCATACAAGGCTGTGAGGCCCTTTTCACCAGATGCAATCCTACACCATCTTCCTTCTGTAACTTCCTGCTCCTTTACAGACCTCCACCTAGCAATGCACATTCCCAGACACACTTCTAGACACATTTTCAATTCTGGTAACACTCCTATGCATATGGGTGACCTCAACATTTGGTTTGACAAGCCCAATACGCCCCAACCAAGAACAATTATCGCTAGCCTAGGCACACTGCGAACCTGCATCAGATCGTCCACAAACCTACACACATTGTTGGACAAATCCTAGTTGTCATTTTTGAAAATACAAAACTAGTTACCTTTCAAACAGTGACTCCAGTAACTTAGTCAGACCACCATTTTCTTGCTTTCAAACATAAAACATCACAAACCAACACACATAAAACCACCTTACGTGCAGCCACCTATCGACTGTGGATGGAGTGCAGCGTTAGCCTTCCTGGCTTAACTGCGCACTCCGCCACTTCAGGAATGCAGGGCTGCAGCATATTTACAACAATATGGTGCAGCCCTGCGTTTCCCTGTGTGCTGGCACTAAACTTAGCAGCCTAGCGCCAACACAGGCACCCTTGCACTATAGTGCAGAGAGGATGTGGTCTAATGGCTAGGGCGGTCAACCTCAAATCTAGGGAGGCAGGTTCAAGTCTCAGCAACGATTCTCAACATCCTGTGACTCTGGGCTAATTACAATCTTCCTATGCCTAACAAAAATGAATGTGTCCTTATGTAACGCAACTGGTGCGCATGTAAAGTGATCTGATACTGTAGGAGAGTAGGATCTGCACTTATGTTGCCCCTACTTTTTTTCTGATGTTAACACTGGTTTCTGGCTATAGTCTGGCTAGGTCCCTGCTAATCAGGGCCCCAGTCTCTCTGTTCTCTCTACACAACTTGGAGTGCATATTAGATGAACTAGTGATTGGATACTGTGGTATCTTATGAGCCCCTAGTATATGGTACCTTAGGTACCAAGGGCATATGTACTTCGCAGGTCTACCAGGGGCTGAAGCATGTATTATGCCACCTCTGGGAAGCAGACTAAATCTGACACCACAGGCCTGCTACTGCAGCCTGGGTGAGGTAGTGTTAGCACTCCTCACTGAGATATAGGTACACTATATCTCTACCTGCACACATATAAACCTATCAGTCACCCCTAAGGCAGGCCCTATCAATCCTTTGGGCAGGGTGCTTGGTTTCCATGTGAGAGGGTGCCTCTGCCTGAGCAGGGCCCCTCTGCAGCTCTCAGAGTCTATTCTCTGTGGCTGTTTGTGGATGCGGTTAAACCATATACTCTTAAGTGCATTATAACCTCATGGTAAATGCTAACTCTGGGATGGCTTCATCAAAACATGTCGTTTTTGGTGTCAAACGCTTTGGAATCATACCCCCACACCAGTAACTGGTGTGAGAGTATTATCCCACCCTTCTAGAGGGGTAGACATGTACCTACTGTGGAAACACGGTCGAATCCTAAAAGAGCCCTGGCATCACAAAATGGATGCCACCAGCACAGACACTGGGTTGCCCTCCTGCTGCTGACCGAAACTCACAATGGAAGAGGCCCAACAATAGGCATCCTGTCACAGAGAGGTGTAACCACCTCCCAGACAGGATTTAGTGTATTGGGGCTGGGTGGGTGCACTCCTAGAGTGCTTTGAAGTCCTGCACTGGGGGAGCAGTAGGATCCTCTGTGCATATGCCAGCTCAAACCGGTTCAGGGTCTACCTGTTCCTGCTCTGGCGCAAAACTGGACAAAGGGAAGTGGGTGTAGCCACCCACTCCCCTGACCCTCCCATAGGAGTGGTCATAGAGCTAGTCCCTCCCTTCCATGTAGTATAAGTTAGGGAACCCTTGCCATTGCAAACTAGATATTCCTGGACGACGCTCTGAAGAATAATCCTGACCTTCAACATTCCACTACCTCTGGAAGACTGAAGAATCTCCCTTGGAGTCAAGGAGTGACTTTTGGTGGGTGGGAATTGGGCGTTGGGGTTTATGGACATGGACAATTGGTTGGACTTTTTCGTTTCGGACATTGGTTGGGGTTAAGGAGAGGGGTGGGTCAGGTGTTGTTTTGGGATTTTTTACATAGTTTATTTTTGTTAGGGAATTAAATTATATTTATACTTTACATACAATGTTGTTATTGTTTTGGGGGGGGTTACTATTTTACGTCACAGTGTTTCCTTGCTGCTGCAGGGCCACGGCCAGTGTTTGATTTAAACAATCGGCTGATTTTGTAAGACACAAACAGATACATGCGTTACCCCTCACTGAGTGACTTGTCCTACTAGTACTGCCAGTATCTCCTCCTAGTCTATGCATTCTGCAACTTGACTCAAGGGCTGTGTGAATTAATGAATTAATTTCCATTATTAATTATGCCTCCCCCAAACTTCTTCTCTTACCTGTGCTTGATGTTTGACTTAGGCACAGCGATGGCTGCATGGTGATGAATGGTTTGGTTTTGCAACATACTATGGTTGTGGTGGTAGAAGTGGACACTGGCAGTAGCATTTGCAAAAAAAAGACATTGAGACATTCGCCTGAGAGAGACTGTGGGAGGAGTAGTAGAACGAAGTACAGTACAGTACACAAGAAGACTGCCAAACAATAATAATAATGCTGATTAGCAATGCTAAAGTAAAATAAAACATAATGGTGGTGGGGATAGCCTAGTACAAGTTACAAACTGTAGTTGTGTCGAGTCACTCGACTAGGCCTACACTTGACACAAGCGTAACCTTTAGTGCTGTGTAGGAGGATGACAAATCCAATCGATGCCGGCAATTAATGATGATGGATTAGGTTCCTTTGGAGAAAAAAATTACCTTGCAAATATACTGATCATGGGTGGGCAAGCAGAAGAAGATCCTCGCCCTGCCGTGAAATTGAATTAGTGTTGCTTTTGCCACATCCGCCCCAGCAAGCGTTTGATCAATCTCACAGCCCGGGGAAGAGGGTTAGGGTTTGATGAATAGTTGGGAAGGGGGGTTTGGGGACCCATGGACAAACAACAAAACACAATCTTGGCAGATGACCATATCGATAAATCTGTTGAGGGAGAAAAAGGAAATGGATGCATGATGATGATAACTTGATGGTTAATGATAAGTAGTACTTACTAACTACTACTAGACAGCACAGGGCAGCAGTATATTATGCAATTTGCCTTTCCCATCTGCCCTCAGAGAGACCCAGATTACATACAGTTTCTGTTCTGTTGTACCGGGCTTACTTTTAAAGATAGCAAAGAAAATAAAACAATAGCTGTAGGGATGAATTATAAGCAGAGAGCAAACATAATAACAACAAGCAGTCATAATGATTGAAGATAAAAAATGAATCAAATTATTTAAAAGATGATGAATGTTGATACTGTTACTGTATGTTATCCTGGTCAAATTGGGGAGTTGCATCGTTGCATTCCTCTTGGTCCTCCCTTCCATAGACGCTCCGTCCATCAATCTTGGGTGACGCCACTACCTGCCTGGCGGATGCGGATTGGTAAGGTAAGTGTGAGTTGTTTTTCCCAGTATAGCACAGGGTAAGGGCCGGCCTGTAATTGTAGATGGAAAAATAAAAGGGATATTGAAAAATCAAGGAGAAAAAAATGCATAATTTACGGTGAAGTGCAACAAGAACACTTTCAGAGGCGGCATGGATACATCATGTTTACTCTGTTTCCAGCATTAACCTACAACAACAGGACAGAGCAGTCCCACGGCACCCAAGACCCATCCTCCATTTAGCTTACATTTTGACAGAGGCAGACAAAGCACATATACAGCAACATAGCATTTTACAGATTAAGGGCCAGATGTATAAAAGGGTTTTACCCATTCTGTGTCTATGGAAAAATGTGTTGATACATATGGCCCTAAGTGACTAAATCAATGCACCGCTGTCAATCATACCGCTACACTCGACTCCACCACTACACAGACATGTAGGTCTGCTGTGGTTGTAGTTGACTTGTTTACCTTTTATGCCACTCATGAAACACCCTGAATTATTCCATCAATAATCTCCGATCCTACTGAGTGACTGTGAAGATATTATGTCACTGTGGTCATCATCATGGTATTGTCCAACTCAGTGTGCAGTATACAGAGTGAGTCCACATTCTATATTCAAAATGCAATGAATCGGCCTGCAGTAGAAGTACAATTTTGGAAAGGAAACATTGCCTTGAGTTACTTTAAGTGTGTAGATTAAATAATAGTACACAATGAATGTACTTCATGCACAACAAACAACAACAACACAAATCACTCAGCCAGCGTCCAACGCATGCCATCATTCATTACCTGTTCCTTCTCATCTTAAATTAAGGGGAACTCTCTCTCTGCTCAGAAAGGAAGATAGCTATAGTAGTCATCATGTTCCACTTCTTTTGGAGGGACTCAACGAGGCAACATTTTCTTCTTTCTTCAATTATCCTACGTCCAATCATCATCTGGCTTGCGGGAAATGGATTTAGGGTGAGTCAGGAGGATGGAGGAGCAGGACTCGGAATAGAGGACTTCAGTTAAATGCAGACAGCTGCAACTCCAATATGGCAATAAAAAGACAAGAAGACGGTGGTGATGGATTTATTATGATTCGAAGTTTCGAACCAGAAAGACAGACACACACAAATAAAAGTAAATAAGGAAGGAAGAAAGAAAGTAAGAAGTTCAAGCTTCGTTGTCAGGGAAGTATAGCTCGTCCTCAAACTCTGGGGGTTCAACCAGAACTAGGTTATCATCTAACACACTACTTCCTTCACCTAAGTCGCTGTCCTGATCTTCCTGCGTTGATTTATGTATTGTGTCATTCACTGGTATAAAGTACCGAGTCATTTTGATCATGGTTAACCTGTCCACATTTTTGGGCGAGAGACTGGTCCTTTTCACTGTTACAATGGCACCAGCAGCACTGAAAACACATTCAGAAGAGACACTTGCGACAGGGCAAGCCAGATAGTTTATCGCCCGCCTGCTGAGCACTGGCCATTGGTCCTTTTTCCCATATAAATACCGCAATGGATTTTGATCAATGTAGACCTCTGTTGGGTCACCCAGATAGGTCTGGACCATCCGCTCAATGTTCAGGGGTGCTACTCTTTGTTTGGCCTATTTTGTCTTTGCAGCAGCACTGGACCTAGCAAGCCCTTGCTGTAAATACCAATCCTGTGCCAATTTTACTGGCGCTGATAATCCGGTTCTTGCTGTTTTCGATAGTGTTGGTGACCGCTCTGAGCCAAACGCACTGCCCTCAGGCTCTGAAGTGGAACTTGACGCCGGATGCTCTGCTGCAGTACTTGTGGGTTTGAGTAGCGGGCCTTTAATTGCCAGTCATTCATTTTCAAAGTCACTGGCTGCCTCAGCTATCCAAGTTTTGTACCGGGCAATCTGCAGTTCTGAAAAAGGAATGAATGTCTTACTGTTCAGTACCGATTAGTACCGTGGATCCAGAATTGTGGCAGAAATGTAATGTTTTTCTGACACAATCTTAGTTTGGACTCTTGTATTTTCAGCTAAGCGACGGGATAAGCTCTCCACCAACTCATGTGCTTCATTTTTTTCCTTCAATCCTATGTACTCTTCAGACACCTTCAGCTGTTGCTCTAGCATGTGCAACAATGGGAGAGCTTGGCCCATAGTACAGTCCTCTTTGCCGACTTCACATGTGAAGACCTCGAAATGAAGAAGCAGCTCTGTCAGGCATTTAACTAGGCACCATTGGTCCATCTGAAGGGTCATGCCTTTCACAGTAGCATCCCCTCTTTGCATGACATATTCATTGATTGGTCTGTACTGCTCAAACAGAGGGTAAAGCATGTAATAAGTTGAGTTCAAACGTGTTGCCACCTCCTGGATGAGTGCTTTGACTGGCATTCTATAGTCATGTTGAATGATCCTCAGCTGCTTCCGGGCTTTAAAAGAATGGCTGAAATGTGTGCATATTCTTCGGCAGGTGGTCAGTAAGTTGCAGACTATGGCTTCTTTTTTCAGAAAGTCTTGAACAATAATGTTAATGCAATGTGCCAAACAGGGGACCCTGAAATATGCACCATCCTCCATGGCCTTAAGTACATTACTGCCATTATCCATGGCAACAAAACCAATGTTAAGCCCTCTTGGGCGCAGGCATTCAAAGACCTTGCTGTTAAACTCTTCCAAAATGTTTTCAGCAGTATGAGATTTCTCCATGGCGAACATGGCTACAGTTGCATGTTTCCGAGTAGCATTAAAAATCTCAGCAGTGTCAACAGCACCTGCTTCAGATATCTTTTCTCTAACCCCCATAAAAGAGATCCAGTGTGCAGTAATGCACATGTAATCAGTGGCTTGGCAACTGGTCAACATGTCTGTTGACAGGTGGATATTGTGAACAGCACTCTGCGGCAAAGCTTGTCCAAGCAATTCCAGCACATCGTGATGTAGTGCTGGAACAGCAACTCTGGTGAAATAAGACCAGCTGGGAACCTTCCATTTAGGGCAGATGGCTGACATAAATTCAAGGAAACCCACCCCTTCCACAAAAGAAAAAGGGAGAAGGTCCAGCGCTAACATTTTAGTCAGCTTCGCATTGTACAAATGTGCCGTTGGGTGGTTGCTTTCGTACTTCCCCTCCGACCTAAGCATGCTGTTAATGGTAGGCTGGAATATTTTCCTTTGCGGTGCAGCTGTCTTCTTGAACCCAGTTAGGCTCAACAACGCACTTTTTTTCATTGCAGTACTCAGTTGCCTTGGTGTCTCAGTCTGACTCTGAGTCTGCCTGTGAGAAGTTGGCCTGGTATATGATGTTCACTAGTTAAAGTGACCACCTTGTACCATGCCAAGCAACCCTTATGGTGTGGTTGTAAGTCAACCTTTTCGGACTAGCTGCCCTAGTGGTAGCGTAGGCTAAGCAGTCTTTGAGGCTAAACTCGTGAAGCGTGTTAAGCAGGCTGTTTTACCAAATGTAACCCCCCTTTATACCAATGAAAGGACACCACACAGATATATATTCAAAATATATATGTATTTATTTCTCAAAGTAACCCCTAGTCTCTTTATGAGCACAGGAGCACAAATCGTCAAACAAGATTACAGTAGAATACACAGAAGTTGCACTTTATATGGATAGGCCCTGGTGGCCGCTCAAAGCATATACTAAAATAGTGGTATAAGTACCACAAACAGGAAAGGGAAAAGGCCTAGGGCCTCTAGAATCGCTGGGCCTACAAGGAGCTAACTTTAGTTAGTGACCAGGAGGTCCACGGGTTGCGTGTGCAGAGCAAATAGTCACACGCGGGCTCCCATAGGTTTTCAATGGGCGTGTAAAAGTTACAAAGTTACTGCAAAAAGGATCTTCCGGATGGACTATGAACTCAAGATTGGAAACACAGACACTAGAGATGATACTCTACACTTGGGCATCCGAGTGCCAGCTTTACCTCACCCACAGGAAGCGGGTGCATAGGTCTCGAAGTGCGTCGGGTTTCTTCTATCTGTTCAATGGAGCCTGTAGACAAAGATGCTGCAGGCGATCGGTCCGGAAGAGATGCGGTGGATCCAAGGGTGGATCGGAGTTGTAGAAGACCTGTAAGCAGAGGGGACAGTGTTCACAGTCACTAGCCAGTGACCAGCGTGACACCAGGTGGGTACCAAGCGATGTCGGGTGCAAACAGGAGGAAAGGTGCAGCTTGTCTCTGCAGCCACGTGGTCCCTGAAGGTCGACGACGTCCAGGAGTCGGTTCACGAGCTGTCCCACGCAGGCTCTCGCTGTCGGCAATGTCGGCGACTTGATCGAAGCAAACAAGCCTTGGCAAAAGCAATTGTTGTGGAAAACGAAATAAGCTGATGGTTCTGACCAGCAAGGTCAGAGGGATTGCTCCTTTGGAGGGGAGCAAGGGCCAGTCTGGAGCAACCAGACCAGCAGTGTAGTTCTTGAAGTTTGTCGCCAAGATGGCCACTAGCCAGCGGGCCAGCAACCGGTTAGGCGCGTCGAGTGGCAAAATGCAGAGGGGCCACACGCAGATCGTGGAGATGCTGGAGGGCTCACCTTTGGTGCCGATGCTGCTCGGGTATTGGGCTTCTCAGGACCCAAAGCACAACTTGGAGGGAGCCTCGGTTGTCGCGCTTGCAGCTTGTCGTTGTCTTTTCAAGATGGCTGGCTCCACGTGTCTCGGTGCCTCCACGGGTTCCTTCTTTTCAGGGACTGTGGATCGGGCGGTGAGAGGTCTGGAGGTCCAGGTCTTGTCAGTCTCTGGGCTCGGGCTCCGGCGGGAGGCGGCGACAAAGCAGACGTTGATTCGCTGGATGGTGCTTGCGTTAGCAAGGTGGTCACTCCCTGACCACAGGGGAGATTTCCTTCAGTCCTCTGTGCAGCAGAGCGTCGAAGTTCCCGTATTCTTCTTGTAGATAAGTTGATTCCAGGATGTCTGAAGTCTTAGGACACAGCTCCTACCTTTAAGCGGATTCTAGGGGCCGGACTACCTGCTAGGTCCCTCCCTAAGGGTGGGACCAGGAAGGGGGGTGGTTACACCCCCAATCCTTTGTCCAGCTCGCCCCAGGCCCGGGACTGGTGTGCCCCAGGACCGGATTGAACTGGCATATGCACCGAGGCTCCTTGTGAGCCTCAGGCATGTCTGGTTTCTTTCAAGCCCTACCTGACCAATACACAAAATCCTGTCTGGGGTGGTGCACGCACCTCCCCGGGCAGGAAACCCTTTGTCCACACCTCCCAAGCTGGAAGGACTCCCAGCAGCAGGAGGGCAGACTTGTGTCTGTGGTGGCAGCATCCATTTTGTGGAGCTGAGGCTATGTCTGATTTTACCCGGGTTTCAGGTACTGTACATGTCGTGTCCCTCTAGAAGGGTGGAATGCTAACCCCGTCGCCAGAATTGGCGAGGGGTTAGTATTCCAATTCGTATGACACCTTACTCGACATGTTTTGATAAAGCCAAACCAAAGATAGCATTTAACCGCGAGGTTCATAATGCACTTAAGAGTATATGGTATGACGATATCTGGAAACAGTAGAAGGAAGTGGTTCCGACCACTGCAGACAGGCTCAGCTCATGCCAGAGCACCATCTCACATGGAACCAAGCACTCTGCCTTCAGGATTGTTAAGGCCTGCCATAGGAGTGACTTATAGGTTAACATGTGTCCCATTTAAGGTTAGGTATAGGTATACTACACCTAAGTAAGAGGTGGTTACACCAACTTACCCCAGCTGAGTGATCAGCCAGTTGTGTCAAATTTGTTAGGCCAAGCCTGGGGTGGCATAATACATGCTTCAGCCCCTGGCAGGCCTTAGATACACCAATGCCCTGGGTACCTAGTGTACACTGGTACAGGGGCTCACAGGGTGATCCACTTCCAATTGGTTATGCACCTAGGGTGCATAGTGTAAATTTAGTAGAGAGTAAAGCAGGCTGGGGGTCTGATTAGCAGGCCCACAGCCTCAATATGTCAAAAACCAGTGAAGCAAAAAGCAAAAATTTGGGGTGACCATAGGGTAGCAGACCCTACTCTCCTACACAACCCCCCCCCAAACGCAGGGACATTAAACTAGCCTTGACCAGTCTCGTCTTCATGTCCTAAGTGGAAGTACCTGGAGAGACCATCTGCATTCCCATGGTCAGTACCTGGCCGGTGCTCCACTGTAAAGTCCATACCCTGTAGGGAAATGGACCACCTAAGCAGTTTGGGGTTTTCACCCTTCATCTGATTTAGCCACAAGAGGGGCTTATGGTCGGTCTGAATCTTGAAGTGAGTGCCAAACAAGTATGGCCTCAGCTTCTTCAGGGCCCACACCACAGCAAAGGCCTCCCTCTCAATAGCTGACCAATTCTTCTCTCTGGGGGTCAACCTTCTGCTAATAAAAGCAATGGGTTGGTCTTGACCATCTACATTAAGTTGTGATAGCACAGCTCCCACACCCAACTCAGAAGCATCTGTTTGGACAATAAACTCTTTGGAGTAGTCAGGACTTTTCAGGATAGGTGCAGAGCACATTTCCTCCTTCAGGTCATCAAATGCCTTTTGACAGCTTACTGTCCACTGAACCTTTTTGGGCATCTTCTTGGATGTCAGATCATTAAGAGGAGTCACAATGGACCCATAGTTCTTAACAAACTTCCTGTAGTACCCAGTCAAGCCCAAGAAAGCTCGAACTTGAGTCTGGGTGGTTGGAGGGGACCAGTCCTTGATGGATTGTATCTTACTCTCCAGTGGTTGAACTTGGCCTCCACCTACAATGTGGCCCAAATACACAACCTTACTCTGCCCTATCTGGCACTTAGTGGCCTTGATAGTGAGGCCTGCCCTTTGCAGAGCCTCAAGAGCCTTCTTCAGGTGGATCAGGTGATCCTCCCAGGTGGAGCTAAAGACAGCAATGTCATCAAGATATGCTGCACAAAAGTCATCCAACCCAGTAAGGACTTGATTCACCAACCTTTGGAAGGTGGCAGGTGCATTCTTCAGACCAAAGGGCATCACCACAAATTGATAATGCACACCTGGGGTTGAGAATGCTGTTTTGGCCTTAGACTCCGCAGCTAATCTGATTTGCCAATAGCCAGCTGTCAAGTCAAATGTGCTCAAAAACTTAGCAGAAGCTAGTTTGTCTATGAGCTCATCTGCCCTTGGAATAGGATGTGCATCTGTCCTGGTGACAGCATTGAGTACTCTGTAATCCACACAGAACCTCATCTCTCTCTTGCCATCTTTGGTGTGAGGTTTGGGGACCAGAACCACTGGGCTAGCCCAGGGGCTCTCTGAGGGTTCAATGACACCCAATTCCAGCATTTTGTGTACCTCAGCCTTTATACAGTCCCTGACGTGGTCAGGTTGTCGGTAAAGCTTGTTCTTTACAGGCAGACTGTCACCAGTGTCCACCACATGGGTACACCAGTCAGTTTGGCTAGGTATCAAGGAAAACGTGTTGAAATGATTGTAGAACTTGTCTACATTCAGTCTGCTGATGATCAGTGAGGTTGCCTCCAAGGGTCACTCCTTCAACTGAACCATCCTCAGGGTTCTGAGACAACAGGTCTGGGAGAGGGTCACTCTCTTCCTCCTGTCCCTCATCTGTAGCCATGAGCAAGCCCATGTCTGCCCTGTCAACATATGCTTTTAACCTGTTAACATGGAGTACCCTGTGGGAACTCCTGGGAGTTCCTAGGTCCACCAAGTAGGTGACCTCTCCCTTCTTTTCCAGGATTGTATGGGGTCCAGACCATTTGTCTTGGAGTGCTGCTGGGGCCACTGGCTCCAACACCCATACCTTCTGTCCTGGCTGAAACTCAACCAAGACAGCCTTTTGGTCACGCCAAGCTTTCTGTAAGGCCTGGCTTGCCTCAAGGTTTTTGGATGCCTTCTCCATATACTCAGCCATCCTGGAGCGGAGACCAAGTACATAGTCCACTATGTCTTGTTTAGGCTTTTTGAGAGGTAACTCCCATCCTTCCTTCACTAAACACAGTGGGCCTCTTACAGGGTGCCCAAACAACAATTCAAAGGGGCTGTAACCAACTCCTTTTTGTGGGACCTCTCTGTAAGCAAACAGAAGGCAGGGTAGAAGGATGTCCCATCTTCGCCTGAGCTTTTCAAGTAATCCTTTGATCATACCCTTTAGGGTCTTGTTGAATCTCTTAACAAGCCCATTGCATTGTGGGTGATAAGGGGTGGTGAACTTGTAGTTGACACCACATTCCTTCCACATAGCTGTCAAGTATCCTGACATGAAGTTGGTACCTCTGTCAGAAACCACCTCCTTAGGAAACCCCACTCTGGAGAATACTCCCAGCAGGGCCCTGGCCACAACAGGTGCTGTAGTGGTCCTAAGGGGAATTGCCTCTGGATACCTGGTGGCATGATCCACTACCACCAGTATAAATCTGTGCCCAGATGCAGTGGGAGGATTCATGGGACCCACTATATCTATTCCCACTCTTTCAAAGGGGACCCCCACCACAGGTAGTGGTATTAGGGGGGCCTTTGTTGTGCCACCTGATTTGCCACTGGCTTGGCAGGTCACACAGGAGCGACAAAACTCCTTTGTATCTTCATTCATGTGAGGCCAGTGAAAGTGAGGGACAAGCCTGTCCCAAGTCTTGTTCTGGCCTAAGTGTCCTGCTAGAGGAATATCATGGGCCAAGGTAAGAAGGAAGCCCCTAAATTGCAGAGGTATAACCAACCTCCTGGTTGCACCAGGCTTGGGGTCTCTAGCCTCTGAATAAAGGAGCCCTTCATCCCAATACACTTTATGGGTACCTTGAGCATTCCCAGCAGCCTCAGCAGCAGCCAGCTGTCTGAGGGGTTTAAGAGAGGGACAGGATATCTGGGCCTGCCTCAAGTCAGCCCTTGAAGGTCCCCCTGTCCCCAGAAACTCAACCTGATCAGGTTCAAGCTCTTCAGGGACAGTTCCTTCAGGGTTCTCTAGATCAGCTTCCTGGGAAGGTTGATCATCACTCTGAGGCAGGGGGGAAGGCACAGCCTTGACCCTCCTGTTCTTCTTCTTGGTAGGTGCTTGGTCCATTGTTCCAGGATCCAAGACCTGTGGTTCAGTAAGGCACTTTTTGGCCTGTGACCTGGTCACAGCAAGGACATGTGGTGATATACCTAACATCTCTGCATGTGTCCTGTACTCCACTTCAGACCATAGAGATCTCTCTAGGTCATTGCCCAACAAACATTCTACTGGGAGGTCTGCACTAACCACAACCCTTTTGAGGCCAGTTACCCCTCCCCATGAGAAGTTAACAACTGCCACACTGTGTGAAGTAGTGGCATTGCTGGCATTGGTCACCAGGTAATTCTCACCTGGTATGTACTGTCCAGGATCCACAAAGCCTGGTGTCACCATAGTGACACTGGCACATGTGTCCCTGTAGGCTTGAGCCACTTTTTCATTAATTAAAGGAGTCTGTCTGTACTTGCCCAGGTTACTGGGGCTCACAGTCAGGGACAAATCTATGTCCCCATCACAGATCAGGACTGCCTGTGTCAGGGTTCTGTCTAAGTCAGAATCTCCTTCTGTTCCCATAGTGATTCCCACTACACCCTTTGTCTGGGGACCAACACTGCTAACAGTAGTACTGGGAGCAGGTGCCTTAGGGGCAACAGTGTTGGGGGCTCCACCCTTTTTACAATCACTAGTCGAGTGAGTTGTATTCTTGCAAGAGTTGCACCAGGGTTTCTTTTGACCTTCTTTCTTCTTCCCTTTAGGCTGGGACCCACCCCCATTAGTACTAGTTTGGGGCCCTGTTGAAGACTTCTGGTCTTTAGGTTTCTGATCTCCACCCTTTTGGTCTGTTTTCTTCTGATCACCCCCTTGGCCCTGGTTCTGGTTCTTTTGCTTAACCCTGGTTCTGACCCATTTGTCTGCCTTCTTTCCCAATTCTTGGGGAGAGGTCAGATCTGAGTCAACCAAGTGTTGATGCAGTTGCTGGTTCTGACAGTTATTTAAAATCTGTTCTCTCATCATCAAATTGTACAATCCTGTATAATCAGATACCTTACTTCCCAGCAACCAACCCTCCAAAGCCTTAGTGGCACATTCAATGTATTCAGACCAGTCCTGAGTCTGTGTCTTCTGGGTGTCTCTGAACATTAACCTGTACTGTTCAGTGGTTAAGCCTAACCCATCAACTAGGACACTCTTCAGGACTCTGTCATTTCTGACATCCTCCTCCCTAACAGTGAGGAGTCTATCTCTGCCTCTTCCTTCAAAGGAGAGCCATAAGATTGCTGCCCACTGGTCTTCAGGAACCTGCTGCACTTTGCAGGCTCTCTCAAGAGCAGTCATCCATTTGTGGATGTCATCCCCACTTTTGTAGGGGGGCACAACCTTGGACAGGTTCCTATTATCAAAGACCCTATCTTTGTCCTTAGGGACAATGCTGCCACCAGTGGGTATAGACCCACTCTCTCTAGGTTGCCTAGCCTTGTTCAGTTTCTCTTCCATCAGGGCTACCTCTAGCTCCTGCTTCCTGATCCTCAGCTGGGCTTCCTGCATTCTGGCCTCATGCTCCCTCCTCTGAGGGGTGGTCATCCTTCTCCTGGAGTGACCTTGAGAGCCTCTAGAGGCATGAGAAGCATTAGATTCACCTGAGTGATTCCTTTGCCTCCCAGACCCCTGGTTAAGTCCACTGGGGAGATCCAATGGGATGATCCCATTGTCAGTCCCCAATAGCCTTAGATTAGCTGGGCCACGTATAACACTTGGCACTGGGCTAGTTCTCCCTTCATCCCCACTAGCATCTGTATCCCCATCACTTTCCTCCTCTGTTGTATGATTCTCATCTAAGGGATGACTATTGGAAAGGGGTACTTCAGTAGCATCTTCAGAAGGGGGGCCTCCTGTTCCTGTCCCTAAGGGGCCTAACTGGGAGGCTTTCCTGAGAGCTTTCTGATCTTCATCAGCCTGTAAAAGCTCTCTGAGTTCAGCAGAAGTAGGATTCTTGGGCTGTTTAAGGCCCCTGATATTTGCCAACTGCCTGAGCTCATTTTGGTTTAGGGTAGCAAAGATGGATGGTGCCCTCTGGGGGTCACTCTCAACAGAGATGGGTACATTGGACCCCTCTGCCCCAGCCATTGCTCTTAAGTGTGGGTGGATGTGTTGCAATCTACCTACACTTGGGGTTTCCTACTAAACCTATCTAGTAGTTGTAGTCAGGGTGTGCTACTCCCTTTGCTCTACAACAACTAAGTTCAGTAGAACTTAAGTATATCTACTCTTATCTTGTTTTATATGTACCTACAGGTACCTATGTGATCTTTCAATTGGTAACCAAGAGATTACAATGGTAAAACACAGCAAGCTCAAATCCAACCGCTGCTCACCAATGTGAGAAGTTGGCCTGGTATATGATGTTCACTAGTTAAAGTGACCACCTTGTACCATGCCAAGCAACCCTTATGGTGTGGTTGTAAGTCAACCTTTTCAGACTAGCTGCCCTAGTGGTAGCGTAGGCTAAGCAGTCCTTGAGGCTAAACTCGTGAAACGTGTTAAGCAAGCTGTTTTACCAAATGTAACCCCCTTTTATACCAATGAAAGGACACCACACAGATATATATTGAAAATATATATGTATTTATTTCTCAAAGTATCCCCTAGACTCTTTATGAGCACAGGAGCACAAATCGTTAAACAAGAATACGTTAGAATACACAGAAGTTGCACTTTATATGGATAGGCCCTGGTGGCCACTCGAACCATATACTAAAATAGTGGTATAAGTACCACGAACAGGAAAGGGAAAAGGCCTAGGGCCTCTAGAATCGCTGGGCCTACAAGGAGCTAACTTTAGTTAGTGACCAGGAGGTCCACGGGTTGCGTGTGCAGAGCAAATAGTCACACGCGGGCTCCCATAGGTTTTCAATGGGCGTGTAAAAGTTACAAAGTTACTGCAAAAAGGATCTTCCGGATGAACTATGAACTCAAGATTGGAAACACAGACACTAGAGATGATACTCTACACTTGGGCACCGGAGTGCCAGCTTTACCTCACCCACAGGAAGCGGGTGCATAGGTCTCGAAGTGCGTCGGGTTTCTTCTATCTGTTCAATGGAGCCTGTAGACAAAGATGCTGCAGGCGATCGGTCCGGAAGAGATGCGGTGGATCCAAGGGTGGATCGGAGTTGTAGAAGACCTGTAAGCAGAGGTGACAGTGTTCACAGTCACTAGCCAGTGACCAGCGTGGCACCAGGTGGGTACCAGGCGATGTCGGGTGCAAACAGGAGGAAAGGTGCAGCTTGTCTCTGCAGCCACGTGGTCCCTGAAGGTCGACGACGTCCAGGAGTCGGTTCACGAGCTGTCCCACGCAGGCTCTCGGTGTCGGCGGTGTCGGCGACTTGATCAAAGCAAACAAGCCTTGGCAAAAGCAATTGTTGTGGAAAACGAAATAAGCTGATGGTTCTGACCAGCAAGGTCAGAGGGATTGCTCCTTTGGAGGGGAGCAAGGGCCAGTCTGGAGCAACCAGACCAGCGGTGTAGTTCTTGAAGTTCGTCGCCAAGATGGCCACTAGCCAGCGGGCCAGCAACGGGTTAGGCGCGTCGAGTGGCAAAATGCAGAGGGGCCCCACGCAGATCGTGGAGATGCTGGAGGGCTCACCTTTGGTGCAGATGCTGCTCGGGTGTTGGGCTTCTCAGGACCCAAAGCACAACTTGGAGGGAGCCTCGGTTGTCGCGCTTGCAGCTTGTCGTGGTCTTTTCAAGATGGCTGGCTCCACGTGTCTCGGTGCCTCCACGGGTTCCTTTTCAGGGACTGTGGATCGGGCGGTGAGAGGTCTGGAGGTCCAGGTCTTGTCAGTCTCTGGGCTCGGGCTCCGGCGGGAGGCGGCGGCAAAGCAGACGTTGATCCGCTGGATGGTGCTTGCGTTAGCAAGGTGGTCACTCCCTGACCACAGGGGAGATTTCCTTCAGTCCTCTGTGCAGCAGAGCGTCGAAGTTCCCGTCTTCTTCTTGTAGATAAGTTGATTCCAGGATGTCTGAAGTCTTAGGACACAGCTCCTACCTTTAAGCGGATTCTAGGGGCCGGACTACCTGCTAGGTCCCTCCCTAAGGGTGGGACCAGGAAGGGTGGTGGTTACACCCCCAATCCTTTGTCCAGCTCGCCCCAGGCCCGGGACTGGTGTGCCCCAGGACCGGATTGAACTGGCATATGCACCGAGGCTCCTTGTGAGCCTCAGGCATGCCTGGTTTCTTTCAAGCCCTACCTGACCAATACACAAAATCCTGTCTGGGGTGGTGCACGCACCTCCCCTGGCAGGAAACCCTTTGTCCACACCTCCCAAGCTGGAAGGACTCCCAGCAGCAGGAGGGCAGACTTGTGTCTGTGGTGGCAGCATCCATTTTGTGGAGCTGAGGCTATGTCTGATTTTACCCGGGTTTCAGGTACTGTACATGTCGTGTCCCTCTAGAAGGGTGGAATGCTAACCCCGTCGCCAGAATTGGCGAGGGGTTAGTATTCCAATTCGTATGACACCTTACTCGACATGTTTTGATAAAGCCAAACCAAAGATAGCATTTAACCGCGAGGTTCATAATGCACTTAAGAGTATATGGTATGACGATATCTGGAAACAGTAGAAGGAAGTGGTTCCGACCACTGCAGACAGGCTCAGCTCATGCCAGAGCACCATCTCACATGGAACCAAGCACTCTGCCTTCAGGATTGTTAAGGCCTGCCATAGGAGTGACTTATAGGTTAACATGTGTCCCATTTAAGGTTAGGTATAGGTATACTACACCTAAGTAAGAGGTGGTTACACCAACTTTCCCCAGCTGAGTGATCAGCCAGTTGTGTCAAATTTGTTAGGCCAAGCCTGGGGTGGCATAATACATGCTTCAGCCCCTGGCAGGCCTTAGATACACCAATGCCCTGGGTACCTAGTGTACACTGGTACAGGGGCTCACAGGGTGATCCACTTCCAATTGGTTATGCACCTAGGGTGCATAGTGTAAATTTAGTAGAGAGAACAGCAGGCTGGGGGTCTGATTAGCAGGCCCACAGCCTCAATATGTCAAAAACCAGTGAAGCAAAAAGCAAAAATTTGGTGTGACCATAGGATAGCAGACCCTACTCTCCTACACTGCCTCTTCTTACTATGGTGCCACTGAGATGTTGCTGAGGATGTGGGCGGTACCACTACACTGCTCGGGACAGGGCTACAAATGTCTCCCTCTTGTTCACGTTTCCACCGCGATCATATCTTCTTCCACTTCTTCATCCCCACCAACAGCAATGGGTTCAGTTTTACTTTTTTGTACGCGAAGTAGGTGAGCCTCCCACTGAATCATGTGGTGTTTTTTTTAGATGACTTGTTTGGCCTCTGGTACCATAGTTTGTACCAAGCTCACCCCGCCTAACAGCGTGTCAACAAATTGAGCATATAGCAATGTTCTCCTCCTTACGGCTAACCGAAAAGAAGTCCCAAACTGGGGAGGTGAACTTTCTGGCGCTGCTGGAGGTGCCACTTTCAATGCCAGATGAACTGGAGGGTGGGCGTAGAATTTGACTCTCTGCACTTACAGTACCACTACCTACTGAGGTGGTGGTTGAGCTGGATGTAGGTGCCTGCCGGGCCTTAGCAAATGCAAATATGGAAGCTGGAGGTGGTGTTAAATGTCTTGGTGGTATCCGTACCACATCCCTCACAGCGATTTTGGATAGGGTAAGAATGTTGGTCTCCATCTCCTCTGAGTGATGTTCATGATGATTGGCTCGACATCATCATCATCCCCCTCTTCTACATCTACCGCCATAACTCTAAGGCTTTCTGGAACCTTCCTTTTCACTAGCCTTGTCTTGTGGTGTGCATCACTCTCAGAATGAGCTGGTGGCTTCCAAGTGGCATCTAGATCATCAAAAGCGGGACTTGAAGAAGAAGTTGATGGACTAACCCCCCTTTTCCTTGCTGGGTATCTGGAAGACAATGGATCTTCTGCAAGAGTGGCTTGTTCCTCTTCGTCTACAGGAAGCTCGATTTCCTGAACTGTCCCTACTTCAGGAGGAACAACTACTGTTGTGGGCTATTGTTGCGGCTATTGTTGCGGCTGTTGTTGCCCACTTATCTGCTGAGTTTCTACCTGCGTTGATTGGGTACTACTTTGTGATAATGACGTTTCAACATCACTGCTCGTTAATAGACTGGCTACCTCTGTGACACTCATGGGCTTGGGCCTAGGTTGGTGGGGTGTGCCCGCTGATGAGGAGGTGCTCCTCCCAGCTTGGTCCCCGGACACCGCTGATGCAGGCGTAAGTTTTTTGTTTCCCAAAAAACATATTGGCCGGCACACCAGTCTAGGTAAGTGGCAGTGCCACTTACTTCTTCTGTTCCTTGTTCTCACTGACAACTTTCTTGGTACTGGAGGACCTGGTACCTTTCTTTGGGGCATCTTCTTCTTCCTTACAATGTCAGCAGGACGCAGGTGCACAAGTTGCAGAGATGTCTGTGGTTACACATGGACGTGACGTGCAGCAAGACTTCTGTCTGGCAGTGCAACAGGTGATGATGACACCTCCTCCTCTGTCTTTTTGTGCACCTTAAAGCAAAGAAGTCAGGAGAAGAACATCAGTGAAATGTTGCATTTGTTGTTGTGGTTCAATTACTACTAGTACAAACAAACAAATATAATATATAACTTAGTGTGTGGTGGTCACACGAGTTAGTGTTATATTATTAAATTTTATTAACTTTTATTTAAGTTATAAAAAACACATAACAGTGTAGCCATTTGTGAGACTTTGACAACAAGGACTTTCATGGTATACTGTGTACACTCAGGAAGGATAGGAAAGAAGAAGAACAAAAACAAAAATACAAATGTAATGGAAGTGGAACCTGTTTGGCATTAAATTATTTGCTCATCACGTCATTCAGGGAACTGCAGCTGGCAAAGGGGATGGATGGAAGCAGTAAGCCAAGAGGAACATATGAAAGACATGCAGGCATATATGGCAGAAGCAGCACACTACTAAACTACCACCACAAAATGGCCACCAGCCACATTAACACTCACAGTTACAAGCAACAAGCAGGAGGCCTGGAAAACAATGAAATGAAACAGGCCTATAATAGCCAGGCAAAGAAGGCATGCGAAACAACACAGCTTTAATGCAATAAAAATGCAAAATCCACAGGGCTAAACAAGGTGTGCAAGTTACACAACAAACACACCACACACACACACACACACACACACACACAACAAAGGCATTAATTTAACACACACCAAAAAAGTGAAATACCCCCAAAAAAACACATTTTGCAATTCAATCCAATTCCATCCATACCCTCAATGATGTTTAAATTCAACAGAACACACATAAACAGTTTTTTAATGCACTCATGACTACCTCTGAGCCTACTGGATGAAAGGCCTGTTGGCAGACTAGGCCACAAGCTTGCAGGCCTATGGCAACAGCACACTGCCTGGCTTCAAAATGGCCACCAGCCACATGACCAGGCCCACAACAACAAGAAAGGGAAGACAGACAATGCAGGCCTATGGCAAAAGCGCACTGCCTGGCTTCAAAATGGCCGCCAGCCACATGGCCAGGCCCACAATACCAAGAAGCCTAGGCCAAAAAGGAACAAGGGAAACACATGCAGGTCTACATGGCAAAAGCAGCACACTTATAACTACCATCAGAAATGGCCACCAGCCACATGGACACTCACAGTCACAAGCAACAAGCAGGAAGCCTGGAAAACAATGAACTGAAACAGGCCTATAATAGCCAGGCAAAGTAGGCATGCTAAACAACACTGCTTTGATGCAATAAAATGTAAAAACTAAAATCCACAGGGCTAAACAAGGTGTGCAAGGTACACAACACACCACACACACACAACAAAGGCATTTATTTAACACACACTCAAAAACTGAAATACCCCAAAAAATACACATTTTGCAATTCAATCCAATGCCATCCATGCCCTAAATGATGATTAAAATAAATTCAACACACACCAAAGGATCAGTTGTTTCATCATGCACCCATGACTAGCTCTGGGCCTACTGGCTACCCACAATGATTTTGTTTTTTAAAATGATGAAAAATGTAGTTGCAGCATCTGCAATACCCCAATCAAACAAACAACAACACAAACTTACTTGTAAAATCTCAAATCCAAAAGTCCTCAAATCCAATGATATATGATGCAGCAGACACAAAGAGTGATGCTTCCAGCTCAAAATCCAAATGAACAAGCATTTGCAATGCAATCGGTCTCGCATTTGCAAAGTTTAAAGTTATTGGTATTGTAAATGGCAATGTCTTTTATGTATTGGTTTTTAAAACCAACAAATAAATAAAAGGTTTGTTATTTATAATGTCAGTAGGTGCTAGGTGAACGCAAAATGCTGCTAAAAGAGTAGCTCTTGCGGACTGCTCTGGCTTTTAAAGGGCAGTGTATTTGTTGTTTAAATAATTTTATATATTTTGTAACTTAATACAACAATGTTTTCACTAAAAAAAATGTTTACGTGCATAATACACACCAAAATATATGCTGTTTAATTAAAGCAGGGTGGGAGGAGTTCGAAATTGTGCTTTACGGTAGTAGCAGAGTTTACGATGTTAAATAGAAACACCCTGTCACTCCTTCCACCTTACACAGAGATGTTACCAGCCTCGTCGCCTATTTCTTTGCAGCAGGGCTTCCTTTGTTCTTATTCTATGATGTAAACAGATACTGTTTTGATGTATGCAACAACAAAATATATGCTGTTTAATTAAAGCACCATGGGAGGAGGCCCGTATTGTGCTGTCTCGTGTTAGGAGAGTCTCCCATAGTGAAAATAAACAGGTACTTCACACACATGGTATGTATATAACCCGATTTAAGGGTGCCAGGCCCACCTGTGCAGTCCATGACTCTTTCAGATTAACCAAATAACTCTACTGTTACCCCCTACAAGAAACCTCACCCACTCACAAATTGAATAAGATCACATGTTATACCACTAAAGGTCCCACCAGGTGGCAGATAAATAGTGTCTTTTTCGAGCCTAGTCATGTCCATGCTAAAAATGAATCACATTTATTTTCCCTAGTTGTTTTTGTACGCATGCTAACAAAAATAGTGAAAAAGCTATTGTTCTGTGTTTCGTCATGGTGCAAAGATCGTTTTCCTATTTCGTCTTGCATAAGCATCAAACATGTTGGAAATAGAGTCTCTCTTTCATTGCATCAGTGCACAATTTCATATGAGCCGTGGTACGTGAACCCTGTATGTGCCCACCCTCGGCAGAGGTCTTTTAAGAAAGCCGGGCAGGCGACCGACACAGTGGCAGGCCTACTGGTCGTTTAGAGGTAGGTGTCTATTCGCATACCTCTTCGTTCTGATGTGCGTCTGACACGGACCCAGCCCACTGGCATTTAAAAAACACCGACCTGTGTACTGTCAAAAAAATGACCATTTCTCAAGAGCCTTAGGTTCTTCAGGGGCTAGTAAAGATCTTGCCTGACATGGCGCTCACCCATCCGCACCAGGATTCTGAGGCACCGACCTATCGGGATATATTAACATGACATATAAGGCTGACTCTCTCCCAGTCCCACTGCCCTGTCAGAAAACCTTCGTGCTCCATCGGTCCTGTTTTGAAATGCGTCCTGCACCCGGCCTGGCCTTTTATCCTGTGAGGTGGACTGGAGCTCTGGAGGCCTCAGACCAAGTTTGTAAGCCCGGGGCTGCTGCTGGTACCTCTAGCAGCTCTTTCCGCAGCTCACAGAGATTAGTAGCAGCAGGCACACGGAGCTTCAAGAAACAGAGAGGGAACGGGGAGAGAGATCGAGATCAGAAAGGGAGGAGAGAGGCGCGAAGGAGAGAGAGAATGATTGATGGAGAGGCAAGAAAGCGGGGCTGGCTACAGCATGTTTGTCAGCTGCTTTCGGTTTCACAGTCTGGCCCGTGGATTCACTGAAAGGGGCTGCGCCACTCACAGAGCACTGGATTCGATTCTTAAGTGTCTCGTTACTGTGAAGTCCACAGTGCTGTCTGCCAAGAGAGAAAGAAATGCTCCACAGACTAGAGGCCAAAACTCCTCCGAACAATGATTTGAGAAGAATCTCCACAAGACTAACTTAGTCTGTCATTGCACCACGCTAAAACAAGCAACACTGGTTAATGGGAAAAAAACGTGTTTTTGGACGGAACACGAGCGCTGAGACTTTGCTGCAGAACGACCAGAAAGATCGCCGTTTTTGGGTACAAAACAGAGAGCCGACGAGGTGACCCGCAGGGGAGAAATGGTGTGTTGGTGGAGTGCGAGGTGTGTCGTGGTGAGAGGTGGCGCCGGTCTCTTCGTGAACTTTGTGCGCAACCAGGCATGCAGCTACTCCAAACACAAGCAGTTGTGTTCCGTCCCAAAGCTCATGTTAACAAGAAGGGCTGGGCGAGAAGGGAGGGGGGAATGGCAGCAACAGAGGAGCCCGCGAAAGTGAAAGTGATCGTGATTACGATCGCTACGGAGGAAAGACACATGGCGCTGCGCGCGTGAACGTTCACGTGCACTGTAGCTTTAGGCCACAGCAGCACTTTGAAAAGCCCAGATATAAAATGTCTCTTCGAGCCTTTGGCTCGCGAGACCTAAAAATGAACAGGAGATGGACAAAGCACTGGAAGGAGCCTGCTGGACAGGAACAGGAAATTGGAGACTCTGTGGCACCTTCTTCCTCTCCCCCAAAAAAGTTTAACAAGCATTTGCAATGCAATAGGTCTCGCGTTTACGCGAGTTTAAGCTATTGGCATTATAAATGACAATGCCTTTTTATTTATGTTTTAAAAACCAAAACATAAATAAAATGCATTGTCATTTACAATGTCCATAGCTCAAACTCGCTAAAATGCGAGACCTATTGCATTGCAAATGCTTGTTTAAATCGCATCTATGTGACCTGTAGGCAACGAACTAGGATAGACCTCTGGAGGAAGGCACGTTGTGTGGGGTGTTGGGGGCCACTCTCTTGCATTTGGCCTGGGCTTGTTTCGGGATTCAGGGATTCTGGAAGGAGATGGTGCCTATAATTGTGAGGGCAATGGTCTTGGCGATCCCTCTAACTCCGCTGGCATGCCTCCTGAGGGTGGTGGTGAAGCCCAAAGGATGAAAGATTCCCTACAAGCTTGTGCTACTTTCAGGCGAATAGCCATTGGGTGGATGATTACTCGAGTGCTTCTAAGGTCTTCGTGGCTGCGTGATTTTCTAGAATAGAGGGTGGCGGAGAAGATGCACAAGCGCCTTACCCGTCCTGATTAGGTTCCCTTGGACACGATTATGCTGTGGGGGTCCCTACTTAATAGGTTTACTGATGAGGGTGACTCTGGCTCAGAGGATGGCTCAGATGGTGAGTTGTGATTTTGTGCCTATGCCAATGTATAATAGATGTGACAACCATGTATGACATTGCTGTATCACTTGCCTTTTACTGGGCTCGATGACTTGGATTAAAAATGTCTTGCTCCCTTACTGGTTGTTAATTTTTCTGCTGCCTATGTTCTGCCGTGCACACTGCTATACTACTTGTACTGCCGTAATCTGTGAATGTGATGTTACTCCTTATGTACGTTTGGGGACATGACCTGCGTATTTATGCTGTTTTCTGTTGTACAAAATGAATTTAAAAAGTTTGTAAAAAATATGCATAAAAATTATAAATTACCTTGATTTGTTCATCGTCGTGTATGCTGTACTGAAAATAACCGAAGCACTAATGCTTTTGTTTGGAATTTTCTTTCTGAATACTCAGGAGTTTAGCGCAATCTCACGTATTTGCCTTGAAAACATTTTTAAAACTCGGTGACAATTATAGAAGTCCAAATCCAGCAGGTGGCTCGTACATTCCACCCAAATCGTTTGATTTAAATATGCACACCCTGAAATGTATCCAAAAGTATTATTGTTTTTTTCATGTGCTTTTATTTCTTGCATCTCTAAGAAAGTGGTTCTCGTGCCAATGCTGTCAAACATAAGAAATGCATCGGCTTTGTGCAGGTAAATCTCGTGGATGTTATTAAAAGTGAGAGTTTCACAACTGGATGTCTGAAATTCGACGTTTTCGTAAATACAGACAAATGCGCGAGTAGCTATTCTACAGTCCTGCACTATATCCATAATGCACACTGGGTCATCATTCTTGTTCGATGCGTTTTTGTTTTAAACATCAGCCACATGCATCCTTTACAAAGGCATCAATAATTATGCTAGTGTTAAACCGGCAGATGGCACACATGCCAACTAGTTCTATTTTCAGCAACTTAAATATTTCTATTTAATTACTTTCGCCTAACAGATAGCCACATGCCTAATACACATTTCTTCCAGACTAACTCTGGGTGCCCCAACCGTAAACAAAATGTGTTTTTTCGAGCATCAGGCGATGTGAAAACACATAAGGCAACAGGTGCACAAGCCCACGCATCTGCACAGTGACAGGCACGCAGCGTGCACATTCTTTGCATATGAGGGGTCTTTCCTGTGAAAACCACGTGAGGGGAAGGTGTGTACGCAACGACTGAAGGACAACTAACAACAAGGGGAAGAGGGAGGAGAACTGGTGTAGGGAACAACTGGCAAACAATATCGATGAGGTAACAACAAAGGCGAGGAAGCAAGAGCCAACAAAAAGTGCTTGAATTTGAGAGCGACCAGCGGAAGGACGGTAATAAAACAACTCAGCAGTACTTGGCACAAGCTCCATAGAAGGGACAAATACATAAGGAAGAAAGTACTCATTGACCAATGAGAAGCAAGGAAATGAGTGAAGATTAAGCCAACCAATTCTAAAGCATTTGCAGGCTCTAAGCACAATTGTTTTTTTTTTAAAAACAAGAAATCTCGCAAGCGACAGCACATACCCGGTCTCTGGCCCATGAATCGAGGTGGTAAACTACAATACGATGTAAACCACGGAAAGATAGTTTGTCACAATAAGACACCCTGATTAGACGTATGGGCAGGGGGTCGTTAGGCTATGCAGCTGGAACTAACATGCAACCTACGCAGACTTAAAACTAAAGCAGTAATGCCCTGTCGAACGAAGATCGTGCTACGCTTACCAAAGATGACGAGTTTTCAAAAGTTCCCCAGTGTGAATCGCCGAACCGCCGTGATATCATGTTAGTGAGTGCTGAAACATGGCTTTCGTCCGACAGGGCGTTACGTGCAGCCGCGAAAGTGAAAGTGATCGCGATCAAAGCGGCCGTGTAGCCGCAAAGGTGAAAGTAAGCGCGGCGCGCGCGCCCGCGCACATGCACTGTAGCTCTAGGCTGGCCTGGTAGCACTTTTTGGAGCCCACATACAAAATATCTCTTCGAGCCAGCGCATGCGCTGGGCTCAACGAGACCTAAAAACCAAAGGACTCCTTGCTCAAAAAAACGTACAGACAACTGTCAATCTGAGGAGTTTTTTCTCATCCAAATCATCATTTTAGAGAATGTTTTATGCTGCTTGAGATATTCTTCTCCAGATTGCAAATTTTGTGTGTTCGGCATCGTGAGCTTCACCAAACTTCCGCCGGATGTCCAATGGTGCGTCCAAATGACGTGTTCGTGATCCTACACTCTCGTGATGTCCGATGGCGCAGTGAAGGATGTGTTCGCGATCGCACACTCTCGCGGGATCGCACAGCCGGCTACAAAAACCTTGTGGCGCGCGCGAACGAATAGGAAAACTCGTCGGTGAATGCAGGGATCCCGGTAAGTTGCTATTGCACGCAGGCAAACACATTTTTAAAGCGCGAACAAGGAATAATTCCACTATGCCGCAGATTGCGGAATATCCGGCAATTCCGTGTTCTCCGCGGAACGCAGAATTGCCAAAATTCCGCAAATTCCACGAGCAGAGTGGATTTTACCGCCCAGGGTTAGCCTAGACACAATGAACCTGCGTCAGATCATCCACAAACCTACATATATTGCTGGAAACATCCTAGATTTCCTTTTTGCAAATACAGAACTAATTACCTTTCGAACAATGACTCCAGTCACAACATCCTTTGCTTGCTTTCAAACATACTATTTGGAAAACAACAGGTCCTTCAAGAACAATGCAACATGCGATAAATATAGACCAGAATCGGCTCTATATCATTTATACAATGCCCAGCCGGGCATTGAAGTTTAATGAACAATTAGAATTAATTTCTGACATAAAATTAGAATGTAGAGTGGGACACAGTCCTGTGTCCTTACAAACTAAACAGAAAGTGCAGACAATCAAACACAAAAAACATACATCAGGCTGAAGAATGAAGCTTATAGCCAGTACAAATACAAGGGCAAGCTTTCTTAAAGGTACAACAACATGCACAATTTTTAACAAATGCGTTTAAGATGCATGTTTGTACATGGGGTCGACGACGTTTCGATCTATTCAACCAATACATAGATCATCATCAGGACTAGAAGGAGTAAAACGCCTGAATTTACAATTCCTGTACAATTGGAAGGGGAAAAAATAAGAGAGAAAGGAGAGGTAAGTTAAAACCTAAAAATACTGTGAGAAAAACTGTCAGTAACCATGCACTGCATGCCATACGTGAGAGACACATCTGACGGCTGGTTGTTGAGGCGAAGTTAATGTTTGGCTGGTGAAGTGAACCGAATGAACGAATCTTGCACATACGCTCAAGGCTGAGTTGGACAAGTGAAATGGACTAAGATGGTACGTGGTGGAGTATAGGTGAATCGCCAGAAGGTTTACGGTGAAGTGGTACATGAACACACTAGCGAAAAGGTCAAGAGGACGTGAAGACTAACGGTGAGCCGGTCGCGTCGTGACTGGGAACGAAGGAATGCGGGAAACTAACCCAAAGGGAACCGAATCGCTCCTAGAGTAGGTTGCACTGGAGTCCAAGTAAGGAGTTGCTTGTGTGGGTCAGCCAGGGTAATACCAGTGGTTCAGCTAAACCCTAGGACGGAAAACAATTAGAACCCGAAAGGGTAACCAGGGAAGGGAAGAGCGGAGTGAAGGGATGTACGCTCACCAGTAGTCCGCTGCAACAGGTTGCGGGAATTTCAAAGAACGACCAACTTCCCAGCAGAGCGGCCTGCGAATCCAAGGTCCGCCTGTGGAAAACCATACCGCGGGAGTTAGGGGTGAGGGGAGCGGGGTCGTCGATAACGAGCACAGTAGCGCGCCAGTATAACACTTACCAGCATCCAGGGGAACGCACAATCGCCAGTTGGTAGTGACCGACTTGGCTGGAGGGTAAAAGAAGGATTCAAGAGTCACGTGATAACGGACCCGGGTCATGTGACAGGAAGTGCCGGCCGTGCTGGGACGTGATTGCGTGAGTGAATAGATGGCGGCCATGTTGGGTCAGTGTAACTAGAAGAAGGTGAATACGGAAACAGAGCGTGGATCAGTTAAAACAATACGACGATCAGTTAAACCAGTATCGTAATTTCTACAATTGTCAGAGGCATGTAACAAAAGGTTTATACAGAATTCCCATAATTTGCAGAAGGGTCTAAATAAGAGAAAGCCAATCTTCATTTCTATTTAAACCATTGCGAATTGTGTCAAGTTGAATGATAAGCTTCAGTTCTTCTTTGTTCAGGATTTGTGCCAGATCACCACCTCTTGGTGGTAGCTTGATGATTCGCAGAACAGTCCATTTGATCTCATTGTCCTGGTGATTAGCCTGATTAAAATGTTCTACCAGTGGTGCATTAGGGACATTACAGCGAATCCTGCTGCGGTGTTGACCAATCCTTGTTTTAATCTTCTGGGTAGTCTGCCCAATATAGTTTTTCTTGCATGGGCACTGGATCAAATAAATCACATTACATGTGTTGCAATTAGAGAAACCATTAGAATTAATGACAATGTCACCGAACGAAAAGGATTTGCCTTCTAACGTCAGATCACACAAATTACAGTTGCCACATTTTGCATGCCCCACCAGTGGTGTGAGACCCCAATATGAATTAAGCGTTGTGGGAGGTGTTTTTTTGGGGATTGCTGCTCGCACAAGGTGGTCTTTTAAATTGCGGTTTTTGCGGAAGGCAAATAATGGTTTTTCCAGATTAAGGCTGCCTGCATTCAGTATAGGCCAGTGTTTCAGGACAGATTTTCGCACCTGGTTTGAGATGACAGAGAAGGTGGTGACACATACAATTCTTTTGGTTTCTTTTTTGGGGTTGGGTGTGAGCAATGTTTCCCTAGGGCAATACCAAGCCCGTTTCTGGGCGTTGCGAACAAGACGTTTGGGGTAACCTCTAGCTTTAAGTTTTTCAGAGAGGACTGAGGCCTCGGTGAAATAATTTTCTTTAGAAAAGCAATTACGCCGAATGCGCAAAAATTGAGAGTATGGTAGAGAGTCCCTCAAGGCTCTGGGGTGATTACTCTCATATCGGAGCAGAGTATTTCGTTCGGTGGGCTTCCTGTAGAGTTTGGTTAGGAGCTCACCTTCAGAGTGGTATATGGTCAAATCAAGGAAGGGAATGGATGTGGAGTCACTGGAGAGTGTGAACTTAAGGCCTAGACAGTTGTTGTTAAGCCAATGCTGGAAATTGGACAGTGAGTCAATAGTATTGTGCCAGATGAGAAAGACATCGTCTATATATCGACGCCATACTTTGACGCCTGATATAAAGGGATTAGTAGGTGACAGAATAGTGGTAGTTTCAATACAGTCCATGCATAAAATGGCCAAGTTTGGGGCAAAAATAGCGCCCATCGACGTGCCCTTAACCTGTTGGAAAAATATGTCATCAAAACAGAAGAAATTCCTAGTGAGGCAAATTTCAAGTAATTTCAGGATGAATAACGTGGGGACTCCATGCGGTCTCGGTCTAGAGTCAAGAGTTTGTTGAATAACTCTGAGGGCAAAGGGCTGTGGAATATTGGTATAAAGTGATTCCACGTCAAGGGTACAGAGGAGGTGCTCAGAAGGATCAAATGGAAGGTGTTCTATTAAATTGATCATATCCATGCTGTCTCGAATATAGCATTGAGTCTGGGGTACGAAGTCTTTTATAAAATAGTTGACATACTGGCCTAGCGGTTCTAAAATAGAGCCGCAACCCGAGACTATAGGGCGGCCAGGGGGAGAGGTGAGGTGTTTATGTATTTTTGGAAGAGTGTAGATTACCGGTGTTCTGGGTGATTTGGCATTGAGAAATTGGAATTCTTTAGAGCTAAGAAAACCTTCATCTCTTCCTTCAGTTGTAATTTGAACTATAAGAGCCTGTAATTCATTTGTGGGGTCTCTAGGCAGTCTACAGTAGTGCTCAGTGTTGTGTAGTTGGCGGAATACCTCTGCTTTATAATCAGTGAGTTCTTGTAAAACAATGCCACCGCCCTTATCTGCGGATTTAATGATAAGGGAGTTGTTACTTTTTAAGGATTCAATAGCTTTCTTTTCTTGAAGGGTTATGTTAAATGGAATAAACTTTTTGGTGTCTCTCAAAGCGTTGAGGTCTTTGAGTACCATTTTTTCAAAGGTGACAATTTCCACCGGTACCATGTTGGATGTTGGAAAAAAGGTTGAGGGGGGGCGGAATGGTGTAAATGCAGTAGGTTGAGGTGTGGCATTATTCAAAAAATAGGCATACAGACGAAGGCGTCTGAAAAATCTAAGTAACTCAGCATGAAGGTCAAGGTAGTTAGGATGCGTAGTGGGGACAAAGGAAAGCCCTTTACTCAGCAGAGATAATTCAGTGTCAAGTAGGTTGTGTGTCGAAAGATTGAAAATGGGGATAGTTGCCAATTGAGGGGTTGCAGTTGTAGCGGAATTTACCATTGGTAAAACTTCTGTCTGGTTTGACGTTCGCCAGGTTGGTTGTACCATCTCTGAGCCCGTTTGACTCGCCCTCGTCTCGATGGTTCTGTCTGGCCTCTGCCTAAAAAATTCTGGTTCCGGGAGGAAGTGCTAAGACCCTCACCTGGGTCAGAGTTATCGGAGGATTCTGCTGAGGTATCTGAGAAACCCACAAGGGTATTCCGTTTGTTAAAACGTCCCCAGGGTCTGTTGTTCTGCGGGTTTGAGTAGGACCTGTTGGTGTAAAAGTCTTTTTGAAGGTAGGGGTATGTACGTTCAATTGAGTATGCTTTGATATCCTTCTTGACTTTGAGAGACTTCTTGTTTTGTTCAATTCTGTGGAATTCATCAACAGATTTTTGGACGGATTCAATTAATTTCTTGGCCTCAGTAACTGAACTAGAGTCTTTTATCTGTTTCTCAATTTCAGTCAATTCCTCATTGAGTGTTGTTAGTGTTTCAGTTGCAATATCAATACCCAAGACTAACCAATGTCTAGAACACGTTGTGCCAATATAACTGAAGTTGTTAATGTATTTAGGGTTATCCGTAAATATACCAGGAATATTTCTCACTTGGAGCCCCACAGGAATGATATCGGCTTTAAGGTATTCAGTTAGCATACGAACCATAAGCTGGAGACGGATCTGCTTTTTCTTACATTTTTCTAGTTGCTCTGACAGGGAAATATTTGGACAAGCAGTATTATCAGTTGTATCAGTAAATAGGGAGGGACCTTCGCAAATTTTCTTTATATATTCATCTGAATATAGGGGTGCATGGTCTGACATAGTAAGTGTAAAGTCAGGTTTAAGTTAGAAAAGAATTAAGGAAAACAGGGACAGGCCACTCAGTTAGAGGGAATTAGGGGAAGCATCCCTTACAATCCAGCGATTGTGCTAACTATATTAAAGCTTGACAAGGGGAAACCCGTAAGGTACGAAGGACCCAGGGTGCTAACTATTTGGAAAACAACAGGTCCTTCAAGAACAATGCAACATGCGATAAATATAGACCAGAATCGGCTCTATATCATTTATACAATGCCCAGCCGGGCATTGAAGTTTAATGATCAATTAGAATTAATTTCTGACATAAAATTAGAATGTAGAGTGGGACACAGTCCTGTGTCCTTACAAACTAAACAGAAAGTGCAGACAATCAAACACAAAAAACATACATCAGGCTGAAGAATGAAGCTTATAGCCAGTACAAATACAAGGGCAAGCTTTCTTAAAGGTACAACAACATGCACAATTTTTAACAAATGCGTTTAAGATGCATGTTTGTACATGGGGTCGACGACGTTTCGATCTATTCAACCAATACATAGATCATCATCAGGACTAGAAGGAGTAAAAAGCCTGAATTTACAATTCCTGTACAATTGGAAGGGGAAAAAATAAGAGAGAAAGGAGAGGTAAGTTAAAACCTAAAAATACTGTGAGAAAAACTGTCAGTAACCATGCACTGCATGCCATACGTGAGAGACACATCTGACGGCTGGTTGTTGAGGCGAAGTTAATGTTTGGCTGGTGAAGTGAACCGAATGAACGAATCTTGCACATACGCTCAAGGCTGAGTTGGACAAGTGAAATGGACTAAGATGGTACGTGGTGGAGTATAGGTGAATCGCCAGAAGGTTTACGGTGAAGTGGTACATGAACACACTAGCGAAAAGGTCAAGAGGACGTGAAGACTAACGGTGAGCCGGTCGCGTCGTGACTGGGAACGAAGGAATGCGGGAAACTAACCCAAAGGGAACCGAATCGCTCCTAGAGTAGGTTGCACTGGAGTCCAAGTAAGGAGTTGCTTGTGTGGGTCAGCCAGGGTAATACCAGTGGTTCAGCTAAACCCTAGGACGGAAAACAATTAGAACCCGAAAGGGTAACCAGGGAAGGGAAGAGCGGAGTGAAGGGATGTACGCTCACCAGTAGTCCGCTGCAACAGGTTGCGGGAATTTCAAAGAACGACCAACTTCCCAGCAGAGCGGCCTGCGAATCCAAGGTCCGCCTGTGGAAAACCATACCGCGGGAGTTAGGGGTGAGGGGAGCGGGGTCGTCGATAACGAGCACAGTAGCGCGCCAGTATAACACTTACCAGCATCCAGGGGAACGCACAATCGCCAGTTGGTAGTGACCGACTTGGCTGGAGGGTAAAAGAAGGATTCAAGAGTCACGTGATAACGGACCCGGGTCATGTGACAGGAAGTGCCGGCCGTGCTGGGACGTGATTGCGTGAGTGAATAGATGGCGGCCATGTTGGGTCAGTGTAACTAGAAGAAGGTGAATACGGAAACAGAGCGTGGATCAGTTAAAACAATACGACGATCAGTTAAACCAGTATCGTAATTTCTACAATTGTCAGAGGCATGTAACAAAAGGTTTATACAGAATTCCCATAATTTGCAGAAGGGTCTAAATAAGAGAAAGCCAATCTTCATTTCTATTTAAACCATTGCGAATTGTGTCAAGTTGAATGATAAGCTTCAGTTCTTCTTTGTTCAGGATTTGTGCCAGATCACCACCTCTTGGTGGTAGCTTGATGATTCGCAGAACAGTCCATTTGATCTCATTGTCCTGGTGATTAGCCTGATTAAAATGTTCTACCAGTGGTGCATTAGGGACATTACAGCGAATCCTGCTGCGGTGTTGACCAATCCTTGTTTTAATCTTCTGGGTAGTCTGCCCAATATAGTTTTTCTTGCATGGGCACTGGATCAAATAAATCACATTACATGTGTTGCAATTAGAGAAACCATTAGAATTAATGACAATGTCACCGAACGAAAAGGATTTGCCTTCTAACGTCAGATCACACAAATTACAGTTGCCACATTTTGCATGCCCCACCAGTGGTGTGAGACCCCAATATGAATTAAGCGTTGTGGGAGGTGTTTTTTTGGGGATTGCTGCTCGCACAAGGTGGTCTTTTAAATTGCGGTTTTTGCGGAAGGCAAATAATGGTTTTTCCAGATTAAGGCTGCCTGCATTCAGTATAGGCCAGTGTTTCAGGACAGATTTTCGCACCTGGTTTGAGATGACAGAGAAGGTGGTGACACATACAATTCTTTTGGTTTCTTTTTTGGGGTTGGGTGTGAGCAATGTTTCCCTAGGGCAATACCAAGCCCGTTTCTGGGCGTTGCGAACAAGACGTTTGGGGTAACCTCTAGCTTTAAGTTTTTCAGAGAGGACTGAGGCCTCGGTGAAATAATTTTCTTTAGAAAAGCAATTACGCCGAATGCGCAAAAATTGAGAGTATGGTAGAGAGTCCCTCAAGGCTCTGGGGTGATTACTCTCATATCGGAGCAGAGTATTTCGTTCGGTGGGCTTCCTGTAGAGTTTGGTTAGGAGCTCACCTTCAGAGTGGTATATGGTCAAATCAAGGAAGGGAATGGATGTGGAGTCACTGGAGAGTGTGAACTTAAGGCCTAGACAGTTGTTGTTAAGCCAATGCTGGAAATTGGACAGTGAGTCAATAGTATTGAGCCAGATGAGAAAGACATCGTCTATATATCGACGCCATACTTTGACGCCTGATATAAAGGGATTAGTAGGTGACAGAATAGTGGTAGTTTCAATACAGTCCATGCATAAAATGGCCAAGTTTGGGGCAAAAATAGCGCCCATCGACGTGCCCTTAACCTGTTGGAAAAATATGTCATCAAAACAGAAGAAATTCCTAGTGAGGCAAATTTCAAGTAATTTCAGGATGAATAACGTGGGGACTCCATGCGGTCTCGGTCTAGAGTCAAGAGTTTGTTGAATAACTCTGAGGGCAAAGGGCTGTGGAATATTGGTATAAAGTGATTCCACGTCAAGGGTACAGAGGAGGTGCTCAGAAGGATCAAATGGAAGGTGTTCTATTAAATTGATCATATCCATGCTGTCTCGAATATAGCATTGAGTCTGGGGTACGAAGTCTTTTATAAAATAGTTGACATACTGGCCTAGCGGTTCTAAAATAGAGCCGCAACCCGAGACTATAGGGCGGCCAGGGGGAGAGGTGAGGTGTTTATGTATTTTTGGAAGAGTGTAGATTACCGGTGTTCTGGGTGATTTGGCATTGAGAAATTGGAATTCTTTAGAGCTAAGAAAACCTTCATCTCTTCCTTCAGTTGTAATTTGAACTATAAGAGCCTGTAATTCATTTGTGGGGTCTCTAGGCAGTCTACAGTAGTGCTCAGTGTTGTGTAGTTGGCGGAATACCTCTGCTTTATAATCAGTGAGTTCTTGTAAAACAATGCCACCGCCCTTATCTGCGGATTTAATGATAAGGGAGTTGTTACTTTTTAAGGATTCAATAGCTTTCTTTTCTTGAAGGGTTATGTTAAATGGAATAAACTTTTTGGTGTCTCTCAAAGCGTTGAGGTCTTTGAGTACCATTTTTTCAAAGGTGACAATTTCCACCGGTACCATGTTGGATGTTGGAAAAAAGGTTGAGGGGGGGCGGAATGGTGTAAATGCAGTAGGTTGAGGTGTGGCATTATTCAAAAAATAGGCATACAGACGAAGGCGTCTGAAAAATCTAAGTAACTCAGCATGAAGGTCAAGGTAGTTAGGATGCGTAGTGGGGACAAAGGAAAGCCCTTTACTCAGCAGAGATAATTCAGTGTCAAGTAGGTTGTGTGTCGAAAGATTGAAAATGGGGATAGTTGCCAATTGAGGGGTTGCAGTTGTAGCGGAATTTACCATTGGTAAAACTTCTGTCTGGTTTGACGTTCGCCAGGTTGGTTGTACCATCTCTGAGCCCGTTTGACTCGCCCTCGTCTCGATGGTTCTGTCTGGCCTCTGCCTAAAAAATTCTGGTTCCGGGAGGAAGTGCTAGGACCCTCACCTGGGTCAGAGTTATCGGAGGATTCTGCTGAGGTATCTGAGAAACCCACAAGGGTATTCCGTTTGTTAAAACGTCCCCAGGGTCTGTTGTTCTGCGGGTTTGAGTAGGACCTGTTGGTGTAAAAGTCTTTTTGAAGGTAGGGGTATGTACGTTCAATTGAGTATGCTTTGATATCCTTCTTGACTTTGAGAGACTTCTTGTTTTGTTCAATTCTGTGGAATTCATCAACAGATTTTTGGACGGATTCAATTAATTTCTTGGCCTCAGTAACTGAACTAGAGTCTTTTATCTGTTTCTCAATTTCAGTCAATTCCTCATTGAGTGTTGTTAGTGTTTCAGTTGCAATATCAATACCCAAGACTAACCAATGTCTAGAACACGTTGTGCCAATATAACTGAAGTTGTTAATGTATTTAGGGTTATCCGTAAATATACCAGGAATATTTCTCACTTGGAGCCCCACAGGAATGATATCGGCTTTAAGGTATTCAGTTAGCATACGAACCATAAGCTGGAGACGGATCTGCTTTTTCTTACATTTTTCTAGTTGCTCTGACAGGGAAATATTTGGACAAGCAGTATTATCAGTTGTATCAGTAAATAGGGAGGGACCTTCGCAAATTTTCTTTATATATTCATCTGAATATAGGGGTGCATGGTCTGACATAGTAAGTGTAAAGTCAGGTTTAAGTTAGAAAAGAATTAAGGAAAACAGGGACAGGCCACTCAGTTAGAGGGAATTAGGGGAAGCATCCCTTACAATCCAGCGATTGTGCTAACTATATTAAAGCTTGACAAGGGGAAACCCGTAAGGTACGAAGGACCCAGGGTGCTAACTATTTGGAAAACAACAGGTCCTTCAAGAACAATGCAACATGCGATAAATATAGACCAGAATCGGCTCTATATCATTTATACAATGCCCAGCCGGGCATTGAAGTTTAATGATCAATTAGAATTAATTTCTGACATAAAATTAGAATGTAGAGTGGGACACAGTCCTGTGTCCTTACAAACTAAACAGAAAGTGCAGACAATCAAACACAAAAAACATACATCAGGCTGAAGAATGAAGCTTATAGCCAGTACAAATACAAGGGCAAGCTTTCTTAAAGGTACAACAACATGCACAATTTTTAACAAATGCGTTTAAGATGCATGTTTGTACATGGGGTCGACGACGTTTCGATCTATTCAACCAATACATAGATCATCATCAGGACTAGAAGGAGTAAAAAGCCTGAATTTACAATTCCTGTACAATTGGAAGGGGAAAAAATAAGAGAGAAAGGAGAGGTAAGTTAAAACCTAAAAATACTGTGAGAAAAACTGTCAGTAACCATGCACTGCATGCCATACGTGAGAGACACATCTGACGGCTGGTTGTTGAGGCGAAGTTAATGTTTGGCTGGTGAAGTGAACCGAATGAACGAATCTTGCACATACGCTCAAGGCTGAGTTGGACAAGTGAAATGGACTAAGATGGTACGTGGTGGAGTATAGGTGAATCGCCAGAAGGTTTACGGTGAAGTGGTACATGAACACACTAGCGAAAAGGTCAAGAGGACGTGAAGACTAACGGTGAGCCGGTCGCGTCGTGACTGGGAACGAAGGAATGCGGGAAACTAACCCAAAGGGAACCGAATCGCTCCTAGAGTAGGTTGCACTGGAGTCCAAGTAAGGAGTTGCTTGTGTGGGTCAGCCAGGGTAATACCAGTGGTTCAGCTAAACCCTAGGACGGAAAACAATTAGAACCCGAAAGGGTAACCAGGGAAGGGAAGAGCGGAGTGAAGGGATGTACGCTCACCAGTAGTCCGCTGCAACAGGTTGCGGGAATTTCAAAGAACGACCAACTTCCCAGCAGAGCGGCCTGCGAATCCAAGGTCCGCCTGTGGAAAACCATACCGCGGGAGTTAGGGGTGAGGGGAGCGGGGTCGTCGATAACGAGCACAGTAGCGCGCCAGTATAACACTTACCAGCATCCAGGGGAACGCACAATCGCCAGTTGGTAGTGACCGACTTGGCTGGAGGGTAAAAGAAGGATTCAAGAGTCACGTGATAACGGACCCGGGTCATGTGACAGGAAGTGCCGGCCGTGCTGGGACGTGATTGCGTGAGTGAATAGATGGCGGCCATGTTGGGTCAGTGTAACTAGAAGAAGGTGAATACGGAAACAGAGCGTGGATCAGTTAAAACAATACGACGATCAGTTAAACCAGTATCGTAATTTCTACAATTGTCAGAGGCATGTAACAAAAGGTTTATACAGAATTCCCATAATTTGCAGAAGGGTCTAAATAAGAGAAAGCCAATCTTCATTTCTATTTAAACCATTGCGAATTGTGTCAAGTTGAATGATAAGCTTCAGTTCTTCTTTGTTCAGGATTTGTGCCAGATCACCACCTCTTGGTGGTAGCTTGATGATTCGCAGAACAGTCCATTTGATCTCATTGTCCTGGTGATTAGCCTGATTAAAATGTTCTACCAGTGGTGCATTAGGGACATTACAGCGAATCCTGCTGCGGTGTTGACCAATCCTTGTTTTAATCTTCTGGGTAGTCTGCCCAATATAGTTTTTCTTGCATGGGCACTGGATCAAATAAATCACATTACATGTGTTGCAATTAGAGAAACCATTAGAATTAATGACAATGTCACCGAACGAAAAGGATTTGCCTTCTAACGTCAGATCACACAAATTACAGTTGCCACATTTTGCATGCCCCACCAGTGGTGTGAGACCCCAATATGAATTAAGCGTTGTGGGAGGTGTTTTTTTGGGGATTGCTGCTCGCACAAGGTGGTCTTTTAAATTGCGGTTTTTGCGGAAGGCAAATAATGGTTTTTCCAGATTAAGGCTGCCTGCATTCAGTATAGGCCATCCTTTGCTTGCTTTCAAACATACAACACAAACCAACGCACCTAAAACCACCTTACGTGCATCCAGCTATCGACCATGGAACAAACTCAAGGGCACATTTACAACAAAGTGACGGAGTGCAGCATTTGCCTTCCTGGCTTAATGCCGCACTCCGCCACTTCAGGAATGCAGTAATGCACCATAATTACAACATTCCATGAATTGAGTTATTGATGTTGGGCACATTTCTCTCCTAGTATGTATCGCTTCTTACAATGTACTTAAAAGAGTCGCACTACTAGTTGAGGGTTTATGTCAAAAGTTAAAATGTTTCCTTTATAAGGCAGAATGCTCCAGACATGTCTTTCCACCTGATACTATTTTAAAAATGTTAAAACAAATAAATAAGTGATTAAGAAGTCAAACTGAAAGACACAAGAACTACACATCAGTATACAGAGACATATATTGCACACAACGCGTGATGGTATATATTCTGCACCGACTAGCGAGGAGGGATGGAAAAAGGTGAAGAAGCCCAATGAGGTAGGGTCGGACTGGCCTATTGGGCAACCAGGCAGTGCCCCGCGGCCTCGTCTGATGTGTCAGTGTGTGGGCCGCGTTAGTTCGCTGTATGTGGCTTGTTTTATGGGCTGCTGGGCCGTATTTTACTGTTGATTTACCTGATATGAAACCAAACATTGCCTGCAGCCATCTCCAATCCATGCACACTTCCATAGCATACAAAATACCAACACTGATGTCTTTACAAGTTCAAAGCTGCCCCAGTTTGCAAGCATGGCCAACTTTTTAGTGGTCTGATTCGCATGTGTGAGACACGTAGTTTGGTGCCTGGGACTATTTTCTGCGCAGTCCGACCCTGTCGCCAGGGGTGTCACACGAAGGGGCCGCAGCCCACTTGAGTGATAAGCGAGGGCAGGGTACAGGACGACACTTATACTATTTTTGCACACATACCCTCGGGTCTGCGGGTTCGAAGCGTGTGGGACAGCAGCGTTGCTGTCGCCATTAATGGCTGCGATTTACCGACCACTTGTGGGTGTAAAGATGAACGGGCCTTGCAGGGAGGGGGCGGCCGGGGCACCAGCAGCGAATCGTGGAGAAAGTCAAAGCTGTCCTTTAAACCCACTGAGTTATCATAGTTCTCCTTCGGTTACGATCATGGGGGTTTATAAAGCAATATTCTGCGATCCCAACTGCCCAGCGCTCCTGTTCCCGCCACAATCCCTCTCCGGTCCCGCAGGTGTCTGGGCTTGGCCCCTCCGGCCTTAGTGACCACACCGTCATCCGCTTCAGTCAACACGCATACACAGACGTCACCCAAAGATTACACTGACACTTATTTGTGGGTGAAGAACTGCTGCAGGTTTATTTCATACAAAACAGTATGATAATAAAATTGGGTTATCTTACGGGCGATCCAGGGCAGGCAGCCCCTTGCTGCTCCGCCCGCCTGGTGAGCCAGCACACACGGTGGGTCGATGCCCGGCAGTGTGGCACATAATTATTTACAGATCATCCACTGGGTCACGTGATCTGTCTCCTACTCCCGCCCCTTCCGACAGGGGCGGAGCGTGTTGTGGCACACCCCCGGTTGGTCAGGCCCCCCAACCGCCCGAAGGACTAACGGGGCGCCGTCACGGTCTTCCCAGAACCCCCTTCGGCTCCTGGACCTTGGCTCGGGCACCCTTACTGTGCCGGACAGGGGTACCCTTACTGTACCGCCTGTCGCAGAGGTACCCTTACTGTACCCGTCTGCATCCAGATCGCCCTGTAACTCCGCCACAGCTCTGGTGAGGCTACCGTCGCTGCCAGAGCCCCCCTTCCTCCCTTCGCTGTTATAGGTGCCCACCCTGCGAGCCAGCTTTTAGTGGGCTAAATTATGGGTCCTGTTCTGCAACCAGTAAATGACGGCATTAATTTGCAACATTACTCCGGAGCCCAGGGCAGACTACCAAGGATGTCTTTGGGCCCCACTGCCGTTCAGCTTAGACGTTACTGGTGTTCCTAACTTTCTTAGCGATGCCACTGCAGATCATCCTAACGTAATTATGGGAAGATCTAGCACCTACATGTGGAGCCAGAACTGAACCATAGCTGAATTCGTCAGTCCATCGATTCCCTTCACATCCTAGCACGAAGAAGGTTTTACTTTCCACCTTGTCTACAAAGGTGATGTATAGATAGCGTCATGGTTCCTGAATTGCTGCTGCTGCTGCTGCGAGGGGTGCATGATTTCTCAGCAGGACAAAACATTTCAACGTAACTGCTAAATGGACGGCTTTTATCATGACTCCGGATAAAGCCAATGTGACTGACTGAGCTGCCGAAGAATACATCTCTCAGCTCGAGGACTAAATTTGTGAACGTTTCCCACCACCCTGCCTCCAAGGAGAGGCTGAGCGAGAAGAGCAACACCTAAATCTGTTTCTAAAGGCAGGAAAATATGGCGTGGGTAACAGGCATTGGCGAAATAGGCGCTTATGGACCTGCAATCCTATTAAGATATTTCAATTGCCAAATTAGGTGCCTTCCTGGCTTGGAATTGTGTTCCCAACAGCTGCAGCACAATAAGCAGGGTGAAGGTAACGTGTGAGTTAACCACTTTACCTACGTATATAAACACAAGCTGACATCACAGGTATCTCAATTTTCTTCCTTTCACATCTTATTATCCTACTGTTTACTACAAACTGACCCATATCTTAGCAACATCTCCTCGTTATAGCCTTTCTACTTGCAAATTAAGTTACATTAAATTTGACGATCGAGTCTTATACTAGTCCCGCTGTTATCCCAATCGTTTCTTACTCTCCACTGGGACAGCGTAACCAATTCCTTGCTTGTTGAATAGAAGCTAGCTTTTGGACTTTATTGCTGCTGAAAGGAGTTAATAGGTTTGCCCACAGTCCTTGTTATACCGGTGTTGCTGTGCTATAGGTAATTCATTGCCCCGACATCGTGGCTTGAAAATGAAACGTCTTATTTTATCAAATAATAAGTTGTGAGCCACAGTGATGATTTCGTTCATATCTTCATGGTTGGCAGTGTCTCTTTCTTGCCAATACCTGGGTCACGTCCGCCTTAAATGACGACCATACATCTGGCTTTTCCGCTAGCCTAGCCCATTAACCTGTCAAATGACTGTGGAGAGCAGCACATCTCTGGTCATGCTCATTTCAGAAGGTGTTAAGCCCTTTCCATTACTAGAGAGTTTAAGTGCAAAATTCAAGAGGTATGGTCGCTCTCTGCTCTCTCAATCATTACCATGTAGCTGAGGGCATGCCATTCACGGGAGTCTGGTTGAAGTAGGCACCGGTCATTGACACTCTCCCACGTGCAGTGCTGTGAACCGTATGAAGTAGTTCATCAGATTCAGCCAGCCACCCCCTAGGTGGAGGCTTGCACTCCCAAACTTCTGCTCGTGTAGAAACCCGGCCACACCTCCAGTTCAGTGAGATTTAGTAGTTCACGACACTGACAACCCCAACGCAGGTAGAATAAAGAGTTATCCAGCCCTCCTTACTTCCTTTCCCAGTTCGACACAGGTCGAAGAAGAATGCCCCTTCCAGAAAGGTCATGGCCTTAACCCTGAAGCCTATCCATACTGCATTCTACCGGAAATCTACAGCATTGCTTTGTAAAGCTTTTTCTGGTTCCACAATTATTTTGTGGTCGATATGCTCTCCCTCAGTTTGAACAGAATCTTAGCTAATCGTACGCCTGCCTAATTCCCAGGGCTGTCTGGCTTAATGCTTTTCCGCCTGGAATTGCCCCATCAAATGTGGCCTTGCACTGAAACTTAACTTGGTTGTCTCAACTTTTTTTTTTTTTTTTTTTTTTTTTTTTTGCATAATTTGAACCAATATTTGTAGCAATCAATCCGTTTTAATACGTGAATTGGCTCGGCACCTCCTTCCCCAATTCAAAACCTAATGCTAACCACAACAATCGGGAACATATGTGCAAAGTCTTTTAAGAGGCACTGAAAATTTTACCGTTTGTGTACTGATCGTTATATAATGTTGGTATTTGATGTTATCGACTGCTACAACTTGCACTGCAATTTAGAATTGTTTTTGTTAAACGATGTAACCTTATCTCACCTTTAACCATAACTATCCGTCCAACATATCGTTAAACTTGTTGACTTCCATTCAATTAATTTCAAAATAATGTAAATTCTTTTTTCGTTATTTGTTTATTCCAACAGTACGGCTTGCTGTCACCTTGTGAAACATCCTGTGTGGTTACACAGCTCTGTTTTCGAATCTCTCAGTTTGTGCAACAAACACATTATGTTCTGCTCCTAAAAGATTATGAAAACCAATCCAACATTTGTTATGTTATACCAAATTTGATGGGCCCCGTACCAAATTGGTTCCCTGGCGCCACTCTGAAACCGGTTAGGGTGGTATGTTACTCATGTACCTGTCTAACTAGCCATGTTTTAAAGACTTTGCGGGAAGTCATGAGGTCTGTGCGGCACCTAATCTCTGGAGGTGGGGAGTTCCAATATAAGTGACCTGGTGCGCTAAACCTTGTTCCACCAAAGAGTGTCCCTGTAGAGGATCCCTGGGGAAGCCACATGTAGTTTTTTTCTTGTGGGTCGTGCCGTGGCCAAGGTGAACATTTCACGTCAACACATTAACATCGTTGAATGTATAAGTTAGAGCAGTATTGGTGGATTACCTAACAAATTGACTTTCTAGATTTTGCACCATGACCCCTTGATGTGCCATTGGCTTGCCTATTTGGCGATGTCCTTTTCGCAGGAGTAAAACTCTCAGATATCATTCACCCCAACACAGTGCATCTCATGAGTGACACCAAATATTTACCGCTCCCCGTGCTTACAAAATTGGACCCTATCCTTGGTTCCCAGGACACAATGCACTGGAATGTCATCTGGCCCTGGTGCCTATCCAACAACCGTGTATTTCAAATCCAACCTTTACCAATCTTTGACCACATGTGAATAACTTAATCACAATCAGCCTGGGCCTACTTCCCTAGTCAAATGGCGAGTGGGCCGCAAAAGAGTACATTAGAAATATAAAGCCATGCATTTTCAACATGAAGCCAGGAACCAAAGGAAAGCTTGGGGACAATAGTGTGAATAGTGATGGTGGCCTCTGGGAAAAAACTAATCTGCAGGGCTACCCAGCTTGCTCAGGCACTGACTATGGCATTCAGCCCCGTGGACAACCTGGTCGCTCCGCCCTCACTAGCATTAATCTAACGCACATTGTGAGTTACCTATCTATTCTACAAATGTAACGTGTATGTAGATGCCAAGGCATTGAAACGCTACGCATGAGCCCAGGTACATTACATATTCATCGCAGCCATTGCGTCCCTATATTTACTACAAAAAGGGGGGGGCACTACCTCCAACAAGCCCAATTATTGGCTGATCCCCAATCTGCGGATAAGTAAACAATGCACAGGAAACCAGTGCGCCATGGGCCCGAAGGCCTAGGAGCGCTTGACATATCGCCACATTTGCACTTACACTCATAGGCGAGGAGGAATATAATTGCCCCCAACAATCATTCGCCCCACATAGTTACAACATAACAACATCAACACACTCCGCTGCGCATTGTGCTTGTTGTGGGTGGAATGACTCAAGTGTTGTAGGACTCACGCGGTGATGCCGACCTGGCGAAAGCGCCCTGTGTAACAATGTTCGTTGCCGCCTCCACCCCAGATTCTCTCACTGTCCCCCTCTACCGTGACCAAGTCTTCATAACCACACTCTCCGATGCACTGAATTCGCTGTTGACTATTAGGGCTTTAAGATCTACATTGCAAGTCACAAAAGGATGCCTCTTTTGAACACAGTAACCTGCTGGCCCATTTGCATCATACGCACTGCACTCTGCTATCTACTTGGCACACGTTCTTTGCAGCAGGCCTCTTAACACTCTGAACTAACTACACCGAAGTCAAAAGACCTCTCAAATTGTTGATCTCAGAAGAGGTCTAAATCAATGAAATGTATTTGAATTGAATAGAAATGATACACTATACAAATTCCTGGTCTCTCTCCAGGAAGATCACACACTATCTTGACATTTATGTGTGGCCTGGCGTGAGCGAGACTCGGACAGTTAAAACTTGGCTCTACAAGGGGCCAGCTACCAACTCAAAACCCTCAGTTAAGCGCGGGGGGATGTTCAATGGGACCAAGCTCCCGGATGTCGAACGGCTCTGAGCTCGAACCTGGACTCTCCGATCTAAGGCGGCAGCTCACTCACTGCAATCAACCCAACCTATGGACACGGCAGTCTGGCGTAATTACCTCATTACCCACGCAGAGTCCCTAACGCATCAGTACCTCTTTTGATGAGACTGACTAAGAATCATTTCCCCCATTCTAAGTCTTAGGGATCGGGGAGGACTGGGCAATACGGCGCATGTAGTGACTGCCCTCTACAGCGTCCCTTACTGAAGCTGAGTCATCCCGATCCTCAGGATACAGTATGCTGAACACGGACATAAACATTCGCCTTATCCCTCCGTGCAACAAAAAGTGTACAAAGAACGGAGAAGCCCTAAGAATGTCAGACATTATCCTAAAATAGATAACATTCTTAAAACCCTTCAGGTGTAGCCAAACGTCCACTGACGATGTGTGCTGCCACATCACGGAGCGTTTTGCTTGGGCGCCGCATTTAAACTCGCAGCACGCTGTCGCATCTGGGACCTTAAATCAAAAAATGTATTTGCCAATAACAAGGATGCCTCTCTCACAAGCAACCACCCACTGACCCACGTGCATGACACGAGCCCAACTATAATCTACTCGGCACTCATCTCAGCAGGCCCGTGCACAATGCAACCCCTGGCTCCACCATCAACCTTCTAAGCAGCAAACCCCTACATGCTGCCTGTTTATATAGCGCGAATTGGACCAGAAGGTATTTGCCGCTTTATGCCCGCGCCGTAATAAATCTCACATCCCGGCCCTAGGAGCTTAGCATCATGCAAGATATATAGCGCGCATTCAGCCGGAAGGCCTTAGAGCGATTTGCCCGATCGCCGTATTTGAAAAACCTACGCCACGGCACTGGGGGGGCTCGCATGCTGCATGTTATATTTAGCGCGCCTTCAACCACAAGGTGTTGGAGCGCTTCGCGGGAGCGCCGTATATAAATCCCCCATCGCGGCACTGGGGGATTGGCATGCTGCATGTTTCGAACGCGCGGAATCGACCAGAAAGGCATCGGCGCGTTTTGCGTGAGCGTCGTGTTAAAAACGCACTTTACAGCACTGGGGGCTGGGCACCACCTCCAATGCTCGAATATCCCGATCGTAAAGAAAAGATTTGCCAACTTATGAAATTTTTTGACCGCGTTTCCGGGACCCGCTCCCCTCCTCATCCCCCCAGCCACGCGCTCCTGAACACATCGCCCATAGCTTTCCAGCCCTTGTTTCTAACTGGGACATCGATTTTAAAGGCTAATGCTTCTCAGAACAGTTCGCTGCCCCGCAGCGGTCCCTAAAAATCACTCTTCAACCTGCATAAAGGGCTTTAGATTAGATGTTGTGTCCTTATGAGAAAGGCGAAGTTCAGTCAGACGCGCGCGCGCACACAAACACCCTTTCCACCCCCAGCATGTTTAAAACATCATTCTCTTCCAAGCAAGTTGAAGGGTTGCAAGAAGGCGAGTTTCCATTCCGAACTTTGAAATCTTTACAAACATGCTCCATTATTTTTGTGAAGCAGCTTTTATGCATCACGACTCCGAGCACCAGAATCTGAGGAACGTCGCGCGCTTGCAATACGCGCCCCCTCCTCAGCTTACACATGTTGATATTTGGAAACTTATAAGTGTCGCCCTATTAGGTAATGCGCTCTAATTCTTCCTATTGTATGCGGATGCCGCAGATGCCGTCTGTGAATGTCTCTCATTAGATCACCCACCGCCTGCACCTCCCGTGATCCGCGGGCGCCCCGGTTGCTTCACAACTATATAGCACTGTGGTGGCAGGGGGGGGGGGGTTTGGGGTGTCTTGACAAGCACCGCAACACGTGGCAACCCAGCAGGTATTATAACGCTTAAACGGCTGAAAATTATTTGCACAATTATATGGCGCGAACTCGACCCGAAGGCAGCGGAGCGCTTCACACGAGCTCCGTATTCACACTACGCGTTCAGGCACGGAGAGACCAAGCGACCCGCCCCAACAGCACACTAAGCAGACGCGACCCCGAGGCTTGAACACTGGCACTCTGCCCTAACGTCGGGAGGCTCGCCGATGCGCCACACCCCCTCCCCGATTTATCCACGGGATTGACCTTTCAATATTAAAGCGCGACCCGCCGCGTACTACAGTCAAAAAACGTCCGTAACCCCGATCTATGCCCCAAAGGCGGCTACGCTGTCGAAGGGGTATATGCCGAGCCCTGCGCCCCTTCCCCCGGGGAGGTGGTAGGAGCGCTGACGATGCCCGACTCGCGGTCAGCGCTGAAGGCGCAATCATGTGAAACACTAGCTATTGTCACAGACCCTCAATGCAATTGCCAGTGTTGTGCCGCCGAGACCCTTGCTTGTAGACAAGCCTCGAATACCGGTCCCCAAGAAAACGTCGACCGCTATGACTGGCCAGCCACACCATTACTCAGTGCCCGATGCCGAAGTTCCCGCCTAACACCGACCCCCCTTCGCGCCCCAAAGACTGCACCTTGCGCCCCCCACCACCCGTGGCAATTCCGAGCCACAGGGCCCTCGTCACCTGGTACTGCCCAGGGACAGGGCCGGAGTGGTTGCGGCAAGACTCACCAGCGACTCGCAGACGACAAAAGGCCAGACGACGGCGACCGGAGCGACGAGGCGGACGGATCTCGCGTGTCCAGGAGGAGCGCAAAAACGCGTGTCCAGGCTGGAGCGGCGCGCAGGAAACAGAGGAGGAACTGGGCGAGAGGGCCTCCTAAGTAGGGGGGGGCAAGCCGCGCCCCCCGCCCCCAATGGCCCGCCTCCAGCTCCAAACTATAGGGGGTCATACCTTAGTGGGCGTAGGCCTCGCGCGCGAGGCAGCAAGGGGGGAAGGCTCCGACGGGCGGCCACTAAAATGCTGCCCTGCTGATGTCCCACTGCTTGGGACGCGGGCAGCGGCATTCTTTTGATAATGACCCGGAGCTGCGATATGAGTTTTGACCCTCCAATCGCTCTTCTGTTTTCATCTCTTTTAAGCTCCGCGCCATCTGCCTTTGGAGTGTTTTTTCTGTTAAATTGTTCCATTCCCATCTCTTTACAAAGGATGAATTGAGACCACACCTGGACTTTCCATTGCAGAAATGCACTTTACATCCATGCACTTATTACATAGCTTTTGATTTTGTGTGTTCTTTTAGGTGTATATCATATACTCGGAAATGAACCCAGATTTTTTTTTTGTTCCATTAAGAGCTTATATGTTGAATCGATAACATTCAAGTGTAGGTATGTGCAGACGGTGATTACAAACCATTTTACATTGGAAAGGGGGTGTATTTTTTACTATTTTACTGTTTGGTTTGGTTAGGATTTACTGAGGCGTTACAGGCGTTCACTAATTACCGGAAGAGGAAGTGACGTCACGAAAACCACAAGTCTGGCCCGTTTAACGGTCGTATTTCTATACTTCAAAATATTGGCTCCTAGTTTAGCAACTTGAACTCCCTACTCTCTCCATACCTCAAAATATATAGCTTCACTCCTTACTGTTACTAAAATTGTAGATGCATTTATTTATTCATCATTTTGTCACTTCTCTTTAAATTGAAGTATTGAGCGGGTTAGTCGATTGGTAAAGCAGTGTTTCATAAAGATGTGAAGTGATTGGATTTCTAAAGTTCGATTACATGTTTAGTGTTTTCATATATATTAGTATTCATATGAAAGGGGAATTATAGCGCAGTAGAACTAGCCTGAAATGTCTCATGTGTCCATGCAGACTCGCTCGATGAGGTAGGCTCGCCTGGTAAAGGGACTCATTGGGGTTATTTGAGATGCAGGGCGGGAGCGCGGCCCATCCTCTTCACGTACTTCGGAAGGGCGATAAAAACATCTCTAGAACCCGTGTTTTTTCCCCTAAACGGTTGCAGGGGAGGGGTAAAATGAACCATTTCTCCACATATCGGCTTATAATATATATTTGAATGTACACCTCTCCTTCCAAACAGAACGCCAATTGTAGAACTAAGGGAGTGTATTAGTGGGCTGTTCTTATTTCAAATACTGACTATTTGACCCAAGTTACTGTGATTAGGGAGAGAAATGAATTCAGTGTATGCGGGGATACGGGGCGATAGAAGCGACATCTCCCACAGCACAGCGTCTTCTTATCCGTTGCAAATTACAGGTTGGTGGTTTACTGTGGAATTTCTGAACATAAAGGTATAACTAATACTATAGATGTATTTAAATAGAAAGGCGCCCTCATATAAAAGTTGCGTTTTCATCGTGTATCGCAGGGTTCTTCCATCCACCGGTACGCCCACCCTGTTCCCGTTTGTGCCCGCCGGGCCCTCGGCTCTTTGTTATGTTAATGAGTCCAGTACCTGTGCCCAGGATGGAAAAGGCCACGCCCCCAGCCCGGGTACATAACCCCCTGTCTGGGGGCAGAGCCCTCGCTTTCCCTCGTGCTGCGGCCTCTGTTGCTGGAGTTTGAAGACGAAAACCTGACCGGCCCCAGGAATCCTTAAAAGAGTGCGAGAGTCACGTCCCGCAGGAACAGCTCGGCCTTAGCTACAGGCATCGGGGAGTCCCGTTCACATTCAGGTATGCCGCTTTTTAACGTGCCGGTTATTTTAAGATGTGCGCCATGCTCTGTCACCTACAGACTGTGGGCTACAGTCTTTGGTGAACCGAGGCCAGGCAGGGGGGGGGGGGGGCACTGATGCAAGGAGAGCGGTCCCACTCCCTGTTCTGGCAGTGATGGGCACACCGGCTAATTGGGATGAAGAGAGCCTCTCTTACCCCTTGGAACTAGTGCCACAACACCGTTGTCCCAGTAACGCTAGCCTCCTGTGGGCGACGGTTGCCCGTGCCTCAAACTGCACCCCGAGTTTTAAACTAAAATGGGGCGATCTTGCAGCGCTTTGAATTTGAATGTTAGAAACATGGACTGAAATATTAGGTTTTAAATACCAATGTGCCCGTATTTTTGTTTTGCAAACCTCCGTTTGTGAGGCTCGCTGATGCTTTAATGCGATGGTATTCCGGTTCACCGCCTTGTCGCTAAGATTTCGATGGCGGGGAGCCGGAGAAAATAAAACTAATCTCCCAGTGGCGACACCCCAAAACGAACAAAATAGGAGCTTGCGTTTTATTTATTCTCGGAACAAGGGGACGCCAATGTTGACCTGACCACATTTTAATTATGTAGGAAGTGACGTTACGCACGCGCTTGGAATGGCGGTTTTGCGCACTGCTATCAAATGTGTGTAGCTTTGTAGGCTATGTAACTGTTCTAATGACAAATGCGGAAGCTGCTGCTTTCTGTATTGCGGTGAAACGAATTTAAGCTAATCCGGCCTGGAGTGGGGGTTTCAAGTATGAGAGAATGCTTTCGTGTCACGCATCTTGAAGTGGTTTCCGGTGCCTGTTCTTTGTCTTAGATGTTTGGTGTGTATGCCTTGGTGTTCCGCGTAAATTCATCGGACGCGACACAAGGCAGGTGTAGGCCCCGAAGTTTGTTTGATGGTGACCTCCAGGAGAGTTGCAGCGTTTGATGCTTTCCAATGGCTCCCCTGCTGCGTGCACGTGACCTTGTCCTGAAATTCGACATTTTTTGTTGGTCTTCGATTGCACACATAGGTGTTTATGTACAAGCCCCCTGCGTTGCCAGTGTGTCATTTTCTAGGACGCTCCGGCAGCGCAGAGTGCAGACCCATATCTACGCGGCCAAGCAAAGCCAGTTTGCGTGGCTTTCCATGGCCTCATATGTATGGTGTAAGGCAGCGCAATCAGCTGTGTTGCTTTAGCCTGCTCAGGGCAGCGTTCCATGGTCGTTGTGGTGGCTTATCCCATACAACGCCTATAGGTTTTGACACATTTCCAGATTTACAAGTATCTCTAAACCAGGAAATGCGTCCAAATATTTTTATTTCTCCTTGTTTTTCCCTCTTTCTGTGTGACTGCATTCTGCAGCACACGTAGAAAGAGAGAAAACCTCCATTGATTGTTTTTGTGCAGGAAGGTTTCCTGCACAAAAACAATCCTGCCAACAGTGCAGACACCCTTGAACCATGGTGCAAGGGTGCCTACGTTGGCGCCAGGCACAATACTGTGTACAGGCTCTGGCTGGAAGGGCAGGAATGCACCCTATCTTGTAAATACAGTGCATTCCTGCCCTTTCGAATTGGCATTGGACAGAGCAGCACAGAGATGTAAGGCGCTGCCCTACGCCATTCATTGTAAACGAGGCCCTCTGTTCCGCTCTTACTAATGAATACATGTGAATTATACTGCCGCAATGACACAAGGGCGTGGACACACTTAAAACTGACCGTAACACGAGGCACGCTCACTCTTATCACAGGCACTAGCAGTGCCCCCTTCCAGTGAAACTCGGCACCCACCTGACAGCCGCGAGACAGACATTTCATTGTATCCCCCTCTTTTGTCCGCGTTTTTAGCTTTAAAGGAAGGACACTAGAATATGAACCCACACGTGACCGAGACTGAACTGATCCTGGAAGGGCACGCATCCCAAATATCAACAAACCTGGCGGAGGTTGAGCTGGAAGATTATTTTGAGGTTCTGCAAGAGCTTGGCTCTGGCGGCTACGGATGTGTGCTGATGGCACAAAACAGGACAACCGGTGAGAAAGCAAGGCTTAACAATAGAGTCAGAACTAGGGGCTAGGTACCTCGATCAACTTTCTAAAATGATCTGTGTAGGATATCAGTAAACAACTGAAACACATTGTCCACAAAGTAGAATACCCTAGAGGTCATGTTATTTTGCAACCCATTTTTTTCCCATCAAAACCTATTTGTTTCGTCCTGATACTGAAAAGAAATTGCTTTGTTTCCCAATTTTCCATGCTTTATGATCGTCTTGCGTTTAGTGTCTTCTGTGAAACAAATCGCTTGACCTGGTTGCTCTTCAACCTTCCCTCCATGTGTCATCTCTGCTCACCACTGGGGGCCCTGTTGGTGCTACCACCTCTCTGTACTAATTGAAACAAAGTTATTACATTGCACAGGTTCACAAAATCTCCAGCTTGAGGTTGAGGATGTCCTGTGCATTTTGCAAAGTATGTCCTTAACCAATCACTGCTTTTTCTCTACAGACCAGAAAGTGGCCCTGAAGCTTCTCAGGAAAGGCCGTACATCACAGAGGAGCTTTTTGATGGAGTATTGCATAGCTTTCTGTCTCTCCTCGCACCCCAATATTATCGCCAGCTACGGAGTTGTTTTCCAGACCAAGGAGCACTATGTATTTGCCCAGGAACTGGCCCCTAGAGGTGATCTCTTCTCCTTGATTCAGGATCAGGTATGTAAACACTTGGGCCAGTCTAGTACAGCTGCTATACGTTATGTGGCAAATTAATGCATTCCTAGCGGGTTGTGTGTATCTGTCTAATGCTGTGTGCAAAGCTCTGTATGTATGGGTCATGTCAAGGGTTTACAATATGGTGCATTTTCTCATGTGAATCCTTACTAGTCAATTTGTACCTATTCATATTTTATTTTTCTGCTTTTCAGGTTGGAATTCCAGAAGAGAAAGTAAAGCGCTGTGCAGTTCAGATATCTAGTGCTTTGGACTTCATGCGGAGTAAAGGGCTTGTGCACCGTGACATCAAACCAGAGAATGTGCTACTCTATGATAAGGATTGTCACAGCATCAAAGTGTCTGACTTTGGGTTCACTCGACTGAAGGGAACTGTTGTCTCTGCAAGGTCGGGAACGGTCCCATACATGTCCCCGGAAGTTTACAGGCCCCACGCTGACTGCTTGGAGGCTGACTACAGCCTGGATGTGTGGGCTTTTGGTATACTTCTCTTCTGTGTGTTGACTGGCACCTTTCCTTGGGAGACACCAAGATTTGAAGATATCAACTACAGCATCTTTGTGGACTGGGCGACTACAGGTGCAGGCGGGGTCCCTTGCCGGTGGAAACGTTTCACTGTTGAAGCCCTCAATATGTTCCGTAAATTTCTGGCTCACAATCCTCTTCAGAGGAGCAATGCGGTGGAAGTCCTACGCTTCATTGATTTTCCTTGGACAGTGGATCCCGGCCTAGCAGGTGCTTTAGAAGACACCAACGATGTAGCAGAAGGCAGCAGCACTGAGCTCACCTCCAGTGACTCCATGTCTTCTGGCGGCGATGGACAGACTGTGGAGACGCGCAGTGGATCTTCGAGCTCCTCTAGTTCTGAAGGCAGTGACGCAGAAGAGAGCAACAAGAGCATCAGTTTTGGCTCCATGATCTCAGACTCCACCGACAGCACACGTTCTTCTCTTGAGCCAGAAGTGTTTTTCACAGACTTTGAAATTAAGCCAGATCAATGGAGAGAACATAGCACAGACCAGCCCCATCTCACAGATTACTCATCTCTGTTCTTGGGAGCTGAGGTAGAGGTCTCGTGACATGGTGTCTGAGTGCGAATGAAACCAACGGAATGTCCATTTCATGAACCGCAAAGAGAGACCGCCTGTCCATACTAAGAGAACAGAAGCTGTGGTGGCTCCCAGACATGGTTAGAGCTCCACATTGGAGTGGAACAGCCTCAAGTATTGTTTGGAGACCAAGGTGAGCCAATGTATCCACCTCTGTCATGATTTCACATGTTAGGTTCTTACTCAGAACTCTTATCCTAAGATTACAATTTCAAATGCTGCGGCCATGGGCGCAACCATTGATCACATATTGGTGCTTCTCCAACTCAGGAAGTTCTGTCTTATGCATTTCTACAAAGCAACACAAATTCAAGCAATGCTTAATAGTTATCTATTATTTCCATCTATTTGTGAGTTGCACTGTCAGCTCCACCCAGTCTCGGTTGGCACAGCTACAGGTAGTCAGTGTGGGGAGCACAGTCACAGGACATTCACGAGGAACACCCTCTTGCAATTGGAGGTATTCACTCATCTATAGGTGCACTTACGGACACACACCACCAGGGGTTTTATGCTAAATCGATCAATGTGTATTTTGTCTATTTTTTCACATGATCTTTTTCAGTTGTCTGCCTGGATGTAAAATAACACTAAGATAGAATATTGCTGCTTATGATAGCACAGAGAGAAGATTTGGTTGGTCTCTGATTTCAAGAAATAGTTTGTGTATTTATCACTATTAGCATATTTATGGAATTAGCACCTTGAAATCTAATTCTTGTTTCTCTTTCCTTGAAGTTTGTGGGAAAATGGGATGGGTCATTGAGCCCACCTTTTCCAACGCCATGGCTGGACAGAGGACGCATGAAGGGCACAGCTTCCGGAACCCTAACCATTAACACCAGCAGCTACAGCTGAGCAGTGGGTCTTGACAGGAGAGGGTGCAATATGAGGGTTTGAAACGTTTCATCCTAGAAGAGACCCAGAGAGCCACAGGCAGAAAGGAATCAGCCACGGCTCAATACTGAAGATGGTTCTGAAAATACTGGATCGTGGCTCAGAGTTTTAAGGAGGAGTCGTACCAGAAAGAAGTTCAGAGGTGTCTCTCACTCTGACAAGTCTTTATGTGGAGGTGGAAGTTAATTTAAGGAACACAAAGTCTCCCTTTTTGAGACCGAGATGGAACAATAATAATTCTAACTTTTACCCCGATGGGGAACCATGAGTAGGAACTACAAGCCACGTCCTAAATTGAGGCTAATCACAAGGAACTCTGTTTTCAATCCAGCATTTACATGTGGGGAAACCATAAAAGCCGGAAGTGCAATTAATTTGTGACCCCATGTGAGCTCGATAGAACCAAGCCAAGTTATTAAGTGTGCCATGGATAGACACTCTCACTGACCTGCACTTCTTCAATCATGAACAATCTCATTAAGGTTTGGGACATTCTCCTCTTCTACCACCTGGACTTCAGGACTGTTAAGTGTGTCATAAAAAATTGTTGTTAAAATACCACCTGCAAAATCCAAATAATGTTGTGTGCAGTGACTGTTTCATTAAACGTTCAGTATGCATCAGGAATTATTGTTGCGTTTTTGTTGATTATGGAGACATAATACTTATAACATGAAAATAACATATGCATGTTGGGCATCAACTGAACACATAACATTTTAATAGCACATTGATAGAGTAGGAGGAGAAAAATATCTGAAATGTACATGTTTCTGCTGATTTATTTGAGACACCCCTTTTTCACCCATGACTAGCACATACCCTGCATATGGGTAACTCTTGCATTGGCTCCACCCTGCATCAAACAACCCTTGAGGACTCACTTGCCTGAGTTTAGTGGGCAATTCAATGTCTGTACTTATGGGACAAACGAAGGTGGGTGTGGTCACAATTATTATGACAGGAAAGGCTTAGACTTCTAGGAACGACAGGTGGGTGATTACTAAAAAACATTTCTATGAGATGGCAGAAGTAAGAGTGGAAGGAAGGTGTCTATCACCTAAGACCAGGGCCATTAGAACTATGCGATTGTGCGGCCACATCGTTTTTCGCATAATTTGACACATAACCCATCATCTGCTGCATAATCTGCATATTTTAACAAACAAAAATATTTCTAGCTCAAATGTTTTAAAAGATTCAAACATGCAGCAACATGTGTTGCTGCACACTGGAATGTCCTCAGGAAAGATTTAACCGGTCACCTTTCTGTTGCTTATTGCTATATTTGAGAGTTAAACTGGAATTAATGGGGTGCAGCCAATGCTCAGACAGTGGTAACAGGTGTCAGAATGACAAAATAATGATGTAATACTGTAAAAAAAAAAATGTGCGGCGCCTTGTGCTGCGTAATTGACCCTTTCTTGTTACATAATTTACTCAACCCTGCGGCATAATTTGGCTCTCCCCTGACGTATAATTCCAGTGGTTCTGCCTAAGGATGTAGCCTCGCATTTTGAGAAAACCTAAGAGGCCAGGAGGACCTCAGGAGCAAGTGGGGGACCCAAGGTATGTCACTATTGGGTTTGAACACCCATTGTGCCACTCACTAGAGTGAACATTGCAAACTTGACTGCAGACCTACCACTTAGATCCTGGAGAAGTTTTAAAGTGCAAATTCTGGGGTCATGGCCAAGCCAAGCACTGAGTAGCAGGTAGATGCAGAGAGCGCCTCTTCTACTATGTCTAGCAAGTTAACAAAGCACCTCTTTTTTGGGGCGACAGCTCCCTAAATGATCACAGACTATAAGGGCTAGGGTTTCTATTGGTTGAACGGGTCACCTGATTACTAGGACTGTTAAAGCTTAGGGTTTAGGGCGTCTCAGCCTGGGTTCGAGGTTAAGGGTGGAGATGACAAGGGCAATTGCCTGTTTGAGCCTGTTCGAGACTAGTCAGCAGTAGGGCCAGAAATGCTACCCAATTTTACATACACCAGCACCCACAACCAGATTAACACACTCACAGCACATGTGCTCTACTCATTTACTACAAACTAACCCTAGATAAAGTTCAATGTCTCTGCACCCACTACATAACCCCAGAAACCAAACCTATACTCCCTTCTATCCCAGCTACCACACAATTGCACCATCACTTATAAACAATACACAGCTCTATCCTATACCACTAACCAATCCACTCATCACTAACACAACCCAATTCCACACCATACTTTACTATATCCCGTCCAGACACACACTCCCTGCTCTAATGACTCCTAACAGACCAATTTTTGTAACTAACAAACCCATACTCAGCTTTCCATCTTATCAGCCACTAACACCATCCTCTTCATTCTACCACAATTACACAACCACACAACACTTACATTCCACTGTACCACACAAATTACCACTTGCAGCAATTAAATCTAACACAAACACTCTTAACTCTAGTTCATCCACTCTTACACACAACATACACTCTACTCACAAACACATCACCACCCCCTTTACCCTACAACTTCCACTCACAAACAATGCTTTACATACAAATCCTTCTCGGAAAACAAATGCATCAACACCTCCTTTCACTCCTCCTCAAAAACAAAACATAACACACACACTGGCACTACAAAATCTCTTACACACAATCCCTCATAATACTTTCCATCACAAACTACAAACATACACCTACCTTCCAGACTACACAAGTGATACACCATGAGCAAACTCTAATGTCAAGCTTTCTCTCCTCCCCCATAACTAACACATATACAGCAACTCTATTTTAACCACATCTCATCCATTGGACAATTTAGAACCTTACTACAAGACCCACATGCTGCACCACCACCCATACCTCATATACCTTCTGCCCTAAACAGACCCAAAGTAAGCTACATGCCACTCCTCACAACTTCGCTTCTCCATGTCTACTGCACAACTAGGTTACACTACAAAAACCACATACTCATCAACTCACTCTCAATCCCAGTCTCCAATACCTACACATGCAGACCCATCAAAATGCCTCATTAGCCTTCTGGATGAGGAACCTGGTACAGAACAGCTATACAGTTGCTATCCTAATACAGCTAGTACCAACACTAAGGACACACCTGCTACAAGCCCAGAAAATACTGATCACTCTTCTACAAACCTGGTATTCTCTTCATAACTGAATTATGACTGGGAGATGATATGGCTCCAGTTCTGCATGAAGCCGTTCCTTAAGGCTATCAAACTATTACGCCAAATCATATAGGCAAAAGAGAAGGTGGCCTAGCTGTTATGTTCAGGCAAACATTAAATATCATTAAAGCTGTCATCTCCATATAAGGCTGTGAGGCCCTTTTTCACCAGATGCAATCCTACACCATCTTCCTCTAGACGAGGGGTGGGCGAAATTTGCGTAGTCGCGTTCCGTAAAGTTCAGCGAAACAGTAAAAAATCTCAGCGAGCATGCGGGGAAATATCTCACTAACTTGCCCATGCGGTCGCTAATGGGCACGGCCATCTTGTTTTTCACTCTATTTCTATGGTTCTGGGCCTGCTTTTCTATCCTCCCTCTCTCTTTGCTGCAATCCTTTGTTTCTGTACACTTTTTAAAAATCTTTTTTGTTTATTATCTATCTCTCTATTTTCCTGATTCTATATTTTGAATTTTTTCTACTTTTTGTGACTTTTTCTACTACTTTTTCACTCTTTTTCTATAACTTGCTTTCTATTACTTACTTTACTAATTCCTCCCTTTTCTTTTCCGCCCCCCCCCCCTGAGTCCCAGAACCATGGCCAAGGGAGAGGGCAAGGGAAAGGGCAGGCGCCCACAAGGGGTGCAGCAGCGGGCCTTATTCAGTGAGGCGGAGGTGGCCACACTTGTTTGTTTTTTTTGTCCAGCGCCACCTCCCCTTAACCCTGGCGGCAGGTCTGGGTCCGGATACGGGCTCCAGGATCGTCGCCAGCGGTGGGGAAAGGTGCGCCGGGCAGTGTTTCACTGCTCTGGTGTCCGGCGCACCTATACCAAGCTGACGCACCGGAGGTCTGATATCCTGGACCGGGAGCAGGACATGCTAGGAGTTGAGGTCCCGGGGCTTGGCAAGTAGCTATTTAATATTACTACTTTGTGTTCTTCCGCTCTGTGTTATATATTGCGAATATATTTTTTTTCCAGAACAGCAAGAATGCTGCTGCTTGCATTACAGGTAAATTATGTTTAAAATATTCTGTGATTGTTACGACACAGGTGCTCGGCGCTACTAATCTTACTTGTTTGCAACTTTGCGCACGCGTGGCATGATTATGTAAGTTTACTTTAGAGAACTTAAGTTAGGTAATGCTAGAGAGACTCTAGTCCTTCCTTTGTCCTCCTGCCACTAAGAAGAAATAGTGGTGGATTGATAGGTTTAGTTACTTATTAGTAGGTAATCTTTTAGTGGTCTGCGTGACGCATCCTCTGTCACGTCACGTGCTGCTGATTGCTGCTTACCCCAGTCCTTAGTAGAACCTTATGTAGTTTGTTTAGTGAGTGGTAATAGGCTTATCACTAGCAGAACATCAGCAGCAACCAACCAACAATTTGGTGTATGCAAACATGTATGCATGTGTCCTCCTTCTGTGCATTTTTGAGGACTAAAATAAATGGAAATGCAGACTTAGTGAACAATTGGCCCGTCTGGAATAGGTGGGCTAGGTCAGGTGGTACTTAGGGTTAGTTAGTATTCTGGAGTCAGAATGGAATACTGGATTGGTGTTCATAAATAATAACTAGACTGTCCACGAATCCCACAATACTAGTCGACCAGAATAGATAGGTCAATTTTATTGCAATTGTTGTTTCCATAAATGTTTTTTTGAGCGTTTTAAAAAATATTTTATTTGTTTCACACTAATCATCCATGTTTGTCTCTCTCTTTCTTACATCTTTTATGATCAGTACCCAGGGGCAAGAAGACGGGGTCGTTGGAGTTGGCGGGAGCAGCTGATGTCCAGGACCGTTCCTCTGCCGAGGGCTCTTCTGCTTGCCCCAGTAAGTCCTCCTGTTGTTAATTTTAATAATTATACTTCCCTTACTTTTACTGCACCTTATTTTTTCCGAACTATTATTTCGATTTCCTAATTCTATTTTTTACAAAATTTTCTTCGATCTAGACTATCTGTTTCTAAATTCTTGTTATCCCTGCCTCTAACTGCCTCTGCTATGACTCTCTGTACTACTACTATTAGTCTGTCTGTAGCTAAGCTTGCCCAGTTGGCCACTCTTTATTTAAAAGGTTTTAAATAAAACTCAGATTCACCAATAGCTACAGCCACTGAGTCCAGTCCTTTGGGTTGTCCTCCTCTAGTCTTCTTAATCTTGAAGCTTTTCGACAATTCCCACCAACAAAATGCCCAACCAGATATTTTACTATTTTTGATAGGATAGGACATACTACTACTGTTGTAGGGATTCTGCACATACAGAACTATGCACAATAAAATAGGACGTTGGTGATAGGAGGTTGGACCTTCCTCACACCTCACCACAATACTCTGACCGACTAGCTATAGTGCCTCATTAGCTCCCCGAACCCCCAGGTGATTAGACAACCCAGAACATAGCACTCCCGACCTCTCAGAGTCGTGTAAGCAAAAGCAATGCACAACCCTTCGCTCACTCACTCGTGTAAGTCCACACAAAATACAACAGAGTCTATGTAAGTTCAAAAGGTTTATTTTCAACTAACAAGCTCTGTACATTGTTCTATAATGCAGTATACGAGCAAGCACCAACAGGAAAATGCATAAGATTAAAACAATAAACATTGTTACAACTGCAAGTCCATAGAAGACAAAAGGGGAAATCGTGATAACTGAACAGTGGTGGAAGAACCACCCTCCCCTTGGTAGGAATATAGTTTATATAAAATTATAAATGAAGACCTCTGAGCGAATTCTGAGAGACCCCTCACCTTAGAAGAACCTCAAAGTACTGATTAAATCATATGCTGTGGAAAGCTCTGGTTTGTAGAAGGGGATCTTCCGTCTGCTATGAGAAAAATGGTGTGCGTTAGCATATTGCACGCATTTCTCAGTCGTGCCAAAAAGTGTAGCATGTTATAGCTAAGCAATACGGACTGAGCACCAGAACTCCATAACAAAGTGGCTTGTTTTTCGACCTTGTACGCAGCGCTCAGACAGTAGCAGTATGAGCTCATGTGGGCTCAAAGGCGTCTTACACAACAAGCTGTGAGGTAACGTGCGCAAAAAGAAAAGACACAAAGCTAAAATGGTTGCATGGCTCAGGCTAACTTAGCAAAGACTAGAATGACCCTAGAGACCATATAACACTACTAGTGTCTACTCTAGTACCCGATTTATACTGATGATGTATGTTGTATATGTATGTATTAATTTTTTTTTCAATCTTGCTAGTGAAAAAGAATAAATAGGGGGAGGTGTATAATGCATCTAAAAATGTGTAAGGTTTTTTCTAGGCGTACTACCGACCACCAGTGCCGGGGCCAGCGGCAATGGCGACACGGCCACTGAGGGAGCAGGAGATGTGGCAGTTGCAGGAGGAGCTGCAGGGGGTGAGCAAGCAGCAGTGGCAGGCGGTGGTAAGTTATATTCCTTACTTATTGACACTACACTTGCTGCAAGGGTGTATACTGTACAGTTGAGACTTAGTAAGAAGCTATTGTGAACAGTTGAAGAAGACACCCTTTACTTAGGATTAACAATAGGGGCGGGCGGAATTTGCGTAGTTGCGCTACGCAAAACTCTGCGAAACGGTACAAAATCTCCGCGAACACGTAGAAATTTCACAAACATGCGGAATTGCTTGTTCGCGGGGCTTTTTTCCTGTTCGCGATCACTGTTTGCGTGCTCGGGGAGAAATATCTCACGAACACGCATTTTGAGTACGCGAAAAAGCAAAAAATTACGCAAAGGTGCGGAACACAGAATTTTGGGCAATGCCGCGTTCTTCGCAGAATGTGAAATTACCCAAATTCCTTGAACGGAACGGAATTTACAGCCCAGGCCTAATTAGCAAAAGCATTAGCGGCGGGATTGTTGAGTAACCAATGGCCTCTTCTATCTGACTTCAACTGGGAATTGGGCGTTGGGGTTTATGGACATGGACAATTGGTTGGACTTTTTTGTTTCGGACATTGGTTGGGGTTAAGGAGAGGGGTGGGTTAGGTGTTGTTGTGGGATTTTTTTTACATAGTGTATTTTTGTTAGGGAATTAAATTATATTTATACTTTACATACAATGTTGTTAATGTTTTGGGGGGGGGGTTACTGTTTTACGTCACACTGTTTCCTTGCTGCTGCAGGGCAACAGCCAGTGTTTGATTTAAACAATCAGCTGATTTTGTAAGACACAAACAGATACATGCGTTACCCCTCACTGAGTGACTTGTCCTACTACTACCGCCAGTCTCTCCTCCTAGTCTATACATTCTGCAACTGGACTCAAGGGGTGTGTGAATTAATGAATTAATTTCCATTATTAATTATGCCTTCCCCAAACTTCTTCTCTTACCTGTGCTTGATGTTTGACTTGGGCACAGCGATGGCTGCATGGTGATGAATGGTTTGGTTTTGCAACATGCTATGGTTGTGGTGGTAGAAGTGGACACTGGCAGTAGCATTTGCAAAAAAAAGTCATTGAGACAGTCGCCTGAGAGAGACTGTGGGAGGAGTAGTAGAACAAAGTACAGTACAGTACACAAGAAGACTGCCAAACAATAATAATAATGCTGATTAGCAATGCTAAAGTAAAATAAAACATAATGGTGGTGGGGATAGCCTAGTACAAGTTACAAACTGTAGTTGTGTCGAGTCACTCGACTAGGCCTACACTTGACACAAGCGTAACCTTTAGTGCTGTGTAGGAGGATGACAAATCCAATCGATGCCGGCAATTAATGATGATGGATTAGGTTCCTTTGGAGAAAAAAATTACCTTGCAAATATACTGATCATGGGTGGGCAAGCAGAAGAAGATCCTCGCCCTGCCTTGAAATTGAATTAGTGTTGCTTTTGCCACATCCGCCCCAGCAAGCGTTTGATCAATCTCACAGCCCGGGGAAGAGGGTTAGGGTTTGATGAATGGTTGGGAAGGGGGGTTTGGGGACCCATGGACAAACAACAAAACACAATCTTGGCAGATGACCATATCCATAAATCTGTTAAGGGAGAAAAAGGAAATGGATGCATGATGATGATAACTTGATGGTTAATGATAAGTAGTACTTACTAACTACTACTAGACAGCACAGGGCAGCAGTATATTATGCAATTTGCCTTTCCCATCTGCCCTCAGAGAGACCCAGATTACATACAGTTTCTGTTCTGTTGTACCGGGCTTACTTTTAAAGATAGCAAAGAAAATAAAACAATAGCTGTAGGGATGAATTATAAGCAGAGAGCAAACATAATAACAACAAGCAGTCGTAATGATTGAAGATACAAAATGAATCAAATTATTTAAAAGATGATGAATGTTGATACTGATACTGTATGTTATCCTGGTCAAATTGGGGGGTTGCATCTTTGCATTCCTCTTGGTCCTCCCTTCCATAGACGTTCCGTCCATCAATTTTGGGTGACGCCACTACCTGCCTGGCGGATGCGGATTGGTAAGGTAAGTGTGAGTTGTTTTTCCCAGTATAGCACAGGGTAAGGGCCGGCCTGTAATTGTAGATAGAAAAACAAAAGGGATATTGAAAAATCAAGGAGAAAAAAATGCATAATTTACGGTGAAGTGCAACAAGAACACTTTCAGAGGCGGCATGGATACATCATGTTTACTCTGTTTCCAGCATTAACCTACAACAACAGGACAGAGCAGTCCCACGGCACCCATGACCCATCCTCCATTTAGCTTACATTTTGACAGAGGCAGACAAAGCACATATATAGCAACATAGCATTTTACAGATTAAGGGCCAGATGTATCAAAGGGTTTTACCTATTCTGTGTCTATGGAAAAATGTGTTGATACATATGGCCCTAAGTGACTAAATCAATGCACCGCTGTCAATCATACCGCTACACTCGACTCCACCACTACACAGACATGTAGGTCTGCTGTGGTTGTAGTTGACTTGTTTACCTTTTATGCCACTCATGAAACACCCTGAATTATTCCATCAATAATCTCCGATCCTACTGAGTGACTGTGAAGATATTATGTCACTGTGGTCATCATCATGATATTGTCCAACTCAGTGTGCAGTATACAGAGTGAGTCCACATTCCATATTCAAAATGCAATGAATCGGCCTGCAGTAGAAGTACAATTTTGTATTAAAAAACAAGAAGGGAAACATTGCCTTGAGTTACTTTAAGTGTGTAGATTAAATAATAGTACACAATGAATGTACTTCATGCACAACAACAACACAAATCACTCAGTCAGCGTCCAACACATGCCATCATTCATTACCTGTTCCTTCTCATCTTAAATTAAGGGGAACTCTCTCTCTGCTCAGAAAGGAAGATAGCTATAGTAGTCATCATGTTCCACTTCTTTTTGAGGGACTCAACGAGGCAACATTTACTTCTTTCTTCAATTATCCTACGTCCAATCATCATCTGGCTTGCGGGAAATGGATTTAGGGTGAGTCAGGAGGATGGAGGAGCAGGACTCGGAAGAGAGGACTTCAGTTAAATGCAGACAGCTGCAACTCCAATATGGCAATAAAAAGACAAGAAGACGGTGGTGATGGATTTATTATGGTTCGAAGTTTCGAACCAGAAAGACAGACACATACAAATAAAAGTAAATGAGGAAGGAAGAAAGAAAGTAAGAAGTTCAAGCTTCGTTGTCAGGGAAGTATAGCTCGTCCTCAAACTCTGGGGGTTTAACCAGAACTAGGTTATCATCTAACACACTACTTCCTTCACCTAAGTCGCTGTCCTGATCTTCCTACGCTGAAACTGGTGGTCATCCCCAAATTCAAGCTGGTCAGAGCTGGGGGCAGATCCTTTGAGGTGGCTGCCGCTAAACTCTGGAACACCCTCCCCTGCGAGATTAGGCACATTAATGAACTCTTGCCGTTCAGAAAAAAGGTTAAAACGTGGCTTTTCCCTTGCTAGTCCACTCCCTGCCGGTCTTCTCTCGCTTTTCCTTGGATTCTGTCAGCGCCAGGATGCCTGCAATGGTGACAGTTTGCGCTTTACAAATTCTTATAAATAAAATAAAAAAATAAAAATGTATGTATTGTGTCATTCACTGGTATAAAGTGCCGAGTCATTTTGATCATGGTTAACCTGTCCACATTTTTGGGTGAGAGACTGGTCCTTTTCACTGTTACAATGGCACCAGCGGCACTGAAAACACATTCAGAAGAGACACTTGCGACAGGGCAAGCCAGATAGTTTATCGCCAGCCTGCTGAGCACTGGCCATTGCTCCTTTTTCCCATACCAATACCACAATGGATTTTGATCAATGTAGACCTCTGTTGGGTCACCCAGATAGGTCTGGACCATCCGCTCAATGTTCAGGGGTGCTACACTTTGTTTGGCCTATTTTGTCTTTGCAGCAGAACTGGACCTAGCAAGCCCTTGCTGTAAATACCAATCCTGTGCCAATTTTACTGGGGCTGATGATCCGGTTTTTGCTGTTTTCGATAGTGTTGGTGACCGCTCTGAGCCAAACGCACTGCCCTCAGGCTCTGAAGTGGAACTTGACGCCGGATGCTCTGCTGCAGTACTTGTGGGTTTGAGTAGCGGGCCTTTAATTGCCAGTCATTCATTTTCAAAGTCACTGGCTGCCTCAGCTATCCAAGTTTTGTACCGGGCAATCTGCAGTTCTGAAAAAGGAATTAATGTCTTACTGTTCAGTACCGATTAGTACCGTGGATCCAGAATTGTGGCACAAATGTAATGTTTTTCTGACACAATCTTAGTTTGCACTCTTGTATTTTCAGCTAAGCGACGGGATAAGCTCTCCACCAACTCATGTGCTTCATTTTTTTCCTCCAATCCTATGTACTCTTCAGACACCTTCAGCTGTTGCTCTAGCATGTGCAACAATGGGATAGCTTGGCCCATAGTACAGTCCTCTTTGCCGACTTCACATGTGAAGACCTCGAAATGAAGAAGCATCTCTGCCAGGCATTTAACTAGGCACCATTGGTCCATCTGAAGGGTCATGCCTTTCACAGTAGCATCCCCTCTTTGCATGACATATTCATTGATTGGTCTGTACTGCTCAGAGGGTAAAGCATGTAATAAGTTGAGTTCCAACGTGTTGCCACCTCCTGGATGAGTGCTTTGACTGGCATTCTATAGTCATGTTGAATGATCCTCAGCTGCTTCCGGGCTTTAAAAGAATGGCTGAAATGTGTGCATATTCTTCGGCAGGTGGTCAGTAAGTTGCAGACTATGGCTTCTTTTTTCAGAAAGTCTTGAACAATAATGTTAATGCAATGTGCCAAACAGGGGACCCTGAAATAGGCACCATCCTCCATGGCCTTAAGTACATTACTGCCATTATCCGTGGCAACAAAACCAATGTTAAGCCCTCTTGGGCGCAGGCATTCAAAGACCTTGCTGTTAAACTCTTCCAAAATGTTTTCAGCAGTATGAGATTTCTCCATGGCGAACATGGCTACAGTTGCATGTTTACTTTTTTGTATGCGAAGTAGGTGAGCCTCCCACTGAATCATGTGGTGTTTTTTTTAGATGACTTGTTTGGCCTCTGGTACCATAGTTTGTACCAAGCTTACCCCGCCTAACAGCGTGTCAACAAATTGAGCATATAGCAATGTTCTCCTCCTTACGGCTAACCGAAAAGAAGTCCTAAACTGGGGAGGTGAACTTTCTGGCGCTGCTGGAGGTGCCACTTTCAATGCCAGATGAACTGGAGGGTGGGCGTGGAATTTGACTATCTGCACTTACAGTACCACTACCTACTGAGGTGGTGGTTGAGCTGGATGTAGGTCCCTGCCGGGCCTTAGCAAATGCAAATATGGAAGCTGGAGGTGGTGTTAAATGTCTGGGTGGTATCCGTACCACATCCCTCACAGCGATTTTGGATAGGGTAAGAATGTTGGTCTCCATCTGCTCTGAGTGATGTTCATGATGACTGGCTCGTCATCATCATCCCCCTCTTCTACATCTACCGCCATAACTCTAAGGCTTTCTGGAACCTTCCTTTTCACTAGCCTTGTCTTGTGGTGTGCATCACTCTCAGAATGAGCTGGTGGCTTCCAAGTGGCATCTAGATCATCAAAAGCGGGACTTGAAGAAGAAGTTGATGGACTAACCCCCCTTTTCCTTGCTGGGTATCTGGAAGACAATCGATCTTCTGCAAGAGTGGCTTGTTCCTCTTCGTCTACAGGAAGCTCGATTTCCTGAACTGTCCCTTCTTCAGGAGGAACAACTACTGTTGTGGGCTATTTTTGCGGCTATTGTTGCGGCTGTTGTTGCCCACTTATCTGCTGAGTTTCTACCTGCGTTGATTGGGTACTACTTTGTGATAATGACGTTTCAACATCACTGCTCGTTAATAGACTGGCTACCTCTGCGACACTCATGGGCTTGGGCCTAGGTTGGTGGGGTGTGCCCGCTGATGAGGAGGTGCTCCTCCCAGCTTGGTCCCCGGACACCGCTGATGCAGGCGTAAGTTTTTTGTTTCCCAAAAAACATATTGGCCGGCACACCAGTCTAGGTAAGTGGCAGTGCCACTTACTTCTTCTGTTCCTTGTTCTCACTGGCAACTTTCTTGGTACTGGAGGACCTGGTACCTTTCTTTGGGGCATCTTCTTCTTCCTTACAATGTCAGCAGGATGCAGGTGCACAAGTTGCAGAGATGTCTGTGGTCACACATGGACGTGACGTGCAGTAAGACTTCTATCTGGCAGTACAACAGTTGATGATGACACCTCCTCCTCTGTCTTTTGTGCACCTTAAGGCAAAGAAGTCAGGAGAAGAACATCAGTAAAATGTTGCATTTGTTGTTGTGGTTCAATTACTACTAGTACAAACAAACAAATATAATATATAACTTAGTGTGTGGTGGTCACACTTGTTAGTGTTATATTATTAAATTTTATTAGCTTTTATTTAAGTTATTAAAAAAACAGTGTAGCCATTTGTGAGACTTTGACAACAATGACTTTCATGGTATACTGTGTACACTCAGGAAGGATAGGAAAGAAGAAGAACAAAAACAAAAATACAAATGTAATGGAAGTGGAACCTGTTTGGCATTAAATTATTTGCTCATCACGTCATTCAGGGAACTGCAGCTGGCAAAGGGGATGGATGGAAGAAGTAAGCCAAGAGGAACATATGAAAGACATGCAGGCATATATGGCAGAAGCAGCACACTACTAAACTACCACCACAAAATGGCCACCAGCCACATGAACACTCACAGTTACAAGCAACAAGCAGGAGGCCTGGAAAACAATGAAATGAAACAGGCCTATAATAGCCAGGCAAAGAAGGTATGCGAAACAACACAGCTTTAATGCAATAAAAATGCAAAATCCACAGGGCTAAACAAGGTGTGCAAGTTACACAACAAACACACCACACACACACACACACACAACAAAGGCATCAATTTAACGCACACCAAAAAAGTGAAATACCCCCAAAAAAACACATTTTGCAATTCAATCCAATTCCATCCATACCCTCAACGATGTTTAAATTCAACAGAACACACAGAAACAGTTTTTTAATGCACTCATGACTACCTCTGAGCCTACTGGATGAAAGGCCTGTTGGCAGACTAGGCCACAAGCTTGCAGGCCTATGGCAACAGTTGTTGTCTGCGCTTTTTCAAGGTGGATAGAAGCCTACCCCCTAAAAGACAATACTGCCTTATCCACAGCTAAAGCCCTTGTCAAGGAATTTTTCCCTAGGTTTGGAATGCCGAGAATGGTATGGAGTGATAATGGGAGTGAATTTGTGGGTCAAGTGATGAAGAATGTATGTGAGGGGCTAGCATTTAAAATGATGAAAATTGTAGTTGCAGCATCTGCAATACCCCAATCAAACAAACAACAACACAAACTTACTTGTAAAATCTCAAATCCAAAAGCTTTCAAATCCAATGATATATGATGCAGCAGACACAATGAGTGATGCTTCCAGCTCAAAATCCAAATGAAAAATGAGCAGGAGATGGACAAAGCACTGGGAGGAGCCTGCTGGATAGAAACAGGAAATTGGAGACTCTGTGGCACCTTCTTCCTCTCCCCCAAAAAAGTTTAAAAACAAAAGGACTCCTTGAACAAATAAAGTACAGCCAACTGTCAATCTGAGGAGTTTTTTTTCATCCAAATCATCATTTTAGAGAATGTTTTATGCTGCTTGAGATATTCTTCTCCAGATTGCAAATTTTGTAGTGTTCGGCATCGTGAGCTTCACCAAACTTCCACCGGATGTCCAATGGTGCGTCCAAATGACGTGTTCGTGATCGTGCACTCTCGTGATGTCCGATGGCGCAGTGAAGGATGTGTTTGCGATCGCACACTCTCGCGGGATCGCGCAGCCAGCTACAAAAATCTTGTGGCGCACACGAACGAATAGGAAAACTCGTCGGCGAATGCAGGGATCCCGGTATGTTGCTATTGCACGCAAGCAAACACATTTTTAAAGCGCGAACAAGGAATAATTCCACTATGCCCCAGATCGCGGAATATCCAGCAATTCCGTGTTCTCCGCGGAACGCAGAATTGCCAAAATTCCGCAAATTCCACGAGCGGAGCGGATTTTACCGCCCAGGGTAAGCCTAGACACAATGAACCTGCGTCAGATCATCCACAAACCTACATATATTGCTGGACACATCCTAGATTTCCTTTTTGCAAATACAGTACTAATTACCTTTCAAACAATGACTCCAGTCACAACATCCTTTGCTTGCTTTCAAACATACAACACAAACCAACGCACCTAAAACCACCTTACGTGCATCCAGCTATCGACCATGGAACAAACTCAAGGCCACATTTACAACAAAGTGACGGAGTGCAGCATTTGCCTTCCTGGCTTAATGCGCACTCCGCCAATTCAGGAATGCAGTAATGCACCATAATTACAACATTCCATGAATTGAGTTATTGATGTTGGGCACATTTCTCTCCTAGTATGTATCGCTTCTTACAATGTACTTAAAAGAGTCGCACTACTAGTTGAGGGTTGTGGTACTGTAAATTTCGGAACCATGTTGGTAGCATGGCCCTACCATGCCGATTTTGGTATCAGCGGACCGCAAATGACTAATGCGGTACGTATGAGTGTTTTTGTCACGTTTCCCCGATGAACTCACCGTGAATGCAATGCTATATATTAAACCCTCGGGTTCCATTTTAAAACGGTAACCATTTTGTGGTTGCCCTCACATAGGCTGCGCATTAAGGCCATGCCTAGGCCTAAAGGACACGCAATCTTTCCGTGACTTCTTTGTGACCTGTGCAAACTGACTCCGCTGCCCGAGGTCAGTCCTGCCCGACCGGTTCCTTTTACTGCGGCCAAATGGGATTAGCATCAGGGCCCGACACATCATAAAGTCGCGCATCCCACACGAACCCTGACTAATCTCTTTCACATCTGACTCTGTTTCCTACTTTATGGCTTGTTTTACGAGGAGGAGGTGCCCGTGTTTATTGGGGTCTGCTGATATCTGATGAGGGTTCTGAGCTTCGCTGGGTAAATAATTATGGGGTGACCGAGCTGAAATGTGGGATTATCATCATGACTTTGCTCTTTCTTTGAAGCGAAAATATGTGAACGACCACTTGTAAAATAGGGGCGGTGTTGCCCCGAGCGTAATATTCTGTATTTAAGAAAAGACTGTTTTTTTGGTGAGTGCAGTCTCCTGAGAACATACACCGTGCTGTACTTCTCGTGTGGTACTGTAAATTTCGGATGCATGGTCCTACCATGCAGATGTTAGTATCAGCGAACCGCAAATGTCAAATGTGGTATGTACGAGTGTTTTCGTCATGTTTTACTAATGAATTCACCGTGCATACGATACCACATATTGAACCCTTTGGGTTCCATTTTAGTACAGTAGCCATTTTGTGGTTGCCCTCACATAGGCTGCGCACTAAGGCCCTGCCTAGGCCTAAAAGGACACGTACACCTTCTTTGACTTCTCTCTGACCTGTGCAAACTGACTCCGCTGCCCGAGGTCAATCCTGTCCGGCCGGTTCCTTTTCTCGCGGCCTAATGTGATTAGCATCAGGGCTCGACCCATCATAAAGTCCTTGTTCACACACGATCTCTGACTAAGCTATTTCACACCTGACTATGTTTCCTACTTTATGGCTTGTTTTACGAGCAGGAGGTGCCCGTTTTATTGGGGTCCGCTGTTATCTGATGAGGGTTCTGAGCCTTGCTGGGTACAATGACTGTATGCTTAATGAACTGAAATGTGGGATTGTCATTATGGCTCTGCTGTTCCTTTGAAACTAAAATATGTGAATGACCACTTGTAAAACAGGGGCGGTGTTGCCCCCAAAGCGTAATTTTGTGTATATAAGTAAAGACTGGTTTTTGCTTCGGGAGCAGTCTCCTGAGAACATACATCGTGGTGTACTTCTCGGATACCTGTGATTGGTCTGCAGCCAATAAACGCAATCTTTGATTTCACCTAGAAGACTCTGTGTTTCTGTGGGTCTGAAACAGGAAGAATCCGAAGTCTTAGGGTGTGTTCCCCTGCACCGCTGGGTTCTAAAAACCCGGTACTTCACTCGGATACCTGTGATTGGTCTGCAGCCAATAAATATGATCTTTGACTTCACCTAGAAGACTCTGTGTTTCTGTAGTCTGAAACAGGAAGAACTCGAAGTCTTCGGGTGTGTCCCCTGGCACTGCTGGGTTGGTTCTGAAAACCCAGTACTTCAGTTGGCGCCCAACGTGGGGATTTCAGCGGTACCGGTCCAAGCCAGAGGTTCGTGAGGAGCTTCGTGTGAAAATTCTGGAGGAAGGCCGCCACTTCATCGACCCCTGCATGTCGACGTGGTCCGAAAGTCTTTACTGCGAGGTTCTCTGCGTCCCGACGGCTACGAAGGACTGCTGCCCTGACTATCGCCCTGTTTTGGACCCTTGATGATTTGGTAGAGCGAAACGATTTAACGAGTCTTCTGGTGACATCATCGATACCTCAGTTAAGTATAAGTGGAGCGTCTCCCAGTCCTTAGTTTGGTTCTTAGTTTGGTATCCCTTTGGTGTCGCTTTGATTTGGAACTTGCAAGTGCCAAAGCCCAAGGACTCGTGTATTCACGAGATTATCGTATTCGATAATCCTTTGAAGTTTGAAATTAGACTAGTGAGCGAAGATGCCTGGTTCTAGTATATTTGGAAATTTGTTTTGTCTGGGTTGTAATAAGGACTCCCGATTAGAGGATTCGTGTCCGGTTCCTCCAATTGGAACTCCAACTTATGAGCTTCATGTAAAACATGGCGTGGGCCCCATTACGTACAATGAAGTATGGATCCGATACACCAGGAAAGATGGTGATTTAAAATGGCCCCAATATGGTAGTTTCGACACAGAGATTTTGGATAATCTAGAGGTTAAATTATTTAAAAAGAAAGCCCGGCCGGCGATGTTTGATTCTTTCCGCCTATGGCGAAAGGAAGCCAAACAGAAAGAAATCAAATTAGCGAAGAAAAATAAAAGAGAGAAAGGTATGTCGATAATGCAAGCAGCTTTACAGTTTGAAGATAATGAAGAAGAACAAATGAATGAGCAGCTGCGCAGGCAACGTTTGCAATAGTCCGGTTCTGCCTGTTTTAAAACGTACTGACCCTTCTCAGCCACCTGTTTACAGATTTGTGATCGATCATAGAGAGGTCAATAAGATAGTTGTGCCACAGTTTCCGGTTGTCCCTGATATAACTGCCTTGTTAACTATGATTCCAGCTTCCGCTGCTTGGTTCTCAGTGATCGATTTAAAGAATGCTTTCTTTAGCATCCCGATTGCAGAGGAGAGCAGGGATATTTTTGGTTTTAGTCTAGGAGGTCGAAGCTTCTGTTTTAAACGCGCTCCACAGGGCTACTGTGAAAGTCCACCAATATACAGTCAGGCTTTTAAAAGCGCAGCTTGATACAATTGTTCTACCTAGTGGTGCGACCCTTATTCAGTATGTTGATGATTTACTAATCGCCGCGGATACTGAGGAGATTTGTAAAGAAGCTACATTGTCTTTGTTGCGTCATTTGTCTACTTTTCATCACAAAGTGTCTCTATCAAAACTGCAATATTGTCGACAAGAAGTGACCTACTTAGGCCATCTCTTATCGAAAGAGGGAAGGAAACTGACCCCAGAAAGAATTCAGGCCATTGCACAATTGAGCGTGCCAAGAACACAGAGAGAAGTGCGTGCTTTCTTGGGTATTACTTCATACTGTAGGCAGTGGATCCCGAGTTTTTCTTTGCTGGCAAAACCTTTGATAGCATTAACATGTAAAGAAACCCCGAATCCTGTCCCGTGGTCTGAAGAGTGTCAGAAAAGTTTTTCGGAATTGCGTAATGCATTATGTTCAGCTCCTGTGTTGGGTACCCCCGACTACAGTAAGCCCTTTACGTTGTATGTTCACGAGAAAGAAGGTTGTGCATTGTCAGTGCTGACACAGTCTTTTGGAGACAAACAGCGTCCGTGCGTGTATTTTTTGTCAATTTTGGATCCGGTAGCCAAGGCATTGCCAAGTTGTTTGAGAGCACAGCGCCAGCAGCTGTTTCTATTCGACAGTCTGCCGGGTTAGTAATGAACAACACTTTGATTGTGATGGATCCACACGCAGTGGACACGTTATTAAACAGGACCAAGACACAGCACTTAACTAGTGCTCGATTGTCAGGCTATGAGTTAACACTATTAGCGAGTCATGTGCACATAAAGAGGTGCAACACGTTGAATCCAGCTACTTTATTGCCGATTTCAGCAGGCACAGATGAGATTGAACAACATGATTGTCTGTTCAGAACAGAAGAAGAAACAAAAGGGAGAGTGGATCTTAAAGATACTGCCTTGGTTGAGTGTGATGGTACCTTATGGGTGGATGGCTCGTGCTTCAAGCTTCCGAATGGTGAAACGACTGCTGCATATGCTATCACGACTTTGCACACGATTGTTGAAACTGCATGTATACCACATAATTCGGCTCAAGCAGCAGAATTAATTGCCCTTACAAGAGCATGCGTGTTGTCGAAAGGAGTGAAAGTGAACATATATACTGACAGTCAGTATGCCTTTGGCGTGGCCCATAGTTTTGGGCGCTTGTGGAAAGAACGTGGGTTCCTGACTTCGCATGGAACTAAGATTCAGAATGGTCAGTTGGTGAATGATCTCCTTGAGTCGTTGACCTTGCCATTACAAGTTGCGATTGTGAAATGCAGTGCACACAAGAAAGTTACCGATGATGTTGGTCGTGGTAATGCATTTGCTGACGAAGTTGCGAAAGAAACAGCAAAAGATGTTACAACTCGAATGTATTTTGCAGGCCCTGCAAGATGGGTTGGTGATGTTGGAATGTGTGAAGACACGATAGAGAGTGTGAAGTCCCTTCAAGCTGAAGCCACAGAGAAAGAATCGAGTATGTGGAAAGAAAGTAAGGGTAAATTGGATGAAAATGGTTGTTGGATTGATTTGTCAGAACACCGGCGATGGTTGTTACCTGATGCATATGTGCTTCCAGTGGTCACGATGGCACATGGAATGGCGCATATCAGTGTGAAAGGGATTTGTAAGTTGTTAGCTCCAGTATGGCAGAATGCGGGAATTCCCAAGTGTGCAGAGAATGTGGTCAAAAATTGCATGGTATGTTTGAAATACAATCCTGGGAGGGGAACCCCAACTCCAGCTGGTCATTTTGCATCTCCAACGTATCCGTTTGAGGTTTTGCAGCTAGATTTCATCCACATGGAAAGGTGCAACAATTTGAAATATGTACTTGTTGTTGTCTGCGCTTTTTCAAGGTGGATAGAAGCCTACCCCCTAAAAGACAATACTGCCTTATCCACAGCTAAAGCCCTTGTCAAGGAATTTTTCCCTAGGTTTGGAATGCCGAGAATGGTATGGAGTGATAATGGGAGTGAATTTGTGGGTCAAGTGATGAAGAATGTATGTGAGGGACTAGGTATTAAGCAGAAATTCCACGCTGCAAATCACCCCCAATCAGCTGGACTAGTAAAGTGTTACAATGGCACTTTGAAACTCAAGTTGGCTAAGATTCAAGCAAGTTCCGGTCTTAAATGGCCTAATGCTCTGCCCTTAGCACTCCTATCAACAAGAATGACTGTGCATTCACGAGTGGGACTTAGTCCCTATGAAATCGTGTTTGGCCGCCCGGCCAATATATGGGGAGTGCCAAGGCCTACAAAATTCAGTGAGATCGAACATCCAGTACTGCTTGATTATTTGTATGAATTGACGGCTAAATTGCGTGTTTTACACCAACAGGTGCATGATACTCTGCCTCAGGTCTCTGAAGCTCCAGGACATCCTATCAATCCTGGATCATGGGTGCTGGTCAAAAACTTCAAGAGGACAAAGAATGATGAGCCCCGTTGGACCGGCCCCCATCTCGTCCTTCTTTCAACGAGATCGGCTGTCCGAGTGAAAGGGAAAAAGAACTGGATGCACGGCGTTCACTGCAAGAGGGTCCCTTTGCCTTTGCCTTACGACCAGTGGGTCCAGAAAGGGATCGCTGACTCAGAGACCGAGACTGTGCCTCGTTTTCTGCCGTTTAGCGATGCACGAGTAAAATGAACGCTTTCTGAGAAGGAAAGCGTTGACATCTTGCAAGAAGCTGTGCCACCGTCAATTCGATGGGACACTACAGAGCCTGAACTCTTGTTTCAAGACCAAACAGTACCTACAAGAAGCCGTTACAATTTGAGGCCGAGAACTATGGACAAATAAAAATTCTTTTTTTTGATATTTTTTGAGAAGTGCAGCTCTCTCTTCCATCTGAGAAACTTTCTTATTTTTGCTTTTTCGAACCGCCATCCGGGTTCAGCTGCAGGGTCGCGGTGCCAAGAGTTTGGGGTACAAGCCGGAGACGTTAGGTCAACGGTCTGGTTGGTCTAGGGCGTTCCCTGGACTGACAGGTGTACTCCTTAGCAGAAGACACTCACCCGCCGCGAACAGCACGATTAGAGGATGGATTTTTTCGAGATGGAGAGACCCGCTGAGTTAATAAATTTTAAGAGCAGAATATGTAAAGTAATGAATAGCAAACGTTTTGTAATATTATGTCTGTTTATACTATTTAGCATGATGATGTTTTCTGTAGGTTATGTATTGTTGTCTTTTCAAGTGCCGTTTGCACCCACTATACAGCCCATACCTCCTCCTACTGTTCCCTCACACTCTTTCCACCCTCTGCCTGAACACGAACAAGCTAGACGTTCTGAGTTCGTAAACACTTCGTTTATTCAACTCCTGCACCAGCACCAACTAGTTATGAACACAACAAATTGCTGGGTGTGTGGTTTGATGCCGCATACCATCGATAAGGGTATCCCGTATCTAGTGCTGCCGTTCAGCTATATTGGGTCATCATGGGCATTCCAGACTATATTTCTTTTTGCACTTGAGACCTATTCCCCACGACCACCGCGTTCCAATAGAAATAGCACGAACAATAAAGCCTTGATGAGAGGAGTTGCTGATATGAGTAGAGATATCGATGCATATTCATCTATTCCCAAGGATGAGTTGCGAGCTTATGTGGGTTGGAACGCGACGGGGTATAGCATTAGTCTGGGCGAGAAACAGCGTAAAAGTTCATCTCCGATTTGGGTCGTACCCCACATAGGTCGGTTCTGTTTACAAGGCAATGGTCAGAATCCAAGAGCTCAATTAGGGCAGAGTGACTGTGCTGAAACGTACATTTTTCCATCACAGTTTTCCCCTGCGTTTTTGGCTGCCAAGGGTACATACTTTGTTTGTAATGACCAAGCATATACATGGTTGCCCCCTGATTTCTCGGGCATGTGCTATGTTGCAAATTTGCTACCGCCGACATTTACTGCCGCCTCTGATTATCACAAGACCAGAGTTGTGAGAGGCGTTGTTAGTAAGGAGGATACTGCCGGTCAGGAAGCGGGAGATTTCTTCCTGGGTTTCCTGCCGTTTTGGGGACCAATGGTCAATAGTAGGAACCTGAGACAACTGACTCGTGTAGTTGAATCCACTGTTAATGTAACGGCTGGTGCCCTTGGTAACTTGACAGCTGAGCTCCAAGCGGATCGCCTCATGACGTTGTAGAACCGTATGGTTCTAGATGTCATACTTGCAGACCGTGGTGGGGTATGTAAGGTTATCCAATCAAGCTGCTGTATTTTCATACCAGATAACGCTCCAACAGTCTATCAGGCCATTTCCAAACTGCATAAAATTTCCGAATCCATTTGTGTGGATAAAGGAGACCGGTCGATGATGGGGTGGTTCTGGGGACTGATATCAGCTTGGGGATGGAAAATTCTAATAGTCACTGGGACGATCTTAGCCATTCTTTTTCTGTTCTGTCTATGTATACAGTGTGCTCCTGTAATGTGTAGCCTCTGTGTTACATCATGTGTAAGGAACCCTATAACAAGGGACGAGCTAAGCAATAGGATGATGCTACAGCAACATCTTCATGACTTTATGAATATGGACCTGGACTCAGATTAGTATGAGTATAGTTATTGCCTATGTAAGGGCAAAAGGAGGGTCTGTGGTACTGTAAATTTCGGAACCATGTTGGTAGCATGTTCCATGTTCCTACCATGCCGATTTTGGTATCAGCGGACCGCAAATGACTAATGCGGTACGTATGAGTGTTTTTGTCACGTTTCCCCGATGAACTCACCGTGTATTCAATACTACATATTAAACCCTCGGGTTCCATTTTAAAACGGTAACCATTTTGTGGTTGCCCTCACATAGGCTGCGCATTAAGGCCATGTCTAGGCCTAAAGGACACGCAATCTTTCCGTGACTTCTTTGTGACCTGTGCAAACTGACTCCGCTGCCCGAGGTCAGTCCTGCCCGGCCGGTTCCTTTTACTGCGGCCAAATGGGATTAGCATCAGGGCCCGACACATCATAAAGTCGCGCATCCCACACGAACCCTCACTAATCTCTTTCACATCTGACTCTGTTTCCTACTTTATGGCTTGTTTTACGAGGAGGAGGTGCCCGTGTTTATTGGGGTCTGCTGATATCTGATGAGGGTTCTGAGCTTCGCTGGATAAATAATTATGGGCTGACCGAGCTGAAATGTGTGATTATCATCATGACTTTGCTCTTTCTTTGAAGTGAAAATATGTGAACGACCACTTGTAAAATAGGGGCGGTGTTGCCCCGAGCGTAATATTCTGTATTTAAGAAAAGACTGGTTTTTGGTGGGTGCAGTCTCCTGAGAACATACACCGTGCTGTACTTCTCGGATACCTGTGATTGGTCTGCAGCCAATAAATACGATCTTTGACTTCACCTAGAAGACTCTGTGTTTCTGTAGTCTGAAACAGGAAGAACTCGAAGTCTTCGGGTGTGTCCCCTGGCACCGCTGGGTTGGTTCTGAAAACCCAGTACTTCAGGGTTTATGTCAAAAGTTAAAATGTTTCCTTTATAAGACAGAATGCTCCAGACATGTCTTTCCACCTGATACTATTTTAAAAATGTTAAAAAAAAATAATAAGGGATTAAGAAGTCAAACTGAAAGACACAAGAACTACACATCAGTATACAGAGACATATATTGCACACAACGCGTGATGGTATATATTCTGCACCGACTAGCGAGGAGGGATGGAAAAAGGTGAATAAGCCCAATGAGGTAGGGTCGCAGTGCCCCACGGCCTCATCTGTTGTTTCAGTGTGTGGGCCGCGTTATTTCGCTGTATGTGGCTTGTTTTATGGGCTGCTGGGCCGTATTTTACTGTTGATTTACCTGATATGAAACCAAACATTGCCTGCAGCCAGCTCCAATCCATGCACACTTCCATACCATACAAAATACCAACACTGATGTCTTTACAAGTTCAAAGCTGCCCCAGTTTGCAAGCATGGCCAACTTTTTAGTGGTCTGATTCGCATGTGTGAGACACTTAATTTGGCGCCTGAGACTATTTTCTGCGCAGTCTGACCCTGTCGCCAGGGGTGTCACACGAAGGGGCCGCAGCCCACCTGAGTGATAAGCTAGGGCCGGGTACAGGACGACACTTATACTATTTTTGCACACATACCCTCGGGTCTGCGGGTTCGAAGGTGTGGGACAGCTGCGTTGCTGTCACAATTAAAGGCTGGGATTTACCGACCACTTGTGGGTGTAAAGATGAACGGGCCTTGCAGGGAGGGGGCGGCCGGGGCACCAGCTGCGAATCGTGGAGAAAGTCAACGCTGTACTTTAAACCCACTGAGTTATCATAGTTCTCCTTCGGTTACGTTCATGGGTGTTTATAAAGCAATATTCTGCGATCCCAACCGCCCAGTGCTCCTGTTCCCGCCACAATCCCTCTCCGGTCCCGCAGGTGTCTGGGCTTGGCCCCTCCGGCCTTTCTTTTGATAATGACCCGGTGCTGCGATATGAGTTTTGACCCTCCAATCGCTCTTCTGTTTTCATCTCTTTTAAGCTCCGCGCCATCTGCCTTTTAAGTGTTTTTTTTCAGTTAAATTGTTCCATTCCCATCTCTTTACAAAGAATGAATTGAGACACACCTGGACTTTCCATTGCAGAAATGCCCTTTACATCCATGCACTTATTACGTAGCTTTTGACTTTGTGTGTTCTTTTAGGTGTATATCATATACTCGGAAATGAACTCAGAATTGTTTTTGTTCCATTAAGAGTTTATATTTTGAATCGATAACATTCAAGAGTAGGTATGTGCAGACGGTGATTACAAACCATCTTACATTGGAAAAGGGGTATATTTTACTGTTTGGTTTGATTAGGACTTACTGAGGCGTTACAGGCGTTCACTCATTACCAGAAGAGGAAGTGACGTCACGAAAACCCCAAGTCTGGCCCTTTTAACGGTCGTATTTCTATACTTCAAAATGTTGGCTCCTAGTTTAGCAACTTGAACTCCCTACTCTCTCCATACCTCAAAATATATAGCTTCACTCCTTACTGTTACTAAAATTGTAGATGCATTTATTTATTCATAATTTTGTCACTTCTCTTTAAATTGAAGTATTGAGCGGGTTATTCGATTGGTAAAGCAGTGTTTCATAAAGATGTGAAGTGATTGGATTTCTAAAGTTCGATTACATGTTTAGTGTTTTCATATATATTAGCATTCATATGAAAGGGGAATTATAGCGCAGTAGAACTAGCCTGAAATGTCTTATGTGTCCCATGCAGAATCGCTCGATGAGGTAGGCTCGCCTGGTAATGGGACTCATTGGGGTTATTTGAGATGCAGGGCGGGAGCGCGGCCCATTTTCTTTACGTACTTCGGAAGGGCGATGAGAAACATCTCTAGAACCCGTGTTTTACTTTTTTCCCCTAAACGGTTGCAGGGGAGGGGCAAAATGAGCCATTTCTCCACATATCGGCTTATAATATATATTTGAATGGGGCGCGCTGCTGACTCCCTTTGTATGTCCTACCTGGTTGTTCTGGTCTGCTGCTCATCTGTCCTCCGCCGCCGCCAACACCAACGCGGCCGCAGAGTGGGGACTACAATTCCCAGCTGCCTGTGCGGCCGGAACCCGTCGACAGCGTTTCCCGCGCCAGGAGGCGCTTAAAAATCAGGCACTCCTCCGGCAGAGCAGGCTGTTTGTCTGGAGACGTGGAGGCGCGCTGCTGACTCCCGTTGTATGTCCTACCTGGTTGTTCTGGTCTGCTGCTCATCTGTCCTCCGCCGCCGCCAACACCAACGCGGCCGCAGAGTGGGGACTACAATTCCCAGCTGCCTGTGCGGCCGGAACCCGTCGACAGCGTTTCCCGCGCCAGGAGGCGCTTAAAAATCAGGCACTCCTCCGGCAGAGCGGGCTGTTTGTCTGGAGACGTGGGGGCGCGCTGCTGACTCCCGTTGTATGTCCTACCTGGTTGTTCTGGTCTGCTGCTCATCTGTCCTCCGCCGCCGCCAACACCAACGCGGCCGCAGAGTGGGGACTACAATTCCCAGCTGCCTGTGCGGCCGGAACCCGTCGACAGCGTTTCCCGCGCCAGGAGGCGCTTAAAAATCAGGCACTCCTCCGGCAGAGCGGGCTGTTTGTCTGGAGACGTGGAGGCGCGCTGCTGACTCCTGTTGTATGTCCTACCTGGTTGTTCTGGTCTGCTGCTCATCTGTCCTCCGCCGCCGCCAACACCAACGCGGCCGCAGAGTGGGGACTACAATTCCCAGCTGCCTGTGCGGCCGGAACCCGTCGACAGCGTTTCCCGCGCCAGGAGGCGCTTAAAAATCAGGCACTCACCCCGCGACGCGGGACGCGCGCGGGCGACGCCGGGCTAAGCCCGGGCAAAGGGCGGGCCCTCTGAGGCCCTCAGAGGTCAACAGTGGTCGGGCGGGCCACCCATCTAAGCTGAACTATCGGGGATCACCAGGTGAGAGAAACGGAAAATGTCTATCAGTGGGAAGTGCTCTGCAAATCAAACTGGCAAATCGGCAATGACACATCCCATCATACCTTCATCATTAGAAAGCATGTTGGATAATGCCTTTAATATGGTCGCAAATGAAATCGCGAGCACAGAGAGACGGATGTCATTGGGGCTCCTACGCACACACTCTGAGCCCGGGGACTCCAGTACAGAATACACCTCACCCCTATCCCCAACTGTTATAGTTACTAAGCCCAATACGTTTCATCCACCATCTATTACCCCTGAGGAGGAAGGTGACACCATTATCCTTGATTCTCAGCTTGATGTCACTGAATACGTCCCTATCCCCCAGGCATCCTCGAAAACTAAACCTACTGGAGGGACAAGGAAAAAAGGCCCCCCAAAACAGTCAACTAACAAAAGGAAACCAGCCACATGCAATAAGGATCAACCCACACCACAGAGTATGTGGACCAGAGGGAAACAAAAAACAATAGAGGGTAGTTATGCCAGGACTGAACAAGTGCACTTGGCTGAAGGACCCTTGAACACTACCCCCCTCAGAAATGGTATAAACTGTACATGTACACAGACTGATCCTGTTAGTGAAAGTTCCACACTTAACAAGTCAAATGCTAATTTTATGGAAACTATTGTGGACACCATTTTTAAACAGTTAGAATCTCAAATGATCAAACAGTTTAATAATATTTTTAAAAGATTAGATCGTATTGAAACCATGATTAAAAATGAAGACGTAAAAAGGAAGGGGGCTATTAGCCTTGACTTAACAAGGGGTGAGCGCTTTATTAAAAACCTAGAAGCTGCAAATAGGGGCACTTTGATTGAAAGACAAAATGCTTCTAACAAAACGACCACCCCTAGTACCGTACCCAGAGGCGTTAATAAAGCTACAGAATCAACACGCCACATTAGTCAGGTCAGTAATACGTTAAATGATGCTCCCACTTTGTCATCCATAGGGAGGAAGGCAGAATCAACACGCCACATTAGTCAGGTCAGTAATACGTCAAATGATGCTCCCACTTTGTCATCCATAGGGAGGAAGGCACCTACTACCACTGGACTAGATAAGGGCCACACAACTACTATTAGGCCAATAACGCATTTAGGGCCTGTCCTTCATCTGCCCCCCGACGCCTGCCCCTATGTAATAATCTTGGCAGGCGTACCACAGTTAAGGGAGGGGCAGAGCGAGTCATGGATGCAACTAAACAACAAATGCACAGACTGGCTATGTAAACATAAAGGGGTAGGCCCTAACATTATGAGAGAAATTTTGACCACTAGACGGGTGAGTTGGGTTGGGCCATCACCCAAGAATATAGAAGGGGACTGTATTGTCATCAATTTTAGAAATCCCTCTACAGTCAAATTTATCCTTGGTAGTATTAACATGCGTTTCCCCCTTCCCAGTGACATAACTTCTTTGCCATTGGGCTATTTTTATAGACCGCATCATAGATTACCCAGCCTTACTTTATCACCTCTTCCCTTACACAATAGGTACAGTGCATTGTCTGACCTGGGTACTCTGGACTGACCATCAATTATCTTTTCTGACCCATTGAGTAGAAACCAATCTAATATACTTGATCCAGCAGGGGATCTATCTTTGGATCCAACCAAAACGACTGCTAATGCTGCCAAGGCGGTTAAGGGTAAGAGCTATGTTTCCCCCTTGGTAACACCTATTAATAACTTGACAATCCTGAGCTGGAATATAGCAGGTTTAAATGCCAAAGTAACAAACGGGGATTGGGTGGACTGGGTCTCCAAAATTGACATCTTGATGTTTCAAGAAACCTGGTGCACTACTCCTTTGTTTTTTGATGGATACAGTTGTTTCAACCAAACCGCACCAATTCCTGCGTTGGGCAGACCAAGTGGGGGACTATCCATATGGGTTAAAATAGGCGCAGATATTAAAATTGAACCATTGGAAACACATGACAGGAACTTCCAGGCATTGCTTCACATTAGTAGTGTTAGAATATGTTTAATACATTTTTATAATAATGATTTTAAAACACATCCCAATATGAATTTTATTAGGTTGTTTAATTTTATTGATGATATTTTAGAAGGACAAAAGTGCGGTAAACTTGATGGGATATGTGTAGGAGGAGATTTCAACGCACACATTCACCGTCAAACCCCTCCCTGTAAAGGAGGCAAAGAATTATCCAATCATTTGGCCACAAGGGACTTAATTAATGTTATGGAAAAGGTCAACATCATGGAAAATAACTGTCCCGTGGCCACCTATGTCGGGCATGGGAGTGCATCTACAATTGACTATGTATTCATGACCTCCGCACTTGTGGATCTTTTATTAGAGGCTAAAGTAGCTAGGTCTGTACACAGTGACCATCACCCGATTCTATCCACTCTGAAACTTCCCCATAAGAGGGTGAATCGGATAGAAATAGGGGCAAAAAACCTAGTCGCATCAACAGACAAACTCAGGGTGGTCTGGAAGGGGATTGACAACAAGGGGGTGCTAGCTCGAGTCATCAAATCCGAATCCAGATTAGTACTCACCTGTCTATCTTTCGAGTGTCCTGATCATGCGATTATTGAAGCATTCACGGAGCTGTGTAGGACCATAAAAAAGGAGATATCTAAGCCAGTTATAATCAATTCTGATATTAATCCTAGATGGTTCGATAACTCCTGCTCTAGAGCAAATAGAGATTTGAGAGCTGCTCTAAAAGCTGATCCACCCAATCAAGCATTGGTGAGGTCCCTGAGGATTAGTTATAAACGCACCTTAAGAAGACGATCTGAAGAGCTACTAAAAACTCATTGGGAATCACTTGTACGTACTGCAGCAACAAAGGATGTTGCTGGGTTTTGGAACGAGGTCAAAAACCTGAAATCATTTGGTTCCAATATTACTCCCATAAATTGCAGTATATCAGGGGATGTATGGGTGAAGCACTTCACAAATATCTATATGGCATCGACTCCTCCCACTGAAAACCGCCAACCTTTTAAGTTCCCGAATATTTTAATAACAGAAGTGGAGGATGCAATCTTTCAAAGCGCAGGAAATAAGGCGCCAGGGCCTGATGGAGTATCCATCGACTTAATAAAATCAGAGCCCGACCTATGGTCCCCATTACTGTGTAATGTTTTTAACAATTTGTCCATTACCTCATTGCCCGATACCTGGTCAAACAGTACAATCGTCCCTATTTTTAAAAAAGGCGATAGACTCGACCCTGGCTGCTATCGCCCAATATCACTGATTGATAATACACTGAAGATTTTGGGCAGGGTTATTTTTAATAAGATCAGTACTTGGGCCGAGGAAAACAAAATCTTACACCCTTGCCAGTTAGGCTTTAGAAATAACGTAGGGACGGTTGAGCAGTGCTTGAACCTAAACCTAGTCTTAGATAAATATATCATAGCAAAAAAATCCCCACTTTACCTAGGTTTCATGGACTTAAGCTCTGCTTTTGACTTTGTCAACCGATCTCGTCTATGGACAGCTTTGCTGAGCTATGGTTTAGATGAATCTCTGGTCCAATTTCTGGCTCATCTACACAGAGATTTAAAGGCTCGTGTTCGCATTAACAACGATGGTGAGGTTTCGGACGAGATTTTAATTGGCAGGGGTGTAAGACAGGGTTGCGTCCTGGCTCCCCTACTTTTTATTTTATATATAAATGAATTAAGCTCATCACTAGACAAACTAACTACTGATGTCCCGCTCGTCAATGGCAATTCTTTACCCGTACTTCTTTATGCCGACGATGCGGTACTCATAGGCCGTACACCTAATGCACTCCGCACTTTAATTTCAGGCTTTGTTTCCTTTATGGCCGACCTCGACTTATGTACAAATTTTAAAAAATCTTATATAATGTCTTGTGGGCCAAAGAAACATAAAATTCGCCATATAATGGCAGGGAATAATATCCTAGACAGCACTTGCACTTTCCCTTATTTGGGCTTGCTGTTCTCTGATTTTGGATCCTGGCAACCACATGTTGCCAGAGGGAGGAACAAACTGGGTAAAGCCATTAATTCCTTAATTACTTTACGCCAACCAAGGCACGCCGAGGTCACCTCATCACTTCTACAAATTTATAAAACCCAGTGCGTCCCTACAGGAACTTATGGCGCCGAGGTGTGGGGATACTCGAGCTGCACCAATCTTCAGGTAGAAGAAAATAAATTCTGTAGGAAGGTACTGGGGGGGGGTCATTTCGGCTCCGTCATACGTATGCCACAGAGAACTGAACCTCCCCTACATAGAGGATTTTATAAAATCAAGACCCGCTTTATTTTGGTTAAAAATCTGGCGTAACCAAGCTGCTTCATTGACCCGCGACATAATCTTAGATTGCTTAAAATGTGAGCGGGTAAATTACATCCCTTGGCTTAAAGCGGTACAGACGAGCTTAGAAAGTGTAGAAATGGGGCATCTTTTCTCAGCACCTGACACAATAAACCCATCACATAAGCTCATAGTGAAAAGGGCCTTATTTGATTTGTATCGAACGAATAGAGAAAACATTGAATTTAGAAAGCCAGCCATCCTTGGGTACCTACACATACAAGAACATTGTACTAGGCCACCTAACAAACCCCAAGGTTATTTGTGTAAGGTACTGGGCAGATGGAACAGGAGCTTGTTGTTTAGATTTAGGGATGGGAGCGTGGTAAACTTACTCTGTTTCCCCTTAGGTTACTCCTATAATTTAAGAAATTTACCCTGTCCATGCAACCAAGGCGGTAAGCAAAGTTTGATGCATTTCACATTGTTTTGCGGCTTTTATAAAAAATATACTAAACATTTTCTCACTCCCTATTTTAAAGTCAATGCCCTGACAGATTTCAAAGAGGCCTTTAGAATTTTGCGGACACTAAGCAATGAGGATGTAATTTATAGAGTTAGTCACTTTCTCCAAACTGCTGTCCGCTCCCGTGCCTCAATGAATACGACTTGAAGTATGTCTATTATCTTACATACTTGTATAATGGCTGTTTACATATTATAATGAATGTGGCCTGATAGTCTGTTTATTATCTGTATGTTGCATTTCTGTTCATTAGGTGTACGACAATATGTGTCGAATATATGTTTTATTTTTTACCGTTCATTGGGATGATCTTTTTATATATTTTAATGATGTATTTTATTGAGCTTCTGAGGGGAACAAAATGGATTTGGCCTGTTAGCTTTTAGAAGTATCCTTTGCATATTTGCACATTGACTTTGCACTTTTGTATAAGAATGTATGAAATAACTTGTATGTACTTTTATGGATGTTTTAAACATATCCGAATAAAGATCATTTGATTGATTGATTGATATATTTGAATGTACACCTCTCCTTCCAAAAAGACCGCCAATTGTAGAACTAAGGGAGTATATTAGTGAGGCTGATCTTATTTCAAATACTGACTATTTGACCCAAGTTACTGTGATTAGGGAGATAAATGAATTCAGTGTATGCCTCTGCGGGGATACGGGGCGATAGAAGCGACATCTCCCACACCACAGCGTCTTCTTATCCGTTGCAAATTACAGATTGGTGGTTTACTGTGGAATTACTGAACATAAAGGTATAATTAATACTGTACATGTATTTAAATAGAAAGGCGCCCTCATATAAAAGTTGCGTTTTCATCGTGTATCGCAGGGTGCTTCCATCCACCGGTACGCCCACCCCCGTTCCCGTTTGTGCCCGCCGGGCCCTCGGGTCTTTGTTATGTTAATGAGTCCATTACCTGTGCCCAGGATGGAAAAGGCCACGCCCCCAGCCCGGGTACATAAACCCCTGTCTGGGGGCAGAGCCCTCGCTTTCCCTCGTGCTGCGGCCTCTGTTGCTGGAGTTTGAAGACGAAGACCTGACCAGCCCCAGGAATCCTTCAAAGAGGGCGGGAGTCACGTCCCGCAGGAACAGTCCCGTCCACATTCAGGTATGCCGCTTTTTAACGTGCCTGTTATTTTAAGATGTGCGCCATGCTCTGTCACCTACAGACTGTGGGCTACAGTCTTTGGTGAACCGAGGCCAGGCGGGGGGGGGGCAGGGGGGCATGGGCACTGTGCAAGGACAGCGCTCCCACTCCCTGTTCTGGCAGTGGTGGGCACACCGGCTAATTGGGATGAAGAGAGCCTCTCTTACCCCTTGGAACTAGTGCCACAACACCGTTGTCCCAGTAACGCTAGCCTCCTGTGGGCGACGGTTGCCCGTGCCTCAAACTGCACCCCGAGTTTTAAACTAAAATGGGGCGATCTTGCAGCGCTTTGAATTTGAATGTTAGAAACATGGACTGAAATATTAGGTTTTAAATACCAATGTGCCCGTATTTTTGTTTTGCAAACTTCCGTTTGTGAGTCTCGCTGATGCTTTAATGTGATAGCATTCCGGTTCACCGCCTTGTCGCTAAGATTTCGATGGCGGGGAGCCGGAGAAAATAAAACTAATCTCCAGTGGCGACACCCCAAAACGAACAGAATACAAGCTTGCGTTTTATTTATTCTCGGAACAAGGGGACGCCAATGTTGACCTGACCACATAATTATGTAGGAAGTGACGTTATGCACGCGCTTGGAATGGCGGTTTTGCGCACTGCTATCAATGTGTGTAGCTTTGTAGGCTATGTAACTGTTCTAATGACAAATGCGGAAGCTGCTGCTTTCTGTATTGCGGTGAAACGAATTTAAGCTAATCCGGCCTGGAGTGGGGGTTTCAAATATGAGAGAATGCTTTCGTGTCACGCATCTTGAAGTGGTTTCCGATGCCTGTTCTTTGTCTTAGATGTTTGGTGTGTATGCCTTGGTTTTCCGCGTAAATTCATCGGACGCGACACAAGGCAGGTGTAGGCCCCGAGGTTTGTTTGATGGTGCTCTCCAGGAGAGTTGCAGCGTTTGCGGCTTTCCAATGGCTCCCCTGCTGCGTGCACATGACCTTGTCCTGAAATTAGACATTTTTGTTGGTCTTTGATTGCACACATAGGTGTTAATGTACAAGCCCCTTGCGTTGCCAGTGTGTCATTTTCTAGGACGCTCCGGCAGCACAGAGTGCAGACCCATATCTACGCGGCCAAGCAAAGCCAGTTTGCGTGGCTTTCCATGGCCTCATATGTATGGTGTAAGGCAGCGCATTCCGCTGTGTTGCTTTACCCTGCTCAGGGCAGCGTTCCATGGTCGTTGTGGGGGGTTATCCCATACAACGCCTATAGGTTTTGACACATTTCCAGATTTACAAGTATCTCTAAACCAGGAAATGCGTCCAAATATTTTTATTTCTCCTTGTTTTTCCCTCTTTCTGTGTGACTGCATTCTGCAGCACACGTAGAAAGAGAGAAAACCTCCATTGATTGTTTTCGTGCAGGAAGGTTTCCTGCACAAAAACAATCCTGCCAACAGTGCAGACACCCTTGAACCATGGTGCAAGGGTGCCTACGTTGGCGCCAGGCACCATACTGTGTACAGGCTGTGGCTGGAAGGGCAGGAATGCACCCTATCTTGTAAATACAGTGCATTCCTGCCCTTTCAAATTGGCATTGGACAGAGCAGCACAGAGACGTAAGGCGCTGCCCTACGCCAATTCATTGTAAATTAGGCCCTCTGTTCAGATCTTACTAATGAATGCATGTGAATTATACTGCGGCAATGACACGAGGACGAGGACACACTTAAAACTGACCGTAACACGAGGCACGCTCACTCTTATCACAGGCACTAGCAGTGCCCCCTTCCAGTAAAACTCAGCACCCACCTGACAGCCGCGAGACAGACATTTCATTGTATCCCCCTCTTTTGTCCGCGTTTTTAGCTTTAAAGGAAGGACACTAGAATATGAACCCACACGTGACCGAGACTGAACTGATCCTGGAAGGGCACGCATCCCAAATATCAACGAACCTGGTGGAGGTTGAGCTGGAAGATTATTTTGAGGTTCTGCAAGAGCTTGGCTCTGGCGGCTACGGATGTGTGCTGATGGCACAAAACAGGACAACCGGTGAGAAAGCAAGGCTTAACAGTAGAGTCAGAACTAGGGGCTAGGTACCTCGATCAGCTTTCTAAAATGATTTGTGTAGGATATCAGTAAACAACTGAAACACATTGTCCACAAAGTAGAATACCCTAGAGGTCATGTTATTTTGCAACCCATTTTTTTTCCCATCAAAACTTATTTGTTTCGTCCTGATACTGAATAGAAATTGCTTTGTTTTCCAATTTTCCAGTGCTTTATGATCGTCTTGCGTTTATTGTCTTCTGTGAAACAAATCGCTTGACCTGGTTGTTCTTCGACCTTCCCTCCATGTGTCATCTCTGCTCACCACTGGGGGCCCTGTTGGTGCTACCACCTCTCTGTACTAATTGAAACAAAGTTATTACATTGCACAGGGTCACAACATCTCCAGATTGAGGTTGAGGATGTCCTGTGCATTTTGCAAAGTATGTCCTTAACCAATGACTGCTTTTTCTCTACAGACCAGAAAGTGGCCCTGAAGCTTCTCAGGAAAGGCCGTACATCACAGAGGAGCTTTTTGATGGAGTATTGCATAGCTTTCTGTCTCTCCTCGCACCCCAATATTATCGCCAGCTACGGAGTTGTTTTCCAGACCAAGGAGCACTATGTATTTGCCCAGGAACTGGCCCCTAGAGGTGATCTCTTCTCCTTGATTCAGGATCAGGTATGTAAACACTTGGGCCAGTCTAGTACAGCTGCTATACGTTATGTGGCAAATTAATGCATTCCTAGTGGGTTGTGTGTATCTGTCTAATGCTGTGTGCAGAGCTCTGTATGTATGGGTCATGTCAATGGTTTACAATATCGTGCATTTTCTCATGTGAATCCTTACTAGTCAATTTGTACCTATTCATATTTTATTTTTCTGCTTTTCAGGTTGGAATTCCAGAAGAGAAAGTAAAGCGCTGTGCAGTTCAGATATCTAGTACTTTGGACTTCATGCGGAGTAAAGGGCTTGTGCACCGTGACATCAAACCAGAGAATGTGCTACTCTATGATAAGGAATGTCACAGCATTAAAGTGTCTGACTTTGGGTTCACTCGACTGAAGGGAACTGTTGTCTCTGCAAGGTCGGGAACGGTCCCATACATGTCCCCGGAAGTTTACAGGCCCCACGCTGACTGATTGGAGGCTGACTACAGCCTGGATGTGTGGGCTTTTGGTATACTTCTCTTCTGTGTGTTGACTGGCACCTTTCCTTGGGAGACACCAAGATTTGAAGACATCAACTACAGCATCTTTGTGGACTGGGCGACTACAGGTGCAGGCGGGGTCCCTTGCCGGTGGAAACGTTTCACTGTTGAAGCCCTCAATATGTTCCGTAAATTTCTGGCTCACAATCCTCTTCAGAGGAGCAATGCGGTGGAAGTCCTACGCTTCATTGATTTTCCTTGGACAGTGGATCTTGGCCTAGCAGGTGCTTTAGAAGACACCAACGATGTAGCAGAAGGCAGCAGCACTGAGCTCACCTCCAGTGACTCCATGTCTTCTGGCGGCGATGTTCAGACTGTGGAGACGAGCAGTGGATCTTCGAGATCCTCTGGTTCTGAAGGCAGTGACGCAGAAGGGAGCAACAAGAGCATCAGTTTTGGCTCCATGATCTCAGACTCCACTGACAGCACATGTTCTTCTCTTGAGCCAGAAGTGGTTTTCACAGACTTTGATATGAAGCCAGATCAATGGAGAGAACATAGCACAGACCAGCCCCATCTCACAGATTACTCATCTCTGTTCTTGGGAGCTGAGGTAGAGGTCTCGTGACATGGTGTCTGAGTGCGAATGAGACCGACGGAATGTCCTTTTCATGAACCGCAAAGAGAGACCGCCTGTCCATACTAAGAGAACAGAAGCTGTGGTGGCTCCCAGACATGGGTAGCACTCCACATTGGAGTGGAACAGCCTCAAGCATTGTTTGGAGACCAAGGTGAGCTAATGTATCCACCTCTGTCATGATTTCACATGTTAGGCTCTTACTCAGAACTCTTATCCTAAGATTACAATTTCAAATGCTGCAGCCATGGGCTCAACCATTGATCACATATTGGTGCTTCTCCAACTCAGGCAGTTCTGACTTATGCATTTCTACAAAGCAACACAAATTCAAGCAATGCTTAATAGTTATCTATTATTTCCATCTATTTGTGAGTTGCACTGTCAGCCCCACCCAGTCTCGGTTGGCACAACTACAGGTAGTCAGTGTGGGAGCACAGTCACAGGACATTCATGAGGAACACCCTCTTGCAATTGGAGGTATTCACTCATCTATAGGTGCACTTACGGACACACACCACCAGGGGTTTTATGCTAAATCGATCAATGTGTATTTTGTCTATTTTTTCACATGATCTTTTTCAGTTGTCTGCCTGGATGTAAAATACCACTAAGATAGAATATTGCTGCTTATGATAGCACAGAGAGAAGATTTGGTTGGTCTCTGATTTCAAGAAATAGTTTGTGTATTTATCACTATTAGCATATTTATGGAATTAGCACCTTGAAATCTAATTCTTGTTTCTCTTTCCTTGAAGTTTGTGGGAAAATGGGATGGGTTATTGAGCCCACCTTTTCCAACGCCATGGCTGGACAGAGGACGCATGAAGGGCACAGCTTCCGGAACCCTAACCGCTAACACCAGCAGCTACAGCTGAGCAGTGGGTCTTGACAGGAGAGGGTGCAATATGAGGGTTTGAAAAGTTTCATTCTAGAAGAGACCCAGAGAGCCACAGGCAGAAAGGAATCAGCCCCGGGTCAATACTGAAGATGGTTCTAAAAATACTGGATCGTGGCTCAGAGTTTTAAGGGGGAGTCGTACCAGAAAGAAGTTCAGAGGTGTCTCTCACTCTGACAAGTCTTTATGTGGAGGTAGAAGTTAATTTAAGGAACACAAAGTCTCCCTTTTTGAGACCGAGATGGAACAATAATAGTTCTGACTTTTACCCCGATGGGGAACCATGAGTAGGAACTACAAGCCACGTCCTAAATTGAGGCTAATCACAAGGAACTTTGTTTTCAATCCAGCATTTACATGTGGGGAAACCATAAAAGCCGGAAGTGCAATGAATTTGTAGTAGTTTAAATATTCTTGTCAGTCTGTAGCTAAATTTTAGTAAAAGGCGCCAGCACCTTTGTGGCCAGCAGTGGCAAACATGCGAGGCCTATTACCTTAAGAAGTAACCCAGCTCGATGCCCCATGTGAGCTCGATAGAACCAAGCCAAGTTACTAAGTGTGCCATGGATAGACACTCTCACTGACCTGCACTTCTTCAATCATGAACAATCTCATTAAGGTTTGGGACATTCTCCTCTTCTACCACCTGGACTTCAGGACTGTTAAGTGTGTCATAAATAATTGTTGTTAAAATACCACCTGCAAAATCCAAATAATGTTGTGTGCAGTGACTGTTTCATTAAACGTTCAGTATGCATCAGGAATTATTGTTGCGTTTTTGTTGATTATGGAGACATAATACTTATAACATGAAAATAACATATGCATGTTGGGTATCAACTGAACACATAACATTTTAATAGCACATTGATAGAGTAGGAGGTGAAAAAGCTCTGAAATGTACATGTTTCTGCTGATTTATTTGAGACAGCCCTTTTTCGCCCATGACTAGCACAAACCCTGCATTGGGGTAACTCTTACATTGGCTCCACCCTGCATCAAACAACCTCTGAGGACTCACTTGCCTGAGTTTAGTGGGCAATTCAATGTCTGTACTTATGGGACAAACTAAGGTGGGTGTGGTCACAATTATTATGACAGGAAAGGCTTAGACTTCTAGGAACGACGGGTGAGTGATTACTAAAAAACATTTCTATGAGATGAGATGGCAGAAGTAAGAGTGGAAGGAAGGTGTCTATCACCTAAGACCAGGGCCATTAGAATTATGCGATTGTGCGGCCACATAGTTTTTCGCATAATTTGACACATAACCCATCATCTGCTGCATAATCTGCATATTTTAACAAACAAAAATATTTCTAGCTCAAATGTTTTAAAAGATTCAAACAGTGCAGCAACATGTGTTGCTGCACACTGTAATGTCCTCAGGAAAGATTTAACCGGTCACCTTTCTGTTGCTTATTGCTATATTTGAGAGTTAAACTGGAACCAATGAGGTGCAGCCAATGCTCAGACAGTGGTAACAGGTGTCAGAATGACAAAATAATGATGTAATACTGTAAAACAAAATGTGCGGCGCCTTGTGCTGCTTAATTGACCCTTTCTTGTCACATAATTTACTCAACCCTGCGGCATAATTTGGCTCTCCCCTGACGTATAATTCCAGTGGTTCTACCTAAGGATGTAGCCTCGCATTTTGAGAAAACCTAAGAGGCCAGGAGGACCTCAGGAGCAAGTGGGGGACTCAAGGTATGTCACTATTGGGTTTGAACACCCATTGTGCCACTCACTAGAGTGAACATTGCAAACTTGACTGCAGACCTACCACTTAGATCCTGGAGAAGTTTTAAAAGTGCAAATTCTGGGGTCATGGCCAAGCCAAGCACTGAGTAGCAGGTAGATGCAGAGATGCAAGTTAACAAAGCACCTCTTTTTTGGGGCAGCAGCTCCCTAAATGATCACAGACTATAAGGGCTAGGGTTTCTATTGGTTGAACGGGTCACCTGATTACTAGGACTGTTAAAGCTTAGGGTTTAGGGCGTCTCAGCCTGGGTTCGAGGTTAAGGGTGAAGATGACAAGGGCAATTGCCTGTTTGAGCCTGTTCGAGACTAGTCAGCAGTAGGGCCAGAAATGCTACCCAATTTTACATACACCAGCACCCACAACCAGATTAACACACTCACAGCACATGTACTCTACTCATTTACTACAAACTAACCCTAGATAAAGTTCAATGTCTCTGCACCCACTACATAACCCCAGAAACCAAACCTATTTGCCCTTCTATCCCAGCTACCACACAAGTGCACCATCACTTATAAACAATACACAGCTCTATCCTATACCACTAACCAATCCACTCATCACTAACACAACCAAATTCCACACCATACTTAACTATATCCCGTCCAGACACACACTCCCTGCTCTAATGACTCCTAACAGACCAATTTTTGTAACTAACAACCCCATACTCAGCTTTCCATCTTTTCAGCCACTAAAACCATCCTCTTCATTCTACCACAATTACACAACCACACAACACTTACATTCCACTGTACCACACAAATTACCACTTGCAGCAATTAAATCTAACACAAACACTCTTAACTCTAGGTCATCGCCTCTTACACACAACATACACTCTACTCACAAACACATCACCACCCCCTTTACCCTACAACTTCCACTCATTAACAATGCTTTACATACAAATCCTTCTCAGAAAACAAATGCATCAACACCTCCTTTCACTCCTCCTCAAAAACAAAACATAACACACACACCGGCACTACAAAATCTCTTACATACAATCCCTCATAATACTTTCCATCACAAACTACAAACATACACCTACCTTCCAGACTACACAAGTGATACACCATGAGCAAACTCTAATGTCAAGCTTTCTCTCCTCCCCCATAACTAACACATATACAGCAACTCTATTTTAACCACATCTCATCCATTGGACAATTTAGAACCTTACTACAAGACCCACATGCTGCACCACCACCCATACCTCATATACCTTCTGCCCTAAACAGACCCAAAGTAAGCTACATGCCACTCCTCACAACTTTGCTTCTCCATGTCTACTGCACAACTAGGTTACACTACAAAAACCACATACTCATCAACTCACTCTCAATCACAGTCTCCAATACCTACACATGCAGACGCATCAAAATGCCTTATTAGCCTGCTGGATGAGGAACCTGGTACAGAACAGCTATACAATTGCTATCCTAATACAGCCAGTACCAACACTAAGGACACACCTGCTACAAGCCCAGAAAATACTGAACACTCTTCTACAAACCTGGTATTCTCTTCATAACTGAATTATGATTGGGAGATGATATGGCTCCAGTTCTGCATGAAGCCGTTCCTTAAGGCTATCAAACTATTACGCCAAATCATGTAGGCAAAAGAGAAGGTGGCCTAGCTGTTATGTTCAGGCAAACATTAAATATCATTAAAGCTGTCATCTCCATATAAGGCTGTGAGGCCCTTTTCACCAGATGCAATCCTACACCATCTTCCTCTAGACGAGGGGTGGGCGAAATTTGCGTAGTCGCGTTCCGCTAAGTTCCACGAAACAGTCAAAAATCTCAGCGAGCATGCGGGGAAATATCTCACTAACTTGCCCATGCGGTCGCTAATGGGCATGGCCATCTTGTTTTTCACTCTATTTCTATGGTTCTGGGCCTGTTTTTCTATCCTCCCTCTCTCTTTGCTGCAATCCTTTGTTTCTGTACACTTTTTAAAAATCTTTTTTGTTTATTATCTATCTCTCTATTTTCCTGATTCTATATTTTGGATTTTTTTCTACTTTTTGTGACTTTTTCTACTACTTTTTCACTCTTTTTCTATAACTTGCTTTCTATTACTTACTTTTCTAATTTCTCCCTTTTCTTTTCCGCCCCCCCTGAGTCCCAGAACCATGGCCAAGGGAGAGGGCAAGGGAAAGGGCAGGCGCCCACAAGGGGTGCAGCAGCAGGCCTTATTCAGTGAGGCGGAGGTGGCCACACTTGTTTGTTTTTTTTGTCCAGCGCCACCTCCCCTTAACCCTGGCGGCAGGTCTGGGTCCGGATACGGGCTCCAGGATCGTCGCCAGTGGTGGGGAAAGGTGCGCCGGGCAGTGTTTCACTGCTCTGGTGTCCGGCGCACTTATACCAAGCTGACGCACCGGAGGTCCGATATCCTGGACCGGGAGCAGGACCTGCTAGGAGTTGAGGTCCCGGGGCTTGGTAAGTAGCTGTTTAATATTACTACTTTGTGTTCTTCCGCTCTGTGTTATATATTGCGAATATATTTTTTTCCCGAACAGCAAGAATGCTGCTGCTTGCATTACAGGTAAATTATGTTTAAAATATTCTGTGATTGTTACGACACAGGTGCTCGGCGCTACTAATCTTACTTGTTTGCAACTTTGCGCACGCGTGGCATGATTATGTAAGTTTACTTTAGGGAACTTAAGTTAGGTAATGCTAGAGAGCCTCTAGTCCTTCCTTTGTCCTTCCTTTGTAGCTTACTTTGTCCTTTGAGCTCGATAGAACCAAGCCAAGTTACTAAGTGTGCCATGGATAGACACTCTCACTGACCTGCACTTCTTCAATCATGAACAATCTCATTAAGGTTTGGGACATTCTCCTCTTCTACCACCTGGACATCAGGACTGTTAAGTGTGTCATAAATAATTGTTGTTAAAATACCACCTGCAAAATCCAAATAATGTTGTGTGCAGTGACTGTTTCATTAAACGTTCAGTATGCATCAGGAATTATTGTTGCGTTTTTGTTGATTATGGAGACATAATACTTATAACATGAAAATAACATATGCATGTTGGGTATCAACTGAACACATAACATTTTAATAGCACATTGATAGAGTAGGAGGTGAAAAAGCTCTGAAATGTACATGTTTCTGCTGATTTATTTGAGACAGCCCTTTTTCGCCCATGACTAGCACAAACCCTGCATTGGGGTAACTCTTACATTGGCTCCACCCTGCATCAAACAACCCCTGAGGACTCACTTGCCTGAGTTTAGTGGGCAATTCAATGTCTGTACTTATGGGACAAACTAAGGTGGGTGTGGTCACAATTATTATGACAGGAAAGGCTTAGACTTCTAGGAACGACGGGTGAGTGATTACTAAAAAACATTTCTATGAGATGAGATGGCAGAAGTAAGAGTGGAAGGAAGGTGTCTATCACTTAAGACCAGGGCCATTAGAATTATGCGATTGTGCGGCCACATAGTTTTTCGCATAATTTGACACATAACCCATCATCTGCTGCATAATCTGCATATTTTAACAAACAAAAATATTTCTAGCTCAAATGTTTTAAAAGATTCAAACAGTGCAGCAACATGTGTTGCTGCACACTGTAATGTCCTCAGGAAAGATTTAACCGGTCACCTTTCTGTTGCTTATTGCTATATTTGAGAGTTAAACTGGAACCAATGAGGTGCAGCCAATGCTCAGACAGTGGTAACAGGTGTCAGAATGACAAAATAATGATGTAATACTGTAAAACAAAATGTGCGGCGCCTTGTGCTGCTTAATTGACCCTTTCTTGTCACATAATTTACTCAACCCTGCGGCATAATTTGGCTCTCCCCTGACGTATAATTCCAGTGGTTCTACCTAAGGATGTAGCCTCGCATTTTGAGAAAACCTAAGAGGCCAGGAGGACCTCAGGAGCAAGTGGGGGACTCAAGGTATGTCACTATTGGGTTTGAACACCCATTGTGCCACTCACTAGAGTGAACATTGCAAACTTGACTGCAGACCTACCACTTAGATCCTGGAGAAGTTTTAAAAGTGCAAATTCTGGGGTCATGGCCAAGCCAAGCACTGAGTAGCAGGTAGATGCAGAGATGCAAGTTAACAAAGCACCTCTTTTTTGGGGCAGCAGCTCCCTAAATGATCACAGACTATAAGGGCTAGGGTTTCTATTGGTTGAACGGGTCACCTGATTACTAGGACTGTTAAAGCTTAGGGTTTAGGGCGTCTCAGCCTGGGTTCGAGGTTAAGGGTGGAGATGACAAGGGCAATTGCCTGTTTGAGCCTGTTCGAGACTAGTCAGCAGTAGGGCCAGAAATGCTACCCAATTTTACATACACCAGCACCCACAACCAGATTAACACACTCACAGCACATGTACTCTACTCATTTACTACAAACTAACCCTAGATAAAGTTCAATGTCTCTGCACCCACTACATAACCCCAGAAACCAAACCTATACGCCCTTCTATCCCAGCTACCACACAAGTGCACCATCACTTATAAACAATACACAGCTCTATCCTATACCACTAACCAATCCACTCATCACTAACACAACCAAATTCCACACCATACTTAACTATATCCCGTCCAGACACACACTCCCTGCTCTAATGACTCCTAACAGACCAATTTTTGTAACTAACAACCCCATACTCAGCTTTCCATCTTTTCAGCCACTAAAACCATCCTCTTCATTCTACCACAATTACACAACCACACAACACTTACATTCCACTGTACCACACAAATTACCACTTGCAGCAATTAAATCTAACACAAACACTCTTAACTCTAGGTCATCGCCTCTTACACACAACATACACTCTACTCACAAACACATCACCACCCCCTTTACCCTACAACTTCCACTCATTAACAATGCTTTACATACAAATCCTTCTCAGAAAACAAATGCATCAACACCTCCTTTCACTCCTCCTCAAAAACAAAACATAACACACACACCGGCACTACAAAATCTCTTACATACAATCCCTCATAATACTTTCCATCACAAACTACAAACATACACCTACCTTCCAGACTACACAAGTGATACACCATGAGCAAACTCTAATGTTCTCTCCTCCCCCATAACTAACACATATACAGCAACTCTATTTTAACCACATCTCATCCATTGGACAATTTAGAACCTTACTACAAGACCCACATGCTGCACCACCACCCATACCTCATATACCTTCTGCCCTAAACAGACCCAAAGTAAGCTACATGCCACTCCTCACAACTTTGCTTCTCCATGTCTACTGCACAACTAGGTTACACTACAAAAACCACATACTCATCAACTCACTCTCAATCACAGTCTCCAATACCTACACATGCAGACGCATCAAAATGCCTTATTGGCCTGCTGGATGAGGAACCTGGTACAGAACAGCTATACAATTGCTATCCTAATACAGCCAGTACCAACACTAAGGACACACCTGCTACAAGCCCAGAAAATACTGATCACTCTTCTACAAACCTGGTATTCTCTTCATAACTGAATTATGATTGGGAGATGATATGGCTCCAGTTCTGCATGAAGCCGTTCCTTAAGGCTATCAAACTATTACGCCAAATCATATAGGCAAAAGAGAAGGTGGCCTAGCTGTTATGTTCAGGCAAACATTAAATATCATTAAAGCTGTCATCTCCATATAAGGCTGTGAGGCCCTTTTCACCAGATGCAATCCTACACCATCTTCCTCTAGACGAGGGGTGGGCGAAATTTGCGTAGTCGCGTTCCGCAAAGTTCCACGAAACAGTCAAAAATCTCAGCGAGCATGCGGGGAAATATCTCACTAACTTGCCCATGCGGTCGCTAATGGGCATGGCCATCTTGTTTTTCACTCTATTTCTATGGTTCTGGGCCTTTTTTTCTATCCTCCCTCTCTCTTTGCTGCAATCCTTTGTTTCTGTACACTTTTTAAAAATCTTTTTTGTTTATTATCTATCTCTCTATTTTCCTGATTCTATATTTTGGATTTTTTTCTACTTTTTGTGACTTTTTCTACTACTTTTTCACTCTTTTTCTATAACTTGCTTTCTATTACTTACTTTTCTAATTTCTCCCTTTTCTTTTCCGCCCCCCCTGAGTCCCAGAACCATGGCCAAGGGAGAGGGCAAGGGAAAGGGCAGGCGCCCACAAGGGGTGCAGCAGCAGGCCTTATTCAGTGAGGCGGAGGTGGCCACACTTGTTTGTTTTTTTTGTCCAGCGCCACCTCCCTTTAACCCTGGCGGCAGGTCTGGGTCCGGATACGGGCTCCAGGATCGTCGCCAGCGGTGGGGAAAGGTGCGCCGGGCAGTGTTTCACTGCTCTGGTGTCCGGTGCACTTATACCAAGCTGACGCACCGGAGGTCCGATATCCTGGACCGGGAGCAGGACCTGCTAGGAGTTGAGGTCCCGGGGCTTGGTAAGTAGCTGTTTAATATTACTACTTTGTGTTCTTCCGCTCTGTGTTATATATTGCGAATATATTTTTTTCCCGAACAGCAAGAATGCTGCTGCTTGCATTACAGGTAAATTATGTTTAAAATATTCTGTGATTGTTACGACACAGGTGCTCGGCGCTACTAATCTTACTTGTTTGCAACTCTGCGCATGCGTGGCATGATTATGTAAGTTTACTTTAGGGAACTTAAGTTAGGTAATGCTAGAGAGCCTCTAGTCCTTCCTTTGTCCTCCTGCCACTAAGAAGAGATAGTGGTGGATTGATAGGTTTAGTTACTTATAAGTAGGTAATCTTTTAGTGGTCTGCGTGACGCATCCTCTGTCACGTCACGTGCTGCTGATTGCTGCTTACCCCAGTCCTTAGTAGAACATTATGTAGTTTGTTTAGTGAGTGGTAATAGGCTTATCACTAGCAGAACATCAGCAGCAACCAACCAACAATTTGGTGTATGCAAACATGTATGCATGTGTCCTCCTTCGGTGCATTTTTGAGGACTAAAATAAATGGAAATGCTGACTTAGTGAACAATTGGCCCGTCTGGAATAGGTGGGCTAGGTCAGGTGGTACTTAGGCTTAGTTAGTATTCTGGAGTCAGAATGGAATACTGGATTAGTGTTAATAAATAATAACTAGACTGTCCACGAATCCCGCAATACTAGTCGACCAGAATAGATAGGTCAATTTTATTGCAATTGTTGTTTCCATAAATGTTTTTTTGAGCGTTTTTAAAAATATTTTATTTGTTTCACACTAATCATCCATGTTTGTCTCTCTCTTTCTTACATCTTTTATGATCAGCACCCAGGGGCAAGAAGACGGGGTCGTTGCAGTCGGCGGGAGCAGCTGATGTCCAGGACCGTTCCTCTGCCGAGGGCTCTTCTGCTGGCCCCAGTAAGTCCTCCTGTTGTTAATTTTAATAATTATACTTCCCTAACTTTTACTGCACCTTATTTTTTCCGAACTATTATTTCGATTTCCTAATTCTATTTTTTACACTATCTGTTTCTAAATTCTTGTTATCCCTGCCTCTAACTGCCTCTGGTATGACACTCTGTACTACTACTACTAGTCTGTCTGTAGCTAAGCTTGCCCAGTTGGCCACTCTTTATTTAAAAGGTTTTAAATAAAACTCAGATTCACCAATAGCTACAGCCACTGAGTCCAGTCCTTTGGGTTGTCCTCCTCTAGTCTTCTTAATCTTGAGGCTTTTCGACAATTCCCACCAACAAAATGCCCAACCAGATATTTTACTATTTTTGATAGGATAGGACATGCTACTACTGTTGTAGGGATTCTGCACATACAGAACTATGCACAATAAAATAGGACGTTGGTGATAAGACCTTCCTCACACCTCACCCACAATACTCTGACCGACTAGCTATAGTGCCTCATTAGCTCCCCGAACCCCCAGGTGATTAGACAACCCAGAACATAGCACTCCCGACCTCTCAGAGTCGTGTAAGCAAAAGCAATGCACACCCTTTCGCACACTCACTCGTGTAAGTCCACACAAAATACAACAGAGTCTATGTAAGTTCAAAAGGTTTATTTTCAACTAACAAGCTCTGTACATTGTTCTATAATGCAGTATACGAGCCAGCACCAACAGCAAAATGCATAAGATTAAAACAATAAACATTGTTACAACTGCAAGTCCATAGAAGACAAAAGGGGCAATCGTGATAACTGAACAGTGGTGGAAGAACCACCCTCCTCTTGGTAGGAATATAGTTTATATAAAATTATAAATGAAGACCTCTGAGCGAATTCTGAGGGACCCCTCACCTTAGAAGAACCTCAAAGTACTGCTTACATCATATGCTGTGGACAGCTCTGGTTTGTAGAAGGGAATCTTCCGTCTGCTATGAGAAAAATGGTGTGCGTTAGCATATTGCACGCATTTCTCAGTCGTGCCAAAAAGTGAAGCATTTTATGGCTAAGCAATACGGACTGACCACCAGAACTCCATAACAAAGTGGCTTGTTTTTTGACCTTGTACGCAGCGCTCAGACAGTAGCAGTATGAGCTCATGTGGGCTCAAAGGCGTCTTACACAACAAGCTGTGAGGTAACGTGCGCAAAAAGAAAAGACACAAAGCTAAAATGGTTGCATGGCTCAGGCTAACTTAGCAAAGACCAGAAGGACCCTAGGGACCATATAACACTACTAGTGTCTACTCTAGTACCCGATTTATACTGATGATGTATGTTGTATATGTATGTATTACATTTTTTTTCAATCTTGCTAGTGAAAAAATAAATAGGGGGATGTGTATAATGCATCTAAAAATGTGTAATGTTTTTTCTAGGCGTACTACCGACCACCAGTGCCGGGGCCAGCGGCGATGGCGACACGGCCACTGAGGGAGCAGGAGATGTGGCAGTTGCAGGAGGAGCTGCAGGGGGTGAGCCAGCAGCAGTGGCAGGCGGTGGTAAGTTATATTCCTTACTTATTGACATTACACTTGCTGCAAGGGTGTATACTGTACTGTTGAGACTTAGTAAGAAGCTATTGTGAACAGTTGAAGAAGACACCCTTTACTTAGGATTAACAATAAGGGCGGGTGGAATTTGCGTAGTTGCGCTACGCAAAACTCTGCGAAACGGTACAAAATCTCCGCGAACACGTAGAAATTTCACAAACATGCAGAATTGCTTGTTCGCAGTGCTTTTTTCCTGTTCGCGATCACTGTTTGCGTGCTCGGGGAGAAATATCTCACGAACACGCATTTTGAGTACGCGAACAAGCAAAAAATTCCGCAAAGGCGTGGAACACAGAATTTTGGGCAATTCCGCGTTCTTCGCAGAATGTGAAATTACCCAAATTCCTTGAACGGAACGGAATTTACAGCACAGGCCTAATTAGCAATAGCATTAGTGGCGGGATTGTTGAGTAACCAATGGCCTCTTCTATCTGACTTCAACTGGGAATTGGGCGTTGGGGTTTATGGACATGGACAATTGGTTGGACTTTTTCGTTTCGGACATTGGTTGGGGTTAAGGAGAGGGGTGGGTCAGGTGTTGTTGTGGGATTTTTTACATAGTTTATTTTTGTTAGGGAATTAAATTATATTTATACTTAACATACAATGTTGTTAATGTTTTGGGGGGGTTACTGTTTTACGTCACACTGTTTCCTTGCTGCTGCAGGGCCACAGCCAGTGTTCAATTTAAACAATCAGCTGATTTTGTAAGACACAAACAGATACATGCGTTACCCCTCACTGAGTGACTTGTCCTACTAGTACTGCCAGTCTCTCCTCCTAGTCTATGCATTCTGCAACTGGACTCAAGGGGTGTGTGAATTAATGAATTAATTTCCATTTTTAATTATGCCTTCCCCAAACTTCTTCTCTTACCTGTGCTTGATGTTTGACTTAGGCACAGCGATGGCTGCATGGTGATGAATGGTTTGGTTTTGCAACATGCTATGGTTGTGGTGGTAGAAGTGGACACTGGCAGTAGCATTTGCAAAAAAAAGTCATTGAGACAGTCGCCTGAGAGAGACTGTGGGAGGAGTAGTAGAACGAAGTACAGTACACAAGAAGACTGCCAAACAATAATAATAATGCTGATTAGCAATGCTAAAGTAAAATAAAACATAATGGTGGTGGGGATAGCCTAGTACAAGTTACAAACTGTAGTTGTGTCGAGTCACTCGACTAGGTCTACACTTGACACAAGCGTATCCTTTAGTGCTGTGTAGGACGATGACAAATCCAATCGATGCCTGCAATTAATGAGGATGGATTAGGTTCCTTTGGAGAAAAAAAATACCTTGCAAATATACTGATCATGGGTGGGCAAGCAGAAGAAGATTGTCGCCCTGCCTTGAAATTGAATTAGTGTTGCTTTTGCCACATCCGCCCCAGCAAGCGTTTGATCAATCTCACAGCCCGGGGAAGAGGGTTAGGGTTTGATGAATGGTTGGGAAGGGGGGTTTGGGGACCCATGGACAAACAACAAAACACAATCTTGGCAGATGACCATATCCATAAATCTGTTAAGGGAGAAAAAGGAAATGCATGCATGATGATGATAACTTGATGGTTAATGATAAGTAGTACTTACTAACTACTACTAGACAGCACAGGGCAGCAGTATATTATGCAATTTGCCTTTCCCATCTGCCCTCAGAGAGACCCAGATTACATACAGTTTCTGTTCTGTTGTACCGGGCTTACTTTTAAAGATAGAAAAGAAAATAAAACAATAGCTGTAGGGATGAATTATAAGCAGAGAGCAAACATAATAACAACAAGCAGTCGTAATGATTGAAGATAAAAAATGAATCAAATTATTTAAAAGATGATGAATGTTGATACTGTTACTGTATGTTATCCTGGTCAAATTGGGGAGTTGCATCTTTGCATTCCTCTTGGTCCTCCCTTCCATAGACGCTCCGTCCATCAATCTTGGGTGACGCCACTACCTGCCTGGCGGATGCGGATTGGTAAGGTAAGTGTGAGTTGTTTTTCCCAGTATAGCACAGGGTAAGGGCCGGCCTGTAATTGTAGATGGAAAAACAAAAGGGATATTGAAAAATCAAGGAGAAAAAAATGCATAATTTACGGTGAAGTGCAACAAGAACACTTTCAGAGGCGGCATGGATACATCATGTTTACTCTGTTTCCAGCATTAACCTACAACAACAGGACAGAGCAGTCCCACGGCACCCATGACCCATCCTCCATTTAGCTTACATTTTGACAGAGGCAGACAAAGCACATATATAGCAACATAGCATTTTACAGATTAAGGGCCAGATGTATCAAAGGGTTTTACCCATTCTGTGTCTATGGAAAAATGTGTTGATACATATGGCCCTAAGTGACTAAATCAATGCACCGCTGTCAATCATACCGCTACACTCGACTCCACCACTACACAGACATGTAGGTCTGCTGTGGTTGTAGTTGACTTGTTTACCTTTTATGCCACTCATGAAACACCCTGAATTATTCCATCAATAATCTCCGATCCTACTGAGTGACTGTGAAGATATTATGTCACTGTGGTCATCATCATGGTATTGTCCAACTCAGTGTGCAGTATACAGAGTGAGTCCACATTCCATATTCAAAATGCAATGAATCGGCCTGCAGTAGAAGTACAATTTTGTATTAAAAAAAAAGAAAGGAAACATTGCCTTGAGTTACTTTAAGTGTGTAGATTAAATAATAGTACACAATGAATGTACTTCATGCACAACAAACAACAACAACACAAATCACTCAGTCAGCGTCCAACGCATGCCATCATTCATTACCTGTTCCTTCTCATCTTAAATTAAGGGGAACTCTCTCTCTGCTCAGAAAGGAAGATAGCTATAGTAGTCATCATGTTCCACTTCTTTTGGAGGGACTCAACGAGGCAACATTTTCTTCTTTCTTCAATTATCCTACGTCCAATCATCATCTGGCTTGCGGGAAATGGATTTAGGGTGAGTCAGGAGGATGGAGGAGCAGGACTCGGAAGAGAGGACTTCAGTTAAATGCAGACAGCTGCAACTCCAATATGGCTATAAAAAGACAAGAAGACGGTGGTGATGGATTTATTATGATTCGAAGTTTCGAACCAGAAAGACAGACTCACACAAATAAAAGTAAATAAGGAAGGAAGAAAGAAAGTAAGAAGTTCAAGCTTCGTTGTCAGGGAAGTATAGCTCGTCCTCAAACTCTGGGGGTTCAACCAGAACTAGGTTATCATCTAACACACTACTTCCTTCACCTAAGTCGCTGTCCTGATCTTCCTGCGTTGATTTATGTATTGTGTCATTCACTGGTATAAAGTGCTGAGTCATTTTGATCATGGTTAACCTGTCCACATTTTTGGGCGAGAGACTGATCCTTTTCACTGTTACAATGGCACCAGCAGCACTGAAAACACATTCAGAAGAGACACTTGCGACAGGGCAAGCCAGATAGTTTATCGCCAGCCTGCTGAGCACTGGCCATTGGTCCTTTTTCCCATACCAATACCGCAATGGATTTTGATCAATGTAGACCTCTGTTGGGTCACCCAGATAGGTCTGGACCATCCGCTCAATGTTCAGGGGTGCTACACTTTGTTTGGCCTATTTTGTCTTTGCAGCAGCACTGGACCTAGCAAGCCCTTGCTGTAAATACCAATCCTGTGCCAATTTTACTGGGGCTGATGATCCGGTTCTTGCTGTTTTCGATAGTGTTGGTGACCGCTCTGAGCCAAACGCACTGCCCTCAGGCTCTGAAGTGGAACTTGACGCCGGATGCTCTACTGCAGTACTTGTGGGTTTGAGTAGTGGGCCTTTAATTGCCAGTCATTCATTTTCAAAGTCACTGGCTGCCTCAGCTATCCAAGTTTTGTACCGGGCAATCTGCAGTTCTGAAAAAGGAATTAATGTCTTACTGTTCAGTACCGATTAGTACCGTGGATCCAGAATTGTGGCACAAATGTAATGTTTTTCTGACACAATCTTAGTTTGCACTCTTGTATTTTCAGCTAAGCAACGGGATAAGCTCTCCACCAACTCATGTGCTTCATTTTTTTCCTCCAATCCTATGTACTCTTCAGACACCTTCAGCTGTTGCTCTAGCATGTGCAACAATGGGATAGCTTGGCCCATAGTACAGTCCTCTTTGCCGACTTCACATGTGAAGACCTTGAAATGAAGACGCATCTCTGTCAGGCATTTAACTAGGCACCATTGGTCCCTCTGAAGGGTCATGCCTTTCACAGTAGCATCCCCTCTTTGCACGACATATTCATTGATTGGTCTGTACTGCTCAAACAGAGGGTAAAGCATGTAATAAGTTGAGTTCCAACGTGTTGCCACCTCCTGGATGAGTGCTTTGACTGGCATTCTATATTCATGTTGAATGATCCTCAGCTGCTTCCGGGCTTTAAAAGAATGGCTGAAATGTGTGCATATTCTTCGGCAGGTGGTCAGTAAGTTGCAGACTATGGCTTCTTTTTTCAGAAAGTCTTGAACAATAATGTTAATGCAATGTGCCAAACAGGGGACCCTGAAATAGGCACCATCCTCCATGGCCTTAAGTACATTACTGCCATTATCCGTGGCAACAAAACCAATGTTAAGCCCTCTTGGGCGCAGGCATTCAAAGACCTTGCTGTTAAACTCTTCCAAAATGTTTTCAGCAGTATGAGATTTCTCCATGGTGAACATGGCTACAGTTGCATGTTTCCGAGTAGCATTAAAAATCTCAGCAGTGTCAACAGCACCTGCTTCAGATATCTTTTCTCTAACCCCCATAAAAGAGATCCAGTGTGCAGTGATGCACATGTAATCAGTGGCTTGGCAACTGGTCAACATGTCTGTTGACAGGTGGATATTGTGAACAGCACTCTGCTGCAAAGCTTGTCCAAGCAATTCCAGCACATCGTGATGTAGTGCTGGAACAGCAACTCTGGTGAAATAAGACCAGCTGGGAACCTTCCATTTAGGGCAGATGGCTGACATAAATTCAAGGAAACCCACCCCTTCCACAAAAGAAAAAGGGAGAAGGTCCAGCGCTAACATTTTAGTCAGCTTCGCATTGTACAAATGTACCGTTGGGTGGTTGCTTTCATACTGCCCCTCCGACCTAAGCATGCTGTTAATGGTAGGCTGGATTATTTTCCTTTGCGGTGCAGCTGTCTTCTTGAACCCAGTTAGGCTCAACAACGCACTTTTTTTCATTGCAGTACTCGGTTGCCTTGGTGTCTCAGTCTGACTCTGAGTCTGCCTCTTCTTACTATGGTGCCACTGAGATGTTGCTGAGGATGTGGGCGGTACCACTACACTGCTGGGGACAGGGCTACAAATGTCTCCCTCTTGTTCACGTTTCCACCGCGATCATATCTTCTTCCACTTCTTCATCCCCACCAACAGCAATGGGTTCAGTTTTACTTTTTTATCCGCGAAGTAGGTGAGCCTCCCACTGAATCATGTGGTGTTTTTTTAGAAGACTTGTTTGGCCTCTGGTACCATAGTTTGTACCAAGCTTACCCCGCCTAACAGCGTGTCAACAAATTGAGCATATAGCAATGTTCTCCCCCTTACGGCTAACCGAAAAGTAGTCCCAAACTGGGGAGGTGAACTTTCTGGCGCTGCTGGAGGTGCCACTTTCAATGCCAGATGAACTGGAGGGTGGGCGTGGAATTTGACTCCCTGCACTTACAGTACCACTACCTACTGAGGTGGTGGTTGAGCTGGATGTAGGTCCCTGCCGGGCCTTAGCAAATGCAAATATGGAAGCTGGAGGTGGTGTTAAATGTCTTGGTGGTATCCGTACCACATCCCTCACAGCGATTTTGGATAGGGTAAGAATGTTGGTCTCCATCTCCTCTGAGTGATGTTCATGATGACTGGCTCGTCATCATCATCCCCCTCTTCTACATCTACCGCCATAACTCTAAGGCTTTCTGGAACCTTCCTTTTCACTAGCCTTGTCTTGTGCATCACTCTCAGAATGAGCTGGTGGCTTCCAAGTGGCATCTAGATCATCAAAAGCGGGACTTGAAGAAGAAGTTGATGGACTAACCCCCCTTTTCCTTGCTGGGTATCTGGAAAACAATGGATCTTCTGCAAGAGTGGCTTGTTCCTCTTCGTCTACAGGAAGCTCGATTTCCTGAACTGTCCCTACTTCAGGAGGAACAACTACTGTTGTGGGCTACTGTTGCGGTTATTGTTGCGGCTGTTGTTGCCTACTTATCTGCTGAGTTTCTACCTGCGTTGATTGGGTACTACTTTGAGATAATGACGTTTCAACATCACTGCTCGTTAATAGACTGGCTACCTCTGCGACACTCATGGGCTTGGGCCTAGGTTGGTGGGGTGTGCCCGCTGATGAGGAGGTGCTCCTCCCAGCTTGGTCCCCGGACACCGCTGATGCAGGCGTAAGTTTTTTGTTTCCCAAAAAACATATTGGCCGGCACACCAGTCTAGGTAAGTGGCAGTGCCACTTACTTCTTCTGTCCTTGTTCTCACTGGCATCTTTCTTGGTACTGGAGGACCTGGTACCTTTCTTTGGGGCATCTTCTTCTTCCTTCCAATGTCAGCAGGACGCAGGTGCACAAGTTGCAGAGATGTCTGTGGTCACACATGGACGTGACGTGCAGCAAGACTTCTGTCTGGCAGTACAACAGGTGATGATGACACCTCCTCCTCTGTCTTTTTGTGCACCTTAAAGCAAAGAAGTCAGGAGAAGAACATCAGTGAAATGTTGCATTTGTTGTTGTGGTTTAATTACTACTAGTACAAACAAACAAATATAATATATAACTTAGTGTGTGGTGGTCACACTTGTTAGTGTTATATTATTACATTTTATTAACTTTTATTTAAGTTATAAAAAACACATAACAGTGTAGCCATTTGTGAGACTTTGACAACAAGGACTTTCATGGTATACTGTGTACACTCAGGAAGGATAGGAAAGAAGAAGAACAAGAGCAAAAATACAAATGTAATGGAAGTGGAACCTGTTTGGCATTAAATTATTTGCTCATCACGTCATTCAGGGAACTGCAGCTGGCAAAGGGGATGGATGGAAACAGTAAGCCAAGAGGAACATATGAAAGACATGCAGGCATATATGGCAGAAGCAGCACACTACTAAACTACCACCACAAAATGGCCACCAGCCACATGAACACTCACAGTTACAAGCAACAAGCAGGAGGCCTGGAAAACAATGAAATGAAACAGGCCTATAATAGCCAGGCAAAGAAGGCATGCGAAACAACACAGCTTTAATTCAATAAAAAATGCAAAATCCACAGGGCTGAACAAGGTGTGTAAGTTACGCAACAAACACACCACACACAACAAAGGCATTAATTTAACACACACCAAAAAAGTGAAATACCCCCAAAAAAACACATTTTGCAATTCAATCCAATTCCATCCATACCCTCAATGATGTTTAAATTCAACAGAACACACAGACACAGTTTTTTAAGGCACTCAGGACTACCTCTGAGCCTACTGGATGAAAGGCCTGTTGGCAGACTAGGCCACAAGCGTGCAGGCTTATGGCAACAGCACACTGCCTGGCTTCAAAATGGCCACCAGCCACATGACCAGGCCCACAACAACAAGAAAGGGAAGACAGACAATGCAGGCCTATGGCAAAAGCGCACTGCCTGGCTTCAAAATGGCCGCCAGCCACATGGCCAGGCCCACAATACCAAGAAGCCTAGGCCAAAAAGGAACAAGGGAAACACATGCAGGTCTACATGGCAAAAGCAGCACACTTATAACTACCATCAGAAATGGCCACCAGCCACATGGACACTCAGTCACAAGCAACAAGCAGGAGGCCTGGAAAACAATGAACTGAAATAGGCCTATAATAGCCAGGCAAAGTAGGCCTGCTAAACAACACTGCTTTAATGCAATAAAATGCAAAAACGAAAATCCACAGGGCTAAACAAGGTGTGCAAGGTACACAACACACCACACACACACAACAAAGGCATTTATTTAACACAGTAACTGCATTTCATTGGGTTGTGGTGTATCCAGAGAGAGGGGGAGGTACAGCTAGCAATATTAGATCTACCCTAGGACAACCCCAGTCCGAGACACTTCCTGGCACCTATGCACCGCCCACTCTGGCACCTTCCACACCCCCTGCTAACCCAACAGAATGGGATATGGTACTGGATATCACCCTGAATGCCCATGTGCCAGATACTCATAAAAAAAAAATTCCGCCAGAATAAGCGAAGTGTTGGGGATAAGTTGATTGTCAGAGGCATAAAGGCACCTGCCAGGTATTCGCCACGTATCACTCGCAAGCAAACAGTGGCCTCGCCAGTAGCAGACTGGGTTAGTAAACTTCAGGACACAGTTGTGTACACCTATGACCAGCATTCCATGCCTGGTTTCCACTCCCAGCGCACTGATAAGATGTCAGAGGATAATGGGGTTCACAATGCACTATTTGACAACATGTGGTATAGAGACATGAGGGAGGTTGGGAGGAAGGTCACGAATGAATCCTGCTTTGTGTGCTCTCACATCCCTCATGCTGTGGGCGCAGACAAATTGATATTTCCCAGAGAAGTGCCACCACCCACTGCCAAATGTCTCCTACATCTGTTTCTTTGTCGCATACATGGTCAGATACAGCTCCACTCAGCCACAATAGATGGTGCGTTTGTGAATGCTACAGAGTGGGATGACAAGTATGTTACATTTACAGTTATAACGAATCCATCAGAGTATGAAAGGAGATATGGGGTTTACCGTGGTATGGAAATGCCCGTCGGCCTGATGGAGATCTGGAGATACCAGTTTAAGAGGCTAGGGTACTTCACCTTCCCAACACCCCTGTCAAAATGCCACTCACCAGTGCATCGCCAAGCCAACCATAATGATTCCCAGTGCCCTTGTTGTGGAGGCCAATATTGCGCCTACAGGCCAACATTTATTTTAACAGCAAGTGGAATGGCCCACATGACTTGGTGTGTAAGGCAGCCTCCTTAGGGGATGCCATTGTGGAGGAAGATTACACACATCGTATTGATAAGAAGATAGAGGAGGAGTGCGCTGAGACATGGGCACAAGAGACTAGAAGATACACTTTCAATGAGGGTACAAAATACAAACCAAAGAAAGCATACAAGCTAAAGTCTCCTCTCCTTTGTTTCCTAGGTAATGGAACGATCTCTGTAGGCCGCAACACAAACTGCAGCAGCACAATTTTTAATTCGGACCTTCAGTACGGCACCTCCAGCCTCATGGACATCTATTGGGCCTGCGGTGAACACATTTATCTGCAGCTACCTCCCCACTGGAAAGGACTCTGCTCCATCGTTACGATGCATGAACTGCACCTGGTTGTACCAGCATCGAACATTTCCCGCATCCATACCCACCCGATGACAGGTGATGTCACCCTGCTCCACCACCGAAAGAGGAGCATCTGGAAATACTTCTCAAATGGCCCATTTCACGAGATTCCACAAGAATTCCTCCTTTTCAACGAAGCTGAACTATTCTTCGGGGGCGCTGTCCCCATGTTCCAGACAAAAGCCAGTGCTCGCTGGCTCCAAGTGACGCGATACGAGCTGATGCAGCTCGTCAACAACACCTGTGATGGGTTCAACGCCGTGAAAGAAGAACTGAGACCTCTGAGACTTATGGTTCTAGAGCACAGATATGTTCTAGATCAGCTAACTGCGATGAGTGGTGGTGTATACGCAAGGGTGGGAAAGTCCTGCTGTACTTTCATTTTGGCTAATGATGCGGACAACGGAACACTTACAAAGGCCATCGAAGACTTGGACACTTTGGGGAAACAGATGCCTGAGGAGGGAGGTGCTGAAGCAGACGTTTTTGATAATTGGTTCAGTTTTGACTGGATGCCTTCATGGCTGTCTGCTGTACTAAAATTTATGATGCCTATCATTTGTGTGTTATTGCTGTTGTGTTGTGGTATACAGATTCTAATACATTGTGTGAAAAGATTCAGCTCTAAGGTAATTGGTATGAACTACGCGGGCTCAGGAGTGTACACTGGAGTATGCACTGAACAGGGGGAAGGCGAAGAAGTAACTATGCTAAACATAGTAGAGCTCACCATCCCTGGGTCCAACACGTCACAAGCTCCCCTTGGTAGGTGTTACCAGCCCCAGGTGCCTGGTAGCCCCCCACTTCCCTCGAGGAAAGACTTAGTGCACCCGTATGAGATAATGGCTGGGCATAAAGGGGAATCACAGGGAGAAATAGAAGCAGGCCCAAATAGGAGTGATGAAGGGCCTTCTCCTCGTGACGCCACATGGCCACTGCCCCCACCGCCAGCTAAGTATGCTGTACGAATGGTGTTCATTAAAGATTAACAAGAAGAGGGAAATGAGAAAGGGACTGATTGTCCCATGTAATTGTCCTAAGACATCCCTCCCACTTGACCGTGCTGTGTAAGCCCTTTTATTCGGAATATAGGCCTTTATTAAATTGACCATAGTTCTGCCATTTTAGTGTATTACAGGCTGATGGCAGGTCTGACCCAACTCATATTCGGTTCCTCTTTCTGCGAGGCTTTCTGCTCCAAACTATTAGCCCCCACCCTACCCGAGTGCTCTGTGCTCGGTATCAAAGTTCAGCCTCCCCTTGAGACTTCGACATACAGTAAGCTGCATCCTGGCCTGGCACTTGTTTCCTGGGTTGGTTTCCCGCTTGTAAGGAAGTGGCAACCGCAGAGCGTCAAGTTAGGAGAACTGAGGAGATTTATACATGTATATATTTAATTTGCGTACAATATCTGCTTATATTTTCTGCTTGCTCTGTGAAACTTACGACAAGCGATTGGCCTGAGAAACTGACCTTTTCACCTAGCTCAGTAAATGACGACATGTCTGGTGAAATCTGCAGACGAGGCTTTTTGGGTAGCGTACGTGGGTAGAAGTAGCGTGCGAAGGAGCCCGTAAAATGATATAAAAGGGGAGCCCCCAGAGACCTCGTTGGACTACCTTGCTGTCTGTATGTAGATGACAGACTGTGTAGGTTTTCCCCAAGAGCTCAGAAGCTCTTGCGTTTGCTTCTGCATCTGCTTAGGATTGTGTTGTATTTTACCTATATGAAATGTCCTGTTATGTTTAATCATTGTTCTCTTTATTTCTATTCACACAATGTACTCATTGTAATTGCAGGAATGCTTGCTCTAGAGTAGACGTGAGAGTTCCTAGGTCGCAGAGTTCTTATCCTCTGCAACATTTCTCCTTGGTATAACTTCGCAGCCTTCGACACGGTCTGCCACCGCACCCTGATACGATGCCTCAGCAACGCCGGCATCAGAGGCAAGGCCCTCGAATGGATCATCTCCTTCCTCTCCGGAAGGACCCAGAGAGTCCGCCTGCCCCCCTTCAGATCCACAGCCACGGAGATCATCTGCGGCGTACCTCAAGGATCCTCCCTCAGCCCCACTCTCTTCAACATCTACATGACCCCCCTGGCGAACATCGCACGCAAACACGGACTGGACCTTATATCATACGCCGACGACACCCAGCTCATCTTATCACTCACAAACAACCCCACCTCAGCTAGGACCAGACTTCATGAAGGAATGAAGGAAGTGGCGAACTGGATGACAGACAGCCGCCTGAAACTGAACGCCGACAAGACGGAGGTCCTCATCCTCGGCCCCACCCCCACCCCCACCGCATGGGACGACTCCTGGTGGCCCCCCGCCCTAGGCAGCACTCCCCAACCCACCGACCACGCACGCAACCTCGGCTTCATCCTGGACTCATCCCTCACCATGACCAGACAGGTGAACTCGGTGACCTCAGCATGCTTCAACACCCTCCGCATGCTCCGCAAGATCTTCCGCTGGATCCCCACCGACACCAGAAAGACCGTCACCCATGCCCTCGTCACCAGTCGCTTGGACTACGGGAACACCTTGTACGCGGGCATCACCACCAAGCTGCTGAGGAAACTCCAACGGATCCAGAACGCTGCCGCAAGACTCATCCTGGACATCCCTCGCCACCACCACATCTCAGGACACCTGAAAAAACTCCATTGGCTCCCCGTCAACAAGAGGATCACCTTCCGACTCCTCACCCACGCACACAAAGCCCTTCACAACCTCGGACCCAAACTCATCAACAACCGCGTCTCCTTCTACACTCCTCCGCGCACTCTACGATCCGCCGGACAGGCCCTGGCAGCCGTACCCCGCATCCGCAAAGCCACCGCTGGAGGAAGATCCTTCTCTTTCCTGGCAGCGAAGACCTGGAACTCTCTGCCCAGCCACCTTCGCGCCATACCTGAACACCTCTCCTTCAGAAGGCAGCTCAAGACCTGGCTCTTCGAGCACTGACCCCCCCCCCTCCCCAGCGCCTTGAGACCCTTTATGGGTGAGTAGCGCGCTTTATAAATGCGAATGATTGATTGATTGATTGTTTCTCATGATGCACTTATGAATGTGTTTTCTTTCTCTCAAACAGTCAGATACGGAGAGAATGGACATGTGATTACCTGAATTCTGTATTTTGTATTTCATGCCTTTGTCTTGCAGTTTCTTTGAAGTTGCATCTTCTCATTAAACTGCCATTGTATTCTGCCTCCAATCCCATGTCTCACATGTCTGTTTTCTTCAGTTTTAGAGCAAGCGTTCCCAGGCACCCCGGCTCAAATTAAGGTGCCCCTTTTGTCCCTGACTCACTCTCCTGCTCAGTTCTGTGGTGGCTCCCGGGGCTCTGAGTACCGCCCCTAGCTTCCTTGACCCGTAATAAATCTTCCCTCCAACACACCCAAAAACTGAAATACCCCAAAAAATACACATTTTGCAATTCAATCCAATGCCATCCATGCCCTAACTGATGATTAAAATAAATTCAACACACACCAAAGGAACAGTTGTTTCATCATGCACCCATGACTAGCTCTGGGCCTACTGGCTACCCACAATGATTTTGTTTTTTAAAATTATGAAAATTGTAGTTGCAGCATCTGCAATACCCCAATCAAACAAACAACAACACAAACTTACTTGTAAAATCTCAAATCCAAAAGTCCTCAAATCCAATGATATATGATGCAGCAGACATAAAGAGTGATGCTTCCAGCTCAAAATCCAAATGAAAAATGAACAGGAGATGGACGAAGCACTGGGAGGAGCCTGCTGGACAGGAACAGGAAATTGGGGACTCTGTGGCACCTTCTTCCTCTCCCCCCAAAAAGTTTAAAAACAAAAGGACTCCTTGCACAAAAAAAGTACAGCCAACTGTCAATCTGAGGAGTTTTTTTTCATCCAAATCATCATTTTAGAGAATGTTTTATGCTGCTTGAGATATTCTTCTCCAGATTGCAAATTGTGTGTGTTCGGCATCGTGAGCTTCACCAAACTTCCGCCGGATGTCCAATGGTGCGTCCAAATGACGTGTTCGTGATCGTACACTCTCGTGATGTCCGATGGCGCAGTGAAGGATGTGTTTGCGATCGCACACTCTAGCGGGATCGCGCAGCCGGCTACAAAAATCTTGTGGCGCACGCGAACGAATAGGAAAACTCGTCGGCGAATGCAGGGATCCCGGTAAGTTGCTATTGCACGCAGGCAAACACATTTTTAAAGCGCGAACAAGGCATAATTCCACTATGCCGCAGATCGCGGAATATCCGGCAATTCCGTGTTCTCCGCGGAACGCAGAATTGAAAAAATTCCGCAAATTCCACGAGCGGAGCGGATTTTACCGCCCAGGGTTAGCCTAGACACAATGAACCTGCGTCAGATCATCCACAAACCTACATATATTGCTGGACACATCCTAGATTTCCTTTTTGCAAATACAGAACTAATTACCTTTCAAACAATGACTCCAGTCACAACATCCTTTGCTTGCTTTCATACATACAACACAAACCAACGCACCTAAAACCACCTTACGTGCATCCAGCTATCGACCATGGAACAAACTCAAGGGCACATTTACAACAAAGTGACGGAGTGCAGCATTTGCCTTCCTGGCTTAATGCCGCACTCCGCCACTTCAGGAATGCAGTAATGCACCATAATTACAACATTCCATGAATTGAGTTATTGATGTTGGGCACATTTCTCTCCTAGTATGTATAGCTTCTTACCATGTACTTAAAAGAGTCGCACTACTAGTTGAGGGTTTATGTCAAAAGTTAAAATGTTTCCTTTATAAGACAGAATGCTCCAGACATGTCTTTCCACCTGATACTATTTTAAAAATGTTAAAACAAATAAATAAGTGATTAAGAAGTCAAACTGAAAGACACAAGAACTACACATCAGTATACAGAGATATATATTGCACACAACGCGTGATGGTATATATTCTGCACCGACTAGCGAGGAGGGATGGAAAAAGGTGAAGAAACCCAATGAGGTAGGGTCGGACTGGCCTATTGGGCAACCAGGCAGTACCCCACGGCCTCATCTGATGTGTCAGTGTGTGGGCCACGCTATTTCGCTGTATGTGGCTTGTTTTATGGGCTGCTGGGCCGTATTTTACTGTTGATTTACCTGATATGAAACCAAACATTGCCTGCAGCCATCTCCAATCCATGCACCCTTCCATACCATACAAAATACCAACACTGATGTCTTTACAAGTTCAAAGCTGCCCCAGTTTGCAAGTATGGCCAACTTTTTAGTGGTCTGATTCGCACGTGTGAGACACTTAATTTGGGCCCTGGGACTATTTTCTGCGCAGTCCGACCCTGTCGCCAGGGGTGTCACACGAAGGGGCCGCAGCCCACCTGAGTGATAAGCGAGGGCCGGGTACAGGACGACATTTATACTATTTTTGCACACATACCCTCGGGTCTGCGGGTTCGAAGCGTGTGGGACAGCAGCGTTGATGTCGCCATTAATGGCTGCGATTTACCGACCACTTGTGGGTGTAAAGATGAACGGGCCTTGCAGGGAGAGGGCGGCCGGGGCACCAGCTGCGAATCGTGGAGAAAGTCAAAGCTGTACTTTAAACCCACCGAGTTATCATAGATCTCTTCGGTTACGTTCATGGGTGTTTATAAAGCAATATTCTGCGATCCCAACCGCCCATCGCTCCTGTTCCCGCCACAAGGGGGGCTTGGGGGGGGCAGGCGACCGTAGGGAGTCCCCACCCCCGGGCAGTTTGGGAGGGGGTGTGTGGGGGGGGGGTTTTGCTGGCCTCGCGCGGCCTTTTTGAATTTGGGCTCCTTAGTAGCCCAAATGTAGCCCAAATGTAGCCCAAATATAGCCCAAATATAGCCAAATATAGCCCAGGTATAAATACTTTGGGCGCCTGCTCCCGGCCACCATTTTAGGTTTGGTGACCTGGTGGCCGGGAGCTAGGCTAGTGGCGTGTTTTTTGTCGTGTTTTTGTGAGCAGTTCGAGGGTTGTTGGTTTTGGTTTGCGATGGCATCTCACGATTTCCGAGTTCTCGAGGCTCTCAGGCTCTTGTCGAAGGCGGGCCGGATGGACCTAGTTGTCGGGGAGGTTGCGGGGCCATCGCGCCCTCCGCGGCAGGCCTCGGCCTGAGTGGCGGCTGCAGTGGCCGCGTGTACATTGCCGAAGCGTTCCAAGCAGATGTCGGTGACTGAGCGGGGACGCCCGGGTGTGAGAAAGGCGGTCCCCGCTCGTTATGGCCATCCGTGTCGGGCGAAGGTGTCGGGGGAGGCGGGTGTGGAGAATGCGGCGGGGCTTGGGGCGGGTTTACTGTTGACAGCAGCGCGTTCCCTGTCATCCCCTGCGGTGGGGGTTAAGCGCGGGGGCGGGCGCGGCACGAAGAGACATTCGTCATCTGTGCCGGAGGCTCCTTTATGTAGCGCGAGGGAGGGGGGAAGGGTGCTGAGTGTAGGCGGGCCGGCGGGCTTGGCGCAGGATGCAGGACAGGAGCGTGGGAAGGTTCTTTCTGCCAGGCCAGCTGGGATTGGGTTGGGGGATAGTTCTTTTGTCGCTAGGAGTTCGGGTGGGCAGGACGTAGGGCTGGGGTCTTCAAGGAGGCAGGTGCCAGATACGAGGGGTTTGGTGAGGTATTCTGAGGCGGGCGTGGTAGACGACAGGCTCCGGGTGCATGGAGAGGCAGAGCCTAGTAGCCCCTTGTTGTTTTCTCCGGGCTCTTCCGTTGGGGCGCGGTTTTCTCTGTGGGGGCGAGCTCTCTGGGAGAAGGGGAATGGGCGCAAGTGGAGGGGTGGTGTCCGGCGCAGGATTTGAGGTTACAGGGGGAGCAGGGGATTTCGGAGAAGTTACTGGCCCCGGGAGGGGTTGGTTGGCATTCACCGAGCGAGGAGTTTTTGGGGAGGGCTGGGGAAGGGGGGGTCGGAGAGGAAGGTTGGTTTTTGGGAGAAGGGGATGCAGCTGGGGGGGCTTTGAGGGAGAGGGCCTGGACATTTTTCCCTCCTGGGCTGAAGGTGTCCGGGGTCTTGGTGGGGAGGGTGCATCTGGGTGGTCAGGCGCTCGGGTGCAGGACAAGGTGGAGGGTGACATGGCGAGGGTGGTTTATGGGGCGAGCGGTCACGAAAGTATGAGGTCGGGCAGGTCGCTGTCTCTGGGGGAAGGGTATGGCGAGGTTTCGGCGTCCGCTTTGGGGCACGCTATGCTGGAGTGGAGCGGGGGTGAGGAAGAGATGGTGTCGTCGCAGCTCGTGGGGGCGGGGCGAGCGGGTTTTTCTGGAGGTGGTCTATCAGGCGAGGGTTTTTTGAGTGGTCTCGGGTTGTGGGTAGCTGGTAGTTTTCATGCTCCCGGCACACCAGTCCAAACTTTTTCTTTACAGGGTAGGACACGTAGCAGAGCAGCAGACTCGGTAGGGCGAGGTGCGGCCCAATATCGCCGAGGAGAAGGGAGGATGAGGCCTTGCGCGGCACATTCCGTACCGGCGGGGGATCCCGTCGCGGCCAGCTCACGAAGGTCCGGCGCGACCTCGCTGGCCCCAACGTCACAGCGGTCAAGGTGGATGGAGTTTTCTAATAGGATGGATTGTTATGTTAAGCGAAGTAGAGGGGAGGACCGGCGAGTACAGTCGGCTCCCCCGCAAGGTGGTTTTAAGGCCGTGGAGGCCGGTGGTGCTAATTCAGGGTCCGGTAAGGCCCGTGTGGTGGAATTTGCTGAAGAGAATTTGCTGGTGGAAGAGCCAATATTGCTCGATTATGAAGAAGACAGCCCCGAGGAAGGGGAAATACGGGGTTATGAAGAGGGGGGACACTCTCATGTTTCTCGTAGTCTGTTACAGGTTTCGGGTGTGGCACCCATTGCACAGTCCGTGGTGGTGAAATCTAAAGGAGAGCACGGCCCGTCAGCGAGGGCGCATCCTCCAAGGGATTCTTCTGAAAGGTCGGCGAGGCGGTCGGAGTCGGTCCGCACACCCTCTTTAGAGCCAGGTGAGAGCGCTAAAACACAGGCCAAACCTATTATGGTGTCTGTGGGGTCTGGGGAGGATGGGGGAGGGGGTGTGTCGGAGGGGAGATTATATAGAGGGAAGTATGTGAAGGATACAGGGGTTGGCACGGAGACGGAGGGAACGTTTCCGGGGGCCAAGGTGGAGAGTGGGTCAAATGCAGAGGCAGGTGATGGTAAGGACAAGCCGCAGAGCAAAGAGTTAAAGATCAAGAAGCTCCCTTATATGGGGGTGACTAAGCCTCTAGGTGCTCATTTAATGTTAGCAACAAAGGAGCGTATTTGGAAGGGCGAATATGTGGAGATTTTGAAGCTTTTACACAGGGAGGTGAGGTCTAAGGAGGGCTCTAAGGAAGAGGAGTACAAATTGGCTAAGCGCCCAAAGGTGCCGCTGACGATTGAGAATTGGACGGCAGCATTTTTAATTTATGCTAGTGTATACTGTGAAAAGTTTCCTGAGCGCTGCGTGGCCATATTCAAGTATATGGATGTTATACGGAAGGCCCAGATTACAGGTAAGGTAATGGTTACGCTTGGGCACAGTATGACGAGGAATTTAGGGCCCGTATGGCTTGGGATTCAGAAGCGAAATGGGGTGAGCTAGATAATGACCTGTGGCAACATACCATGGGGGCCGCGCCAGGAGGTAAGACTATTTTTACGGCTAGTGGTCTGCCTCTAGTTTATCGGCCCTTTCAGGGAAAGCCCACCCGGGGTGGGGTGGGAGGCTCAGCCGCATCACAGACTGGGGTCGGGGCATGTTGGGACTTCAACAAAGGCCTTTGTACTCAGGAGTATTGTAAATACCGGCACGAGTGTTCCAAGTGCGGCAAGCGGCACCCTCTCGTCAACTGCTGGGGCGTTAGACCATCAGGCGGACAGCAAGGGCAGCAAGCAGGTGCAGGGATGTCTGGCAATGCGCAGCAGTTGCAGGGTGAACGGGGGGTAGGGGCGCACAGGGTTCTGGGCCAAAGGGCTCCTACGCCAATTAAATTGGCTCAGCTCGAGGAAGCATTGGAGGGCTACGGGGATTTGGTGGCAAAACAGACTCTTTTGGATGGTTTCAAGTGGGGTTTTCATTTGGGGTACCACGGGCCCCGGCAGAGAAGGTGGGCGGATAATTTGAAATCCGCATCAGAGCACAAACTGGTGGTGCGTGAGAAATTGTGTAAAGAAGTGCAGGAGGGGAGGATGGCAGGCCCGTTTGGAGAGTGGCCAGTTCATAATTTGATCATTTCCCCTATTGGTGTGGTGCCCAAGAAAGAGGAGGGGCAGTTTCGGCTGATTCAACATTTGTCATGGCCTGAAGGGTCGTCAGTAAATGATTTTATCGATGAAGACGCTGCTTCGGTGTCATACTCCTCAGTTGACGTCGCCATGTCACTTGTCGTGACCGCGGGCGCAGCTGCAGGCATGGCAAAGTGTGATATCAAGTCGGCTTTTCGGCTGCTCCCGGTTCATCCGGATGACTGGCCTTTGTTGGGTATACAATTCGAGGGCAAATGGTATGTGGACAAGGCGCTACCTATGGGTTGCTCGGTGTCATGTGCTCTTTTTAAACTGTTCAGCACTTTTTTGCAATGGTTCTTCACGCATCGCACTGGTCACAGCTGGGTCACCCATTATTTGGATGATTTCTTTTTTGTGGGCTCTCCGGGCTCTTCGGAGTGCCGGCATGCTCTGGATTCTTTTCAGGAGCTTATGGAGGAGTTGGGGGTGCCGTTGGCTCCGGAGAAAACAATGGGGCCTGATACTGTCATCTCCTTTCTGGGTATTGAGCTTGACTCAGTTGCGATGCAGGCTCGTTTGCCTGAGGATAAGAAATCCAAAATGTTGGCTTTGCTGGACGCGATGTTGGCCCGGCCGAAGGTGACGTTGAAGGACATCCAGGTGTTGTTAGGCCATTTGAATTTTGCTTGTAGGGTGGTAAGGGCGGGGCGGACTTTCTGTAGGCGCCTGGGCCGGGCTTTGGCGGGTGAGCATTTACCTCACCATCATGTGCGTTTGTCAGCAGGCGTGAAGGAAGATCTGCGTATGTGGTCCTTTTTCTTGCACGGGGTACCATTGGCCAGGGACGAGGATGTGCAGTGGGATGTGCAAATGTTTTCAGATGCAGCGGGCAGTGATGGTTTTGGCATTTACTGGCAGGGGCATTGGTGTGCAGAGAAATGGCCACAGGAGTGGAGGAATGGTGGGCGGAGCATTGCTTTTTTGGAGCTTTTTCCACTTTTGGTGGCTTTGACCATTTGGGGCAAGGAGCTGGAACATAAGAGGGTCCTGTTCCGTGTGGACAACATGGCGGTGGTGCAAATAGTCAATAGGCAGTCAGCCAGGGATGAGCAGATTTTGAAATTGATGAGGGTGTTCGTGCTGGGCTGTTTGCGCTGGAGAGAACATAGCACAGACCAGCCCCATCTCACAGATTACTCATCTCTGTTCTTGGGAGCTGAGGTAGAGGTCTCGTGACATGGTGTCTGAGTGCGAATGAGACCGACGGAATGTCCATTTCATGAACCGCAAAGAGAGACCGCCTGTCCATACTAAGAGAACAGAAGCTGTGGTGGCTCCCAGACATGGTTAGCGCTCCACATTGGAGTGGAACAGCCTCAAGCATTGTTTGGAGACCAAGGTGAGCTAATGTATCCACCTCTGTCATGCTTCCCGCCGCCGTCCAAGCGGCCACGCCCCCTTTTGTTTTGTGCCCTCCCCGCTCCCGCCTCCCAGCTGCTCCTCCCTCCCTCCCACTTCGCCATAAATGGCGACCGCGCGTACGCGCAGCGGTCACGCGCAGCGGGAGCGCCGATTGTGCGCCAAAGGCGCGCCAAGTGTAAGCCCGTCTGCGCCTGTCCGCGCCTGGACCGCGCCCAGTGCCAGACCCCCTGGTCCCCACTGACGCAAGACGACCCGACAGACCTACGACGCCGCCGCCCTCAACGCACTCAATGCCGGCCAGAACCCCGCCTGCTGCCGGGCCGCCCCGAAACGCTTCCACGGACCCTTCACCTGCACAACCTGCAAGTTTACCTGCCTCCGCCAAGCCAATTCCCAGCAGCGACCTCAAGTGCATCCTGCTCAACACCCGCTCCGTCCACAGACACGCCGTCGAACTCTGGAACCTCCTCGACACAACATCACCAGACGTCGCCTTCCTCACTGAAACATGGATGAACGTCTCCTCAGCCCCCGACATCGCCATCGCCATCGCCATCCCAGATGGATACAAGACCATCAGGAAGGACCGCGTCAACCAGACCGGAGGAGGCATCGCCATCTTCCACAAGAACACCATCCGCATCACGACCGACGCCGACGACACCCACACCGCCGCCGAACACCTCCACTTCCAGATCCTCACCGACCCAAAGACGACCCTCAGAGGAACCCTCATCTACAGACCCCCGGGACCACGCACACAATTCAGCGAAGACATCACGGACTTCATCAGCCCACACGCCCTCCGCTCCGCTGACTACATCCTCCTAGGGGACCTCAACTTCCACCTGGAGAACAACAAGGACCGCAACACCGTCACCCTGCTGGACAACCTCGCCAACCTCGGACTCAAGCAACTGGTCAACACCCCCACCCACTACGCCAGCCACACGCTTGACCCCGTCTTCTCATCCAGCAAGCACATCGCCTTCAGCCACTCCACCGAACTTCACTGGACCGACCACAGCTGCGTCCACTTCAGCTTCAGAAAAACCACCACCCACCACCACCCGCAACAGGTTCCTCACAGGAGCTGGAGCAAGATCACCACCGACCAGCTCACCGCCTCCCTCAGCCAGAACCCACCTGCCAGCACACCGGACCCCAACGAAGCAGCCCGCAACTTCACGCAATGGCTGACCGCCTGCGCCGACGACCTCGCACCACCGAAGAACCCCCCCAGCAAACCCAGAAGCAAGAAGGCCCCCTGGTTCTTCGAAGAACTCAAGGACTCCAAGAAGACCTGCCGCACCCTCGAGAAAGCCTGGCTCCTCGACCGGACCACTGACAACATGACCGCCCTCAAACACGCGACCCGCAAGCACCACCAGCTCATCCGCACCACCAAGAAGAAATCACTGAAGGATCGACTGGACAACAACGCCCACGACAGCAAGGAACTCTTCAGCATCGTCAAGGAGTTCTCTAACCCCAGCACTGGCAACAACGACATCACCCCTTCACAAGATCTCTGCGACTCCCTCGCCTCGTTCTTCCACCGCAAGATTGCCGACATCCACAACAGCTTCGACACACCATCCTCGCACCCTACCGTCGAACCAACGCACCCCACTGCCACCCTCCGCACCTGGACCGCAGTGACCACTGAAGACACAGCCCGCACAATGAACACCATCCACTCCGGATCTCCGACTGGCCCCTGCCCCCACCACATCTTCAACAAGGCCGACTCCACCATCGCACCCCAACTCCGAGACGTCATCAACACCTCCTTCGACACCACCACCTTCCCGGAGAGCTGGAACCATGCCGAGCTCAGCGCCCTACTGAAGAAACCAACAGCGGACCCCACCGACCTCAAAAACTTCCGCCCCATCTCGCTCCTCCCTTTTCCTGCCAAAGTCATCGAGAAGATCGCCAACAGTCAGCTTGCCGCCTTCCTCGAGACGAATGGATCCCTCGACCCATCGCAGTCCGGTTTCAGAGCCAACCACAGCACCGAGACCGCCCTCATCGCAGCCACCGACGACATCTGAGCCCTTCTCGACAACGGGGAAACAGCGGCACTCATCCTCCTGGACCTCTCCGCCGCGTTCGACACTGTCTGCCACCGTACCCTAGTCCAACGCCTCAGCAACACCGGCATCCAAGAGAAGGCACTGAAGTGGATCATCTCGTTCCTAGCTGGAAAAACACAGAGAGTCCACCTCCCCCCGTTTCGTTCCGAGGCCACCGAAGTCATCTGCGGCGTCCCACAAGGATCATCACTCAGCCCCACCCTCTTCAACGTCTACATGAGACCCCTCGCAGCCATCGCACGCCAACACAACCTCAACATCATCTCCTACGCCGACGACACCCAGCTGATCCTCTCCCTCACCAGAGACACCGACACCGCCAGAACCAGCCTCCACGAAGGGATGAAAGACGTCGCCGAGTGGATAAAGAACAGCCGCTTGAAACTGAACTCAGACAAGACGGAAGTCCTCATCCTTGGACCATCACCCTCCGCCTGGGACGACTCCTGGTGGCCCCCTGCCCTGGGCACCGCCCCCAAGCCGACAGACCACGCACGCAACCTGGGCTTCATCCTGGACTCCTCCCTCTCCAAGACCAGACAAGTCAACGCCGTCTCCTCTTCATGCTTTCACACCCTCCGCATGCTCCGCAAGATCTTCCGATGGATCCCGATCGAAACCAGGAAGACGGTCACCCAGGCCCTCGTCACCAGCCGGCTGGACTACGGAAACACCCTCTACGCCGGAACCACAGCCAAGCTACAGAAAAGACTACAACGCATCCAGAACGCCTCCGCCCGACTCATCCTAAACATCCCTCGATGCAGGCACATCTCCGGCCACCTGAGGAACCTGTACTGGCTCCCCGTCAACAAGAGGATCACGTTCAGGCTCCTCACCCACGCACACAAGTCTCTCCACAACCTGGGCCCCAAGTATCTCAACGACCGCCTGACCTTCCACACGCCCACCCGCCAGCTACGGTCCGCTAGCCTCGCCCTCGCCGCCGTACCACGCATCCGAAGAGCCACCGCCGGAGGCAGATCCTTCTCCTACCTGGCGGCCAAGACATGGAACTCCCTCCCCATCCACCTTCGGCTGACCCAGGACCACCTCGCCTTCAGGAGACAACTCAAGACCTGGCTGTTCGAGCAGTAGCGGCCCCCTTCCCCCGAGCGCCTTGAGACCCTTCCGGGTGAGTAGCGCGCTATACAAGTGATATGATTGATTGATTGATTGATGAGTCTGTGGGTGCGAGTGTGGTGTCTGTTGTAATGCTTCCTGCACATAAACAATAAACAAAAAAAAGAGAAATGCCAATAAATTTGTGTGCAGTGACAGCTTTAATAAAAGTCAGTAAGCATGACTTTGCTGTACTCACAATAACGTTCCTGTCGGCGTGCTGAAGGTGGATTCCTGTTCCGCTGTGTACCGAGCTCTGTCCTTGCAGCAGCTCCTTACTGTGCGGCCGGATGATTGGAGCTGCTACTGAGGCCGAGCGAAGCCAGTTAATGGCCGGCGGCCATCGCCCAAATGGAGCAGCACGGTGCCTGACACCCAGCGCCTGGGAGGCCGAGCGGAGTCTCCAGAGCCCAGCGTGTGGCTGATTTGTGGACTTGGCTGGGGAGGGGGTGGCTCCAAGCACCATTACCCACATTATTGCCACCGCTGCAAACAGACAGCGCGGTCTCCCCCCCCGGCGGATTGGGAGGGGGCGGAGTGGCCGGCGAGCGGCTATTTTGTAGGTTTTTGGGCTACAATTGGGACTAGCCCAATGGTAGCCCAATATTTGTAAAAATAGCCCAAGGGGTTTATAAGTCAGTTTCGCACCTCCCCAGCCACCATTTTAGGTTTGGGGACCTGGTGGCTGGGAGCGCTGTCATAAGCTTAGGTTTTTGTCAGTTAGTGCATAATTTCTTGGTGTTTTGGCAGGCTTGGCATTTTGACATATAGTCATGGATGGTGGTGATTTTCGTGTTCAGGAGGCGATGCGATTACTGTGGCAGGCGGGGCGGATGGATCTTCTGATCCACGCTGCTGCCGTGCTTCCGCGCCCGGTGAGGCGCACATCTGCTGGGGTGGCGGCCACCGTTGCGGCCTGCTCGCCCCCTAAGAAGGCGGACAAAATGAAGGTGAGCGGTGGGGGCAGCGCTTTGGGTCGGAGCGCGACCCCGAATCTGGGGTCAGTGGTGGGTGGAGTCGCGGGGGAGGAGAGTCATGCCGTGGGTAGGGCTGCCTCAGAAGTGACTCGAATGGGGCGCGCGTCCCATGTCTTCCCGCCGGCAGGCTGATTGCTGGGGGCCGCTCGTATGTTAGAAGAGCGGCCCCGGGGGGGGAATCGGGCGCGAGCGGGCTTGGCAGCGGGCTGCTCGGATGGAGGAGCGGCCCCGATGTCAGCTGAGGCAGAGGCACAGCGGGGCAGCGTGCGGAAGGTGCGCGCTGCCCGGGGGATTTTGGAGAGGCGGGGCGGGGGGGGAAAGGGTTCCGCGGTATTCAAGGAGGCAAGGCTTGGGGATCGGAGGAGTCCAGCGTGTGGCTCCCCTCCACGTACACATAAAGAAAGGGGCCGCTCATGTGTTAGGAGAGCGGCCCCGTTTAGGGAGATCAGCCCACAGTTTTTAGAAACCACAGGACAGACAGTAGGCCAGGTTGGGGGGGAGAGGCTGGTGGAGGGGGGAGTGCTTTCAGCGGCAGGGGGGAGAGAGTAGGGAGTTTGGTATTGGGGGACAGGCTCACTGGGAGGGCGTGGTAGGGGTAGGGGAGCAGTCAGGCCTGGGGGTTGGTGTGGGGGCTGTTGGGGGGTTGGATGGGGAGGCTGTAGGAGGGGTTTCCCCATTGCTTATCGAGTCGGAAGGGAGTGAACGTGACTGGGTGGGATTGGAAATTTTTCCGTCTATGGCAGAGGGGGTGGCTGGGGCTCATGGGAGGGGGGGCAGGATGGGTGTGGCTTGGGAGTGTGCCCAGAGGTTGTCGGGTGGGTTGGGGATTGTCTGTCACAGTGGGTGGGGGGTGCATTGGAGGAAGGAGGTGCGGGCCGAGTTTTCAGGGTGGTCTGGGGCGGGGGGGTTGGAGTGGATTGAGGGGGAGGTGGGGGACGCGGAGGAGGTTGTAGATTTGAGCGCGGTGGGGGGCTTGGGTTGCATGCACGTTGGGGGCGGCAAGTAAGATGGGTTGGAATGGGAAAGAGAAGAGAGGTAGGCCCAGCACACCAGACCATGCTTTTCTGTTGCAGGCGGTGGAACAACGCCCAGATCGTCGCGGGGTGCCAGACTTAGTAGGGCTGGGAGCGGCGCCATGGCACCAAGGAGAAGGGAGGGTGGAGCCTCGGGCGGCGTACCCAGTACCGGCACTGGATCCCGGCATGGCAGGCACAAGTAAGCCTGGAACGGGCTCGCCGGCCCCAACACCCACGGGGTCGCAGCACCTGGGGGATAAATCAGTCGACGGAGTAACGCTGGCGAGGAGCTGCGTTTGTCTCGAAGGGTTCATTCTGCGCCTCCAGCCGGGTGCGCTGGGGGCGTGAGGCAGGAGGCAGGAGGAGTTAGATTATGAGGAGGATAGTATGGAAGAGGGAGAGGTACAAGATGTTGACAAGGAGGGAGAGGGGGGGTCGAGTAATGTTGTGTCTAGTATTTTCCAGGTGTCACGACGCCCGGCGCTGCCCACGGGTCGGACATCAAGATGGGAGGACAGATCGGACCCGCAGCCAGGACGCAGGGTGGAACGGAGGTCGGAGTCATTGGCGCCAGGTAAAAGATCTTTGCTGGGGCGTCCAGTGATGGTGTCCGTGGGAGTGGGTGGGGCTGAAGGGGTGGAGGGGGGTAGGTGAAATAAAGGTGCTTACGTGGTCGACGTTGGGGTAGGAACCGAGGTTTCAGGTATGGATGCGGTTGACGGGTCAGGTAAGAAGGTCAAAGATGTGGAGAGAATGACGGACAAGAAGATGACGGGGGAGGTTCAGACAGGGGAGGGGGAGACAAAGTTGGAGAGTAAAGAGGTGAAAATAAAATGGTTGCCATATATGAGGGTTACTAAACCTTTGGGTGCGAATCTGATGTTATCCACCAAAGAGAAGATTTGCAAAGGAGAATATGTGGAGATGCTCAAACTCTTCCATAGGGAGGTGAGGGCAAAGGAGTGTTCCAAGGAGGAGGAATTCGAGTTGGCAAAAAGGCCAAAGGTGCCGTTGACGGTAGAAAATTGGATGGCAGCTTTTCTCATATATGCTAGCGTATATTGTGAAAAATTCCCAGACCGGTCGGTGGCCATGTTTAAATACATGGACGTCATCAGGAAGGCGCAAATTACGGGTGGTGGCTATGCCTGGGCGCAGTACGATGAGGAATTCTGGGCACGCATGGCGTGGGACCCGGAGGCAAAATGGGGAGAACTTGATTCTGATTTGTGACAACATACGATAGGGCTAGCGGGGTCTGGTAAAACTATTTTTACGGCTAGCGGGCTCCCGCTTGTGTATCGGCCCTTTCGAGGTGTCCCCATCCGTGGGGGGGGTGGGGGGAGCAGGCAGAGGTCAGTTGGGGGAAAAAGGGGCTTGCTGGGATTTCAACAAAGGGTTGTGCACCAGGGAGTATTGCCGTTTCCGACACGAGTGCTCCGGGTGTGGAGGAAGACATGCTTTGGTCAACTGTTGGGGTGGCCAGGGGCAGGCGCAGGGCTCACAGCAGTGGCAGTCGGGAGGTTTTAAGGCAGGGGGTCAGCAGCAGCAGCAGCAGATGGGAGGGGGGCGAGGGGCAAAGGGGCCTGGGTCCAAGGGCTCGTACTCCGGTTAATGTGGAGAACTTGTTGGCAGCCTTGCGGGGGTATCCGGAGAGGGAGGCTGCGGAGCGGTTGCATCTGGGGTTTCAGGAGGGGTTCAGACTCGGGTACGAGGAGCCTAGGGTGAGGACGTGGTCGGACAATCTAAAATCGGCAAGAGAGCACTCTCAGGTAGTGCAAGACAAGCTTGATAAGGAAGTGCATGAGGGTCGCATGGCAGGTCCCTTTCATGATTGGCCTTTACCTAATTTGATTGTGTCACCCATTGGTGTTGTGCCTAAAAAAGAGCAAGGTCAGTTTTGGCTCATTCGACACTTGTCGTGGCCTGAAGGAGGGTCAGTGAACGATTTCATTAACGAGCGGGAGGCCACTGTGTCGTATTCATCTGTTGACGTAGCCATGTCATTGGTAGTGACCGCGGGCGCAACAGCAATGATGGCAAAGTGCGACATAAAGTCAGCTTTCTGGCTGCTTCCAGTTCACCCGGATGACTGGGATCTGTTGGGCATACAGTTTGGCGGTCACTGGTACGTGGACAAAGCATTGCCGATGGGCGGCTCTATGTCATGCGCGCTTTTTGAGTGTTTTAGCACGTTCCTACAATGGTTGTTTACGGAACGCACGGGTCACCAAGGAGTTACGCACTACCTGGATGACTTCTTTTTGTAGGCACCTCAGGCTCCACGGACTGCCAGACAGCTCTGGACAGTTTCAATGAGATTATGAGGGAACTAGGCGTGCCGTTGGCTCCCGAGAAGACGATGGGACCCTGCATGGTTATTTCTTTTTTGAGAATTGAATTGGATTCACGCTTGATGGAGGCACGCCTTCTGGTGGATAAAAAGCAGCAAATGTTGGGGCTGCTGGAAACCATGTTGGCAAAACAAAAGGTCACGGTGAAGGACATACAAGTACTGTTGGGTCACCTCAATTTTGCCTGTAGGGTGGTCAGAGTAGGGCGTACTTTTTGTAGGCGACTGTGTAGGGCGCTGGCGGGGCAGTGGCCTCCGCATCATCACGTACGACTATCAGCGGGAGTGCGGGAGGACTTGAGGATGTGCCAGTTTTTCTTGCGACATTTCAATGGTGTTCCTTTGTCGAGGGAAGCTGACATGCTGTGGGATGTTCACATTTTTTCGGATGCGGCAGGGAATACTGGATTTGGTTTGTACTGGCAAGGGCGGTGGTGTGCCGAGCAGTGGCATGAGGAGTGGTTGGAAGGGGGCAGGAGCATTGCTTTCTTGGAATTTTTCCCTCTGGTGGTGGCAATCACACTTTGGGGGGAACTCTTGGCGCATAAGAAAGTCACTTTCCGAATTGATAATATGGCAGTGGTGCACATTGTAAATCGCCAGTCGGCAAGAGACGAGCAGGTTCTGAAGTTGTTGAGGGTCTTCGTGCTGGGCTGTTTGAAGCATGATATTGCTTTTCGCGCGGTGCATGTGCCAGGGGTGGACAATGACATTGCGGGTGCTTTGTCTCATTCGCAGTGGGGGAGATTCCGTGGGCTCGCCAAGGACGCGGACGGGACCCCGACCAGAATGCCGCACCATCTGTGGTACGTAGGCAACACAGGATGTTGCAACTGGTTCTAGGTTCCTTAGCCCACTCCACGAAAGCCAAGTATCGGGCAGCATGGGAGGATTTCTTATGTTCTGGTGCACGGCGGCGGGCCTCGTTAGCGGCTAGGCAGGAAGATGTTATTCAGTTTATCTTGGACTTGGTGGAGAAGGGTCTTACTAAAGTGACGATAGCAGGCAAGTTAGCGCAAATTGCTTTCGTCTGGAAGCTATTGTGGGTCTATGCCCCCTCCGCGGGAGAACTTGGGTCACGCATATTGAAGGGTTGGGCACGGGAATGTGGGCGCGCATCCCGGGTGCGGAATCCTTTATCATGGGAGCTGTTGCAGGGGGTGATTGGGGTGTTGCCTGGTCTTTGTTATGACATGGGGAAGGTGATACTTTTCTCCACACTGATGTCCTGGATGTTTTTCGGGGCTTTTCGGGTCTCGGAGTTGTTGGGGACTAAAGTGGAGCAGGGGTTGTCTTGGAGGGAGGTTTCTTATAGTGCCGACAGCGTTCACATTTGGCTCAGGAAGGCTAAGACGGATCAGAGGGGCTGGGGCAGATGGGTTTCTTTGGCAAAGGGGCTGGCGCCGCAGATTTGTCCTGTTCAGTGGGGCTTGAGGTGGAGGTCTTCTTCTGGGGCTGTGGGGGGTTTGGTCTTTCGGCATGGGGATGGGCGGTGTGTCAAGGCGTCGCAGCTTTTAGCGGTACTGCGGAAAGCATTGGGCAGGCTGGGGATCGATGGGAAGGATTTTGGGCCGCATTCGTTTCGGATTGGGGCAGCTTCAGAAGCTCACTCTAGAGGCTGGGAGCGAGGGGACATTATGAGGCTGGGCAGGTGGTCTTCGGACTGTTATCAACGTTATGTGCGCAGCGTACCTGGGGGGTTATTGCACGTTTGTTTTTCTTTTTCTGCTGTTCACTCATGTTTCTCGTTGCAGGTGCGGTGATGGGTCCCCTCGCCAGGGAGATGTCCATTTGGATTGTCGGCCATTCTTATGTGAAACGGGCGCAGTTCCAGGCCCGCTCGAGCTATTTTGGGGAAAATTTGGGGTTTAATAAAGATCTGTTTTCCGTGGGTTGGCATGGCAGGGGCGGTATGCGGTGGAGAGAGCTATTGCAGGTTCTCAACGGGATTTTGGTGGCTGGTAGGTGCCCTGATGTTCTAGTTCTTCACTTAGACGAACACGACGTGGTCAGGGAGACGGGCTTGGCACTGATGCGTTGCATGAAGAGGGATTTGGCTTTAATTAACGCTCGGTGGGCTGGTTGTTCTATTATATGGACAGAGTTTATTCCTCGCAGGGTCTGGAGAGGGGCCGTGAACCCGGGTGCGGTGGATGAGGCCAGGCATAAGTTGAACACGGAAATGGTGAGGTTTTGTAGGCAGACGGGGATTTGCAGGATCGCGCATAAAGAGATTAGATATGACACGCCGGAATTCTTCAGAGATGACGGGGTCCATTTATCACGGATAGGGATGGATTTGTACCTATTAGAATTGAGAGAGGTATTGGCCAGGTAAGGTTGCTGGGTATTTATAGGCGTTGAGAAGTGAGTTGGTCTGGTGTTGTGGGGGGCAGAAAAAGGGGGGAGGCGGCGTCTTCGCCTACACTCCCGCCTTTTTCTGGGTGGCGGGGTGGTTGACAGTTGGCCGGGATTGACTGAAAATTTTTGGTATATGTTGGTAGTTTGGGAGCAGGAGCAGGGAAAGGGTAACCAGGTAGGATAAGTTTAGATTAGAGGTTGGTTAGTTACAGTAGCACAAATGCAGGTAGGGATTAGGGTCAGGGGAGTTTAGGATTTGGAAATGCTACATTTGTGTAGGATTGGGAAGAGTATGGTTATGGAATGTTATGTTGTATTTCGTGGGGTGGGGGGGATCTGATGTGGGGATCGTAGGGGTGGGGGGAGGAACAAGGGGTCAGGAAATTCTTGTATAGTGAGCTTCTTAGTTTTGGAAGGCAGTTGCCAAGGGTTGAAAGTTGTGATATGCACCTGTTTCAATAAAGCGGCCATTTTCACACACAGTAAGTGGCCTGGTGTTGGCTTGCTCCCCCCCCCCTTTATCTGCGAATGGGGGCTTGGGGGGCAGCCGAGCACGGCGAGGTCTGCCCCCCGGGCGGATTGGGGAAGGGAGTGGCCGGCGAGCGGCCATTTTGTAGGTTTTTGGGCTACAATTGGGACTAGCCCAATTGTAGCCCAATATTTGTAAAAATCGCCCAAGGGGTTTATAAGTCAGTTTCGCGCCTTCCCAGCCACCATTTTAGGTTTGGTGACCTGGTGGCCAGGAGCGCTGTCATAAGCTTAGGTTTTTGTCCCCTCCCTCCCTCCCTAGTTTTTTGGCATTCGGGGGGGTGTTTTTTATGGCTTATCCTATCTTTGTATTTTGGTTTTCGGTTGGCGGCATTTGTTGGAACAGGTACATAGGGGTTTGATATATATTGTATTTGTAGCTTGGAACAGGTGCAGGTGGGGTGGTTGACAGTTCGCCGGGATTTGCTGTAGATTTTTAGGTCTCGCTGAGCCCAGCGCATGCGCTGGCTCGGAGAGACATTTTGTATGTGGGATTTTCAAAGTGCTGCTGGCTGGCTTAGCGCTTGCGTTCACGCGATCGTGCACGCACGCAGCCGGCCGCCAGCAGCACTTTGAAAACTGTGCTTGCTTTAGCGTGTCATCGCGATCACGATCACTTTCGCTTTCAGAGCAATCGCGATGACTTTCGCTATTATGGCCGCGCGGCGTTACTTTTACTGCCGCACAGCCAATGCTTGTTTTTTTTTTTTTTACTTTAGTCAGTCACGAGCGACATTGTCTATGTTTTCTTTTTCTCCTCCTTGCCAGGGCCACTCCCGTTGGATCAGCAGCCCCCTTCCTTCCGGCTGGGGTATGTAGTCGCATCTGTGTGTGTAGAATGCCCACAACAGAGATGTTTCTGTAGGCAGTGAGAGTTTCTTTCAGAGGGTCAAAGTGGTTTTCAGAATACTTCCCCGAGTAGGAATTTGGGCACAGGCCGGCTATATGGAGGCATATAGAATCCTCTCAACTGACTTAAGCAATGTTTTTTTTTCTTTTCAATTTCCAGACAGATATTGCCTGTCTAAATTTTGTGCACCAAGCGTATTCAAGCAATCCAGGAAAGGGTGGAGCCTTTGTAAATCCCTGAAAAGAGAGCGGTTTGTTGAAGGGAGTTAATCCTATTACGGCCTAGCACTTTATTGCAATTCTGGACACCTTGGTATCGAGCAAGTTCCCTGTTTTCTCGTTATATTTTAACTTCTTTTTAAATTTTCAAAAGCACCTTAAAAAGCACTTGCACTTTTTGTGGCCCAACATTGTATTATTGCACTAAAATATGAAGTCTGTTTTTAATTCCAATATGACATGCATATTAAGACTGGTTACTTGACAGATTGTATTTACAATTGTACATTTCTTTTTGATCTCCGATGACACTTTGTATGCTTTGTGAGGATGTTTTTGTGTCTTTTATGTATTGTGTACTTTTATGATATTGAAGATCGAGATAAGGTTATTACAAACAATTACTTGCTCATACAATCCTTGACCTCTGCACGGTGCACAGAGCAGTAGTCATCTATTCCAGTTACAATTCTGTGCAAATGTGTGGGTAGGGTGACTCCGGAAATGTTTGTTTACGTATTTAAGCCACACCTTAATTATACAGGCGGCCACACCCATTTTAGGGACCCCCCGCACACATTTTTCATCCCACTTTAGCCCCGAATAAGTCTTTTGCCGTTGCAGTGTAGACTGGTCACCCAGAGAGAGGATGGAGAAATTGTTGAAGCCAACAAAGGAGACGGCTGGTGCTCATGGGAGGGCATAATATAAATGCTGGAAGGCACCTGGTTCTTGTGCTGCCGTAATTCCTCATTTTAAGAGCAGAACGTGTGTGCTAAAACACACCTGGAACGCCAAGGCTGCTAGAGGCGTTCACCTTAAAAGAGCACTAGAGTGGCAGTGTTAGCACCCCAATAATTCTTATGGCAAACCGCAGCACCGAGTCATACTTGGGGTCGTCTCCCTACACTGCTGGTGCTTGCAGCCAGACAGTGTTTTGCAGGCCCCCTCGATGCACGGCACCCTTTAGGGATGTTTCATGCCAGTGAACAAGCAGTCACGTGGTTAAAGATTGTGCTTGAGTCAATGTTCCCCCCTGACAAGCTGTATGATCCTCGCATACAACCACTGCACACCCACAATTGTACAGTTTGAGGCCCTCAAAACACTTTTTTATGATATAACATGTTAACATATTTTCTCCGGGGCAGAGGCATTCACTTCTTTGACTGTTTCCAAAGACATGAAATGCGCTCTATTTTTTTATGGGCGAAGCCAGCCGTGAGAAATCCCCTTTTTACCTCGCAAGAAAGGTGTCTTCTGCGAAATGGATTCCTTGGGAACTCTTGCTGAAGGAACGGCAATGAGAACCCCCCTCCCCCCCCCCTTAACACCACCCCTCCTCTGACAGGCTTTACTAGGGTGCAGAAATAATGCATTTCCCGCGCTCATACCTTGCTCACACTCTAGTTTAGAGACCCTCCTCAGGAAACGTTGTCAGAGGTGATGCTAGATGAAACCGCGTTTTAATTAAATTATTTTTCTTTCTTTCACCCTTTTCTTTGCCTCTTCCTCATCTTCTGTTACTCTCAAGCTGTGTTTTTGACTGACTTTCTCTACTCTCTGCTGTGTATAGACCATATTTATACTCTGGTACTGTACATGAGTATTTTTGTAAGTTGAACATTAATGTAGAACATTGTAACCCTCTCCACGGTTTAACATGGCTACAGCAATAACTACTACAAGCATTTGCAATGCAACAGGTCTCACATTCACGCAAGTTTGAGCTTTGGCATTTTAAATGACAAAGCCTTTAATTTATGTGCTGGTTTTTTAAACATAGATAAAAAGCATTGTCATTTACAATGGCGGTAGCTTAAACTCGCGTAAATGCGAGACCTATTGCATTGCAAATGCTTGTTTGTATATGTTGGTAGTCTGGGAGCAGGAGCAGGGAAAGGGTAACCAGGTAGGATAAGTTTAGATTAGAGGTTGGTTAGTTACAGTAGCACAAAGGCAGGTAGGGATTAGGGTCAGGGGAGTTTAGGATTTGGAAATGCTACATTTGTGTAGGATTGGGAAGAGTATGGTTATGGAATATTATGTTGTATGTCGTGGGGTGGGGGATCTGATGTGGGGATCGTAGGGGTGGGGGGAGGAACAAGGGGTCAGGAAATTCTTGTATAGTGAGGTTTTTAGTTTTGGAAGGCAGTTGCCAAGGGTTGAAAGTTGTGATATGCACCTGTTTCAATAAAGCAGCCTTTTTCACACACAGTAAGTGGTCTGGTGTCGGCTTGCTCCGCCCCCCCCCCCCCCCCCCTTTATCTCCTAAGTAAGGTTTCCCGGCTTCACGGCAGTCATCGCTGCTTTGAGTGGCAGCATGGTGTCAGCTTCGGGGGCTGAGTTGGTGCTAATCAAGGTCATATAGGGAGAGAGCCCGAGCATGGTGGCATTAGTGGCCGCCAGCGGAGTGTGTGCTCGGAGCTCCTGCAGAAGCTGCCTAGGACTGGGTGCGGTTTGCGAGAACCGTGAGCTCCTGCTCAGCCACCCCCCTCCCATTGCCGCTGTCTTCTGGTGCAGTGGGTAGTGGATGGTGATAGGACAGTGATTGGAGAGCCCGAGGGGGGGCCAGCTGGATTTTTGCCCTACCATACAGCGATTGAGTCTTTTAACTGAGCGGTGTACATAAGGAGGCACAAGGAGACATAGGATAAAAGATGACGTAAGGTGAGACAAGAGGACATGGTGCAAAGATACCAAAAAAGGGAGCAGGTCATATAAGGTGATTGAGAGCGGTGGGGGGAGATAGTGAAGTAAAGTGGCCTACTCAGGGTAAGGGCGTGATCCGTGACTGGTCAGGGGTGCTTCTGTTTGATCTCTCAGGCACGTTTCTGGACAGGAGGTCCGCAGAGGCCCGTCATGAAGTGCTTCACTTGTCCCGATTTTCCAGAAAGTGACGATAGTTCCAGCGGAAGCTGTCAAGCTTGGTCTGGGTGTGGTTTGCAGGTGCTCTGTCCAATCCAACAGCAAGGTTGACAATTACCTACAAAAGAACAGCGTATCCCAAAGACAATAGTGGTGGTTTAGCACAACACCATTTACCTTAGTTAAAATCACCCCGGCACCCCTCTGTCTGTCTGTCTACCATAGCCTACAAGAAACTAAGAACACAAACAATCCAGATGAAAAGACTGGGCACGCAACAATCAACGTGAAAGAGTTCAGGTAAGGCAGCCCACATAGGAGTCTTCTCTGGGAGCGCAGAAATGACAAATTTCTTTGCCAAAACTCCAATAACAAAACAAGTAAATTCACATATTGAGCAGGAAAAAACATAGGAAACCGGTTTAGATAAAGCAGAGGACATCAGCATTCCTTTGCAAAACATCAATGGACACACTGGAGAACAGGCAACAAAAATAACACCAACAAAAATTGACGACCCCCCAGAGCGTAGCGATTCATTGTTCCATCCATCAGAAACTGAGCTATTCAAAATTCCAGATACAGATTTCACCTTACCAGATTTAAATCTAAATGACACCCCTCCTCAGGTTTCTAAAATAACAACGGAGACACTGCAATATACAACAGCACTCCACGTAACACATCTGACTCAGCGGGAAGCTTATCGCATTCACCGGAAATTCCGCAGTTTTACACTTTGCAATCTCCGAATAGACAAAATCCTGTCTCCGTTTTGTTATTCACTCTACAAAGGATCCTGGAATCAGTATTGACTCTCTTAAAGAATTTTATGGAAAATTGCGACCAGATCTTAGAAACGCAAACAGGAATACTACAATACTTAGGGGCATATTCTAAAGGAGCTATCGCCAAGTTAACGGCACATTATCCCATCCAAAGTTGCGATAAACTTATCGCCCCAATCACAAGCTGGTGTTAACAGCCCATAGCACCAGTTTACCCGCGATAGCAGCCGCAAAAAACATCGCCACAGATGACCCCTGCAACTATCGCTAATGAGATGCAGAGTAGGCGTTCCCGTGCAAAAAGCTGCGACAACACCACTCCACAACATTCACAACGACCAGCCAGAACTGCGATAAGAACACAAAACAGGCAATATTGTGCGTTAGCAGCAGGAAAATAACACCTGCTCTGACCTGGTGCAAAGTCGGACCACAGCCTGCACCACAAAAGGGCTCCCAGCCCAGAGCCACACCTGAAGAACAACAGATGCACCCGGGCAACTGAAAATGCAGCCTGGAGGGCCGAAATAGCAACAACACCCGCCGCCACCACCCCCAGGATCCCCCCTCCCCGGGACCCCCTACCAAAGACATGCCACATCAGCTACACCTAAACATGTACAAGAAAATCTGCATGATGTCGCACAATCACAACTGGTGACATGCATGTGTCGTCACAAAAATGAGCATCATACATTCACTTTCGAAGCAACAAATGAAACTTTATTAAAATGAACACTGAAATGAAATTAAGACACATGGCGGCTCCCCTCGGGACGATCAGTAGGTCACAGCCTGCAAGACAAAAATCATGATGAGAAGGTGTGTCCTGGGCACATCAAAGGACAGAGAGAGAGTGAAGGAGAGAGAGAGGGGAAGAGAGAGAGGAGAGAGAGAGGGGGAGAGAGACAGAGAGAGAGAGGGAGAGAGAGAGAAGAAGAGAGGGGGAGAGAGAGAGAGAAGAAGAGAGGGAGAGAGAGAGAGAAGAAGAAGGCGAGAGAGAGAAAGACGAAGAAAGGGAGAGAGAGAGAGAGTGCCGCCCCTGCGCACCCAGGCCACACTGCTCAACTACTGCTACCGGTGTGTCTCCAACCACTTGCCGGTATGTATAGCAGTACACCAGGTCACACATCTGAGACAGAGCCGTCATCTGAAACAGAGTCCAGATACATGATTGGCACAGTACACACACTTGCACAAGACAACATCGCCTGCCCGCCCATGCACACCCAGGCAGAGGCACCCCAGCCCCTCCTGCCCCCCATCGGAGCATGCCCGCCTATGCACACCCAGGCAGAGGCACCCCAGCCCCTCCCACCGCCCATCGCAGCTTGCCCGCCCATGCACACCCAGGCCTCACTGCTCACCTTCCGCCACCGGCGAGTAGACAGGAGGTCCCACCATGTGCCGCTGCAAGCCACAAGCCCGGGGCCCGTGGACATGGCACCCTCCACACCGTGCAGCCCCACTCCGCAGGCCACCAGGTGTCATGTTTGGTGCTGGGTTTTGATTACTCTATCGTATAGGACATACCAGTGCACCCAGCATCATCGCAGGCTGCACACCCGCTCAGCCCAATGGGTGCCACTAACTCTGGGATCCCGGAAGCAACGCCACGTGGCGGTAGGCCTGCGCTGCCCGCTGGCTCTGGCCTACACTCCGGTCCAGCAGGGCACACAAAACCTGAGCTGTCCGGACCGCCGGGACGGGGCATCATCACAGGCTGCACACCAGCTCAGCAGCTTAAGGTGCCACTAACTCAGTGCACCCAAAGTCACCGTCCCGTGGCAGGGTCCCTGTGTCAACCGCAATGCTCCGGGTGCCACTAACCCTATGCAACCCCAGTCAGTGCTACGTGATGGTAGGGAAATTACTGTCCCAACATTCATCCACACATTCATCCATGAATGAAGAGAGAGAAGACACAGCAGTGCATCACTGGATGTTTATTGCACATCCAGTGCAGTTCAGCAGCTGGGGCAGTACAGGGCAATGCCGAGCTCACTACCCAATATGGGCCCGTGGAGGGCCAGCCAGAGTCCATTTGGGGATGACAAGTACTGCGGAAGAGGAAGGGTACAGTACGCAGTCTGGTCGCCGTGTCATTGTTCATCAAACTGGGTATGGCAGTCCATGTCTTTGTTCAAGGTGAGTGCATCAGAGTGTATCGGGGATCAGTGGAAGGTCATGAGGCCATGTGCGGCACCAAGCAGAAACAGGCCATGTGGAGGAAATGAATGCTAGTGCCTCCTGATCACAAACTCATCCATGTCCTGGTACCCGGATGTGTGCTCTGTCCCACCTGTGGGTGTTGCAGTACCGGCTGAGGCAGTGTGTGCCACTGACACATCAGGTGTTGGAGTGGATACGTCTGCCACACTGTGAGGTAATGGCACACCAGGGTGCGGAGATGTAGATGGTGTGGGGGCAGCAGCATTCATATGCGCCACGCCTTGTGGCAGTAATGCCATGATGGTGATCTGTAGGGCGTGGTAGATCCCAGCTACATTTCACTGATGTGCAGCAGTGGCTGCCATCCTTTTTGCCTCCATCCACACCATGTCCTCCATGTGTCTGCATGTGTGCCAGCTCATGACTGGTATCGCTGGTGCCCCTCTGAGCAAACAGGTGTTCTTCTCTCCACGTCAGGACTCCAGCGATGTCAGTCAGGGCTCGTTGGAGATCATGGAGCAGGCGTAGACACCCATGGATGGTGTCCAGTTTGGTGGCTATGAGGTCGAACCCCACCTGCACCTACTCAGCTGTCTCCCTCCGGGCTTCCAGTACACGGCGTTGGAAGGCCGTGTGTTGTTCCTGGGGGTCTTGGAAGACTGCCGGGGCCGTGGGTGCCTCCTGCTGGGTGGTTTGGGTGGGAGGTGGGGTCTCCTTGATGCAGCTGGTCAGCCCTCATCCTGGAGGTGAGTCGCGAATGATGTCAATGATGTCTAGGAGGGCTTGTGCGTCGATGCTGAGGTTATCCTCCTCGTCATCAGTGAAGAGTGGCTGGGACTGCCCTGCAGGGGGTGTGGACGGTGGCCCTGCAATATGAAGGGGAGATGGTGTATTGCAATGTGTCCACATGTATGTAGCCGCATGGTACATGTTGACATTCAGACAGCATGGCATTGTACATTGTGACAGTCTATAGATCTGGCCGATGAGCCAGAGTCATTGAGGGTGTGCACTGTGCTCTGCTTGATTGTGCATGTGTTCCATCGTGGCCATCTCCACCAGTTACCCCAGTACCTGGTGGTCACTCACCCTGTTGCGGTTGTGTTGTGTCCTGTCGAGCAGTGTCGGGTCCCCTGACTCCGGCCACAGTATCCACACTGATGACTGTCGACACAAGTTCCTCCATGTCATCCAGCACGAGCTGTGGCGCTGGGCCCCCACCTCCAGTCTGCATTGCTGCCTTCTGGTTGGCTGCGAGTTTCTCCTTGGTCTTCTGCTTGATGTCATTCCATCGCCTCTTGACCTCGTCCATTGTCCTCTTATGCTCTCCGACGGCATTCACCTTGTCCACGATGTCCCACCATATTCCAGTTTTGGTGCCCAATGACACGTTGGAGGTGACAAACACTTGTTGATGGTGTTCCATCACCTCCGTGACTATGATCCTGTTTGCCTGCGGACTGAACTTCGCCTTCCTCTTCTTGTCCTTCCCTGTCACCGAGGTCCCGGGCTGGTCGTCCGGGGTGCTTGTGGGGTTGCGCTCGTCCTCTGCGCCTGCTCCAGCTGCCTCCATGGTGCTTGGGTGTTGGTCAGTTTGTGTTTGGGCGTTTTTCTACTTTTATGGTGATTTTTCCCGTCTGCCAGGTGTGTGTTGCAGGCCTGGTGCTGCTTATCACTGATTTCCTCATCGCGCTTTGGCCCATCGCAGGCTTTTTTGTGTTGTGGTTTGTGTTTTTATCTCCTTCGAGGTGGTTGTATCGCGGATGTTGACCGCAGTTTCGGCAGACTATCGCATGGTACCGCCTGTTGTGAATTCCACGTTGACACGGGGTTATTTTCCAGCGATGTTGAGAGTTGCACCCCTGAGTAGGAAAAAAAAGGAAAAAACAACTCAAACAAAATCGTGGCGGTCGATGTGGGAGTTTTGACCGGGGAAGACCTTCCCCAGCCTCCCCCATGTCATCAATGACGTCAGCGCACGAGCCGCGCTGACGTCATTGGAGGTTTCCATTTGCTTCCTGCGCGTCGGAGAACAAACAGGTAAGTATTGGGGCTTGGGGAGGGGGGATTTCAACGAAAGAGGCATCGGGGGAAAGGAAAGGGTTTTCCTTTCCCTCGATGCCTCTTTTGTGCATTCCTGCTGCACGATCGTGCGATCGTGCAGCAGGAATGCCCCCTAGACCCAGGGATTTTTTTTTTTTTAAACTACGAGTGAGTTTTGTTGTTTGGGGGGAGCGGCCCCTTAGGCAAGGGTCGCTTCCTCTTTGGGGGCCACAATTGTAGCTTTGTCTGCCCCCCTGGGGGGGGCAGATGTTGTTATTTTTTTTTTTAAATGGCCCACTGGGCCAAATGAATAAATGTACTGGGAAGTGGCTCCTTGGGCAAGGGTCACTCCCCTTTGGGGTCATTTAGAAAAGCCTACGTTTGTTTGGGGGAGCGGCCCCTTAGGCAAGGGTCGCTCCCCCTTTGGGGGCAACAATTTTAGCTTTGTCAGATTTAAATTAGAAAAAAAAGGCCCACTGGGCCAAATGAATAAATGTAGTGGGGAGTGACCCCTTGGGCAAGGGTCACTCCCCTTTGGGGATCATTTGGAAAAGCCTACATTTGTTTGGGGGAGCAGCCCCTTAGAAAAGGGTCGCTCCCCCTTTGGGGGCCATAATTTTAGCTTTGTCTGCCCCTCTGGGGGGGGGGCAGATTTTTTTTTTTAAAACGCCACACTGGGCCAAATGAATAAATGTAGTGGGGAGTGGCCCCTTGGGCAAGGGTCACTCCCCTTTTGGGGGCAAAAAAAAATCGGCCCACTGGGCCAATGTATTAAATGTAGTGGGGAGTGGCCCCTTGCGGGCCATTTTAGAAAGCCTATGTAGGTATGTTTTGTTTGGGGGAGTGGCCCCTTAGGCAAGGGTCGCTCCCCTTCCCTTTTGGGGGCATACATTTTGGCTTTGTCTTCCCCCCTGGGGGGGAGATTTATTTTTTTTAAATCAAATCGGCCCACTGGGCCAATAGAATAAATGTAGCGGGGAGTGGCCCCTTGGGCAAGGGTCACTCCCCTTTTGGGGGCATACATTTTGGCTTTGTCTGGTCCCTGGGGGGTGTAGATTTAATTTTTTTTAAATAAAATCAGTCCACTAGGCCAATAGAATAAATGTAGTGGGGAGTGGCCCCTTGGGCGAGGGTTGCTCCCCTGTGGGGAGCATTAATTGGCCTGTTTTTGCCACCCTGAGGGGCAGTACCAAAGGGGATGATGGACGGAGCGTTTGAGCAAATCAAACACTCACCCCCAGTCAACTGATCTGGGTTTAATCCATCATCATTCTTTAGCTCACTCCACCACCCCAGTTCAGACATGGCCATATGCAAATCGGTCTGACCCTGTGCCTCATGGGAACAGTCCAGCCTGAACTGCCAAGCCATGTCTTCCCTGGACCGGAAACAACCATCCTGGGACCGGTTTCTGGCTAATCAGCCATCATCAGCCAGGCTAGCTTGAGTCCAGTGGCAAAGTGAGCAAGGGACCCGCGTCTGGGCATACCCTGCCAACTTAGGGCGACCAAAGCGCACAGGGTCAGACTGATTTGCATATGGCCATGTCTGAACTGGGGTGGTGGAGTGAGCTAAAGAATGATGATTGTTTAAACCCAGATCAGTTGACTGCGGGTGAGTGTTTGATTTGCTCAAACGTTCTGTCCATCATCCACTTTGGTTTCACCCTGAGGGGTAGATCACCTGATTTCTTTTTTTTTTGTAGGGCCACTAGGCCACCAGGGTTTTTTTTTTAATGTTTGGAAGCGGCCCCTTGGACATGAGTCGCTCCCCTTTATGGGAGGATAATTGTGGCCATTTCTGCCCTCTTTGGGTGGCAGAATAGCAGTATGTTTTTAGGCCCATCTCAGAAGCCACTAGACACAAGGGTTTTTTAAAATTTTTGTGTTGGGGAGTGGCCGCAAGGGTTGCTCTCCTTTTACGGGGGTGAATATTTAATTTATAATCTTAGGTCCACCTACTCCCTATCTTGGCTGGTGGATTGTGTGTGGACTGGTGCATTATTTGCATATGTGATTGTAATTTTTTTCCCCCTTTTTATTCTAGTGTAAAGCTTTTGATTCCTGTTTGCGGTTTCGACAGTGGTTGTTCTGCAGTTTTGCGTAGTTGCATTTTTTTGGTAAGAAATTTTTTTTGTTGTATTTACTCCAAATGAGTAATATTGTAATGTATGAATTAATTTTTTTGTGAGTGATGTCATAATGGCAGCATATTTAGTTAGTGTTTTGAGCATGAAATTCTTTGCGATGTGCTTTGCATGGTCTTATGTGTAATTTCTTTTCTCTTTCTTTTTTAGTGGGATATTGTTGAGCCACACTGTGTCTGTGCAGAGTAGGTGGTGGTGAGTTTAGCTGCCTCTGGCAAGTGAGTGGTATCGTTTAGGAGTATATATTTGTTTTTGATAAAGGTGCTTTTTGTTTATTTCTTATTTTACAAAGTGTTTGTTGTTGTTGACTTGTTTGACAAGTTACCTTTATTAGTAAGCATTCTGGCTAGCCGTAGAATGACTGCTCAACAGGTCGTTGGTATGCTTCTTGAATCTTCCTCCGAGCAGGATTATGAGACTGACGTGCGTCTGAGGGAGAGGAGGAAGGGGAAGATTCTGGCAGTGAGTTTTCTCTCTAAATGGAATCATCGGATGATGAAGGTTCTCTCAGTGCAGAAGAAGGTACTCTCAGATGAAGTGCCTGTTTTAGAGGAGGATACTGCTGTGCCGATGGTGCAGGAGGCATCTGGATTGCAGCCTGAGGCTGCTAGGCTTCCTACTGGAAGTGCTGGACTCTGGGTTGATCCAAACATGGTGCAGCCGGTGTTGCCTGCTTTTAGCGGTGATGCAGGGTGTAGAGTGGATTGTGAACATTTTTTGCCTATACAGTTCAGTTGTTTATGGATGATGTATTTTTGGGTGAGATTGTTGAGCAGACTAATTTGTATGCTGAACAGTTTTTGAGGGACAACAGTGACAAACTTAGGCCCCACTCCAGAGCTACCCGGTGGACTCCAACAAATCTGGAAGAGAGGAAGAAGTTTTTGGGTTTGACTTTATTGATGGGTTTGATAAGGAAGCCGTCCCTGGCTTCATATTGGTCTACCAGTCCCTTGATGGCAACACCATATTTCCTGCAGTTATGACTCATGATCGGTATCTACTTTTGCTATGTATGCTGCATTTTGTTGATAATTCTTTGGCGTTGCCACGTATTCACCCTGACTGTGACCGTCTTTTTAGGATTTGGCCTGTTCTTGATCACTTTGTAGATCGATTTTCATAGATCTATACTCTAGGGAAAGAAATATCTATTGAGTCTTTGGTCTTGTTCAAGGGTCGTTTGGTTTTTAGGCAGTGCATCCCCAGCAAGAGGGCACGCTATGGAATTAAGCTGTATATGTTGTCTGAGAGTAGGACAGGATATGTTTTTAATTTCCGTGTGTACACTGGTAGAGATTCCACTATTGTCCCCCCTGGTTGTCCGTCCACTTTTGGAGTTTCAGTGAAAATTGTGTGGGATCTTGCTAGTTTAATAGAGGCCACCATTTGTACCTTGAAAACTTCTACACTACTGTGCAATTGTTTAAGGAATTGTTTAAAGTGGACACTTTTGCATGTGGCACAATCCGCTCTAACCGTAAAGGTTATCCAAGAGAGCTTGTTTGCAAAAAACTTCAGAGGGGACAGTGTAGTTCCTTGCGTAGTGATGAACTACTAGCTGTGAAATTTGTGGACAGGAGGGATGTGTACATGCTGACTACCATCCCTGATGAGAGTACTTCACCTGTGCCTGTTTGGGGTCAGGTTGCTGAAGTGTGCAAACCTGTGTGCATTCTAGACTACAATAGGCACATGGGTGGTGTTGACAGAGTAGATCAGAGGTTGGAACCTTACACTGCTATTCGTAAGGCTTATGTTTGGTATAAGAAGTTGGCCATTCATCTCTTCAACTTAGCAACTTTCAATGCTTTTGTTGTGTTCAAGGAGTGTTCTCCTGGGTCAAAGTTGACATTTGTTCAGTTTCAGCACTCTGTGATAGGCAGCCTTGTTATTGTGGAACAGGCAAGTGTTCCCAGAGTTGGAGTGGTGGAGGATGTGGATCGATTGAAAGATCGCCACTTTCCTGATTACATTCCTCCCACATCCTCAAAAGACTTTCCCACTAGGAGATGTAGAGTCTGTTGGCGAAGAGGTGTGCGTAAGGAGACTCGTCTTTTCTTCCCCGGGTGTCCTTCTAACCCTGGGCTGTGTGTGCCTGCTTGTTTTAGAGCATTCCACACGCAAAATAATTTTTGGGAGCATCCATGAGTGGTAAAGTGAACTGCCTGGTCTGTAATGTTTAAAAAAAATATTCTGTTTCAAGGTTGGCATTAGTGCAATGTATTTAGTTTCAGATTTTGTGTTAGTAGATTTGTATTTATTTGCAATTTGTTTGTGTTTTTTTTTGTATATAAAAAATCCCAAATGTGATGGCGGTGTGTGTAGGCTGGCGTTTGGTTGGCGTTGTGCGTGGACTGGCGCTTGGCTGGCGGTGTGCGTGGACTAGAGCTTGGCTGGCGGTGTGTGCTGACTGGTGCTTGGCTGGCGGTGTGCGTGGATTGGTGCTTGGCTGGCAGTGTGTGTGGATTGGCGCTTGCTGGTGTTGTGCGTGGACTGGCGCTTGGCTTGCAATGTGTGTGGACTGATGCTTGGCTGCCGGTGTGCGTGGACTGGCGCTTGGCTGACGGTGTGCGTGGACTGGCGCTTGGCTGGCGGTGTGTGTTGACTGGTGCTTGGCTGGCGGTGTGTGTTGACTGGTGCTTGGCTGGCGGTGTGCATGGATTGGTGCTTGGCTGGTGGTGTGCGTGGACTGGCGCTTGGCTGGCGGTGTGCATGGACTTGCGCTTGGCTGGCGGTGTGCATGGACTGACGCTTGGCTGGCAGTGTGTGAGTAGTGACTTGCTGTTGGTCACTACACACACTGCTAGCTTAGCACCACTCCACGCAATCCATTAGCTTGTGTGGTTGCTGTGTCAGGAATGTGGGTGTGTGAAAGTGACAGGCCCTTGAATGGCGCAATCTGCTGGTGTGAGTGTTGTAATGTGATGGGCCCGCAGCTGGCAGTGTGAATGGTTTTGTATGTGTCACACGTATGAAAGGATTATGAATGGCCTGTAAAGAGGGTGGTGCCTTGTCGTGGCTTTACAGCTCACGAGCTTTGAGTCAATGGTTCAGTTTCTCGTCCTTTCAATTATTAACAGTGCATTTCATTTTTATGAAATCACTTGCTAATACAATTGTACATACAGAACCATCACTCACCCTCGTGCCAAATCCAACCAGTATGTGTGTGTGCTTGTGGATTAGATGGCTGTGCAGAAATGTCTGTCTTTTTTGTCTTTATGAAGCAGGGTGTACCTTGTCCCTTTTTGTGAATGTTGTAATGTGTTGGTTTCGAGCCTGGTGGTGTGAATGGTCTTGTGTGTATCACGTATGAAAGGTGTGTGAATGGCCTGTAAAGCGGTTGGTGCCTTGCCGTGGCTTTACAGCTCACTTTTTTGTCCATTTAATTATTGACAGTGCATTTCATTTTTGTGAAATCTCTTGTTAATAACATTTTATATACTGAACCATCACTCGCCCTCATGCCAAATCCAACCAGTATGTATGTGTGTTTGAGGAGTAGATGGCTGTGCAGGAATATTTTTCTTTTTAGTCTCTCTGCCAAGGTGCACATTCCATCTAAGATTAACCTACCAACTGTAGATGTTGTTGTAAACCCATGGGAGTACATGGTGATGTCTCTCTTGTGAATTCCAAAAAGTTGTTTTACCCACAATGTCCTGCAAACCTCAAAATGTCTGTCACATTTTCCTTGCAATATTGTGCCAAAATTCTTACGCTTCAGAAATAAACAACTAATTATGTCAAAACGATTTGGTTTTGCAAGGGGGGTCACCTGGGTTTTTGGCCCCGTGCTCGGTGGCCATCTAGGGAAACCTACCAAACCCACATATTACTAAAAACTAGACACCCGTGCGCTTCCAGGGAGGTATAGCTTGCATGGATCTCCCAACGTTTCCTTACCCAGAATCCCTTGCAAACCTCAATTTTAGCTGAAAAAATCACTTTTTTCACACATTTTTATGTGGGAAAGTGTGGCATCACTGGGCTCACACAGCACTCAACCAGGTCTCCCGATAAAATGGTGCCTCACTTGTGTGGGAGGCCCAAGTACCTGCAAAACGTAGTGAGGCGACATCAAAATTGCCTATCTCAAAACCACCTGGTTTTCCAAGGGGGGTCACCTGGGTTTTTCACCCCGTGCTCGGCGGCCATCTAGGGAAATCTACCAAACCCACACATTTCTAAAAACTAGACACCCGGGTGCCTAGCTTTCTGCCTAGCTTTCAGAAATGTGTGAGTTTGGTAGGTTTCCCTAGATGGCCGCTGAGCATGGGGTCAAAAATCCAGGTAACCCCCCTTGGAAAACCAGGTGGCTCTCAGAGAGGCAATTTTGATGTCGCCTCACTACGTTTTGGGTCCTTGCCTGTCGCGGGTACTTGGGCCTCCCACACAAGTGAGGCACCATTTTTATCGGGAGACCTGGGGAAATGCTGGGTGGTAGGAAATTTGTGTGAGCCCGGTGATGCCACACTTTCACACACAAAAATGAGTGAAAAAGTGATGTTTTCAGCTAAAACTGAGGTTTGCAAGGGATTCTGGGTAAGGAAACGTTGGGGGATCCACGCAAGCCATACCTCCCTGGAAGCCCCTGGGTGTCCAGTTTTCAGAAATCTGTGGGTTTGGTAGGTTTCCCTAGATGGCCGCCGAGCACGGTGCCAAAAACCCAGGTGCCCCCCCTTGGAAAACCAGGTGGTTTTAAGATAGGCAATTTTGATGTCGCCTGACTACGTTTTGGGCCCATGCCTGTCGGGGGTACTTGGGCCTCCACACAAGTGAGGTACTATTTTTATCGGGAGACCTGGGGGATGCTGGGTGGTGGGAAATTTGTGTGAGCCTGGTGATGCCACACTTTCCCACACAAAAATGTGTGAAAAAAGTGATTTTTTCAGCTAAAATTGAGGTGTGCAAGGGATTCTGTGTAAGGAAACGGTGGGGGAACCATAAAAGCCATACATCCCTGGAAGCCCCCGGGTATCTAGTTTTCAGAAATGTGTGGGTTTGGTAGGTTTCCCTAGATGGCCGCCGAGCAAGGGGCCAAAAACCCAGGTGCCCCCCCTTGGAAAACCAGGTGGTTTTCAGATAGGCAATTTTGATGTCGCCTGACTACGTTTTGGGCCCTTGCCTGTCGCGGGTACTTGGGCCTCCCACACAATTGAGGCACCATTTTTATCGGGAGACCTGGGGGAATGATGGGTGGTTGGAAATTTGTGTGAGTCCGGTGATGCCACACTTTCCCACACAAAAATGTGTGAAAAAAGTGATTTTTTCAGCTAAAATTGAGGTTTGCAAGGGATTCTGGGTAAGGAAACGTTGGGGGATCCATGCAAGCCATACCACCCTGGAATCCCCCGGGTGTCTAGCTTTCAGAAATGTGTGGGTTTGGTAGGTTTCCCTAGATGGCCGCTGAGCATGGGGTCAAAAACCCAGGTAACCCCCCTTGGAAAACCAGGTGGCTTTCAGAGAGGCAATTTGGATGTCGCCTCACTACGTTTTGGGTCCTTGCCTGTCGCGGGTACTTGGGCCTCCCACACAAGTGAGGCACCATTTTTATCGGGAGACCTGGGGGAATGCTGGGTGGTAGGAAATTTGTGTGAGCCCGGTGATGCCACACATTCCCACACAAAAATGTGTGAAAAAAGTGATGTTTTCAGCTAAAATTGAGGTTTGCAAGGGATTCTGGGTAAGGAAACGTTGGGGGATCCACGCAAGACATACCTCCCTGGAAGCCCCCGGGTGTCTAGTTTTCAGAAATCTGTGGGCTTGGTAGGTTTCCCTAGATGGCCGCCGAGCACGGGGCCAAAAACCCAGGTGCCCCCCTTGGAAAACTAGGTGGTTTTCAGATAGGCAATTTTGATGTCTCCTGACTACGTTTTGGGCCCTTGCCTGTCGCGGGTACTTGGGCCTCCACACAAGTGAGGCACTATTTTTATCGTGAGACCTGGGGGATGCTGGGTGGTAGGAAATTTGTGTGAGCCTGGTGATGCCACACTTTCCCACACAAAAATGTGTGAAAAAAGTGATTTTTCTGCTAAAATTGAGGTTTGCAAGGGATTCTGGGTAAATAAACGGTGGGGGATCCACAAAAGCCATACCTTCCTGGAAGCCCCCGGGTATCTAGTTTTCAGAAATGTGTGGGTTTGGTAGGGTTCCCTAGATGGCCGCCGAGCACGGGGCCAAAAACCCAGGTGACCCCCATTGGAAAACCAGTTAGTTTTCGGATAGGCAATTTTGATGTTGCCTCACTACGTTTTGGGCCCTTGCCTGTCGCAGGTACTTGGGCCTCCCACACAATTGAGGCACCATTTTTATTGGGAAACCTGGGGGAATGCTGGGTTGTTGGAAATTTGTGTGAGCCCGGTGATGCCACACTTTCCCACACAAAAATGTGTGAAAAAAGTGATTTTTGTCAGCTAAAATTGAGGTTTGCAAGGGATTCTGGGTAAGGAAACGTTGGGGGATCCATGCAAGCCATACCTCCCTGGAAGCCCCCGGGTGACCAGTTTTCAGAAATATGTGGGCTTGGTAGGTTTCCCTAGATGGCCGCCGAGCACGGGGCCAAAAACCCAGGTGCCCCCCCTTGGAAAACCAGGTGGTTTTCAGATAGCAATTTTGATGTCGCCTCACTACGTTTTGGGTCCTTGCCTGTCGCGGGTACTTGGGCCTCCCACACAAGTGAGGCACCATTTTTATCGGGCGACCTGGGGGAATGCTGGGTGGTAGGAAATTTGTGTGAGCCCGTTGATGCCACACTTTCCCACACAAAAATGTGTGAAAAAAGTGATTTTTTCAGCTAAAATTGAGGTGTGCAAGGGATTCTGCGTAAGGAAACGGTGGGGATCCATAAAAGCCATACATCCCTGGCAGCCCCCGGGTATCTAGTTTTCAGAAATGTGTGGGTTTGGTAGGGTTCCCTAGATGGCCGCCGAGCACGGGGCCAAAAACCCAGGTGCACCCCCTTGGAAAACCAGGTGGTTTTCAGATAGGCAATTTTGATGTCGCCTGACTACGTTTTGGGCCCTTGCCTGTCGCGGGTACTTGGGCCTCCCACACAATTGAGGCACCATTTTTATCGGGAGACCTGGGGGAATGCTGGGTGGTTGGAAATTTGTGTGAGTCCGGTGATGCAACACTTTCCCACACAAAAATGTGTGAAAAAAGTGATGTTTTCAGCTAAAATTGAGGTTTGCAAGGGATTCTGGGTAAGGAAACGTTGGGGGATCCACGCAAGCCATACCTCCCTGGAAGCCCCTGGGTGTCTAGTTTTCAGAAATCTGTGGGCTTGGTAGGTTTCCCTAGATGACCGCCGAGCACGGGGCCAAAAACCCAGGTGCCCCCCCTTGGAAAACCAGGTGGTTTTCAGATAGGCAATTTTGATGTCGCCTGACTACGTTTTGGGCCCTTGCGTGTCGCGGGTACTTGGGCCTCCACACAAGTGAGGCACTATTTTTATCGGGAGACCTGGGGGATGCTGGGTGGTAGGCAATTTGTGTGAGCCTGGTGATGCCACACTTTCCCACACAAAAATGTGTGAAAAAAAGTGATTTTTTCTGCTAAAATTGAGGTTTGCAAGGGATTCTGGGTAAGGAAACGGTGGGGGATCCACAAAAGCCATACCTCCCTGGAAGCCCCCGGGTATCTAGCTTTCAGAAATGTGTGGGTTTGGTAGGGTTCCCTAGATGGCCGCCGAGCACGGGGCCAAAAACCCAGGTGACCCCCATTGGAAAACCAGGTGATTTTCGGATAGGCAATTTTGATGCCGCCTCACTACGTTTTGGGCCCTTGCCTGTCGCAGGTACTTGGGCCTCCCACACAATTGAGGCACCATTTTTATCGGGAGACCTGAGGGAATGCTGGGTTTTTGGAAATTTGTGTGAGCCCGTTGATGCCACACTTTCCCACACAAAAATGTGTGAAAAAAGTGATGTTTTCAGCTAAAACTGAGGTTTGCAAGGGATTCTGGGTAAGGAAACGTTGGGGGATCCACGCAAGCCATACCTCCCTGGAAGCCCCCGGGTGTCCAGTTTTCAGAAATCTGTGGGTTTGGTAGCGTTCCCTAGATGGCCGCCGAGCACGGGGCCAAAAACCCAGGTGCCACCCCCTGGGAAAACCAGGTGGTTTTAAGATAGGCAATTTTGATGTTGCCTGACTACGTTTTGGGCCCATGCCTGTCGGGGGTATTTGGGCCTCCACACAAGTGAGGCACTATTTTTATCGGGAGACCTGGGGGATGCTGGGTCATGGGAAATTTGTGTGAGCCTGGTGATGCCACACTTTCCCACACAAAAATGTGTGAAAAAAGTGATTTTTTCAGCTAAAATTGAGGTGTGCAAAGGATTCTGCGTAAGGAAACGGTGGGGGATCCATAAAAGCCATGCATCTCTGGAAGCCCCCGGGTATCTAGTTTTCAGAAATGTGTGGGTTTGGTAGCGTTCCCTAGATGGCCGCCGAGCAAGGGGCCAAAAACCCAGGTGCCCCCCCTTGCAAAACCAGGTGGTTTTCAGAGAGGCAATTTTGATGTCGCCTCACTACGTTTTGGGTCCTTGCCTGTCGCGGGTACTTGGGCCTCCCACACAAGTGAGGCACCATTTTTATCGGGAGACCTGGGGAAATGCTGGGTGGTAGGAAATTTGTGTGAGCCCGGTGATGGCACACTTTCCCACACAAAAATGTGTGAAAAAAGTGATGTTTTCAGCTAAAATTGAGGTTTGCAAGGGATTCTAGGTAAGGAAACATTGGGGGATCCATGCAAGCCATACCTCCCTGGAAGCCCCCGGGTGTCTAGTTTTCGGAAATCTGTGGGCTTGGTAGGTTTCCCTAGATAGCCGCCGAGCACGGGGCCAAAAACCCAGGTGCCCCCCTTGGAAAACTAGGTGGTTTTCAGATAGGCAATTTTGATGTCGCCTGACTACGTTTTGGGCCCTTGCCTGTCGCGGGTACTTCGGCCTCCACACAAGTGAGGCACTACTTTTATCGTGAGACCTGGGGGATGCTGGGTGGTAGGAAATTTGTGTGAGCCCGGTGATGCCACACTTTCCCACACAAAAATGGGTGAAAAAAGTGATTTTTTCAGCTAAAACTGAGGTTTGCAAGGGATTCTGGGTAAGGAAACGTTGGGGGATCCACGCAAGCCATACCTCCCTGGAAGCCCCCGGGTGTCCAGTTTTCAGAAATCTGTGGGCTTGGTAGGTTTCCCTAGATAGCCGCCGAGCACGGGGCCAAAAACCCAGGTGCCCCCCTTGGAAAACTAGGTGGTTTTCAGATAGGCAATTTTGATGTCGCCTGACTACGTTTTGGGCCCTTGCCTGTCGCGGGTACTTGGGCCTCCACACAAGTGAGGCACTATTTTTATCGTGAGACCTGGGGGATGCTGGGTGGTAGGAAATTTGTGTGAGCCTGGTGATGCCACACTTTCCCACACAAAAATGTGTGAAACAAGTGATTTTTTCTGCTAAAATTGAGGTTTGCAAGGGATTCTGGGTAAATAAACGGTGGGGGATCCACAAAAGCCATACCTCCCTGGAAGCCCCCGGGTATCTAGTTTTCAGAAATGTGTGGGTTTGGTAGGGTCCCTAGATGGCCGCCGAGCACGGGGCCAAAAACCCAGGTGACCCCCATTGGAAAACCAGGTAGTTTTCGGATAGGCAATTTTGATGTTGCCTCACTACGTTTTGGGCCCTTGCCTGTCGCAGGTACTTGGACCTCCCACACAATTGAGGCACCATTTTTATTGGGAAACCTGGGGGAATGCTGGGTTGTTGGAAATTTGTGTGAGCCCGGTGATGCCACACTTTCCCACACAAAAATGTGTGAAAAAAGTGATTTTTGTCAGCTAAAATTGAGGTTTGCAAGGGATTCTGGGTAAGGAAACGTTGGGGGATCCACGCAAGCCATACCTCACTGGAAGCCCCCGGGTGTCTAGTATTCAGAAATGTGTGGGTTTGGTAGGTTTCCATAGATGGCCGCCGAGCACGGGGCCAAAAACCCAGGTAACCCCCCTTGGAAAACCAGGTGGCTTTCAGATAGGCAATTTTGATGTCGCCTCACTACGTTTTGGGTCCTTGCCTGTCGCGGGTACTTGGGCCTCCCACACAAGTGAGGCACCATTTTTATCGGGAGACCTGGGGGAATGCTGGGTGGTAGGAAATTTGTGTGAGCCCATTGATGCCACACTTTCCCACACAAAAATGTGTGAAAAAAGTGATTTTTCAGCTAAAATTGAGGTGTGCAAGGGATTCTGCGTATGGAAACGGTGGGGGATCCATAAAAGCCATACATCCCTGGAACCCGCGGGTATCTAGTTTTCAGAAATGTGTGGGTTTGGTAGGGTTCCCTAGATGGCCGCCGAGCACGGGGCCAAAAACCCAGGTGCCGCCCCTTGGAAAACCAGGTGGTTTTCAGATAGGCAACTTTGATGTCACCTCACTATGTTTTGGGTCCTTGCCTGTCGCGGGTACTTGGGCCTCCCACACAATTGAGGCACCATTTTTATCGGGAGACCTGGGGGAATGCTGGGTGGTTGGAAATTTGTGTGAGTCAGGTGATGCCACACTTTCCCACACAAAAATGTGAGAAAAAAGTGATTTTTTCAGCTAAAATTGAGGTTTGCAAGGGATTCTGGGCAAGGAAACGTTAGGGGATCCATGCAAGCCATACCTCCCTGGAAGTCCCCGGGTGTCTAGTTTTCAGAAATGTGTGGGTTTGGTAGGTTTCCCTAGATGGCTGCTGAGCACGGGGTCAAAAACCCAGGTAACCCCCCTTGGAAAACCAGGTGGCTTTCAGAGAGGCAATTTTGATGTCGCCTCACTACGTTTTGGGTCCTTGCCTGTCGCGGGTACTTGGGCCTCCCACACAAGTGAGGCACCATTTTTATCGGGAGACCTGGGGAAATGCTGGGTGGTAGGAAATTTGTGTGAGCCCAGTGATGGCACACTTTCCCACACAAAAATGTGTGAAAAAAGTGATGTTTTCAGCTAAAATTGAGGTTTGCAAGGGATTCTGGGTAAGGAAACATTGGGGGATCCACGCAAGCCATACCTCCCTGGAAGCCCCCGGGTGTCTAGTTTTCGGAAATCTGTGGGCTTGGTAGGTTTCCCTAGATAGCCGCCGAGCACGGGGCCAAAAACCCAGGTGCCCCCCTTGGAAAACTAGGTGGTTTTCAGATAGGCAATTTTGATGTCGCCTGACTACGTTTTGGGCCCTTGCCTGTCGCGGGTACTTCGGCCTCCACACAAGTGAGGCACTACTTTTATCGTGAGACCTGGGGGATGCTGGGTGGTAGGAAATTTGTGTGAGCCCGGTGATGCCACACTTTCCCACACAAAAATGGGTGAAAAAAGTGATTTTTTCAGCTAAAACTGAGGTTTGCAAGGGATTCTGGGTAAGGAAACGTTGGGGGATCCACGCAAGCCATACCTCCCTGGAAGCCCCCGGGTGTCCAGTTTTCAGAAATCTGTGGGCTTGGTAGGTTTCCCTAGATAGCCGCCGAGCACGGGGCCAAAAACCCAGGTGCCCCCCTTGGAAAACTAGGTGGTTTTCAGATAGGCAATTTTGATGTCGCCTGACTACGTTTTGGGCCCTTGCCTGTCGCGGGTACTTGGGCCTCCACACAAGTGAGGCACTATTTTTATCGTGAGACCTGGGGGATGCTGGGTGGTAGGAAATTTGTGTGAGCCTGGTGATGCCACACTTTCCCACACAAAAATGTGTGAAACAAGTGATTTTTTCTGCTAAAATTGAGGTTTGCAAGGGATTCTGGGTAAATAAACGGTGGGGGATCCACAAAAGCCATACCTCCCTGGAAGCCCCCGGGTATCTAGTTTTCAGAAATGTGTGGGTTTGGTAGGGTCCCTAGATGGCCGCCGAGCACGGGGCCAAAAACCCAGGTGACCCCCATTGGAAAACCAGGTAGTTTTCGGATAGGCAATTTTGATGTTGCCTCACTACGTTTTGGGCCCTTGCCTGTCGCAGGTACTTGGGCCTCCCACACAATTGAGGCACCATTTTTATTGGGAAACCTGGGGGAATGCTGGGTTGTTGGAAATTTGTGTGAGCCCGGTGATGCCACACTTTCCCACACAAAAATGTGTGAAAAAAGTGATTTTTGTCAGCTAAAATTGAGGTTTGCAAGGGATTCTGGGTAAGGAAACGTTGGGGGATCCACGCAAGCCATACCTCACTGGAAGCCCCCGGGTGTCTAGTATTCAGAAATGTGTGGGTTTGGTAGGTTTCCATAGATGGCCGCCGAGCACGGGGCCAAAAACCCAGGTAACCCCCCTTGGAAAACCAGGTGGCTTTCAGATAGGCAATTTTGATGTCGCCTCACTACGTTTTGGGTCCTTGCCTGTCGCGGGTACTTGGGCCTCCCACACAAGTGAGGCACCATTTTTATCGGGAGACCTGGGGGAATGCTGGGTGGTAGGAAATTTGTGTGAGCCCATTGATGCCACACTTTCCCACACAAAAATGTGTGAAAAAAGTGATTTTTCAGCTAAAATTGAGGTGTGCAAGGGATTCTGCGTATGGAAACGGTGGGGGATCCAT